>NC_071639.1:2670630-3310880 GCF_014839835.1 Dryobates pubescens | reverse complement strand
GAACTGCACCACCAGGATACCTCCCCTTCTGCATATTTGTCCTTCAGGTAAGCTGTGCTCAGATGGCTGGGATTACTGAGCATAGGCAGAACTGGGATGCTTTCCAATTTATGAGCTTCCAACATATGAGTTTTGAAGCCAACAGATGTTTGGGACATTCAAATCCCTCAACAACCCTGCACAGTATCTATACCACCTGAGAGATTCATAGACTCTTTTGGTTAGGAAGGGACCTTGAGAATCCTCTGGTGATGGGGGAGGGATTGGTCTCTTCTCCCAGGCAACCAGCACCAGAACAAGAGGACACAGTCTCAAGCTGTGCCAAGGGAGGTTTCATGCTGGAGGTGAGGAGAAAGTAATTCCCAGAAGGAGGAATTGGCCACTGGAATGTGCTGCCCAGGGAGGTGGTGGAGTCCCCATCCCTGGAGGTGTTCAAAAAAGGATTGGATGTGGCACTTGGAACCATGGTTTAGTTGTCATGAGGTGTTGGACTGATGATCACTGAGGTGTTTTCCAACCTTATTGATTCTATGTTTCCATGATGAGAGGGATCAGACTGAAGCTTGAGTGGGGCAGATTTAGACTGGAGATTAAGGAGAAATTCCTTCCAGTGAGGGTGGGGAGACACTGGAACAGCTTGTCCAGGGAGGTTGTGGATGTCCCCTCCCTGAAGGTGTTCAAGGACAGGTTGGATGAAGCCTTGAGCAAGCTGTGCTGGTGGGAGGTGTCCCTGCCCATGGCAGAGGGGTTGGAACTGTATGATCTTTAAGGTCCCTTTCAACCCAAACCATTCTATGAATCCATGAATTATTGTGGCACTCAAGGAAGCTACAGGCAGCCTAAGTGGTATTGTACAGCATGGGCTGGGAGCTCTCTAGAAGTCACCACCACTTTTATAATGGTGCCAGCTTAGATGATATTTAAACCACTGGCTAGCCCCTCACTTCTGCTCCTGAGAAACATTTCCTCCTGAAAACCATGATGCCGTCAGAGTTCTGCAGACTTGTCAAAGAGTAATCATTTAAGAAGCAGCTGCACAGGACAAGGGACAATGGATGGAAACTAAAGCACAGAAGCTTCCACCTGAACATGAGGAAGAACTTCACTTTGAGGGTTACAGAGCACTGGAACAGGCTCTCCAGAGAGGTTGTGGACTCTCCTCTGGAGCCTTCCCAGCCCTGTCTGGATGTGTTCCTGTGTGACCTGTGCTGGATTGTATGGTCCTACTCTGGCAGGGGGCTTGGACTGGATGATCTCTTTGGGTCCCTTCCAACCCCTAACATCCTGTGAGCTGTGCAATATTTGGTAAAGTAATTTTTCTTCTGCTGATCTTCTCAGCACTTTGCACCAGTATAGAACCCATTAAGTTTGGAAAAGATCTTAATTTAGGTATCAATTGGTTCTTTATTTGTGTATCAATTGGTTCTTAATTTGTGTATCAATTGGTTCTTAATTTGTGTATCAATTGGTTTGAGGTCAAATCTCCTTTGGCAGGGGCAGAAGTCCAATCCAATATACAGTGATGGATGCTAAGAAGCAGCCTGTGTTGACAGCTGTACAGCATTAATTCTTTAGCCATGCAATAACTGGTCCCAGTGCTCACTACTAACATATTGCAGCTTCACAAAACTCCATCCCTGTGCCAAACCCACCAACAAATAGGTATCACAGTATCACAGTATCACAAATGTTGGAAGAGACCTCAAAGATCATCAAGTCCTAGCTGTCACCACAGACCTCATGACTAGACCATGGCACCAAGTGCCACATCCAATCCCCTCTTGAACCCCTCCAGGGATGGGGACTCCACCACCTCCCTGGGCAGCACATTCCAACAACGAACGACTCTCTCAGTGAAGAACTTTCTCCTCACCTCCAGCCTAAACATGCCCTGGCACAGCTTGAGACTGTGTCCCCTTGTTCTGGTGCTGGTTGCTAGAGAGAAGAGACCAACCCCCACCTGGCTACAACCCCAGCTCCCTCAGCCTCTCCTCACAGGGCTGTGCTCCAGACCCCTCCCCAGCCTCCTTGCCCTTCTCTGGACACCTTCAAGTCTCTCTTAAACCGAGGAGCCCAGAACTGGACACAGGACTCAAGGTGTGGCCTAACCAGTGCTGAGCACAGGGCACAAGGACTTCCCTGCTCCTGCTGGCCACACTATTCTTGATACAGGCCAGGATGCCATTGGCCTTCTTGGCCAGCTGGGCACACTGCTGGCTCATGTTTAGGTGGTCTCCCCCTTCCTCCTCAGTGGAGGAACAAGGCTTGGCAGTCTTCAAGGCAGTTCCACTTGGACAAGCATGTGTGGCTGTGAGCAACTGCCCTGCCTTTGATCCTGCCTTATGCACAGGTCCAAGGTGCTCTTTCCCTGCTCTCTGCTGAAAACAGGAGATTTCCAGAGCAACTGCTGGGGGAGGGGACACCTAACAGACAATTCAAATACTATCCCCATCTAAGGAATCTGTTGGAAAGAGATAAGCTGAAAACATCAGACAGATCAGCTAAGGGAGCAGCCAATGCATGCTTAGAAATTACAAAAGCCACTTTAAAAAAGACCATGGCTGTGAGCCAGGAATTCACCACAAGCTCAGCTCAACGTCAGCAGCCTTCCAAACAGTAAAACACCTACCCAGGGCACTGCACAACTTGGTAACAAACCCCCCAGTTCCACAAGGCAACCTCAGAACCAAACCCACAAAGCTAGGCAAAAGCCCCTCACAGAAACCTGGAGGTGTTCAAGAGGGGATTGGATGTGGCACTTGGTGCCATGGTTTAGTCATGAGGTGTTGGGTGACAGGTTGGACTTGATGATCTTTGAGGTCTCTTCCAACCTTGGTGATTCTGTGCTGAGGAAAGTGACTTGTTCTGTGCTGAAGCACCCCATCCAGTCTCTTCCTAAACAATTCCAGGGATGGTGACTCCACCACCTCCCTGGGCAGCACATTCCAAAGGCCAATCTCTCTTTCTATGAAGAACTTCTCCCTAGCATCCAGCCTAAACCTTCTCTGGCACAGCTGGAGACTGTGTCCTCTTGTGCTGGTGCTGGGTGCCTGGGAGAAGAGACCAACCCCCACCTGGCTACAACCTCCCTTCAGGGAGTTGCAGAGAGCAAGAAGGTCTCCCCTGAGCCTCCTCTTCTGCAGGCTAAGCAACCCCAGCTCCCTCAGCCTCTCCTCACAGGGCTGTGCTCCAGACCCCTCCCCAGCTTTGTTGCCCTTCTCTGGACACCTTCCAATAACTCAACATGTATATAAAACATACAATGTGCCTACTGTTCATGGCTGGACTAGGAACAGAAAGTGTGTTCTATGATGCACAAGTCTTGCAGCAAGTTAAATTCATTTCCTTCCTTTTTTAATTTTGAAAGCAAGTAATTCAGTGGTCAAAAAAGGTTTGGATGTGGCACTTGAGAGCCATGGCTTAGTTGTCAGGAGGTGTTAGGTTATTAGGTACTAGGTTGGACTTAATCTCTGAGGTCTTTTCCAACCTGGTTGATTCTCTGATTCCAGTGCCAAATACTTGAGATCTGTGGAAAATGTATTTTAAAGTCTCAGACAGAAGGTTTCTGGAGTCACAGGAAGCCAGGCAGCATTGAAGAAGAAGGTCCAGGGAGACAGAGGAGTCACCATCCCTGGAAGTGTTCAAGAAACACAATCATGGCACTCTGGGACATGGTTTAATGGCCATTGTGCTGTTGGTTTGGTGGTTGGACTCAAGGATCTTGGAAGCCTTTTCCAACCAAACAATTCCATGATTCTAAGAGCTGGAGGAAAAGCTTTGTGGCAGAATACTAGCTCAAAAGCTGTTCCAAGTTCCTCCAAATAGCCACCATCACTTATGGCTGCAAGACAGCAGCTGAGATAAAACTTGATGGGGTGCCATGGTTTAGTTGATTAGATGGTGCTGGATGATAGGTTGGCCACGATGATCTCGAAGGTCTCGTCTCTTCTCGTCTCTTCTCTTCTCTTCTCTTCTCTTCTCTTCTCTTCTCTTCTCTTCTCTTCTCTTCTCTTCTCTTCTCTTCTCTTCTCTTCTCTCTTCTCTTCTCTTCTCTTCTCTTCTCTTCTGTTCTCTTCTCTTCTCGTCTCTTCTCTGTTCTCTTCTCTTCTCTTCTCCTTCTCTTCTCTTCTCCTTCTCTTCTCTTCTCTTCTCTTCTCTTCTCTTCTCTTCTCTTCTCTTCTCTTCTCTTCTCTTCTCTTCTCTTCTCTTCTCTTCTCTTCTCTTCTCTTCTCTTCTCTTCTCTTCTCTCTTCTCTTCTCTTCTCTTCTCTCTTCTCTTCTCTTCTCTTCTCTCTTCTCTTCTCTTCTCTCTTCTCTTCTCTTCTCTTCTCTTCTCTTCTCCTTCTCTTCTCTTCTCCTTCTCTTCTCTTCTCTTCTCTTCTCTTCTCTTCTCTTCTCTTCTCTTCTCTTCTCTTCTCTTCTCTTCTCTTCTCTTCTCTTCTCTTCTCTTCTCTTCTCTTTTCTCTTCTCTTCTCTTCTCTTCTCTCTTCTCTTCTCTTCTCTTCTCTCTTCTCGTCTCTTCTCTTCTCTTCTCTTCTCTCTTCTCTTCTCTTCTCTTCTCTTCTCTTCTCTCTTCTCTTCTCTTCTCTTCTCTTCTCTTCTCTTCTCTTCTCTTCTCTTCTCCTTCTCTTCTCTTCTCTTCTCTTCTCTTCTCTTCTCTTCTCTTCTCTTCTCTTCTCTTCTCTTCTCTTCTCTTCTCTTCTCTTCTCTTCTCTTCTCTTCTCTTCTCTTCTCTTCTCTTCTCTTCTCTTCTCTTCTCTCTTCTCTTCTCTTCTCTCTTCTCTTCTCTTCTCTCTGAACGAGGTTTGGATTGGTCTTTTCCAATGTGGTTGATTCTGCAATTCTGTAACTCAGCCACTAACTTTCAAGTGAATTTTCCTCCCTCCCCACCAAAAGAAGCAGAAGTGTCACACACCTAACTTTAGTCAAAAGCAAGGAATCTGAGGAGGACTTTTTCTTGCGAGGAAGAAAGGCAGGAGGCCTCTGGATCCCCCTGTCCAGCCAGGCAGCTGCAGTCCCCAAGCACACACTGCAGATTGTGATCTCTGGCTGAAAAAGAGCATCCACTTGCCAAGTTCTATTATTAACCTGTGCTTTTATGCTTGAAACTTGCTCTGAGCTCCATTTCTGCTACATTTAGCCTTTATGTATCCTCACTGAGTAAGGCAAGAGGCAGGAAATAGATACTTGAGATGATGAAACAAAAGCAGCAGACTCCTGCACTGCACTGCCTCTGACTGCAAGTTCCCCACTCATTTCTTGCCCCTCAACAATTCCTCTGAAGCACAAGACATACAATTTGGGGGAGACACACACACACACAAAAGCACTAGCTTAACCCAAACAGCACTTTTCCAGGGCTTAATAATGACAGTTTCCCAAAGGATTATGCTCCAGGCTTCCTCACCTCTAGAACTAAATAGGGGAGGTGGGGGGGGGGAATAAATAATTAAGCACCCAAAGAAGGGAATCTGGGAGAGCCTCTCTCAGATGGCATCCCTGCCTTCCCACACAAGGAAAAGATGATTAGTCACTGTCACCAAATTCTCTTTCAAATCCTGGCTGTGCCTCCACCCTTGAGTCACTCACATTAACTTTTCAGGACAGAAGGTGGTTTTCCATCATCTCTCTTTATTTACACAGGACATCTCTCGTGGGCAGAGCAAATTAGGTTCTCTTCTCCTTTATGACCTTTTATTCACAGCAATTCCCTGGCTGGGTAGCAAAAGAGATACACAAAGACAAAAAGCACAGAGAGGGAGAGAGACCTCCCAGACAGCTCACGCCGGGCACTGCCTCAGGATGAAGCTGCCCACTGAACAAAGTCTGCTCAGGAATCCCACAGGTTCCTGCCCCACACTACCAACGCCCCAGTGAAGGCAGCTGGGATCTATCTCCCTATCTCCTTACAAGTTAGTTCCACCACAGACCTCAGGGTGTGTTCATCACCCTGAGAGCAGCTTCCCACAGCCTGCAAATTCCCCCAGGGATTCCTAACTGCAGAGCTGGCATGAGGAAATAGCACCCCAGGGGCAGCACAGCTGTGGGGACCACCTTCTGCATCTGATGGGCTAAGCTCTGCCTCTGTGGTGTTCAGCTCCAGCCTCCACTTGCCTGCACCTTTATCAAATGTTTGAGACTAAGAGCAAAAGTTTTCAGATCAGATTATCCAAAGAATCCCTGGGACTCTTGCAGAGCAGAGATGGGAGTGAGGGAAGAGACTACAGACAGCTTTGCTCAGTGGTGCTGCTCATTGGAATGTGCTGCCCAGGGAGGTGGTGGAGTCACCATCCCTGGAGGTGTTCAGGAAGTGCCTGGATGAGGCCCTTGGTGCCATGGTTTAGTTGATTAGATGGTGCTGGGTGATAGGTTGGACTTGATGATCTCTGAGGTCTTTTCCAACCTGGTTAATTCTATTCTATTCTATTCTATTCTATTCTATTCTATTCTATTCTATTCTATTCTATTCTATTCTATTCTATTCTATTCCATTCCATTCCATTCCATTCCATTCCATTCCATTCCATTCCATTCCATTCCATTCCACCCTATCCTATCCTATCCTATCCTATCCTATCCTATCCTATCCTATCCTATCCTATCCTATCCTATCCTATCCTATCCTATCCTACCCTATCCTATCCTATCCTAATGCAAAGTGCAGTGCCAGGCTCAGGAGCCTGCCTTGCTTCATGCTTAGCCAAACACCTCAGTGTTTAAGAACAAAACGACAGTGAGCACAAAAACAAACAGAGAGATGGAAGAAGTCAGGAGAAAAGAAACAATATTTAGCAAACAAGCCATGTGTCTGGTGTCATTTAGCAAGTAATGGATCTGCTGCCTTTTTTCTTCCTTTCTTTCTTTCTTTTTCCACTGGCTGAAACTAAGCTAAATAATTGCAGCACAGCCCAGTAAGCAATGAGGACACTCTATCATTTTGAATGAAAATATAGTAGGGGTTTACATTCCTTCCTGCTAGAAGCACAACACACATCATTATCTGGTAGGTGGGGGCAGTGGAGCAGCTTCCCTGGTCTCTTTTTTTGACCATGGAGGGTTTGTGTTGTAGATATCTGTACAATACTGTAAATCCTGGGGAGTTTGTACAATCATAGAATCAGTAAGGTTGGAAAAGACTTCAAGGATCATCAAGTCCAACCTGTCACCCAACCTTTCATGACAACTAAACCATGGCACCAAGTGCCACATCCTCTCTTGAACACCTCCAGATATGTTGACTCCACCACCTCCCTGGGCAGCACATTCCAAGGGCCAATCTCTCTTTCTATGAAGAATTTCTTCCTCACCTCCAGCCTAAACCTCCCCTGGCACAGCTTGAGACTGTGTCCTCTTGTTCTGCTGCTGGGTGCCTGGGAGAAGAGACCAACCCCCACCTGGCTACAACCTTCCTTCAGGGAGTTGTAAAGAGCAATAAGGTCACCCCTGAGCCTCCTCTTCTCCAGGCTAAGCAACCCCAGCTCCCTCAGCCTCTCCTCACAGGGCTGTGCTCCAGACCCCTCCCCAGCCTCAATCCAGTGTGACCTGCCCTGGGTGACCCTACTCTGGCAGTGGGGTTGGACTGGATGATCTCTGGAGCTCCTGAGGTGGGTTTGGAAAGTCTCCAGAGCAGCTCCACAACCTCTCTGGGCAGCCTGCTCCAGGCTCCAGCACCCTCACAGAGACCAAGTTTTCCCTTCTATTCCCATGGAACATCCTGCACTCCTGCTTGCCCCCAGTGCCCCTTGTGCTGTCCTTGGCCATCCCTGAGCAGAGCCTGGCTCCAGCCCTGCACATCTTTATCCCCAGCCATGAGGGCAGCCCTCAGGCTCCTCTGCTCCAAGCTCCAAGCCCCAGCTCCCTCAGCCTGGCCTCGCAGGGAGATGTTCCACTGCCTGCAGCAGCTCTGTGCCTCTGGGATGGACTTTCAGGCAGTTTCCTGAGGTCCTTCCTGAACTGAAGGACCCAGAACTGGACACAACATTCCAGATGTGGCCTCACCAGGGCAGAGTAAAAGGGGAGGAGAGGCACACACTGTTTAAAAGTCCTGATTTCCTTTCAGCTGATACAGAGACAATTTTGGCAGAATCAAATCACAGGGGAGAAGCAGATTTGAGTTTTATGATAGATTTCCTTTCTGATGGCTACCACTTGGACAATGAGCCCTCACTTTTCCTGGTTCACATGGCCTGTTGTTCTTTTAGCAGCCCTTAAAATACCTGCACTGAAAGGTATGGCTTCTCTCTAGCAAGCAGCATTCTGCCACAACAATATAAAGGTCTCAGAGTTCAAACAAAATGGCTCCACCAAAAGGGTTTTAAATCACACTCACTGGCCAGATGGTCTTCAGGTTGTTGCAGAGGGTAGCTGCAAAGGTTAAGATCAAATTTCCCTCTGCTCAGAGTCCCTTATCTCACCTGCCAGGCTCTTCACACTGATGTAATAAAATGTCCTCAGAGGTGTGTCAGCTGAAGCTATCAATTCATTAATTATTAGCCAGAAAGTGATAGGAGATCTTCATGGATGCACCAGCTCTGTACCAACAGTCAAAGTAGCACAAAGGGGGAGGTTTAGATAGGATAGGCTGGAGGAGAGGAGGCTCAGGGGAGACCTTACTGCTCTCTACAACTACCTGAAGGGAGGCTGTAGCCAGGATGGGGTTGGTCTCTTCTCCCAGGCAACCAGCACCAGACACAGTCTCAAGCTGTGCCAGGGGAAGTTTAGGCTGGAGGTGAGGAGAAAGTTCTTCCCAGAGAGAGGAATTGGCCACTGGAATGTGCTGCCCAGGGAGGTGGTGGAGTCACCATCCCTGGAGGTGTTCAAGAGGGGATTGGATGTGGCACTTGGAGCCATGGTTTAGTAGTCATGAAGTGTTGGGTGCCAGTTTGGACTTGATGATCTCTGAGGTCTTTCCCAACCTTATTGATACTATGAAAAAATTCTTCACTGAAAGGGTCATTGGGCCCTGGAACAGGCTGCCAGGGTGGTGGTGGAGTCACCATCCCTGGAGGGGTTTAAAGGATGTTTGGATGAAGAGCTTAAGGACATGGGCTGAGAGCTGAGTACAGGGAGATGTTAATTTATGGTTGGACTTGATGTTCTTAAGGGCTTTTCCAACCAGGTGATTCTGTGATTCAAACACTGCTTTGGTGGCCGAAGACCACTGATGGAGCATCTCCAGTGAGTTAGCCTGGATGCAGCCTCTGCAACTCCACTGAAGTTTATTAACACAGTGCTGTGAGGGCAGTGAGCCAGCTGGCTGGCAGCACCCTTCCCCCAGGCACACCACCTCTGCTGCTGAGAAACCTTTTCAGGTTTTGAATCCACCCCACTGCCCCTCCTGCTGCCCCAGGGTCTTCCTTTTCCTGGAAAGCCAGGCTCAGGCAGGCAGCAGCAGGCACCACAAGCACATGGCAACAGCAGAAGCAAGCAGGATGCCATTTTAGAGGCAGGATCAAGTTCAATGCCAAATCACAACTTCCCAGGCAAGGAACAGTGTTGCAGAAGAGGGATGGACTAACTGGGAGAGGTGTTCTGCACTGACAGAGCTCCACAGGGAGAATAACCCTTGCAGGGCTCACGGCAGAATGAGCCAGGCACAGTGAGAAGCTGGATCTGGGGGGGAAGGCAGCAACCCTGTGAAGCAGTTCCTCAGTATTTTTGTGAAACTCAACAGGGGATTTCCCCCTTGCCTTTCAAGAGAGAAGCACTCCACATAATCTCACAGAATCAACCAGGTTGGAAAAGACCTCAGAGATCCAACCTATTACCTAATACCTAAGACCTCCTGACAACTAAACCATGGCTCACACAGAATCACAGTATCACCAAGGTTGGAAGAGACCACAAAGATCGTTGAGTCCAACCTGGCACCACAGACCTCATGACTAAACCATGGCACCAAGTGCCACGTCCAATCCCCTCTTGAACACCTCCAGGGATGGGGACTCCACCACCTCCCTGGGCAGCACATTCCAACGACAAACGACTCTCTCAGTGAAGAACTTTCTCCTCACCTCCAGCTTAAACTTCCCCTGGTGCAGCTTGAGACTGTGTCCTCTTGTTCTGGTGCTGGTTCCCTTGGAGGAGAGACTAAACCCCATCTGGCTACAACCTCCTTTCAGGTAGTTTTAGAGAGCAAGAAGGTCTCCCCTGAGCCTCCTCTTCTGCAGGCTAAGCAACCCCAGCTCCCTCAGCCTCTCCTCACAGGGCTGTGCTCCAGACCTCTCCCCAACCTCCCTGCCCCCAGGGCTTCTAGTACTAAGTGCCAGGTGAGAGTTTCAGTTAGAAACATGGAGAGTCAGAGAAGCCTTCCCCCAGAAACAAGTGCTTATTCCAAGAAGGCCAAGGAACTACTGGAGAGACTCCAGCAGAGAGCCACTAAGATGCAGATGGCACTGAAACACCTACCTTGTGGGGGAAGGCTGAGAGACCTGGGGCTGTTTAGCCTGGAGAAGAGCAGACTGAGGGGGGGATCACATTCATGTTGATCAATAGCTAAAGGGTGAGTGGGGTCAGACTCTACTCAGTGGTAGGACAAGGGACAATGGACACAAACTTTAGCACAGGAGGTTCAATAATAGGCATAAGGAAAAAAATTCTTCCCTGTGTGTGTGGCAGAGCCCTGGAGCAGGCTGCCCAGAGAGGGTGTGGAGACTCCATCTCTGGAGGCATTCTGAGCCCACTTGGATGTGTTCCTGTGTGATTTACTCTGGGTGATCCTTCTCTAGCAGGGGGGTTGTATTCAGTGGTTTTCAGAGGTCCTTCCCAACCCCCACCATTCTGGGCTGCTCTGTGTGTGTGATTCTCCTCCTTTGTGTTTTCAGATGCTCTGAAAAACTCCCAGGGGCGGTGAACTACTCCCTGGCTCTGAAACACAGGGGAACGAAGCAAGGTAGTGAGATGCAAAATGAAACAACTCTCTCTATGACCCAAAGGAATGCTCCCATACAGAGCTGGGAGTTATTTTCAGTTCAGAATGAAAAATAGAAAGAAAAAAGGGGGGTTGGGGGTGGGTGTGGAAGGGGAAGGAAAACCAGCCAAAGGTAAAATTACTGCAGTGGAACTGCAGGAAAACTTTTTTCCTCTGGATGCCTCACAACAGAACTGCTACCAGCTAGTATTTAGTCCTCTAAAATATTGAGCTAAGCTCAATTTCAAAACAAAACACTGTGTGTCAAAAGCAGAGCAGCAGAGTCATTTCATTTGGAAACCACTGCAATGAAATATTTAGGCTTCCAATGTTTCTCCTCAGCTGCAAAACTACTGTATGGATTGCACCAAAGCAAGAAGAGAGCTCTGATCAATACAGCCCCTTGCATTTCAGTTCATACAGTACTGGCATAAACAAGTTCATTAAGCAGAGAATCACAGAATTGTCAGGCTTGGAAGGGACCTCCAGGATCAGCCAGTCCCAACCCCCCTGCCATGGGCAGGGACACCTCACACTGCAGCAGGTTGCTCACAGCCACCTCCAGCCTGGCTGCAAACACCTCCAGGCAGGAGGCTGCCACCACCTCCCTGGGCAACCTGTGCCAGTCTCTCACCACCCTCCTGGGGAACAACTTCTTCCTCACATCCAATCTCAATCTACCCATTACTAGGTTTTCTTTTCCACCCCCCCAATCCTATCACTCCCTGACACCCTCAAAAGTCCCTCCCCAGCTTTCTTGTAGCCCCCTTCAGATACTGCAAGGCCACAATGAGGTCTCCTTGGAGCCTTCTCTTCTCCAGACTGCACAACCCCAACTCCCTCAGTCTGTCCTCATAGCAGAGCAGCTCCAGCCCTCTGCTCATCCTCGTGGCCCTTCTCTCCAGGCTGAATAGCCCCAACTCACTCAGCCTGTCCCCACAGGGCAGATGCTCCAGCCCTCTGATCATCACAGTATCACTAAGGTTGGAAGAGACCTCAAAGATCATCAAGTCCAACCTGTCACCACAGACCTCATGACTAAACCATGGCACCAAGTGCCACATCCAATCCCCTCTTGAACACCTCCAGGGCTGGGGACTCCACCACCTCCCTGGGCAGCACATTCCAGTGGCCAATTACTCTCTCTGTGAAGAACTTTCTCCTCACCTCCAGTCTAAACTTCCCTTGGCACAGCTTGAGACTGTGTCCTCTTGTTCTGGTGCTGGTTCCCTTGGAGGAGAGACTAAACCCCACCTGGCTACAACCTCCTTTCAGGTAGTTCACATTGATTGTCTCAGATGCAGAACACCACGGTTTGGAACCAACAAACCAAGTTCTTGTGCCCTGCAGACACACACCAAGCCTGTGGTAAGGACCTGCCGGGGGGCTCCTGGGGGCGAGCAGCAGGGAGCTCAAATGCCCAGGTCCTGGCAACCAAGGGAAGGGGGTTTTGCAGCAATTGGGTCTCAAATATTTGTGCAGAATAACAAATGGTGGCTGGCTTCATAATTAACAGTTTCAGAGACCTCCTAGAATGTGAATTGGAAGGAAACAAAATTTGAATAATGCATTAGTGAGAGTTCATGTTCCAGTAGCCCTATGTGGGTTGTCAGTGTGCATTCCAGCAGCTCGTTATGATTTATCTTCATCAGCCATGGGGCTGAAAATTACCAGACTCCAATTACTTTGCTTCCCAGTGTTCAAGAGGAAGGAAAAAGAAAAAAAAAAACCCAACAAAACCAACCTAACAAAAAAGAAACAACCAAAAAACCTAATGTCAGACCTACCACAGGAGATGGTTTAAAATGCCTGAGGTAAAGAAAGTAATCTACTGTTCTCTGACATTCGCTGCCTGAAAGTCATTCACATTAACAGCCATTCAAACTTGTTTAGTGCAAACCAATTGCTTCTATTTTCCTCTTGTCAGGAGCATTAGCTTCAATTCAAATTTAACTCTTGGAAGATTTCAAAACCCAAAATGAAATTCAGCCAGGCTTGACAGGGAGATGTGAGGGGTCCTGACAGAACATACTGCTCCTGAATTTATCTCCTTTCATCCCTTTGAGTCTTGAAGTTTCTATTCTCCAGGAGGGGGGAAAGGGGAAAAAAAATAATGACAGGGGGAAAAAAAAAGTGCTGGTGATCTGCACTTCTTCCACCCTCTGATTGATGCTGATGGCTCCCAGACTCACATTTTAATACTAATCCTAACACAACAAGGTCCAAGGAGGCTGGGGGGGGGGGGGAGGGAGGAAAGGAGATAGATGTGCTCAATTTCAACTAACAAATTAAGTGATTATTTACAGGCACGACTTGAGGTTTAGTTAGGCAGCAAAATACATTTAATAACTTCATATCCTGCCATAATGAACACTTAGACTTGTAGAACAGGTCGTTAACTTCTAAATACTTTGGGTTTATAAGGGCTGCAGTGATGCTTAAGCAGCAGGAGCTGTCAGAGGCTGCTCTGGACGCGGCGGAGTCTGGCGCTCAGCAGGACTCCTTCCTCACATGGCAGGTGCTGCTTAAATGCACTCCACAAGCAGGCCATGGAGCTGCTGGGGCTGGTCCAGAGGAGGCCACAAAAATGATCAGAACACCTCTCCTTTGAAGACAGGCTGAGAGATTCAGGGTTGTTCAGACTGGAGAAGAGAAGGCTCCCGGGAGACCTTAGAGCAGCCTTCCAGTACCTGAAGGGGGCTACAGAAGAGCTGGGGAGGGACTTTTGACGAGGGCTGGGAGTGACAGAACAAGGGGCAACGGCTTTAAACTAGAGCTGGGGAGATTTAGACTGGAGACTAGGAAGAAATTCTTGACAGTGAGGGTGGTGAGATACTGGAACAGGTTGCCCAGGGAGGTGTTCCTGCCTTCTCCCTGAAGGTGTTCAAAGTCATGTTGGAAGAGGCTTTGAGCAACCTGTGCTGGTGGGAGGTGTCTCTGCCTATTGTGGGGCCAGGCTGGAACTGGATGATCTCTAAGGTCCCTTCCAACCCAAAGCTGAAGGGGGCTACAGGAGAACTGGGGAGGGACATTTTAAAAGGACTTGTAGTGATGGGACAAGGAGCAATGGAATGAAACCAGAGCAGAACCTATTTAGATTGGACATTAGGAGGGAGTTCTTCACTATGAAGGTGGGAGGAACATTGCAATGGGCTGCACAGGGAGGTGGTGGAGGCCTCATCCCTGGAGACACTCAAGGCCAGGCAATGTGATCTAGCTGGGGACGTCCCTGCCTACTGCAGAGGGGTTGGACAAGGTGACCTCTAGAGGTCCCTTCCAACCCAAGGCACTCTATGACTCTATGGCTTTACAGCTCCTCTTTGCAGTTAAACAAAAATAAGCAAAAATAACCCCTCACAAGACACCCACACAGCTTCACATTCTGGGGGGGGTGGGGTGGAAATACATTGAAGAATAAACCACACAGCAAGCCTTGTTCCCAATGTGAATTCAAACTATGCTCTGAGGGCTGACTTTTGTATGGGCTGGAGAGAGGGGTACTGCAAGCACCAGGGTAGCAAAGCCATTTCTGCTTTCTTTGGTACCAGTGAATTCAGACAGGAAATAAGCCACACACAAATCTATGCTTGCTGTGATAAATTCCACCACATTTAAGCAAATTGGTGCTGTTCCACTCCTTTATGGCACAGCATAATTCAGCCCAAGATAAAGAGCCAAATCATCTCCTGCATGCTCCAGGAATAAAAGCAGCAAGGCTTGGTATTACACAGCTAATTGCTTCCAAGCACTGCACAGCACTTATTTTTAAACTAGCAGTAAAATAGAAAAAATATGCAGAAAATAATTAACTTTGAACAGTTTGGGGAGCAAGGGCTGGTTTACAGGCTGGGTTGAGATGAGCCTGGTGTCTGCAGCTTCGACACGGGGCCCTGTACTGCAAATGTGACCTCTCTGCAGCCAGCCAAAGAAGATTCTCCTTTCTGCAGCACATGTTAGAATAGAATAGGATAGAATAGAATAGAATAGAGTAGAATAGAATAAAATGGAATGGAATGGAATGGAATGGAATGGAATGGAATGGAATGGAATGGAATGGAATGGAATAGACCAGACCAGGTTGGAAGAGACCTTTGAGATCATCGCGTCCAACCTATCAACCAAACCGACACCACCTAATCAACTAACCCATGGCACCAAGAACCTCATCAAGCTCCTCCTGAACACCTCCAACGATGGTGACTCCACCATCTCCCTGGGCAGCACATTCCAATGGGCAATCACTCTCTCTGTGTAGAACTTCTTCCTAACCTCCAGCATAAACCTCCTCTGGTGCAACCTGAGGCTGTGTCCTCTTGTTCTGGTGCTGCTTGCCTGGGAGAAGAGACCAACCTCTGCCTGTCTACAACCTCCCTTCAGGGAGTTGGAGAGAGCAAGAAGGTCACCCCTGAGTCTCCTCCTCTCCAGGCTAAGCAACCCCAGCTCCCTCAGCCTCTCCTCACAGGGCTGTGTTCCAAACCCCTCACCAACTTCGTTGCCCTTCTCTGGACTCGTTCCAGCAAGTCAACCTCCTTCCTAAACTGAGGGGCCCAGAACTGGATACAGGACTCAAGGTGTGGCCTAACCAGTGCAGAGCACAGGGCAGAATGACCTCCCTGCTCCTGCTGGCCACACTGTTCCTGATGCAGGCCAGGATGTCATTGGCCCTCTTGGCTGCCTGGGCACACTGCAGGCTTATGTTCAGCCTACCATCAACCAGCATCCCCAGGTCCCTTTCTGCCTGGCTACTCTCAAGCCACTCTGACTCCAGCCTGTAGCTCTGCATGGGGTTGTTGTGGCCAATGTGCAGAACCTGGCTCTTGGATGTGTTCAATCTGCTGCCCTTGGACTCTGCCCATCTGTCCAGCCTGTCGAGGTCCCTCTGCAGAGCCTCTCTACCCTCCAACAGATCAACTCCTGCCCCCAGCTTGGTGTGGTCAGCAAATTTAAGACACCAGCTCCTGTGGGAAGACTCCACTCTCACTTTAAGACTTGGCATCACCACAGCACACAGAAAACACCTCTGAGATCATTAAGTCAACCCAACACCACCATGACCATTAAACCACATCCCACAGTGCCATGTCCACAGGTTTCTGGAACACCTCCAGGGATGGGGACTCCACCACCTCCCTGGGCAGCCTCTTCCAATCCCTGACCACTCCTGCAGCAAAGAAATTTTTCCTCATCTCCAACCTAACCCTCCCCAAGCACAATTTCAGGCCATTTCCACTCCTTCTGTCACCTGAGACTAGGGAGAAGAGCCCAACCCCCACCTCACTGCAACCTCCTTTCAGAGAGCTGCAGAGAGCAATGAGGTCTCTCCTCAGCCTCCTCTTCTCCAAAACCAACACAGTAGTTAATGGTTATGAAAGATTTTGCTTTAGTGCCTGACAAGAACACTAATATATCTATTTTTTACTGGTGGGTGCCGCAGAAAGCTGGGAACTAGGAAGCTGACTTAATGATTCCAGTTGTAGTGTATGTGCTGCTGCCCTGTGCTGCTCTCTCTAGGCAGCTCCACCACTGATCATTTAAAACTATTCTCATTTCATGGTCTAGGCAGAATCTACTGTTGCAGACTTATGTCCAAGGAAAGCAGAAAGAGATAATCAAGACTCTAGCACTGCCCCCAAAGCATTAGCACTCCAGCAGTTAGTTAATTAATGCCTGTCAGCCAGCAATTCTCTCCTTCTAAAGCTCCACCAGTACAATGAGCAGATCTCATTTTCTTCACTGGAAAAGTCAAGCAGCTTTCATTAAGTTACCAACAAGGGGGATTCAAGATGATGTGCACGGCTGGCTTTGCGTGGCAGCAGCCAAAGAGGCTTGGTGGGAGCTTGCCTGCAGTGTGCCCAGGTGGCCAAGAAGGCCAATGGCATCCTTGCCTGCATCAAGAATAGTGTGGCCAGCAGGAGCAGGGAAGTCATTAGGGAAGTTTAGCCTTGAGGTGAGGAGAAAGTTCTTCACAGAGAGTTGTTAGCCATTGGAATGTGCTGCCCAGGGAGGTGGTGGAGTCCCCATCCCTGGAGGTGTTCGAGAGGGGATTGGATGTGGCACCTGGTGCCATGTTTTAGTCATGAGGTCTATGGTGACAGGTTGGACTTGATGATCTTGAGGTCTCTTCCAGCCTTGGAGATTCTGTGATTCTGTGATGAGGCCTTGACTAACCTGGGCTGGTGGGAGGTGTCCCTGCCCATGGCAGGGGGGTGGAACTGGATGATCTTTAAGATTCCCTCCAACCTAACCCATTCTATGATTCTGTGCTTCTAAGTGTTAAGAGAAATCATTCCAATTACATCCACCCAACTGATATAACTCCACCCTTCAGAAAAATCCCTCTCTGGAGGCCCCTGGACTGCTGTGATTGCCTCATTCCTCTGAAGCCAGCTATCTCCAGCACTCGTGTGGCCAGCTCCACAGAGCTTCTTGCGCTACAGAACTCGGGGACCTTGTGAGGTGGCATAGATCACGCTGCTGCCACAGAGCTTTGGAAATGCTCCAGCTCTTTGGCATTGGAAACAGAGAAAATGAGAAGAAAATCTTTTAGATTAACAAGCTCCCAATATGAGAGCATTTCAACTCTCTGGCAGCAGATGCATGGGTACAATAATGTTTTACAGCACTTTATTGCTGGTTCCCTGTCCTTTCCAGGCATCAAATATTACTTGGTATTTGCTGCTGGCAATAACTTGGGAGTTGATTATTCTAATTTAGTTTTATGACACTTGATTATTTATTTATTTATTTATTTATTTATTCATTAATTTCTGGCAGAAGGGAATACAGCTCACTGAATTTCTGCTGCTTTCTCTTTTGAAGGAGCAAACTTTGTCTCTTAAAAGGCATCTTTCTTACAAAGCAAATGAGTGAAGCAGCTGAAGGAACTGGGATTGTTTAGCCTTCACAAGAAGAGGCTGAGGGGAGATCTCATTGCTCTCTGCAGCTCCCTGAAAGGAGGTTGCAGTGAGGTGGGGGTTGGGCTCTTCCCCCTAGTCTCACGTGACAGAAGGGAGAGGAAATGGCCTGAAATTGTGTCAGGGGAGGGTTAGGTTGGAGATGAGGAAAGATTTCTTTGCAAGAGTGGTCAGGGATTGGAATGTGCTGCCCAGGGAGGTGGTGGAGTCCCCATCCCTGGCGGTGTTCAATAAAGCTGTGGCCATGGCACTTCGGGAGATGGTTTAATGGCCATGGTGGTGTTGGGTTGGTAGCTGGAGGGGATGACCTTAGAGGTCTTTTCCAACCAAACCAACTGTGTGAGTCCCTGAATCAATTATTACCTATATCACATTTGCCTGAACTGAGTTGTTTACCAAAATAAAAAAGGCAGCAAATGGCTTTTTGGAACTTATCAATCTTAGAATAGAATAGAATAGAATAGAATAGAATAGAATAGAATAGAATAGAATAGAATAGAATAGAATAGAATAGAATAGAATAGAATAAACTAGGTTGGAAGAGACCTTTGAGATCATTGTGTCCAACCTATCATCCAACACCACCTAATCAACTAAACCATGCAACCAAGCACCCTATCAAGTTTCCTCCTGAACACCTCCAGGGATGGTGACTCCACCACCTCCCTGGGCAGCACATTCCAATGGGCAATCACTCTCTCTGTGTAGAATTTCTTCCTAACCTCCAGCCTAAACCTCCCCTGGTGCAGCCTGAGACTGTGTCCTCTTGTTCTGCTGCTGGGTGCCTGGGAGAAGAGACCAACCCCCACCTGGCTACAACCTCCTTTCAGGTAGTTGTAGAGAGCAAGAAGGCCTCCCCTGAGCCTCCTCTTCTCCAGGCTAAGCAACTCCAGCTCCCTCAGCCTGTCCTCATAGGGCTTGTGTTCCAAATCTGACACAAAGACTTTCCAATTGCAAGGAGCCAATGGTTTCCAGAAAGCAAAGGTTGTCACTGTGTATATATGGAAACAACACCCAAGGAAGATTCATACTATTGTAGAGTATCTTCTTCCTAACAGGAAACGTAGGATAATACCTCTCAAGAACAATCTCAGACATGCAGTCTCTGTTTCAGGAAGGCATGCAATTTCCTGAGCATTTCCTGAGCCACGGTTTGCATGCTGAATGCTGAGCATTTTTATGACATTAATAATAAACCTTAGTCATCAGCTGAACTTTCTACCCAAGGAATGCAATATTCTGCAAATACTCAGTTTCCTACTGAGTCCCTGGAGGTGTTCAAGGCCAGGCTGGATGAGGCCTTGAGCAGCCTGGGCTGGAAGGAGGTGTCCCACCCCGTCACAGGGGGGGGTTGGAACTGGATGATCTTTCAGGTCCCTTCCAACCCAAACCATTCTATGGCCCTAAGAATATGAATTTATATGCATGAGGTAGTCACAGAATCATAGAATGGTCTGGGTTGGAAGGAAACTTTAAAGGTGTGATGGGTTATGCCCATCCTGAAAGCAGGAAGGGGAGGGCTTGTGAGAGCTTTGCCCTCCCTGGAGGGGGTTTCCCCCCCTGGGAAACTGAGTTAGTCTGTTCCACTCTCCCTCCCTGTCCAGCAAGCCTATAAAAAGGAAGATACTGCAGCCATTAGCTGTCTTTTGGCTCCTGCCTTGCCTGGATGAGAAGACTGCTGCTGGCTTCCTGCTTCTCTGCCAGGTGGTCAGGTCTGGTCCTCCTCCCTGCAACATCCATGCTTCTTCAAAGGACTCCAAAGGACTGGTTCTGTATAGGTATTTTCCCCATCCATCCTTGTTCCTCACCCTTGTGAACCCTTCCTGTTGTTTTATTATATAGTCATATATAGATATAGATACTTCCAAGCTGACTCCAAATTATTTCTTGGTGGATTTGCTCCTTCCCTTTCTTTTCCTCTCTATTGGGAAAGAAGAGGGGGAAGCCGGGGAGGGATTCTCAGCCTTGCCCCCATCTGAGCCCTTAAATCCCAGTTAAGGCTCAAAGCACCAGAAATGGTCACCTAGTCCAACCCCCCTGCAGAAGGCAGGGACATCCTCTGATGCTGAGGTGCTATTTCCAAATAATATTTCAAATGAGAGGGATCATACCTGATGGCACTGCTACATACTGAGCTGTGCCCAGTTAGAATAGAATAGAATAGAATAAAATAGAATAGAATAGAATAGAATAGAATAGAATAGAACAGAATAGAATAGAACAGAATAGAATTAACCAGGTTGGAAGAGACCTTCAAGATCATCAAGTCCAACCCATCATCCAACACCACCTAATCAACTAAACCATGGCACCAAGCACCCCATCCAGTCTCCTCCTAAACACCTCCAGGGATGGTTACTCCACCACCTCCCTGGGCAGCACATTCCAATGGCCAGTCGCTCTTTCTGGGAAGAATTTCTTCCTCACCTCCAGCCTAAACCTCCCCTGGCACAGCTTGAGACTGTGTCCTCTTGTTCTGCTGCTGGGTGCCTGGGACAGCAAGAAGGTCTCCCCTGAGCCTCCTCTTCTCCAGGCTAAGCAACCCCAGCTCCCTCAGCCTCTCCTCACAGGGCTTGTGCTCCAAATCCCTCTCCAGCTTAGTTGCCCTTCTTGGGATACACCAAGAATTCTGTGGCCATGACAGAGCACAGAGTGTCTGACAGGTTTATACCACATTTTCAGCATGTGGTTTCAGCCTGTGGGAGTCAAATTCACCTTACTGAAAGCTCAGGAAGTTGTGCCTTGAGTAGCCCTTTCTCCATTTTCAGCAAGTGCTGAACACATCCTTTAAAACTCAGGCACATATTAAGGTGCTCTGCCTGAGCAATAAACTGAAGCAGTCAAAGACTGTTTGTTGTTTGAGCTTGAATATGGCCACTTCCTTATTTCACAGAATGGTAGGGGTTAGAAGGGACCTCAAAAAATCATCCAGTCCAACTCCCCTGCCTAGGATCACCTGGGGCAGGTCACACAGGGATGCATCCAGGTGGGTTTTCAAAGCCTCCAAAGGAGGAAAGGAGGCCACAACCTCTCTGGGCAGCCTGCTCCAGGCCTCCAGCACCCTCACAGAGAGAAACTTTTTCCTTATATTATTCCTTTTGCATCAGAAGTTTAGTAACGAGAAATTAAAAAGGTTGACCCCCCCATATTCTTCCAGTAATTTGTTTCTTCTGCCTTGTCAGCAGAGGACAAAAAAAACCCCTATAAAGCCATGAAAACCAGAATGTAATTGAATTGTAGCTAAGGAGAGATGCTGCAGGGAAGAGCGAATGCAAGGGGAGCAAAAGCAGCTGCTGCTGGAGGTAGGACAGAGCTCCAGCCCTGCTTTGATTCACAGTAGTCTACATACATGGAGGTATTTCAATTTCCAGGTTGAGTATCAGCTACTTAACTGGAAATTGAAATCCTGATGCAACAGAAAGGTGGAAAGTGAACACCAGAGGGTTGGCCAAGTTGCTGTGAAAAACATGTGAAGTGGTAAAGCACATCCAAGGCATTGCCAGCAGCGCTGGGGGGAAATGGCTGAAAGGAAGAAAATGAAGCACAACAGCCTTGCATCCTCTGCTCAGGTTTGTATCTTCAGAGCAAAACCAAACAGACAAAAACACAACCTCCCCCACCTTAACTTTGCACTTCCAGAGCAAACAGAAAAAGGCAATACTGGGAGTTTGGGATAAGACTTGCACAGAGAAGTATTTCTGTAACTCACTTTGAAAAGTGGACACTAGATATATGAAATTTATACATCTGCTCTCAAAAGGGATAGGATAGGATAGGATAGGATAGGATAGGATAGGATAGGATAGGATAGCATAGGATAGGATAGGATAGGATAGGATAGACCAGACCAGGTTGGAAAAGACCTCTGAGATGATCAAGTCCAACTGATCACCCAGCAGCATCTAATCAACCAAACCATGGCACCAAGGGCCTCATCCAGTCTCTTGCTAAACACTTCCAGGGATGGTGACTCCACCACCTCCCTGGGCAGCACATTCCAATGGCAACTTCCTCTTTCTGGGAAGAACTTTCTCCTCACCTCCAGCCTAAATCTCCCCTGCACAGCTTGAGACTGTGTCGATGATCTTAAAGGTCTTTTCCAAGCTGGTCTGGTCTATTCTATTCTATTCTATTCTATTCTATTCTATTCTATTCTATTCTATTCTATTCTATTCTATTCTATTCTATTCTTCTGGTGCTGGTTGCCTGGGAGAAGAGACCAACCCCTGCCTGGTAACAACTTCCCTTCAGGGAGTTGGAGAGAGCAAGAAGGTCTCCCCTGAGCCTCCTCTTCTGCAGGCTAAGCAACCCCAGCTCTCTCAGCCTCTCTTCACAGGGCTGTGCTCCAGACCCCTCCCCAGCTTTGTTGCCCTTCTCTGGACACCTTCCAGCATCTCAACATTTTTCTGAAACTGAGGAGCCCAGAACTGGACACAGGACTCAAGGTGTGGCCTAACCAGTGCTGAGCAGGGCACAATGACTTCCCTGCTCCTGTTGGCCGCACCATTCCTGATGCAAGCCAGGATGCCATTGGCCTTCTTGGCCACCTGGGCACACTGCTGGCTCAGCAGTGAGGAGGAAGGGGAACAGGCTGTGTGGTTACATAAATGCTGGACAGCAAGACAGGCTGAAACAAAATGTAGATGGTCTTATCTTGCATCCCTTCACTGTGCATCAGATCACATTGAGCCATGTCTCAACTAGAGGTTATTCCCAATGCTGCAATTAAAGCCATAGCAAGGAGGAAACAAAACCTATACAGAATTACTTCTACTTGATAATAAAAATGCATGCACTGAAGTTACTTTAGTGCCAGTGACATTAGCAGAGCTGGCAGGAGACATTTTGAAGATGAAATGTGCTTTCCAGCTTTAAACAAGGAACAGAAGAGTACAGAACAACCTCTACAGCCTTCTGGGCTGCCACAAGAAACAGCTCAAAGTTAGCACTTCACTTAATTATGCAAAAGTGTAATATGAAATCGATTTCTTGCATGCTGTATTAGTGCCTTGCTTATTGCAAACTTCTTTTGTATTGCCTTTGTCAACATAAATTAGCAGCAGGGTTGTTTGTTTTTTTTTTTTCCAAGGAAGCAGTTAAATGAAATTTTCAAGGCATGCAAAATTGGTATTGGGCTTGTGTGCTTTATGAGGAGAGGCTGAGGGAGCTGGGGGTGTTTAGCCTGGAGAAGAGGAGGCTCAGGGGAGACCTTGCTGTCTGCAACTACCTGAAGGGAGGTTGTAGCCAGGTGGGGGTTGGTCTCTTCTCCCAGGCAACTAACACCAGAACAAGGGGACACAGACTCAAGCTGTGCCAGGGGAGGTTTAGGCTGAATGTTAGGAGGAAGTTCTTCACAGAAAGAGAGATTGGCCATTGGAATGTGCTGCCCAGGGAAGTGGTAGAGTCACCATCCCTGGAGGTGTTTAAGAAGAGCCTGGATGAGGCCATTGGTGCCATGGTTTAGTTGATTAGATGGTGCTGGGTGATAGGTCGGACTCAATGGTCTTAAAGGTCTTTTCCAACCTGGTTAATTCTATTCTATTCTATTCTATTCTATTCTATTCTATTCTATTCTATTCTATTCTATTCCTATTCTTATTCTTATTCTTATTCTATTCTATTCTATTCCTATTCTTATTCCTATTCTTATTCTATTCTATTCTATTCTATTCTATTCTATTCTATTCTATTCTATTCTATTCTATTCTATTCTATTCTATTCTATTCTATTCTATTCTATTCTATTCAACTCTACACTATTCAATTCAGTTCAATTCAATTCAATTCAATGCAATTCAATTCAATTCAATGCAATTCAATTCAATTCAATTCAATTCAATTCAATTCAATTCTATTCTTTGCAAGTGTAATACTAAACTGGTGCAGGAAGCTCCCCAATGCCATTAAAGCATTCTATTTCCTTTTTAGTTTATGCTGAGACTTGAAAAAAGCAAGCTGTCTTGATAATCACAATCATAATCAAGGTCATTGAAGACAGCAAAAAGAAGTGTGGCCAACTGTTTGAGAAAGGTGATTCTGCCCCTTTACTATGCTCTGCTGAGACCTCCCCTGGAGCACTGTGTTCAGCTATGGGATCCTCAACACAGGAGAGACATAGACCTGTTGCAATATGTCCAGAGGAGGGACACAAGGATGATCAGAGGGCTGGAGCACCTTTCCTGTGGGGACAGGCTGAAGGAGTTGGGTCTGTTCAGCCTGGATAAGAGAAGGAGACTTTAGAGAAGCCTTCCAGTACCTGAAGAGACCTACAGGAGACCTGGGGAGGGACTTTTTGGAAGGGCTTGCAGTGACAGGATGAGGAACAATGGTTTGAAACTGGAGCAGGGGAGATAGGTTGGAAATCAGGAAGTTCTTCACAGAGAGGCTGGCAAAAATAATGGCACAGGTTCGCCAGGGATGTGGTTAAGACCCCACCCTAGAAGACATTCAAGATCAGACTTGACGTGGCCCTGGGCATCCTGATCCAGCTGGAGATGTCCCTGCAGAGGGGTTGTACAAGATGACCCTTAAGGGTCCCTTCCAACCCAGTGCAGCCTGTGAATCTGTACTGATATCTTCAACACTCTGCCACCAAGAGCACCTGAATGACCAGCTTGAAAATGAAATCAAACACACAAAAAAAGAGGAAATCTGAATCCTGTCTATACCAACTTGAGAACTTGCAGCAACTCTTTATTCATGAAACACCAAACAGCAGACAGGAAGCTACCAGCAATTAATTTTCAGCACGGCTCGCATGAGCGTTTCAAGGTCAGGTTCCGCCGGCCATGCCTCAGTGGGAGCTTGGGCTTTGAGATCACTACACAGTGCTCACAAGGGAAACATCATTAAGCATGTACTTGGAAAACAGACATTACTTGTAAAAGCAACAACTGAAAAACTCTGCTAGGCTGCCCTCACCAATTTATCCTGCAGGCACAGGCAGATGCCTTCCAGCTACACCACCAGCACAATGCCGGAGTCTGCGCTTCAGAAACGTTTGACCTTCTGAACGCAGACCCAAAGACTGGCCCAGTCCCAGGCATGTCAGATGGCAGCACAAAACCAGTGGTCAGTACTTCTGGAACATATGAAAAGCAGAACACCTAAAATGTGGTTGAGACCCCATGCTGGGAGACATTTAAGGTCAGACTTGATGTGGCACTGCGCAGCCGCATCTAGTTGGGGGGTTGGACAAGATGAGAGACCTCCCCTGGAGCACTGTGTTCAGCTATGGGACCCTCAACACCAGAGAGACACAAGGATGATCAGAGGGCTGGAGCACCTCTCCTATGGAGACAGGCTGAAGAAGCTGGGTGTGTTCAAGGCCTGTCTGGATGTGTTCCTGCATGACCTGAGCTAGTCCTGCTCTGGCAAGGGGGTTGGACTGGGTGATCTCTTTGGGTCCCTTCCAACCCCTGCCATCCTGTGAGCCTGTGAACAAACAACAACAGCAACAACAAGCCTTAAAAATGGAGCAGGTTTCTGCCCTCCTCCCTCATTGTTAACTGGATAAACATAGCTCAAATTCCACTTCCAGGATGCTCATGGAAATGTTGTCTAATTCCCAATTGCATTTCTTTGTAACCCAGATGACTTTTCCTGTTGTTTTAGAATAGATTAGGATAGGATAGGATAGGATAGGATAGGATAGGATAGGATAGGATAGGATAGGATAGGATAGGATAGGATAGGATAGGATAGGATAGGATAGGATAGGATGGAATGGAATGGAATGGAACGGAACGGAACGGAACCGAACCGAATAGAATAGAATAAGAATAGAATAGAATAGAATTAAACCAGGTTGGAAAAGACCTTTGAGATCGAGTCCAACCCATCATCCAACACCATCTATTCAACTAAACCATGGCACCAAGCACCCCAACCAGTCTCTTCCTAAACACCTCCAGTGATGGTGACTCCACCATCTCCCTGGGCAGCACATTCCAATGGCCAGTCTCTCCTTCTGGGAAGAACTTTCTCCTCACCTCCAGCCTAAACCTCCCCTGGCGCAGCTTGAGACTGTGTCCTCTTGTTCTGGTGCTGGTTGCCAGGCAGAAGAGACCAACCCCTGCCTGTCTACAACCTCCCTTCAGGGAGTTGCAGACAGCAACAAGGTCTCCCCTGATTTTCCCTCCTAAAGCAACTCTCCCCCACAACCGACGCAGCCGCTCTTCCTCTCCCCCCAGCCTCCCCTCACAGGGGTGTCTAACCAAGCAGGTGGTTTCAGTTTGCTGCAGACATCCAGACAGCTGCTGTAATTCGTGCAAGCCCTCTTCCCACCACTGACTCAGACCATGCCACGACTGTGATGCAGAGACAACCATTGGGGGGGGGGGAGGAGGGAAAAAAAGGCACTCAAAACAAGTGACCACTTGTGTGCAAATGACACCTGGCAAGAACGTGGAGCTTGCTCTGTGCTTTCCAATGCACCAAATACTCAGGCTATGGATTTTTCTCCTTTCCTGTCTATTGAAATACACTGGAGGGGAGATGGGGGGTGTGTGTGTGTTAGAAAATAGCTGCAGCCATCTGAGTAGCTATTAAAGCCAGACTAACAATGGAGAGAAGAAGGTTTCAGTGCGCTGGCCCCAGCGTTTGGATTGTTTTTTTACAAAGCTATCAGAATATTTCTCCTGACATCAATACCTCCTTCAACTTGTCTGTGTCTCTGTGTGCACAGAGTTTTAAATCCCAGACCAAACAGTTCACATATTCCTTTGCAGAAAATCTTGCCAGCAGCACCTATGGAGCAGTGATGGACATTTGCAAGCAGTTGCTGGAAGCAATTAGGGACCCTCAAGGTTTCGCTTCGGCACTGAAGTCCAAGCAGAGTGAGATCTTTTCATGTCCTTGAACACAGCAGAGAATGTTGCTCTGCCTCCTTTTGTTTTGTTTTCAAAAGCAGCCAAGTGAGAATGGCTGAGTTTTAAGCATGCATTTCACCATCAGCTCAACCTGGTCTACTTGGAGGTGCCCCTGGCTTCTGCAGGTTGGGTTGGGCTAGATGACCTTTAAAGGTTCCTTCCACCCCAAAGCATTCTATGATTCTATGACTGCTTCATGCACATAAATTCGTATTCATAGGGCCATAGAATGGTTTGGGTTGGAAGGATCATCCAGTTCCAACCCCCCTGCCATGGGGACGGATACCTCCCACCAGCCCAGCTTGCTCAAGGCCTCATCCAGCCTGGCCTTGAACACCTCCAGGGAGGGGGCATCCACAACCTCCCTGGGCAACCTGTGCCAGTGTCTCATTACCCTCACAGGAAAGAATCTCTTCCTAATTCCCAGTCTCAATCTCCCCTCTTCTAGCTCTAAGCCATTGCTCCTCGTTCTGTCACTAAAACCCCTTGTCAAAAGTCCCTCCCCAGATTCCCTGTACCCTTCAGGTACTGGGAGGCTGCTCTGAGGTCTCCCTGGAGCCTTTTATTCTCCAGTCTGAACAGCCCCAACTCCCACTGTCCCCACAGGGAAGTGCTTCAGCCCTCTGGTTGTTCCCTCTATGCCTTGGGCAATTTCCATGCAGAAGGCAGATGAGAAAACACACTTTCCTCACTGCCACATCCTGTTTCCTGGCTCCAGCCTTCAAGGATGAGCTGCCCCTTGTCCACTCCTGCCACTCAGTTAGAACAGTGTATCTCACACTTCCAGCAGCCCAAGAGCTGCAAAGACTTGCAAAGAACAGGTCAGTTCTCTTACCTGCATCTCTTCCCCAAGCTTTCCAACACCACAGATCTCACCTTCCCAGTCTAGGTCTCACCACCTTCACCTCCTGTGGTCCTTTCAGCCCATATGCTCAACCTAAGTCTCACCACCTTGACCTCCTCTAGTCCCTTCAGCCCATAGAACTCTACCCTATGCATCCTCCTCTGAGGACCTAGGAAGCCAGGAGCTGCCTCCTCAGGGAGAAAGAAACAGTCCACCACTTGCCAGACAACATGGGCTGAACTCCATGGCCTAGAAGCAGCTGGGACAGGAGAGGTTCAGCAGCTTTGTCATGGTGAAGTCTATCAACTAGTTAATTTCTAAGAAAACCTAAGACTCCCATTTCTCTCCCTCTCTTTTTTGTTTGTTGTTTTAATAGGAAATGCTGTCCTCTTGTATAAGGCCTCCAGCTGATGCTGACACAGTAGAGGATGGGTTTTGGTAAGCAAATGCTGGCCTCACCACTTCTGAGATTTGCTCTGTCAGTGTGCAACTGTCAACAGAGCAGAAGGAGCCTTCAGACAAAGCAAAAGGCCTGAGGGCCAGCAGCTACACTGCCACCAATACCAATCCAGGGATCACTGCCTGCTGCAAAGAAATGGCCTTGTAGATGCTGCAAGAGCACCACAAAAACAGCAACCAAAGAAAAGGAAGGATCAGAGAGGTGGATGCTGAATATGAAAGCCCAAAAGGGGAACAGACTTGGCTGTGCCTGGCTTGACATTCATTGATGATGTGGATGAGGGGATTGAGACAGTCATCAGCAAATTTGCACATGGCACCAAGCTGGGGGCAGATGTTGGTCAGTTAGAGGGCAGAAGGGCTCTGCAGAGGGACCTTGACCGACTGGACAGATGGGCAGAGGCCAACAGGATGGCATTCAACAGTTTCAAGAGCCAGGTGCTGCACTTTGGCCAGAACAACCTCATGCAGAGCTACAGGCTGGGGTCAGAGTGGCTGAGAGCAGCCAAACAGAGAGGGACCTGGGGGTGCTGAACATGAGCCACAAGGGTGCCCAGGTGGCCAAGAAGGCCAATGGCATCCTGGCCTGTATCAAGAAGAGTGTGGCCAGCAGGAGCAGGGAAGTCATTGTGCCCTGTACTCTGCATTGGTTAGGCCACACCTTGAGTCCTGTGTCCAGTTCTGGGCTCCTCAGTTTCAGAATGACATTGAGAGACTTGAAGGTGTCCAGAGAAGGGCAAGGAGGCTGGGGAGGGGTCTGGAGCACAGCCCTGTGAGGAGAGGCTGAGGGAGCTGGGGTTGCTTAGCCTGCAGAAGAGGAAGCTCAGAGGAGACCTCATTGCTCTCTACAACTCCCTGAAGGGAGGTTGTAGCCAGGTGGGGGTTGGTCTCTTCTCCCAGGCACCCAGCACCAGAACAAGAGGACACAGTCTCAAGCTGTGCCAGGGGAAGTTTAGGCTCAAAGTGAGGAGAAAGTTCTTCACTGAGAGAGTCATTCACCATTCACCATGTCCAGGGAGGTGGTGGAGTCCCCATCCCTGGAGGTGTTCAAGAGGGGATTGGATGTGGCACTTGGTGCCATGGTTTAGTCATGAGGTCTGTGGTGACAGGTTGGACTTGATGATCTTTGAGGTCTCTTCCAACCTTGGTGATTCTGTGATACTGTGACCTAAATAGGATGGGTGAAGGTGGTGATGACAAAACCACCTCTGCAGCCTTCTCAGAGTTGGAAGGGCAGCTCTTCTGATGGGATTTAACTTCTGAAACAGAGGTGAGGTTTGCTGCATGCAAGCCTGCTCCAGATGCTTCAACTTGGCTCATAAATGTCAGTCAGCATAATGCTCTCAAATCTGCAACTCAAGCAGATTAAGTGCTTGCATGTTTTATGCATTTTTAGGCAAATAATTCTCTTTTAAACATCAAAACACATTTTTTATTAATATTCTTTGTTGCTAACAGCCAGAAACTCTTGAATTTGAAGGATATTCTTGTCTGCCATTGTTCACAGCAAGTTCTAAGCACAAAAGCTGTATTACAGGGGGGGAAAGGGAGCAAAAGCAAGCACTCACAAGCTAAGAAATGCTACCTTTGAGAGATCAGTAACAAGCTTAATTAAGTTACTTTCTGCATATGCATTCTGTTTAAACACATGATTCTCCTCAAGGCAACACAGAATAAAATCCCTATATGTATAAAAAACCTACTGTCAACTAATGTAGGCAGGCACAGGCTGAAAGAATAAAGGCAATAAATACAACTGTGCATGCATTTGGCCTGCATTCCTGGTGTACAGCTTTTCAATAACCAAACTGGATCACAAACAGAGAGCACACAGGACTGACAGCTGGAGGAAAAGTCTGTCACCAGCTGATCTTGTCACTGCAGCAAAGAAAAGCTGGACCCACTGCTCCAGCATGAAAAGAATGGAAACACAGGCATAATAAACAGATATGTGGGAGGCAGAATAGTTACTCTGCTTAGATAAGATAGTGATTTTCATATATATATAGAGAGAGATAGACAGAGAGATAAACAGACAGATAGATAGATAGACAGATAGACAAATAAACAGATAGATGGACAGATAAATGGATGGCTAGATAGATAAATGGATAGATAGATAGATACATACATACATACATAGATATAGATACAGATATATAGTGGCAATTTAAGGCTGTGGGTGCCTGTGCCTTTCAGAAGCACAAAGTGCAGCCCTCCAGAGGGGCCAGAGTGTCCTGGAGGTGGATCACAAGATGTGTTTCATTCCCATAACTCCTGCATCCCTATAAATCTGGCTGCAAAATCCATTTTCTTGCCTCTTCCCTCCCTCTCTCTTCCCAGGAAGGACACCCAGGCTCTTATCTCTCTTGGCAGGGGAGTGAGGCCTGGTGTAACCCTTGGCAGCGCTGCCAATTAGGCTTGAGGATGCCTAATTGGGGCTTGGAGCTGCCAAGCTGAATTTTGTGCTGCATCACACAGGTGTTGGTATGGAGGGTAGAGAGGCTTGGTAGGGACAGCTTGGGTTTTGTTAGCCTGGTTGAAAGGAGGTTTGCACAAAGCTTTGGTTTAATGAGCTTCTGTGTTAAGCCCAGGCTATGGATTTTGGTGTATTTTATATGCTTTGCTATGCTTGGTGCTGTTGTATATAGTTGTGAATAGCACTTCCATTTAAACTTTCCCATCCTGTCCAATCTTTTCTGTGAGCCAATTTTCTTTTGCCCCTTTTAGAAGAGGTAGAAGAGCAAACTGTCTTGCTCTGGACCATGACAACATATATCTGTAGAAAGATAGATAGAGAGATAGATAGATAGATAGATAGATAGAGATATATAAAACCATCTTGTATCTGATTTAGATCAAGTCTTTAAGGTTTTCAAACCCTTCAAACACCAAATCACAGAATGCCAGCTTGTAAGGGACCCCAAGGGGTCCAACCTGTTTAGGTAATAGACTAGTTGAAATGAGCTGGCCCAGCACCCTGGCAAGCTGAGTCTTAAAACTGACCAGTGCAGGGGAATCCACTGTTTCCCTTGGGAGATGATTAAAATCTCATAGTGTTCTCATGTGGAAACATTTTATTCTGGAGTCCTGCTTGTAGCAGGAGCTCCAAGGCTGGAAGTTGTGGGTTGTTTCAGCACACAGAATAATGGAATCACCTGGCTGAAAAAGACCTTAAGGTTGATTCCAGCCATAACCTAACATCTCCCTGTACACAACTCTTAGGCTGCATCCCTAAGCTTCTCATCCAAATGCCTTAGCCTGCAGAAGAGAAGGCTCAGGGGAGACCTCATTGCTCTCTACAACTACCTGAAGGGAGATTGTAGCCAGCTGGGGGTTGGTCTCTTCTCCCAGGCAACCAGCACCAGAACAAGAGGACACAGTCTCAAGCTGCCCCAGGGGAGGTTTAGGCTGGAGGTTAGGAAGAAATTCTACACAGAGAGAGTGATTGCCCATTGGAATGTGCTGCCCAGGGAGGTGGTGGAGTCACCATCATTGGAGGTGTTCAGGAGGAAACTTGATAGGGTGCTTGGTGCCATGGTTTAGTTGATTAGATGGTGTTGGATGATAGGTTGGACTCAATGATCTTGAAGGTCTTTTCTAACCTGGTTAATGCTATTCTATTCTATTCTATTCCATTCCATTCCATTCCATTCCATTCTTTTAAGCATGTCCAGGGACAGTGACTTGACCACCTCCCTGGGTAGCCTTTTCCAGTGTCCACCCTAAGCTAAGAAAAAGCAGCGAGTTGCAGGATGGCTCCAGCAGTTAGTGGAGGATTTTATTACTTTTGTGTCCTCATTTTTAGGGATGACAACTTATTTTCTCCACCCATAGAGAGAACTCTAACAGTTGCAACAGCAGCACCTTAGTTCAGACTTAAAGCAAGTTTAGATTTAGACTGGAGATTAAGAAGAAATTCTTTCCAATGAGGGTGGTGAACACTGGAACAGAGAAGCTGTGGACTCCTCCTCCCTGGAAGCTGTTTAAAACCAGGCTGGATGAGGCTTTGAGCCTTTGGGCTAGTGGAAGGTGTCCCTGTCAATGGCAGGGGTGTTGGAACTGGATGATCTTTAGGTCCCCTTCTAACCCATTCTATGAATCTGTGAATCAACATGCAGAATATGATGGCAGTGAATATTGTCATCAAAAGGCAGGACTTGAGTGATGAAGAAGATGCAGATGGGAAGGCCCATCAGCTATTGCAGAAACAGGTTCCTACTGAGGAGTGAAAAACCCAACAGAAAAATGAACTTCTGCTGGGAAGACAGCAGAAAAAGAATGACTGCCTCTCTGCAAGCTGTTCTGGGAATCAGCACACAGCTACAGGCTGCTTGGCTCAGACTGGAGAAGGGCCTCCAAAAGAGGAGCCAGTCTGAAGAAGGGCTTGAGGTGCCACAGCTTTCCTAACGGACCAGAACTCACAGAAACAAAGCCTCTAGCTTCTAGCAAATTCCAGGCAGCTGTGCAGCCAGCTTCAAAGGCAACTGGGTAACTATTTCCCCATTGCAGTCAGTACACAAAGCCCACTCACTACGTATTAGCTGAGCTCCAGCAGGGAAACAACTTGACAAGCCAGAAGCTGAAGCGGTAGGTGTCAAAGAGATTGAATTCCACTTTCATATTAGTACAGCAGAAGACAGTGCACAATTATTGCTTGGAGCATCTGGTTGTTTAGGGGATAATGCTAGCACCTTAACACTGAGGAGTAATGGAAATTGTCTGTCTTGTTCTCATTCTTTCTGAGACAGTCACTTGTGATATGTCTTGTTACGCTGCCAGGTCATTTCTCTCTCCGGGCTCCTTAAATATCACCTGTCCAAGTTGACAATACATCTCTCCAGTGATGACATTATGCTTTGTCCCTTGCTAAACAGCTAGGCACTCACTTTACCAAGGATGAAAAGTTACACTTGCAGATATTAAAACATTAGAGACTGGCCACTGTGTTAGAGCTCTGCTTCCCAACACTGCCCATCTGCAAGCACACTTAGACCTCAGCATCGTGGAATCCTGCTCTGCAGCATCCCAGGCTCATGTCCTCTTTTATGCTCTTGTTCACAGAATCATAGAATCAGCAAGGTTGGAAAAGACCTCAGAGATCACCAAGCCCAACCTGTCACCCAACACCTCATGACTAACTAAACCATGGCTCCAAGTGCCACATCCAATCCCCTCTTGAACACCTCCAAGGATGGGGACTCCACCACCTCCCTGGGCAGCACATTCCAATGGCCAATTCCTCTTTTTGGGAAGAACTTTCCTCTCACCTCTAGCATAAACCTCCCCTGGCACAGCTTGATACTGTGTCCTCTTGTTCTGGGGCTGGTTGCCTGGGAGAAGAGACCAACCTCTGCCTGGCTACAACCTCCCTTCAGGGAGTTGGAGAGAGCAAGGAGGTCTCCCCTGAGCCTCCTCTTCTCCAGGCTCAGCAACCCCAGCTCACTCAGCCTCTCCTCACAGGGCTGTGCTCCAGACCCCTCCTCAGCCTTGTTGCCCTTCTCTGGACACCTTCAAGTCTCTCAATGTCGTTCTGAAACTGAGGAGCCCAGATCTGGACACAGGACTCAAGGTGTGTCCTAACCAATGCAGAGTACAGGGCACAATGACTTCCCTGCTCCTGCTGGCCACACTCTTCTTGATACAGGCCAGGATGCCATTGGCCTTCTTGGCCACCTGGGCACACTGCTGGCTCATGTTTAGGCAGCTGTCAATCAGCACCCCCAGGTCCCTTTCTGTTTGGCTGCTCTCCAGCCACTCTGACCCCAGCCTGTAGCTCTGCATGAGGTTGTTGTGGCCAAAGTGCAGCACCTGGCTCTTGAAATTGTTGAATGCCATCCTGTTGGACTCTGCCCATCTGTCCAGCCTGGCAAGGTCCCTCTGCAGAGCCCTTCTACCTGCCAACAGATCAACTCCTACCCCCAGCTTGGTGCCATGTGCAAATTTACTGCTGATGGACTCAATGCCCTCCTCCAGATCATCAATGAAGATATTAAAGAGGATGGGGCCCAGAACTGATCCCTGGGGGACACCTCCACATAAAGGAGGCTACTGACAGGACTAAATTCACAGAACCACAGAATATTAGAGGTTGGAAAGGATCTCCAGAGATCCTTGAGTCTGATCCCCCTGCCAGAGCAGGATCACCCAGGGTAGTCCACAAAGGAACACATCCAGGTGGGTTTTGAATGGCCCCATAGGAGGACACTCCACAACCAGAATATCTTTGGTTGGAAGAGACCTTCAAGATCGTCCAGTCCAGCCTTCAACTCAGTACTGCAGGTAACCACTAAACTATGTCCCTAAGTACCAGGTCCACCTGGCATTTAAATACCTCCAAGAGCAGTGACTGCACTATTGCCCTGGGCAGACTATTGCAATGTTTGACAACCCTTGCAGAAAATACTTCCTAGCATCCAGCCTGAATTCAAAGAGATTAATTATTAAGATTTGAAACCAAAGAGAAACTAAAATAGCACACAGAGTTGCCTTCCACATTCTTTTAAATGCCATCTCATCAACTGAGAGGAATTCTATCCCAGAAGCTGCACTGCTTTGAGTACCCTTCATCTCTCACCAGCAATTATCCTGTGCAGAAAACAACCCAGCAACCCCCACTCAAAAACGAGACCTTCAGCAGCAGAGACAAGAGCTCCTTCAGGAGCTGTCAGTGCTGCACCACACTTAACCCCCACTACAATCCCACACCAGCTGGAGGAGGGCATCAGCTGAAATACCAAGAGAAGGATGGTGAGACTAAGAGCAGGACATTTAAAATCAGATTTTTGCAATCCAAGGCTGAAAAAGCCCCATTGTAAAGGCTGCTTTGTCTTTGTTCTCTTCCCAGTTGTTATTCTTTATTACAATAGCTGCATGTTTGTTTCCTGGCCTGAGTTAACTGTCTGGACAGGTAGCAGGAAGCATGTCCATCACATAGAATCACAGAATTGCTAGGGTTGGAAGGGGAGCTCAAGGATCAGCCAGTTCCAACCCCCCTGCCATGGCCAGGGACACCTCACACTACAGCAGGTTGCTCACAGTCACAGCCAGCCTGGCTCCAGGCAGGAGGCTTCCACCACCTCCCTGGGCAACCTGTGCCAGGCTCTCACCACCCTCATGGGGAACAACTTCTTCCTCACAGCCAATCTGAGTCTACCCATTTCTAGTTTTGCTCCATCCCCCCCAGTCCTATCACTTCCTGACACCCTCAAAAGTCCCTCCCCAGCCTTCTTGGAGCCCCCTGCAGATACTGGAAGGCCACAATTAGGTCACTGTGACCGTTTGACGCTGTGCCTTTAAGGAAGGGGCACACTGGCTAAATGTTTATAAAATATTTTGGTATTCTAAATGAATTTCATTGGCCAAGGAGCTGGGAGGTGAGATTGGACCCAGGGGAGCTGGGAACTTTCTCTCAGTCTTCCTTCCTTCGCTGTCCCTCTTGGCTGGATCTGCTTCTGGGATTCTGGCCAACTAAGATAAGATACTAACTCCCTGTGCCAGGCCTTTCTTCCTTTCCTGCCCTGTTAACCGTCCACATCTCTTTTCTACCTCTTTTGGGGGAGAAGGGAGGTAGGGGGGTGAAGGGGGCACAGGGGGAAGCCCCCTCTGTGGGGGGTCTGGTTTCTGGTTGAGTTCATTTGCTGTATATTCCTGTATATATTGTAAAATACCTGTGTTTGTTGTGTTGCATCTAATCTGTTTCCTTGTAAAATATACTCTCATTTCTCCGACTGGGTTTAGCCGTGGTCTCTTTCTCAGTGGGGGAGGGAAAGCAGAGCCTTTCCTTTCAAACCACCACAGTCACCTTGAAGCCTTCTCTTCTCCAGCCTGCACAACCCCAACTCCCTCAGTCTGTCCTCATAGCAGAGCAGCTCCAGCCCTCTGCTCCTCCTCCTGGCCCTTCTCTGGACACCTTCCAGCACCTCCAGATCCTTCCTGTAACAGAGGCTCCAGAACTGGACACAGTGCTCCAGGTGGAGTCTCACCAGAGCGGTGTAGAGGGGGAACAGAGTTCTACCAAGTTACCTAGAGCCATCACAGGCATCACTGTACAGACTCCCTACCTTAAACCTGTGAATCCTTTCTTAAAGACAGGGACAGGGAGCTGATTTGTGAGGGCAATATCCAAGAGTGGCAGCACTTCTGCTTCCATGGTGGGAACCAGATCAAACTAACAGGGGAAAAAAGTTTGTGATCTGACTTTATTTAAAACACACAGCAACTAGTAAATCCAGACCTAAATAATTCACAGTAAGAGCTACAGATCATGGTTATATATGCTTATTGATTGCTACACAATATTACTCTTGTATATATTTTCCTCTCACAGTATGATCTATGGGTACATGACCTGACTGTGCCCATCAGTAAAGTGACAATGAAAAACATCTGCTGTCTCCTTCAGTATGAGTGTGGTGAGACTCTGGAATAGCTTGCCCAGAGAAGGTGGTGGATGCCCTTTCCCTGGAGGTGTTCAAGGCAAGGCTGGATGAGGCCTTCAGCAACCTGGGCTAGCTGAGAGGCATCCCTGCCCATAGCAGGGGGGTTGGAGTATCATAGTCAGGGTTGGAAGGGACCACAAGGATCATCCAGTTCCAACCCCCCTGCCATGGGCAGGGACACCCCACACTAGATCAGGCTGCCCAGAGCCTCATCCAGCCTGGGCTTAAACACCTCCAGGGCTGGGGCCTCAACCACCTCCCTGGACAACCCATTCCAGGGCTTCACCACTCTCATGGGGAAGAACTTCCTCCTCACCTCCAGCCTGAATCTCCCCACCTCCAGCTTCATTCCATTCCCCCTAGTCCTAACACACCCTGAGATCCTGAGCAGTCCCTCCCCAGCCTTCTTGGAGCCCCCTGCAGATACTGGAAGGCCACAATGAGGTCACCTCAGAGCCTTCTCTTCTCCAGCCTGCACAACCCCAACTCCTTCAGTCTGTCCTCACAGCAGAGCAGCTCCAGCCCTCTGCTCATCCTCCTGGCCCTGCTCTGGACACCTTCCAGCCCCTCCAGATCCCTCTTGTCATAGGGGCTCCAGAACTGGAGGCAGTACTCTAGGTGGGGTCTCACCAGAGCTGAGCAGAGGGGGAGAATCCCCTCCCTTGCCCTGCTGGCTGTGCTTCTCTTGATGCAGCCCAGGATCTGAGTCTCTAAGGTCCCTTCCACCCTAAGCCATTCTATGGTTCCTGCCCCTCAGATATGCATTCACCTCCTTTTCCAATTACACCCAGACCAGATAACTCCTATCTCTTCATATCTATCAATTTTTTTACTTACTTCTCTTTTCTTTCTGTATAGGTTCTCATCATCACCCTATAATCTGCAAACCTTCTCCCCTTCTCCTTATCTGATGTGAATAAGTTCTACACTATATTATTCATTCCCTCATCCATTGTCTAGACAGAAGCATCTCCTTTTTTGCTTCTAACTTTTACATTGTGGTTCACAGCTGAAGGGAAAGGAATAGCTGGGGCTGGAGGGGTGGTATGGTTGGGTCCCCCCAAAAATAGTAAGCTGAGTAACAAAAACTTAGTAATGACAAGGTAAGAGGTCTCAGAGGTGAAGGGACACACAGGCACAAAAAAGGACCTGCTGGTCACTCTCTTCTTGATGCACCCCAGGATGCCCTTGGCCTTCTTGGCCACAAGGGCACATTGCTGCCCCACAGTCACCCTGTTTGTCTACAAGAACTCTCAGGTCCTTTTCCCTAGAGCAGCTCTCCAAGTCTTCAGAGGTTGTTACCTTAAGCTAATGTGGTGCAAGTATCACAGTATCACCAAGGTTGGAAGAGACCTCAAAGACCATCAAGTCCAACCTGTCACCACAGACCTCATGACTAAACCATGGCACCAAGTGCCACATCCAATCCCCTCTTGAACGCCTCCAGGGATGGGGACTCCACCACCTCCCTGGGCAGCACACTCCGATGGTGAACGACTCTCTCAGTGAAGAACTTTCTCCTCACCTCCAGCCTAAACCTCCCCTGGCACAGCTTGAGACTGTGTCCTCTTGTTCTGGTGCTGGTTGCTTGAGAGAAGAGACCAACCCCTTCCTGGCTACAACCACCTTTCAGGTAGCTGTAAAGAGCAATGAGGTCTCCCCTGAGCCTCCTCTTCTCCAGGCTAAGCAACCCCAGCTCCCTCAGCCTCTCCTCACAGGGCTGTGCTCAAGGTTTGCTGCTCTTCTCTGGACACCTTCAAGTGTCTCTCAATGTCCTTCTTAAACTGAGGGGCCCAGAACTGGACACAGGACTCAAGGTGTGGCCTAACCAATGCAGTGCACAGGGGCACAATGACTTCCCTGCTCCTGCTGGCCACACTCTTCCTGCTGCAGGCCAGGATGCCATTGGCCTTCTTGTCCACCTGGGCACACTGCTGGCTCATGTTTAGGCAGCTGGCAATCAGCACCCCCAGCTCCCTCTCTGCCTGGCTGCTCGCCAACCACTCTGACCCCAGCCTGTAGCTCTGCCTGGGGTTGCTGTGGCCAAAGTGCAGCACCCAGCGCTTGGATTTGTTGAATGCCATCATACTGGCCTCTGCCCAAGTGAACCAGTTTACTTATTTACAACCACCTAAGCTGCTCTGAGTTGTAAACTGTGAGCTCAGCACGTCGTACTCACAGCGGGGGCTCCCGCTCTGACACTTCAGCCTAATTGGCAGAGTTTATTTCGCAGACAAAGGAAGGTCTGTTGGCAAATACATGTTCACCAGTCCCCCACAGTGGGCATCACTCTCTAAAATAAAGGTAATAAAGTGCAAAGCTGTGTGCTGCTGGTGGTGCAGTAGCCAAAACTGTTTAATTATCTGAGCGATAATTAAATTTGTTGCCATTTCCAAGAGCAATGAAATTGCTTTCAGCAATTAATGACCTGGAAAACAACACGTGTAAAATGCAAGCCTTTGAAAAGGAGATATGAAAGGAAAAAATACCAGGCTGCAAACCACAGTGGTAAGGCTCCTGAGGCAGTGGGGTTTGGAGATTTGGAAGCAAAGGAAATCGGTTTCAAACCCCAGGAGGAGCCAGTACTGGGACCAGTCTTGGCTGGTGCCATGGCAGTCAGTGCACCCTCAGTAGGTTTGCACTGAAGAAATGGACCTGAGGCTGCTGGTGGATGAGAAGCTCCACAGGAGCCAGCAGGGAGCACTTGCAGCCCAGAGAGCCAAGCAGAGCCTGGGCTGCAGCAAGAGAAGTGTGGCCAGCAGGTCAAAGGAGGTGATTCCCGCCCTGTGCTCCACTCTGGTGAGACCATAGCTGGAGCTCTGGGTCCACTTCTGGAGCCTCTGTGCCAGGAAGGATCTGGAGGGGCTGGAAGGTGTCCAGAGAAGGGCCACAAGGATGAGCAGAGGGCTGGAGCTGCTCTGCTGTGAGGACAGACTGAGGGAGCTGGGGTTGTGCAGGCTGGAGAGGAGAAGACTCTGAGGAGACCTAATTGTGGCCTTCCAGGATCTGCAGGGGGCTCCAAGAAAGCTGGGGAGGGACTTTTGAAGGTGTCAGGGAGGGATAGGACTGGGGGGGATGGAGCAAATCTGGAAATGAGGAGATTGGGATTGGATGTGAGGAAGAAGTTGTTCCTCATGAGGGTGGTGAGAGCCTGGCACAGGTTGCCCAGGGAGGTGGTGGCAGCCTCCTGCCTGGAGGTGTTTGCAGCCAGGCTGGAGGTGGCTGTGAGCAACCTGCTGTAGTGTGAGGTCCCTGCCCGTGGCAGGGGAGTTGGAACTGGATGCTCCTTGTGATCCCTTCCAACCCTGCCAGTTCTATGATTCTATGATTGCCTAAATAGACAACTAAATTCTGGTCACCTCACATCTGAACAACAAGATTTTGTATCCAGATTTTAAATCTCTGCCAGAATCCTTTGAGTTGAAATCCTCTTGACAATAACATCTTGTGCATCAGGTCTTTGAGGGTACAGAACAGTACAAAACAGATCTGGTGAGGGGCAGGAAAACTTTGGATAAGAGGGCTTGGGCCTGAAGGAAATTAATTTAGTGAGCCATGTATAATATGCAAGTTCAAAGCTTTAAAACGTTCTCCAACACTAAGGAAATTCAATTAAAGTAAGGAATTTCTTTAACTAAAGGGTGGCAGAGCACTGGAGCAGGCTGCCCAGAGAGGTTGTGTAGGTTCCATCTCCGAAGACATTCAAAACCTGCCTGGATGTGTTCCTGTGTGACCTTCTCTAGGCAAACCTGCACTGCCAGGGGAGTTGGACTCAGGTCTCCAAAGGTCACTTCCAATATCCACCATTCTGTGAAATGAAATCCAGATCACTGTAAATCAGCCTCTCAAGTCTGTTTGGGAGGGAATTTTTTCATAGATTCATAGAATGGCTTACGTTGGAAGGGACCTTCAAGATCACTCAGTTCCAAGCCCCTGCCATGGGCAGGGACACCTCCCACCAGCACAGCTTGCTCAAAGCCTCATCCAACCTGGCTTTGAACACCTCCAGGGAGGAGGTAGCCACAGCCTCCCTGGGCAACCTGTGCCAGTGTCTCACCACCCTCACGAGAAAGAATTTCTTCCTCATCTCCAGTCTCAATCTCCCTTCTTCCAGCTCAAAGCCATTGCAACTTATCCTACTACCACAAGCCCTTGCAAAAAGTCCCTCCCAAGCTCCTCTGCACCCTTCAGATACAGGGAGGCTTCTCTAAGGTCACCTGGGAGCCTTCTCTTCCCCAGCCTGAGCAGCCCCAACTCCCCCAGCCCGTCCCCATAGCGAAGCGCTCCAGCCCTCTGATCATCTCAGCTCCAGATCCTTCTTGTGCTGGGGGCACCAGACCTGGAGGCAGTGCTGCAGGTGGGGTCTCTCCAGAGCAGAGCAGAGGGGCAGAATCCCCTCCCTGTGCTGCTGGTCTCTACCCCAACCCTTTGCAAGTTGCCAGCCTCCTCATAGCTCCATTTTCCTCCTAAATGAATGGATCTGCTCCTGACAGGAGCCAAACAGAGAGGTTTGTTCAATTACTCCACACAAAGAGCTTTAGCTACACCAGCCAGTTCTTCTCCATGTTGAGTTTGCTTTTACTCTGGTTTCTTAATCAAAATGTTTTCTATCAAATTATCTGCATTAGAGAAGAACAATTTTGCCCTTTATTAACCAAATCTGTAATCTAATTTTCCAAAAATGAAGTTATTCTGACAAGATCAGGATTCCATAAACCTGTTGCCTGCCTCTAATTGCATTACTTGCTTAATTCTTAATTAATCAACCCCTGCATTGGCTGTTCCATAATTCTGTTTAGAATTAAAGTCAAGATGACAAGATTTTAATTAATTGGCTGATCCTGATCCTTCATACCAGCATTTTGAATGCCTCTTCTCAAGTCATCTGGATCTTGCTGGGACTGCTCCAGCACCTTTTTCTCCTTTTAATCCCCAGTACACTGACAGCCCTTACAAGGAGAGGCTGAGGCAGCTGGGGGTGTTTAGCCTGGAGAAGAGGAGGCTCAGGGGAGACCTCATTGCTCTCTACAACTACCTGCAGGGAGGTTGTAGCCAGGTGGGGGTTGGTCTCTTCTCTCAGGCAACCAGCACCAGAACAAGAGGACACAGTCTCCAGCTGTGCCAAGGCAGGTTCAGGCTGGATGTTAGGAAGAAGTTCTTCATAGAAAGAGAGATTGGCCATTGGAATGGGCTGCCCAGGGAGGTGGTGGCAGTGGTGGAGTCCCCATCCCATGGCACTTTGGGACATGGCCATGGTGGGGTTGGGTTGACAGCTGGACTTAATGATCTTGAAGACCTTTTCCTAACAAACCAATTCTATTAATCTATGTTATGATTAATCTGATGCAGCTCTCACACTGGCATGACTGATGCTGTGCTTCTCTGCAGTGGCTTTGGAGGAGAAAAACATATGAGAGAGAGAGAAAGAATCACAGAATCACAGTAGGGTTGGAAAGGACCTCAAGGATCAGCCAGTTCCAACCCCCCTGCCATGGGCAGGGACACCTCACACTACAGCAGGTTGCTCACAGCCACATCCAGCCTGGCTGCAAACACCTCCAGGCAAGAGGCTTCCACCACCTCCCTGGGCAACCTGTGCCAGTCTCTCACCACCCTCAGGGGGAAGAACAATGATTGCATTTGGGAAATCTCACCAACATCCCTCTCTTTCCCTTTCCTCTTCCACCTTTCTGCATCACCACTCTTGCCCCTCACAGCCCTCTCTCCCTACTCCACCGATAGCACCAGGACAGCAGTGACAAATCAGTGTGCTCCCAGAACTGTTCACATCAGTGCTGCAAGGACCAGAGTAACTGTCAGGAAGTTATTAACTTCTTCCCCTGCTTAATTTTTAATAGAGTCCAATAAAAGCCTATAAAAGTTTGTTCTATTTAAGTCCTTGATGATTCTCCAATGCTATAATAGTTGCATCCCCCAACAGTTGAGAGACCTTAATCATGGAAGCAAACTCAACTGAAATACCAAGCACAGGAATGAATCATACCAAAATTTTCCTCATTGCAAGTGAAACTAAAAATAGAAGCCACAGTTTAACAAAGAGCTTCAGGCTTCTGAAAGGGTAACATTATCTCACAGCATCATGGAATGGCTTGAGTTGGAAGGGACCTTAAAGATCATCCAGTTTCAACGCCCCTGCCATGGGCAGGGACACCTCCCAGTAGCCCAGGTTGGTCTTGAAGACCTCCAGGGATGAGGCTCTCTCCAGCAGCACCCTGTTCCTCTTGAACTGCGGAGCCCAGAAGTAGACACAATAGTCTAGATGCGGTTTCACCACAGCAGATTAAAAGGGGAGGAGAACCTCCCTTCAACTGCTTGCCACAGCCTTCTTAATGCACCCCAGGAGACCACTGGCCTTCTTGCCTACAAGAGCACATTGCTGTTACATGGATAATGCCAGGACTCCAAGATCCTTCTCCATGGAGCTGCTTTCCATCAGGTCAACCCTTAATCTGTAGTGGTGCAGGGGTTGTTCCCCTCCAGGTGCAGGACTCCACACTTGTTTTTGTTGAACCCCATCAGGTTCCCCTTTCCCCAGCGCTCCATCCTGTCCAGGTCTCACTGAATGTCCTTGCAGCCTGACCAGGCTGCAGCCACTGCTCCCAGTTTTGACCAAGCCATGGACAGAGTTCATCCCAAAGATCACACAGGATCACCAAGCTTGGAAGAGACCTCAAAGATCATCAAGTCCAACCTGGCACCACAGACCTCATGACTAAAGCATGGCACCAAGTGCCACGTCCAATCCCCTCTTGAACACCTCCAGGGATAGGATAGGGTAGGGTAGGGTAGGGTGGGATGGAATGGGATGGAATGGGATGGACCAGGTTGGAAGAGACCTTCAAGATCAAGTAAGCATCTCTAGACAGCAGAAGTTGCGAGAAGGGAAGAGGAAGAGGAAGAGGAAGAGGAAGAGGAAGAGGAAGAGGAAGAGGAAGAGGAAGAGGAAGAGGAAGAGGAAGAGGAAGAGGAAGAGGAAGAGGAAGAGGAAGAGGAAGAGGAAGAGGAAGAGGAAGAGGAAGAGGAAGAGGAAGAGGAAGAGGAAGAGGAAGAGGAAGAGGAAGAGGAAGAGGAAGAGGAAGAGGAAGAGGAAGAGGAAGAGGAAGAGACCAGGTTGGGATGAAGCAGAGGAGAAGCCAGGACGCCCACATCTCCACACAGGCACCAGCGCGCTGATGCAGGAAGAAAGTTTCCATGAGTGCAGAGGGAGCCTGCAGCTGCAAATACCAAAAAGGAAGAGATTAAAAAAAATAAGAATAAAAAAAAATACTGTGCAAGGCTGAACATAGCAAACAAAAAAAGCTAAAACTCGGTGCAGAGGAGGTCAGTGTCTGAACTTGCAGTTTCCTGCCAATCCAACTGAGTCATCAGCGCTGCGCTCCTTTGAAAGAGAGGACACCGCGCTCAATTTACACCATCTGAGGAGAGCTCGGCCAGGCAGCCTGCCTGCTCTCCTGCTAGGTAACCCAGCTGTGCCACAGCCCTTTCTTATGGATATCAGCATCATTAGGATTCCATATGTGCTGGGGCTATCTCAGCAGCAGCAAGCAGCACAATAAGCAGAGGAGGGAAGCCTGTGCCAGCCCACGGTCCAAATCAGATAGCTCTGCTACAGGATGCTCTCTCCAAAAACAACCCTGGTATTCAGTCAGAAAGGGAGCATGACGAACTGCCTTAGTCCAGACTTTCTCCATTGTTTAACCACCTTTTTTTCCTCCTTTTTTTCATAGCATAGCCAACTGGTAAACCTATATGGAACAAGAGACTGGTGCATTTGGTATCTGAGAGCGAGATCTTAAATGTTTCCCATTACTACCTGGCCAAAAGCCCAGAAACAGTCACAAGTGCCAACCACATTTGTAAAACCAGTCACTTCTAAATATTGGTGGAACATGGGCCCTTCTGCACTGACAAATGGAAAATAACTTTTGAAAGGCCCACATTAATTCAGTTTCAAGTTGTTCATCCCTAGCTCTTTCACAAAGCAAAAAGTGTTCAACTCCTAAGCAACAGAACCACAAGTAATAAACCCAGGCAAGCGAAGAGCTCTAAACATACCTACTCTCCTCTTGAAGCTTGCATTGCACATCTCTACTAACATCTACATGGAGGAGGGAAAAGACAATCATGGAATTGTTTAGGTTGGAAAAGACCTCTGAGATCACTGAGTCCAACCATCAACCCAACACCACCATGGCCATTAAACCTTGTCCCCAGGTGCCACGGCCACAGGCTTCTTGAACTCCTCCAGGGATGGTGACTCCACCACCTCCCTGGGCAGCCTGTGCCAATCCCTGACCACTCTTGCAGCAAAGAAATTTTTACCTATCTCCCAAGGAGGTGGAGGAGTCACCATCACTGGAGATGGTTAGGAGGAGACTTGATGGGGTGCTTGGTGCCATGGGTTAGTTGATTAGGTGGTGTTGGATGATAAGTTGGATGTGATGATCTCGTAGGTCTCTTCCAACCTGGTCTATTCTATTCTATTCTATTCTATTCTATTCTATTCTACCCTATCCTATTCTATCCTAACCTAACCCTCCCCTGGCACAATTTTAGACCATTTCCTCTCTTTTCATCACCTGAACCTAGGGAGATGAGAATCAATCCCACCTCCCTGGGCAGCCTGTGCCAGGCTTTGAGAACCTTTTCAGGGAATTAATATCTTCTAATGTCCAACCCAAACCTCTCCTGGTGCAACTTGAGGCCATTTCCTCTTGTCCTATCATTTGTTACAAGGGAGAAGATACCAATCCCCTCCTCACTTCAGCCTCCTCTCAGGGAGCTGTACAGAGCAATGAGGTCTCCCCTCAGCCTCCTCTTCTCCAGACTAAACACCCCTAGCTCCCTCAGCTGCTCCTCCCCTGCCCTGTTCTCCAAACCCTTTAGCTGCTTTGTTGTCCTGCTGTGGAAATAATGCTTCTGCTTGAGATATTAAACTAACTGCTTTGCAGGTAAATATTTTCCATCTGCCCACATGCAAAAATAAAATCTGCTGATTGCAAATTGCACCTTTACCTGCACTTTCATTAGTGTTCAAAAGGGTCAGTGATTTCTGATGCACTACAGCAAGAGACACAAAAAAAGAGCAAGGCTTAGCCACTCACTGCCAGGCTTTCCAGAACCCTCCTCTGATGCTGACTGGACCAGATGTTAGAAGCCCACAGCCTCACATAGACTCAGAGGAGACCTTCTTGCTGTCTACAAGTACCTGAAGGGAGGTTGTAGCCAGGTGGGGGGTGGTCTCTTCTCCCAGGCAGCCAGCACCAGAACAAGAGGACACAGTCTCAAGCTGTGCCAGGGGGGGTTTGGGCTGGAGGTGAGGAAGAAGTTCTTCATAGAAAGAGAGATTGGCCACTGGAATGTGCTGCCCAGGGAGGTGGTAGGACCGTGTTCCCCACTGCTTCTCCTCACAGGCTGTGAGAAGTTCTTCCCTGAGAGAGTTGTTAGCCATTGGAATGTGCTGCCCAGGGAGGTGGTGGAGTCCCCATCCCTGGAGGTGTTCAAGAGGGGACTGGATGTGGCACTTGGTGCCATGGTCTAGTCATGAGGTCTGTGGTGACAGGTTGGACTTGATGATCTTTGAGGTCTCTTCCAACCTAATTAATTCTATTCTATTCTTATTTTTGTTTTCAAAGCTTCCACATGTTTTGCCTTTTTGTGGGATGTTTGCTAGAGGTGACTTGATAGAACCATAGCCCTGAAAACAGCCTTGACTCCTTCTAATTCTTCATCTTTTCCTGAAAAACAAAACCACACTGCTGCACGGAACTTCAGCCAAGCAGCAGTGAGCAATTCCACTGTCTACATACATTAAGCTCTGGACAGGCTGAACTATCGAACTCCCCTGCCACCAAAATATCAGTTAAACATAAAACTGAGCTGTGAGCTGTTACTCAGAAGCAGCAGCTAATGTACAGGATACAGAATTAACCAGGTTGGAAAAGACCTGAGAGATCACCAAATCCAACCTATCACCCAGCACCATCTGATCAACTCAACCATGGCCCCAAGGGCCTCAGCCAGGCTCTTTTTAAACACCTCCAGGGATGGTGACTCCACCACCTCCCTGGGCAGCACATTCCAATGGCCAATCTCTCTTGCTGGGAAGAATTTCTTCCTAACATCCAGCCTAAACCTCCCCTGGCACAGCTGGAGACTGTGTCCTCTTGTTCCGCTGCTGGGTGCCTGGGAGAAGAGACCAACCCCCACCTGGCTACAACCTCCTTTCAGGTAGCTGTAGAGAGCAAGAAGGTCTCCCCTGAGCCTCCTCCTCTCCAGGCTAAACAACCCCAGCTCCCTCAGCCTCTCCTCACAGGGGTTGTGAGAGTCATAGAGCACTCCTGCAGCTGAAGAGGTTCCAGTTACTAGGAGAATAACTTCTCACTTCCAGTTAGCTAAATGGAAACCTTCAGCTGAAGGCCTACTTTCTAGCCCCCCCCAAAAAGAAAAGGCAACCACAACTCAGAGGGCATGCTCAGGAAAACACACCCCTGAGCCCCAGAGAACAGCCTGAAGCATTACTTCTGACTCAAATGCTACCCTCTGCCTTTCAGCTCCCTTTTAAAATGCTGGAGAGGCAAATAATTTGAGCAATGACACCAAGCAAGAGGTGCAATCAAATTGAAATAAAGCCCAGGTGCCCTGTGAGGATTGATGGGGAGGAAGGAGCCTTCAGCACCAGCAGCTTGAGGTTATTGGTGCCTGAACAGACAGGCAGCAGGGAACACCCCACTGCCCAGCACCAGCTTCAGCTGTGCTTAGAAATGGAAGTACAAAACATAAACCTGGAGGACGATGTCAGGAACTTATGTTTTGCTTCACATGTTTTAGTCTTACTTCAGTCACTTAAAACCAGTCAGCAGTCTCAGATATTTGACTGCTCAGCACTATCAGTAGCCACAGACTGATCACAGAACCACAGTGTGGTAGGGGTTGGAAGGGATCTCTGGAGTCCAACCTCCCCCTGCCAAAGCAGGGTCACCTAGAGGGGTCACACAGGACACATTTCCAGGCAGGTTTTGAATGTCTCCAGAGATGGAGACTCCACCACCTCTCTGGGCAGCCTGATCCAGTGCTCCATCATCCTTCAAGATGTTTGGATGTTAGGAACAAGTTCTTTATCAAAAAGGTGGTGGAACACTGGAACAGGTTGCCCAGGGAGGTGGCTGAGGCCCCATCCCTGGTGATAGTTAAGGTGAAGCTGGACAAGGCTCTGGACCACCTGATCTAGAGGAGGATGTCCCTGCTGACTGCAGAGGGGGTTGGACTGGATGAGGTTTGGAGGTCAGTTCCAACTCAGACTATTCTATGATTCTCTGAATGTTTGACAATTAGGCAGCCTGGTCCAGGGCTCTGTCACCCTTAAATTAAAGAAATTCCACCTTATGTTTAGATGCAAGTTCTTATGTCCAGGTGTGTGACTGCCTGCTACCCCTTATCCTGTCACTGGGCACCACTGAAAATAAGCCTGGTCCCATCCTCCTGACATCCATCCTTTCAGTATTGATCAGCATTGAGGAGACCCCACTCAGTCTGCTCTTTTCTAGACCACAAAGCCCCTATTCTCTCAGTCCTCCTAAGAGGGATGTTCCAGTCCCCTCAACTTCCTTGTAGCCCTTTGCTGTACACTCTCAAGCAGTTCCCTGTCCTTCTTGAACTGGGGAACCCAGAACTGGACACAATACTCCAGATGAGGCAGGGTAGAGCAGAGAGGGAGGACAACCTCTCTCGACCTGCAGGCCACACTCTTCTTGATGCAGCCCAGGATGCAATTTACCTTCTTGGCCACCAAGGCACATTGCTGGCTCATGGTCAGCCTCTTCTCCTGATACCACAACACTCAAGTGTTCCAGCAAAACATCAGCACTCTGCCAGACTCCCTGGGAAATGCTGGACACACAACAACTTTATCTGAGGACTTTTAACTAGTGGAAGAATTATCTCTTCATTAGGAAACAATTTTGTTTATCATTAGTGGAAACATTTACTAAATGAGTCACCAGACACCAGTTTTGCCATGAGGAAGATGGAAAATTATGCAAATACCTAATCAGAGAATCACAGAATGCATCAGGTTGGAAGGGACCCTCAAAGGTCATCTTGTCCAACCTCCCTGCAGTCAGCAGAGACATCTCCAACTAGATCAGGCTGCCCAGGGCCACATTAAGTTTGACCTTGAATGTCTTCAGGGATGGGGCCTCAACCACATCTCTGGGCAACCTGTTCCAGTGTTTTACCACCCTTGTTCTGCAGAACTTCCTCCTGATGTCCAACCTAAACCTACCCTGCTTCAGCTTCAAACCACTGCCTCTCATCCTATCACCACAAGCCCTTCTAAACAGTCCCTCCCCAGCCTTCCTGTAGGAGCCCTTCAGATACTGAAATGCAGCTCAAAGGTTTCCCTGGAGCCTTCTCTTCTCCAGGCTCAACAATACAAACTCTTCCACAGCCTGTCCCTGTAAGTGAGGTGCTCCAGCCCCATGAACATCCTTGTGTGTCTCCTCTGGACCCACTCCAAGAGGTCCAGGTCTGTCTTCTGTTTGGGGTCCCACAGCTGGACAGAGGTTTCACCAGAGCAGAGTGGCAGAATCACCTCTGCTGATACCAAGGCAAGTCCAGCAAGCCCCGTGAGGAGAGGCTGAGGGAGCTGGGGTTGCTTAGCCTGGAGAAGAGGAGGCTCAGGGGAGACCTCATTGCTCTCTCCAGCTCCCTGAAGGGACGTTGTAGCCAGGTGGGGGTTGGTGTCTTGTCCCAGGCACCCAGCACCAGAACAAGAGGACACAGCCTCAAGCTGTGCAAGGGGAAGTTTAGGCTGGAGGTGAGGAGAAAGTTCTTCACAGAGAGAGTTGTTAGCCATTGGAATGTGCTGCCCAGGGAGACAGCCTGGTGGTGTTCAAGAGGGGATTGGATGTGGCACTTGGTGCCATGGATTAGTCATGAGGTCTGTGGTGACAGTTTGGACTTGCTGATCTTTGAGGTCTCTTCCAACCTTGGTGAATCTGTGATCCCTCAAATCCTTCAGCAGTGGTGTGCACCTCCAGCAGAGCACAGGCCAGCTGACCAATAATGTGTTGTTAAGAAAAAGCCATGAAATGATAAATGCTGAATGAATTATGGAAACAATCACTCCCAACCCTCATTTCAAAACAGTGCTAATGTTTGCTTAGATGTTAAATAATCAGCCAGCAGGATGCTCACCTATTCTTATTGATGTGTCAGTCAGTTTGGTTCTGCTGCTGCTTGGAATGCAAGCACTCAGAAGCCACCGGATCAGCGTTCCCTAATGTGTGCTTTTGAACCCATCCATACAGGGAGGGGCAGGCAAACTTCCCCCTGCACATTCATCTCTTTCCCACCACTCCAGCTGGCACTGAGCAGTTAATCAATTACCATTTGTTTCAGAATCAGAACTAATCCGTACAGAACTTGTGGAAAGACAAACCTGACAGAGAACACCGACAGGGAAGAGAGCATCTGTCTGGGAAATAAGTGATCTTGTCAGAAACAAGAATTAGGAATAATTGAAGAATCTCCAGGAAGAAGAAACTGCTGCAAAGATGTCACCTCATCCAGCACAGTAAATCACCTGCCAGTCACTCCTACAGCAGCAGCAGCAGCAGGGACTGCAGGGAGAGCAGCTCCATCATTAGCTGTGCCTTTGCTTATAAATCTTCTCTTTGGGCAAGACTCATTTTTTGACTTCATAGGTTAGCTTTTAAAAGCAAAATAGGGGAAAAAATACATAAATAATATAAATTCATATTGAGTCAGGCTTGCACTCCTCACACAAAAGCCCTGGGGAATGCTGCAGGAAAGACAGGGCTGTCTGCATTTTCCAGACAGGTGAGGAAGGAGCAGAGAGACCTGCACCTCAACCTGCTGCCATCCCTGACTCATCCCCCATGCTGGGCACAGTCCTCCAGCCTCCACAAAGCCTCCCTGACTCACCTTCTCCTGATTGGAGCTGGGGAACAACAACATTTATTCATAGTATCATAGTATCAGTCAGGGTTGGAAGGGACCACAAGGATCATCTAGTTCCAACCCCCCTGCCATGGGCAGGGACACCCCACACTAGATCAGCCTGGCCAGAGCCTCATCCAGCCTGGGCTTAAACACCTCCAGGGCTGGGGCCTCAACCACCTCCCTGGACAACCCATTCCAAGGCTTCACCACTCTCATGGGGAAGAATTCCTTCTCACATCCAGCCTGAATCTCCCCACCTCCAGCTTCATTCCATTCCCCCCAGTCCTATCACTGCCTGAGATCCTGAGCAGTCCCTCCCCAGCCTTCTTGGAGCCCCCTTCAGATACTGGAAGGCCACAATGAGGTCACCTCAGAGCCTTCTCTTCTCCACACTGAGCAGCCCCAACTCCCTCAGTCTGTCCTCACAGCAGAGCAGCTCCAGCCCTCTGCTCCTCCTCATGGCCCTTCTCTGGACACCTTCCAGCCCCTCCAGATCCCTCTTGTCATAGGGGCTCCAGAACTGGAGGCAGAGCAGAGGGGCAGAATCCCCTCCCTGGCCCTGCTGGCCACACTTCTCTTGATGCAGCCCAGGCTCTGCTTGGCTCTCTGGGCTGCAAGTGCACACTGAGAGCTCCTGCTGAGCTTCTCCTCCCCCAGCACCCCCAAGTCTCTCTCCTCAGGGCTGCTTTCCAGCCAGTCCCTGCCCAGCCTGCATTTGTGCCTGGGATTGCCTCCACCCAGCTGCAGGACCCTGCCCTTGGTCTTGTTGAACCTCCTGAGGTTTATTTGCCTTTGCTTTCCTGGGATACAAAGAACCAATCTGACTGCAAGGTAAACAGCCCTGAATTTTATTATTATTAAACTAAAACTGCCAGGGAAGTTCAGATGTTTCTTTTGAAGTATTTCCCCCTTCCCCCCTCCCCCCCTTGCTCTGGTTCATTTCACAGCAGATTAAATGGAGTGGAAAATGTGTCTCAAGTCGGACTAGATTTTGATGCCTTCCATGTGAGTGTGAAGTTAAAAACAAATTAACAATAAACTCACCCCCACAGCAGCACCAAATAATAACACATTCTAAAAACACCCCACAGAAATCAGGGCTCCCTTCTCTGCTTCTATGACTTCCTTTCTTCTCCTTTCCCCATCAAAAAGCTTTAGCCTGTCACAACATGGGTAAATTAAATTACTTTTATGAAAGTGCTAGGAGAAGGAGCCTGAAGATTGTTAAAACTTGATGGCCTTAAAGGTCTTTCCCAGTGGAAATAATTCTGTGGTTCTAGGATTTGGGACTAGTCTCAGCTGAGGCTTTTCCAAAGAGAAGCTTCATTATGAGAGCAATGCCCAAATTCAGTACAATCAGTCACCTCTCCTTAGATCTGCACAACTGCCAGTGATGCACACACAGAGCTGTTTGCTTCACAGGAAAGTCAGATTAAGTTATAAACAGAATCACAGCATGGTAGAGGTTGGAAAGGTCTTCTGAGGTTCAAGTCCAACACCCCCTGCCAAAGCAGGATCACCCAGGGCAGGTCACACAGCAACACACCCAGGTGGGGCTGGAAAGCCTCCAGAGAAGAAAACTCCACAACCTCTCTGGGCAGCCTGCTCCAGGGCTCCAGCACCCTCACAGTAAAGAAGTTTCTCCTCACACTGAGGTGGAACTTCCTGGGGTCCAGTTTGTATCCATTGCCCCTTTTTCTCTCACAGGACACCACTGCAAAGAGCCTGGCCCCTGCTTCTTGACATTCACCCTTCAGGTATTTACAGACATCAGTAAGATTTCCTCTCAGTCCTCTCCTCTCAAGGTCAAACAGCCCCAGGTCTTTCTTCACATGAGAGATGTTCCAGCCCCTTCATCATCCTCATAGCCTCCAGGGACTCTCTCCAGTAGTTCCCTGCCTCTCCTGAACTGGGGAGCCCAAAACTGGACACAGGATTGCAGCTGTGGTCTCAGCAGGACAGAGTACTGGGGGAGAAGAACCTCCCTAGCCCTGCTGGCCACACTTGATGCACCCCAGATACACAGACCTCCAACCTCCAGAGAGCTAAGGAGATGGAGATATTGACTGCACACATAGCCACTCCCCATGGCTCTGTTTCAGAAGTCAGCCCCACAAAGGTGCCACAACCTCCCAGGGCAATCTAGCATTTGTCAGACGTTCAGCTTCAGCTTCACAGAACCACAGAATGGTTTGGTTTGGAAGGAACCTTAAAGAACCTCTACTTCCAACACCTTGCAACAACTTCCCTCCTTTCTTAGCAAAGCTGAGATTAAAAGAACTTGAAGTAGCTTTAGAAGGACCAGCAGAAGCCACAAATTGGCAGAGCTTGATCATCCTGCTGCTGGCCAGGTAGGGGCAGGCTGAAAAACCAGAAGCAGACTGCAGGGTTCAGCAGCACAGCACTTTGGTGGCTGGAGTCAAAAGCAGAAGAAACACCCTCTAGCCATACTTGAAACTGTATTTAAGGAATTAGAGAATTAAGGAGTTGTGGTTTAGCTCTTGGAGGTTCTGGCAGGCCATGCAGATCTGTTGGAAAAAGTCATAGAATCAGAGAATTGTTAGGGTTGGAAGGGAGCTCAAGGATCAGCCAGTTCAAACCCCCCTGCCATGGGCAGGGACACCTCACACTGCAGCAGGTTGCTCACAGCCACATCCAGCCTGGCTGCAAACACCTCCAGGCAGGAGGCTTCCACCACCTCCCTGGGTAACCTGTGCCAGGCTCTCACCACCCTCATGGGGAACAACTTCTTCCTCACATCCAATCTCAATCTCCCCATTTCTAGATTTGTTCCATTCCCCCTAGTCCTGACACCCTAAAAGGTCCCTCCCTTGCTCTCTTGTAGGCCTGCTTAAGCTACTGTCAAATTCCACCACACTCTTTGTAAAACTCTGTTTCTCAAACAGATTTTTTTCCTGTGCAAGTTTCTTTATGTGTGAGCTTGCTTAAAATGGAAGTGAAAAGAAGAAGGTGGAAAAACAGGTGGTTTGGCCTTTCCTGAAATGAGAAGGTCTCCCTTCCTGCCTGAGGTGAAGCAAAATGTTTTCTCAGCTTTCTAACATCCTGTCTCCCAAGCCACCCTCCCAGGGTTAGCAAACAGCAACCTGGAGAGCGAACAGGCAAAGCAAGGAACACAGCAAATCTTTCTCAGCCCAGAAACTTGGGGTCCTCTGGGTGTCAAGAGGACCCTCTGTCCTCTTGTCACAAGTTAGTTCTGTCACAAGTTAGTTAGAGACAGCAAGCCCATCAACCAATTACATCATGGAACACAATCACAGAACCATTTTGGTTGGAAAAGATCTTTGATCATGGAGTCCAACCATTCTTTAACTCTGCCAAGCCTGGTGCTAAGCCATGTCCCTCAGCACCACACATCTGCCTCTCTGAAACACCTCCAAGGATGGGGATTCAACCACCTCCCTGGGCAGCCTGAGCCAGGCTTTGAGAACCTTTTCAGGGAATAAATTTCATAGAATCATAGAAACAATAAGGTTGGAAAAGACCTCAAAGATCATCAAATCCAACCTGGCACCCAAGACTTAATGACTACTAAACCATGGCACCAAGGGCCACATCCAATCCCCTCTTGAACACCTCCAGGGTTGGGGACTCCACCACCTCCCTGGGCAGCACATTCCAATGGCTAACAACTCTCTCTGGGAAGAACTTTCTCCTCACCTCCAGCCTAAACTTCCCCTGGTGCAGCTTGAGACTGTTTTGTGTTTCTTCTAATGTCCAACGCTAACCTCTTCTGGTGCAACTTGAGGCCATTTCCTCTTGTCCTATCATTTGTTACAAGGAAGAAGATACCAATCTCCACCTCACTCCAGCCTCCTTTCAGGGAGCTGTAGAGAACACTGAGGTCTCCCCTCAGCCTCCTCTTCTCCAGGCTAAATAACCCCAGTTCTCTCAGCTGCTCCTCACCAGCCCTGTTCTCCAGAACCTTCACCAGATTTGTTGCCCTTCTCTGGACACAGTCCAGCACCTCAGTATCCTTGTAGAGAAAGCCCCAAATCTGAACTCATCACTCAAGGTGTGGCCTGACCTGTGCTGAGTAGAGCGGGATAATGACTACCCTTGTCCTGCTCCCCACAGTATTCCTGATCCAATCCAGGATGCTGGTGGCCTTCTTGGCCACCTGGGCACGCTGCTGGCTGATGCTCAGCCAGCTGTCAATAAGTCATTGAATCAATGGTTCTGTTTGATTGTTTTTCCAAAGCAGCACTCACCAGCACATTTGGTCCTGGTGATGAGCGGTGGTCCTGGCTGCCCAGTCCCACCTTCGCCTGGTCTGGTGAGCAGGACTCGAATCTCGTATTCGGTGTCGGGGTCCAGGTGCCAGAGCTTGTAAGTGGGTGCATTGACAGCATGGGTTTCGGTCCAGGTGCCAGAGGTCATCCTGTACTCCACTTCTTTCAGGATAATAGGCCCATCCCCAATGATGGAGTTGGCGTTGAGCTGGATGAGCAGGTAGGTCGGCCCGACGCCCAGCAGCTGCGGGGGAGCGATCGGCCGAGGAGGCTCTGTAGTGGAGACAAAAGAGAAAGCCACCAATAAAGCAAAAGCTGGAACACTCACTGTGAAGAGGGCTCTTTCCCTTGGAGGTTGTCAGGTTTTGGCCAGCCAAGACTTTCAAACTCCCAAGCAAAATCAGGCTGACATCAGTGAAGAAGGGAGGAGGAAAATTTCAGGTGATGGAAGCGAGTAGTACACCACTGGCATCTGCCCAAAGCTTGTGTGTGTCTGCTGAAAAACCTCAGTTAGAGACCAGAAAATCCTCATTTGTAGATTGTTACCTCTTAATGTTTCTTCTGGGGGGGGGGAAGGGAATTATATATATATATAATTTAATGATCAGAGGGATGGAGCACCTCCCCTATGGCGACAAGCTGGGAGATTTGGGGCTGTTCAGCCTGAAGAAGGCTCCAAGGAGACCTTAGAGCAGCCTTCCAGTACCTGAAGGGGCTACAGGAGAGCTGGGGAAGAACTTTTGACAAGGGCTGGGAGTGACAGCATGAAGGACAATGGCTTTAAGATGGAAGAGTGGGGATTGAGACTGGAGATGAGGAAGAAATTCTTTCTAGTGAGGGTGGGGAGACACTGGAACAGGTTGCCCAGGGAGGTTGTGGATGCCCCCTCCCTGGAGGTGTCCAAGGCCAGGTTGGATGAGGCCTTGAGCAAGCTGAGCTGGTGAGAGAGGCATGGCAGGGGGGGTGGAACTGGATGATCTTTCAGGTCCCTTCCATTCCAATCCAGTCTGCAACTCTATGATACCATGGGAATAACTGGAGATTTTCAGCGACACAACTGGTTTGCTTTTATCCACAGAAGCCACGTGGTACTTTCCTAGAGAACAGTTGCAACAGTTGATATAAAATGGCCCTGGCACAGAATGCTGTCCAGAATGACCATCACTGCAGATCACTTGAAACCCTCCAGATGCAATGAGGGTAAAGGATGTTCCTACAGGCATTCACAATACTCAGAGCTGAGCCGAGCTGCCATGAGGACGACAAAAAGAAGATGTATAGAAACCACAGATGATATTTTATTCTTACTACTGATTTAGAAACATAAACAATGAGTTGTGAGGTGCCTTTTGTCTTCCTCTGCTCCTATCAGATTCTGCCTGCAACAGTATTTCAGCCCAGCTGAAAAATGAGAAGGTGACCATGGACCAAAGCGGGAGGTGAGGTCCCCCCTGCCCTGAGAAGCGTTCACGTAGAGAAGCAGCACACTCGCCTAGGTGTGGGGCATTTGAAGAAGCAAATCACAAGCAACATGCACTTTGCTAATCAAATGAATCCACTGCTAAACAGGGAAGGTTCATTTTCATTGCAGATGGCTCCTATTTCAACTCATTTGTTTCAGTTAATTAGGCAACAATGCTGAATTCAGTGTGCACAGCGCCTGAGCGCAGCAGCCATGCAGAACGAACGCCACGGCAGCTCTGAGCAGGTAGAGAGGATCGAATGGCCAGCACACGAAAAAAGAACTTTAACCCCTTCTCAGCACTGCTCCCCCAACCACTCTGCACAGGAAAAGTTAAGGCACAGAAGCACTGCACAGATCCTGCCTGCTGGGAATGTCGGTTCTGTAGGTAAGTATTGGAATACTGTAAGATAGGGACTGGAAGGAACCTCTGGAGATTTGAGTCCAAGCCCCATGACAGAGCTGGATCACCCAGAGTAAATCACACAGGAACACAGCCAAGCAGGTTTTGAATGCCTCCAGAGATGGAGACTCCACCACCTATCTGGGCAGCTTCCTCTTAGGTGGGGGTTGGTCTCTTTGAGGCCCCTTTTTAGGTGGGGGTTGGTCTCTTCTCCCAGGTAACCAGCACCAGAACAAGAGGACACAGTCTCAAGCTGCCCCAGGGGAGGTTTAGGCTGGAAGTTAGGAAGAAGTTCTTCATAGAAAGAGAGATTGGCTGTTGGAATGTGCTGCCCAGGGAGGTGGTGGAGTCACCATCACTGGAAGTGTTTAGGAAGAGACTGGATGGGATGCTTGGTGCCATGGTTTAGTTGATTAGATGGTGCTGGGTGATAGGTTGGACTCGATGATCTCAAAGGTCTTTTCCAACCTGGTCTGGTCTATTCTATTCCATTGTATTCCATTGTATTCCATTCCATTCTATTCTATTCTTTAGATGGAAATTCCTATGTTCAAGTTTGTGCCTGTTACCCCTTGTCCTGTCACTGGGCACTGCTGACAAAAGACAGGCCTCATCCTCCTGACACCCACCCTTTAAGTCTTTAGAAGCACTGCTGAGATCCCCTTCAGTATGCTCCAGCTTTAAAAGTCCCTCAGCCTTTCTTCATCAGACAGATTGTACAGTCCTCTTACCATCTTCATAACCTTTTGCTGTACCCTCTCAAGCAGTTCCCTCTCCTTCTCAAACTGGGGAGCCCACAATTGTACTCCAGTCCTGGATATCCAGATCCAGTACTCCAGATGACCCTACCCTCACAGAAGGCCTCCAGATCTCCTTTGACATCCCACCCACCTCACACAATGAAGTCTGGCTAGTGACCCCTTGGTTCACTAGGTCCAGCAGTGAAGTTTCCCCTCCAGACACCAGAGCTGGCCCCTGTCAGTATACTGACCAGCTTTGTAAGCAACACAGGTTCCTGCATTTTGGTGCAGACAGATCTCTTGCAGACCTTTTGTTAAACTAGCTGTGTCTCAAGCCACTCGGTTTGGAAAGGCTTCTCAACCACTGGAACAGGCTGCTCAGGGAGGTGGTTGAATCCCCATCCCTAGAGGTGTTCCAAAGAGACAGAGATGTGGTGCTGAGGGATGTGAGTTAGCACCAGGCTTGGTAGAGTTAGAAAATGGTTGGACTTGATGATCTTAAAGGGCTTTCCCAAGCAAAACCATTCTGTGATTCAGAGAATGAATCACATGAGTCATAGAATCATAGATTCCTAGAATGGGAGAGGTTGGAAGGAACCAGTGACAGAATGAGAGGACACAGTTTCACGCTGTGCCAGGGGAGGTTTGGGCTGGATGTTAGGAAGCAATTCTTCCCCAGCAAGAGAGATTGGCCACTGGAATGTGCTGCCCAGGGAGGTGGTGGAGTCACCATCCCTTGGAGGTGTTTCAGAGGAGACTGGATGGGGTGCTTGGTGCCATGGTTTAGTTGATTAGATGGTGCTGGGTAGTAGGTTTGACTCAATGATCTCTGAGGTCTTTTCCAACCTGGTTAATTCTGTATTCTGTGATTCCAGAGATCGAGTCCAAGGCCCCTGCACAGCAGGGCACTCAGGGCAGGTCACAGAGGGGATGATTCTGTGAACCTGTGCTGCTTTTGCAGTGGCTGCAAGCGGAGCTGGTTTTCCCCTGCTGGAGTGGAAAGGTGACCGCTGCGCAGCGTTCCTGCTTCCCGCTTCGAGACAGAGCAAACTCCAGAAGGATCCCCATTGATGATTAACAGATTTTACCCTGCTTTGGCAAGAAATGTGCCTGCAAACCAATTTAGCTCCCCACCTGCATCACAGCTCAGCAATGCAGCCCGGGCTTAATGAGGGCAGTTTATTTGCCGTGGAACTACCACATGAGATGTCAAGCTAATGGATTCGGAGGTCAGCGGACGTTAGAGCAGCAAGCATAAATGTTGATGAGCATGATGCACTGCTCACTCCCAGCCACAAATCTCCACACCAAGAGGCCACATTCAGGACTATCCCCTTTGATTAAGAGCCTGGTTACCACAAATAAAACCTCACATTAATGAGGCTAATATACCACTGCATAGTAACGTTTGATGTGAAGAGATAAAGCACACTCAGACATCAGCAGAGGCATTTTGTTTTTGCAGCTCTGGAGGACAAGGGAGTCTTACTTTCTAGAGGCTCTCCCAGTTCCAATAAATTATGCATGGCTTTTAATCAGTTAGTAAATGAACAAGCAATTGTTCTGCAGCATTATTAATATTCTTCATAACACAACAGACTATCAGAACCAGGGGTGAGGTGCAACCAGAAATCCCCAAAGTACACCAAGGATCAACTGAAGCATGCAGTCCCAGCACACCAGCATAAACTTCAGAGATGTTACCCAATTAACTTTCTATTAGTTATTCTCATTCATTATTCCATAAGCAGATCCAACAAACAGGCCCCAATTACAGATTCATGGAATGGGTTGGGTTGAAAGGGACCTTAAACATCCTCTAGTTTCAATCCCCCTGCCAAAGGCAGGGACATCTTCCCCCAGCCCAGGTTGCTCAAGGCCTCATCCAACCTGGCCTTGAACACTTCCAAAGAAGGGACATCTACAGTAAATTTGCTGATGACACCAAACTGGGGGCAGGAGTTGATCTGCTGGAGGGTAGAGAGGCTCTGCAGAGGGAACTCGACAGGCTGGACAGATGGGCAGAGTCCAAGGGCATGAGATTGAACACATCCAAGTGCCAGGTTCTGCACATTGGCCACAGCAGCCCCAGGCAGTGCTACAGGCTGGGGTCAGAGTGGCTGGAGAGTGGCCAGGTAGAGAGGGACCGGGGGGTACTGGTCGATGGTAGGCTGAACATGAGCCTGCAGTGTGCCCAGGCAGCCAAGAGGGCCAATGGCATCCTGGCCTGCATCAGGAACAGTGTGGCCTCATCTCCATCTCAGTCTCCCCTCTTCTAGCTCAAAGACATTGTCCTTTGTCCTGTCACTCCCAGCCCTTGTCACAAGTCCCTCTCCAGCTCTCCGATAGCTTCCTTCAGGTACTGGAAGGCTGCTCTAAGCTCTCCTCAGAGCCTTCTCTTCTCCAGGCTGAACAGCTCCAGCTCTCCCAGCCTGTCCCCATAAGGGAGGTGCTCCAACCCTCTGATCATCTCTGAAGAGGTAGCTGGGTTGCTGATACCTCACTCTCCTCACAGATCTCCCTGAACCCACAACATTTCCTTTCACATACACAGCAGTCTGAAAACTTCCACATGGGCTAAAAATTGCCATTGGAATGGAACAAAATGCATTATGAATGTTTGGGTTGGAGTCCCTGGAGCAGCTATTAGGTGTACCAACAATACTCCTCTTTCAGTGGGTTTTTAAACACAAACTAAATCCTTCAAGTTAGTGATGTTGCTAGCTTTCATTCCAGCAGTCTGAGCTGCTGGAGGGACTCCACAGGAGAGCCACAAATATGAACCAAGGGCTCGGGCACCTCTGTTATGAGGACAGGCTGAGACAGCTGGGGTTGCTCAGCCTGGAGAAGACAAGACTCCAGGAGAACCTCAGAGCAGCCTTCCAGGACCTGAAGGAAGTCTACAGAAAGGCTGGTGAGGGATTTTTCATAAAGGTGTCTAGCAATAGGACAAGGGGGAATGGTTTGAAGCTGAGGGAGAGTAGAATCATAGAATCAAAGAATCATAAAATCATAGAATCAATTAAGGTTGGAAAAGACCTCAAAGATCATCAAGTCCAACCTGTCACCCAACACCTCATGACAACTAAACCATGGCACCAAGTGCCACATCCAGTCCCCTCTTGAACACCTCCAGGGATGGGGACTCCACCACCTCCATGGGCAGCAAATTCCAGTGGCTAATTACTCTTTCTGGGAAGAACTTTCTCCTCACCTTCAGCCTAAACTTCCCCTGGCACAGCTGAAGACTGTGTCCTCTTGTTCTGGTGCTGGGTGCCTGGGAGAAGAGACCAACCCCCTCCTGGCTCCAACCTCCCTTCAGGGAGTTGCAGAGAGCAAGAAGGTCTCCCCTGAGCCTCCTCTTCTCCAGGCTAAGCAACCCCAGCTCCCTCAGCCTCTCTTCACAGGGCTGTGCTCCAGACCCCTCCCCAGCCTCCTTGCCCTTCTCTGGACACCTTCAAGTCTCTCAATGTCATTCTTAAACTGAGGGGCCCAGAACTGGACACAGGACTCAAGATGTGGCCTAACCAGTGCTGAGTACAGGGCACAAGGACTTCCCTGCTCCTGCTGGCCACACTCTTCCTGATGCAGGCCATGGGATAGTATGTTGACACTGGATATTAGGAAGAAGTTCTTCAGTACAAGACACTGGAACAGGTTACTCATGGAGGTTGTGGATGCCTCCACCCTGGAGGTACACAAGGCCAGGCTGGATGAGCAGGCAAGGCATGTTGTGAGGATTCTCTGCCCATATGATCCTATGAGTCCACCTAGCAGTAAACAACACAGAGTGCTCTGAGAAGGCAGCCTGCCAGAAATGAAAACCCTCTTATAGAAGGAATGAGAAAGCCAAGGAAAGGTATGAAAGAGAACTCCAAAGAAAATGACCCTCTCAGAAGTCTGGTCTGGTTTCTTTGCTGCCAGAGTGGTCAGGGATTGGAACAGGCTGCCCAGGGAAGCAGTGGAGTCACTTGGGGACATGGTTTAATGGCCATGCTGGGGTTGGGCTGATGCTTGGGCTTGATGATCTTAGAGGTCTCTTCCAACCTAAACAATTCTATGCCAAGTGACAGCTATGGAATTCAGAGCCTGGAGCAGGCAGAGGCTCACCAACTGCCCATCTCCTGCCTGGCTCTGGCACTGGCCAGCCACTCTGTCTGCAGATGGCTGCTACTTAAATGCATTTTGTGGCTTTCAGCCATCTAGACCCACAGCCAGGTCAGGCAGCATGGGGACCTGCCTCCACCTCCCTGCTGCAGCAGTCACTGTCACCATGCCAGGGCCTTCCATCCTCTGTTTCTGCCAACCACCAACCCTCTCCCCTCAGCTGCTGTGAGCAGATGTGGCCAAGGCAGAGGCCATTGCTAGCAAGTTGTTTTCACTCAGCATTTATTTTTATGACAAGATGTTTCAATCCAGGGATGGTTTAGGAGCTCCTCAGTAGAATCATGATCTCCATCAGTGTTTAAGACACTCAGAAGGAATAGTTTGAACAAAGATCCTGTATAAAGAGTTTCATTTCTTTCTATGCTAAGAAGAGAATTTAGAACTCCTCTGCCAGTGTTCCTACTTTAATTACTGACTCTTGGTTTTCACTGTATGTTTTAGCCACTGATTAAGGATGTTAAATCTGATTTGCCCAGAAAGCAAATCACATCCTGGGTTGCAGCAAGAGAAGCATAGCCAGCAGGTCGAGAGAGGTGATTTTCCCCCTCTGCTCCGCTCTGCTGAGACCCCACCTGGAGCTCTGTGTCCAGTTCTGGAGCCACTGTGCCAGGAAGGATCTGGAGGTGCTGGGAGGTGGCCAGAGAAGGGCCACGAGGAGGAGCAGAGGGCTGGAGCTGCTCTGCTGTGAGGACAGACTGAGGGAGTTGGGGCTGTGCAGGCTGGAGAAGAGAAGGCTCTGAGGAGACCTAATTGTCGCCTTGCAAGATCTGCAGGGGGCTCCAAGAAAGCTGGGGAGGGACTTTTGAGGGTGTCAGGGAGGGATAGGACTAGGGGGAATGGAGCAAAACTAGAAATGGGGAGATTCAGATTGGCTGTGAGGAAGAAGTTGTTCCCCAGGAGGGTGATGAGAGCCTGGCACAGGTTGCCCAGGGAGGTGGTGGCAGCCTCCTGCCTGGAGGTGTTTGCAGCCAGGCTGGAGGTGGCTGTGAGCAACCTGCTGTAGTGTGAGGTGTCCCTGGCCATGGCAGGGGGGTTGGAACTGGCTGATCCTTGAGCTCCCTTCCAACCCTAACAATTCTATGATTCTATGATGCAATCCCTTCCAGTGTGCAGGCTCACCAACATCTCTGAGAGCCTATTAAAAAACCCAAAAGGATCACTTGTGCATCTGGAAGGCATTAAAAACCAAGAGGATTTTCCTGCAGAGTACTTTGCAGTACTTGGTCAGATATGGTTTTGACACAAAATGCCCACAGCTAAGTTAATCACAAATGAGGACTGACATCTCATCAGTACAAAGTTCCCTTTCTGCTGAGCTCCTAGTAGTACCCTGTGCTCACATCACTCTGTGTGTGACATGAGGTATTAACTAGCCTGTGATATTTAGGCACCAATGACTAGAGTAAGCATGAAGCATCAACCTCACCTGGAAGGTTTCCTATGGTTAAGCAGTTCTGGCATGTTCTTAAGACTCAGTATTGTGTGCAAATAATTAACACCTTCACAGACAGACCAAAAACCCCAACCAACCAAAAACAACCAGGAAAGGGCACCAGTGCAATATAGTAATAAGTAACTAATAGAAACTAACTGATCACACTAGTTTTATAGCCACAGGAACTATTCATAGATTCATAGAATGGTTTAGGATGGGAGGGACCTTAAGGATCACCCAGTTCCAACTCCCCTGCCATGGGCAGGGACACCTCCCACCAGCACAGGTTGCTCAAGGCCTCATCCAGCCTGGCCTTGAACACTTCCAGGGAGGAGGCATCCACAGCCTCCCTGGGCAACCTGTTACTGCAAAGGTACTGAATGGACCTAAATCCAGTTGGTGGCTGGTCACAAGTGGTGTCCCCCAGCGCTCAGGACAGGAGCCAGTTCTCTTTCATATCTTTATCAATACTCTGGATGTTGGTCACTTCTCCCAGGCACCCAGCAGCAGAACAAGAGGACACAGTCTCAAGCTGCGCCGGGGGAGGTTTAGGCTGGATGTTAGGAAGAAGTTCTTCATAGAAAGAGAGATTGGACATTGGAATGTGCTGCCCAGGGAGGTGGTGGAGTCACCATCACTGGAGGTGTTTAGGAAGAGACTGGATGGGGTGCTTGGTGTCTTGCTTTAGTTGATTAGATGGTGCTGAGTGATAGGTTGGACTTGATGATCTCTGAGGTCTTTTCCAACCTGGTCTATTCTGTTCTATTCTATTCTTTCTATGAAGAATTTCTTCCTAACATGCAGCCTAAACCTCCCCTGGCACAGCCTGAGACTGTGTCCTCTTGTTCTGGTGTTGGGTGCCTGGGAGAAGAGACCAACCCTCACCTGGCTACAACCTCCCTTCAGGGAGTTGTAGAGAGCAAGAAGGTCTCCCCTGAGCCTCCTCTTCTGCAGGCTAAGCAACCCCAGCTCCCTCAGCCTCTCCTCACAGGGCTGTGCTCCAGACCCCTCCCCAGCTTTGTTGCCCTTCTCTGGACACCTTCCAGCAACTCAACATCTTTCCTAAACTGAGGAGCCCAGATCTGGACACAGGACTAAATCATCCATCATTCACCCTTGGTTGGGCTTCCAGCTTGCTCCAGGCCCGGAGGTGCTAATCTACCCCAGAAAAACCCAAAGAATCCACTTGAACCAGCATTCAAAATGAGTATCTGCAGTGAAGACAGTGAAGTTGAGGTTTTTACACAGAGAATCACTTCCTGGAGGAAATAAACCCCAGCAACAAACAGAAAGAGCAAACTGAGCAGCAAGCTCACAGTGCTGGCTTAGGTAGGACGCTGACATATTTCACTGCAGCAGCATCTCCAATTTGGGGTCTGCAACAGGGACACTGTGTCACAGGCTCACCTCAAGCTACTGATTTAGCTTTGAGCACCTGCCCAATACATCAAGCCTGTGTGGTTAAGCACAGCAAAACCTGCAAGCTCCTGCAGCTAAAAATGGGTTTAATTTAAGTGACGTGGCAGCTACTGACCACTTGGAAGTGCTGAAAAGAAGAATTATTTCAACAGGGAAAACTGCTAACTTCTGCACAGTGATTTTATATCCTATGCATCACTGTGGCATTTTATTCACCTTGATTTGAAACACTGCTGCATTCATTTTATTATCTTCCTTTAAATAAAAGGCACAGTGTGCAGCTTTAGCACTGTCAGCAAACCATAAACAAGGTTAAGCTCTCAGCTCACATGCTGAAAACAAAACAACAACCCCCCCCCAAAAAAGGTCTTTCTGAAAAGTGGAGGATGGCAGCCCCCTGATGAACAGGACACACTGACAGGGGGGCATCTTGCTCTGGGAAGCAGCTAGAAGGGTATGAGCCACCAGTGTGCACTTGCAGCCCAGAAAGCCAATCACATCCTGGGCAGCAAGAGCATAGCCAGCAGGTTGAGAGAGGTGATTCGCCCTCTCTACTCCATTCTACTGAGACCTCGCCTGGAGCTCTGTTCTGCAGCTTCTATTACAGGGAGGATCTGGAGGTGCTGCAAGGTGTCCAGAGAAGGGCCATGAGGATGAGCAGAGGGCTGGAGCTGCTCTGCTCTGAGGACAGACTGAGGGAGTTGGGGCTGTTCAGTCTGGAGAGATGAAGGCTTAGAGGAGACCTAATTGTGGCCTTCCGGTATCTGAAGGGGGCTCCAAGAAAGCTGGGGAGGGACTTTTGAGGGTGTCAGGGAGGGATAGGATTGGAAGGAACAGAGCAAAATTAGAAGTGGGTAGATGCAGATTGGAGTCACCATCCCTAGAGGTGTTCAAGAGGGGATTGGATGTGGCACTTGGTGCCATGGTTTAGTCATGAGCTCTGTGGTGACAGGTTGGACTTGATGATCTTTGAGGTCTCTTCCAACCTTGGTGATTCTGTGATTCTGTGTGATGTGAGGAAGAAGTTGTTCCCCATGAGGGTGATGAGAGCCTGGCACAGGTTGCCCAGGGAGGTGATGGAAGCCTCCTGCCTGGAGGTGTTTGCAGCCAGGCTGGATGTGGCTGTGAGCAACCTGCTGTAGTGTGAGGTGTCCCTGGCCATGGCAGGGGGGCTGGAACTGGCTGCTCCTTGAGCTCCCTTCCAGCCCTAACAATTCTGTGATTCTGTGACATATTTTGTCAAAAAGATGGCATGGTGCTCCAGACATTTATGCAGCACACTCCTGCAGGAAAAGTGAACAAATGCAGGACAAAGAAAGGAGAAACCACCTGAAAAGAAGTAAAAATCCAACCCAAAGTAAATCAAAGTAAAGAAAGCCCTCTCAGGATAAATGAGTCAGCTATAGAAATGTCTCAGGCAAAGGCTTGATCAGAAGGACTTCATTATCCACATGTATCAGTAACTCCCTTGAGATCTCAAGGCTGAGGTTGCTGTTGGAAAGCAATATTCTGCCTGCTTCCCTGTCAGGAAGAACAAAATTGAATGCCTTCAACAAAAATTGGCACTTCCTTAGACAGGATTATCCTCAGACACTTGCCAATGCTGCACTCCACCTGCACATCCCCATGCTCTCAGGGCTGAGAAGGAATAAAACTAAAGATTAAAGGCACCTGCAGAAAGACAAAATCATTGGAGGGACTCTCAAGATTTTCCTTTACATTGTTAGTGCAATGAGAAGATCCTTTTTTTCTTGTTGTTGCCTCTTCTCAATGGATTCATTTATTGCTTTCACGTTTTCCGTTCACAGAGATTGCATCCTACAGAATGCAGAATTAACCAGGAGGGAAAAGACCTTGGAGATCATTGAGTCCAACCTAGCACCCAAAACCATCTTGTCAACTAAAACATGGCACTGGTTAGGCCACACCTGGAGTCCTGTGTCCAGCTCTGGGCTCCTCAGTTCAAGAAGGACATTGAGAGACTTGAATGTGTCCAGAGAAGGGCAAGGAGGCTGGGGAGGGGTCTGGAGCACAGCCCTGTGAGGAGAGGCTGAGGGAGCTGGGGTTGCTTAGCCTGCAGAAGAGGAGGCTCAGGGGAGACCTTCTTGCTCTCTCCAACTACCTGAAGGGAGGTTGTAGCCAGGAGGGGGTTGGTCTCTTCTTCCAGGCACCCAGCACCAGAACAAGAGGACACAGTCTCAAGCTGTGCCAGGGGAGGTTTAGGCTGGGTGTTGGGAAGAAGTTCTTCCCAGAAAGAGTAATTGCCCATTGGAATGTGCTGCCCAGGGAGGTGGTGGAGTCACCATCCCTGGAGGTGTTTAGGAGGAGACTGGATGAGGCACTTGGTGCCATGGTTTAGTTGATTAGATGGTGTTGGGTGATAGGTTGGAGTTAATCTGAGAGGTCTTTTCCAACCTGGTTAATTCTATTCTATTCTATTCTATTCTATTCTATTCTATTCTATTCTATTCTATTCTATGCCTCATCCAGTTTCTTTTTAAACACCTCCAGTGATGGTGACTCCACCACCTCCCTAGGCAGCACATTCCAATGGCAAATTAGTCTTTCTGGGAATAATTTCTTCCTAACATATAGCCTAAACCTTTCCTGGTGCAGCTTGAGACTGTGTCCTCTTGTTCTGCTGCTGGCTGCCTGGGAGAAGAGACCAACCCCCATCTGCCTACAGCCTCCCTTCAGGCAGTTGTAGAAAGGAACCTCTGAGCCTCCTCTTCTCCAGTCTCTTCCGGTTGGAAGAGACCTCAAAGATTGGAATGGAATGGAATGGAATAGGATAGGATAGGATAGGATAGGATAGGATAGGATAGGATAGGATAGGATAGGATAGAATGGAATAGAATAGAATTAACCAGGTTGGAAAAGATCTTTGAGATCATCAAGTCCAACCTATCACCCAGCACCATCTGATCAACTAAACCATGGCACCAAGCATCCTATGCAGTCTCTTCCTAAACACCTCCAGTGATGCTGAGTCCAACCCTTGACCTAGCATTGAAGAGTCAACACTAAACCATGTCCCTAAAACTGGCATTTGAATGCCAATCAACTGATACTGCAAAGGGTTTTGTGCTGTTGGTCCTGTTGATTCCATAGCCACACTCACATCCACCTTCCTGCCTAAGCAAAGCAAGTGCAGCAACTTGGGCAAACATTGCAGGGATATACTGCAGAGTCAAAGTCAAATATTGCCAACACCCTGCAACAAACCCAGAGCATTTCAGTAAAATTCAGTGACAAAGAGAAAAAGAAGAAAGCACATGCAGGGCTGGTGACTCCACCACCTCCTTGGGCAGCTCATTCCCACCACCTCCTTGGGCAGCTCATTCCCACCACCTCCTTGGGCAGCTCATTCCCACCACCTCCTTGGGCAGCTCATTCCAATGTCTGACCAGTCTTGCTGGGAATATGTTTTCCTACTGTCCAGGCTAAACATACCCAGTGGCAGCTTGAGGCCATTCCTTCTTGTTCTGTCACTAATTCTCTGTGAGAAGAGACCAGTAGCAGCCTCTCCACAACCTCCTTTCAGCGAGTTGTAGACAGCAATGAGGTCTCCCCTCAGCCTCTTCTTTTTAACACTAACCATCCCCAGCTCCTTCAGTCATTCACAGTATCACAGTATCACCAAGGTTGGAAGAGACCTCAAAGATCATCAAGTCCAACCTGTCACCACAGACCTCATGACTAAGATTTATTCTCCAGGCCTTTCCCAGCTTCCTTGCCCTCCTCTGTGCTGGCTCCAGCACCTCTACATCTCTCCTGCATTGAGGTGCCCAAAATTAGACACAATACTCAAGGTGTGGCCTCCCCAGAGCTGAGTCCCAGGGGACAATCCCCTCCCTGCTCCTGCTGGACACAGCACTTTTAATAGAGGATTCCTTTGGCTCTCTTGGCCACCTGGGCACAGTGCTGGCTCCCATTCAGTTGCCTGAGCAACTCTGGAGCAAACTTCTTTTGGAGGGACTCATTCCTTGCTCAAATCTCCTCTATCTCTCTTCGTAACCTTTTCCAAGACACTTTTAGCTGTTCCCACCAGCACTCTCTTCACTTTCCTTATTATAGCACGCCCAAATATTTCTTGCCAAGAATGCCAGAAGGCAGCCCACTGGAATGACAGGGAAGGGGGCTAATTTTAGGAGGCAGTGAGACACTTTCCCTCCATCCGCGCAACGAAGCAACAGCAAACAAAATGGAAACCCACTTGGTTCATTTTTCCACCGCAGTTTTATGTCACAGATGTGAATTACACATCCCCTAACGCCCACCTGACAGGGCAACCCTGCTCCTCCACCTCCCACCATCAGTGTCACTCTCAAGTGCCACCCATCTACTCTACATTCCAGGCAGTTTAGGTTTCAAATTGATCTTGAGGGGGTTGTACACAGAGCTTTCCTGCTTTCCCGGGTTCCTGCTTTCCTGGGTTCCTTTCCTGGGAGGTGAGGAGAAAGTTCGACCCAGAAAGAGTAATTGGCCCCTGGAATGTGCTGCCCATTGACTTTTGAGGGTGCCAGGGAGTGATAGGATTGGAGGGAAGGGAGCAAAACTAGAAGTGGGTAGATTCAGATTAGAGTCCCCATCCCTGGAGGTGTTCCAAGAGGGGACTGGATGTGGCACTTCCTGTTTAGGGACTGACAGGGAGAAGAGGAAGCTCAGGGGAGACCTTATTGCTCTCTACCACAACCTGAAGGGAGGTTGTAGCCAGGAGGAGGCTGGTCTCTTCTCCCAGGCAACCAGCACCAGAACAAGAGGACACAGTCTCAAGCTGTGCCAGGGGAAGTTTAGGCTGGAGGTGAGGAGAAAGTTCTACCCAGAAAGAGGAATTGGCCACTAGAATGTGCTGCCCATGGAGGTGGTGGAGTCCCCGTCCCTGGAGGTGTTCAAGAGGGGATTGGATGTGGCACTTGGTGCCATGGTTTAGTTAGTCATGAGGTGTTGGGTGACAGGTTGGACTTGATGATCTCTGAGGTCTTTTCCAACCTGGTTGATTACAGATTCTACTCTATTAAATGATCGCAGCAGCTCCCAGTGGCTTCAGACCAAAGCCAGTGTCAGCACAGGCACAGGAGCTTAAAACCAGGTGCTTAGCAGAGGAACAGGGAGGTCAGGGATAGAGACTGCCCTTTCAGCAGGGGCTGCCCATTTTCTTTTTAGCTCTGCCATGAAAACCACATTCAGAAAGGGGCAGGAGGAGGCAGGAGTAGCCAAAAGGAACCAACATCCTTGCCACAGCACCTAGACAGATGGTAAGAAATCCCTAAGAAATGAAGGGAATAACTAACAAAGCAGCTGCCCACCTTCTTGTTGCCAAATGGGTTTGGAGTGTGATGGAAAGCCTGGGAGAGCTTTCTAGAAAAACAAACCAGAACAAAAACCCCTCAGCACTGCTTCTGCATACTAATATGGAACACATGATGACAGATGTTTCTTTAAAGGAATGAGCAGAATGTAATCAGGTATTAAGAGTTCTGACAGTGCAGCATTGTGAAGTGCACATGGAAAAGGGAAGGTGGTGAGGGGAGACCATTTCAATTCTATCATGAGGACAGCTTCAGTCTTGAAAGGAGGTTGGAGGTAGGTGGGGATTGGTCTCTTCTCCCTAGTGACAGGAGGAGAGGAAATGGCCTGAAATTGTGCCAGGGGAGGTTCAGGTTGGAGATGGCCAGCCTGATCTAGTGTGGGGTGTCCCTGCCCATGGCAGGGGGGTTGGAACTAGATGATCCTTGTGGTCCCTTCCAGCCCTGACTGATTCTATGATACTATGATGAGGAAGTATTTCTTCACTGCAAGAGCGGTCAGGGGTTGTCACAGGCTGCCCAGGGAGGTGGTGGAGTCCCCACCCCTGGAGGTGTTCAAGGACTGTGTGGCCATGGCACTTGGGGACATGGTTTAACAGACAGGGTGAGGTTGGCTGTATGGTTGGACTAGATGATTTTATAGAGCATTTGCAACCAAAACCATTCTATGATTCTGTGAGTCAATAAGTCAAGGGGAGTTAGTCATGAGACCTTATTGCTGTCTACAACTACCTGAAGGGAGGTTGTAGCCAGGAGGGAGTTAGTCTCTTCTCTCATGCAACCAGCACCAGAACAAGAGGGCACAGTCTCAAGGGCAACAAGGCTGGTGAGAGGCCTTGAGCACAAGCCCTATGAGGAGAGGCTGAGGGAGCTGGGATTGTTTAGCCTGGAGAACAGAAGGATCAGGGGTGACCTCATTGCCCTCTACAACTACCTGAAGGGTGGTTGTAGACAGGAAGGGGTTGGTCTCTTCTCTTAAGCAACCAGCAGCAGAACAAGGGGACACAGTCTCAAGCTGTGCCAGGGGAGGTTTAGACTCGAAGTGAGGAAAAAGTTCTTCACCGAGCGAGTCATTCGTCATTGGAATGTGCTGCCCAGGGAGGTGGTGGAGCCACCATCCCTGGAGGTGTTCAAGGGGAGATTGGACGTGGCACTTGGTGCCATGGTCTAGTTGTGAGGTTTGTTGGGACAGGTTGGACTTGATGATCCTTGGGGTCTCTTCCAACCTTAGTTATACTGTGATACTGTGATACTGTGATGAGATCTGTGGTGACAGGTTGGACTCGATGATCTTTGAGGTCTCTTCCAACCTTGGTGATTCTGTGAAATAAAACATCTGTCTTTGAAAGAGAGAGAGCAGCAGATGAGATTAATGGAAAACTGGGTAGCTTTCTGACCTAAATACTGTTTAGGCTGGCTTTGTTGGGGTATTTTCCTAATTTCCTCTTCAGGTGGGGCTGCTCTGCTGAAGACTTGGAATCTGCATTGTCAGGTATGGTATGAAGAGGGGATGCTGGTAATTAAATTGACAGTGCATTGAATACCAGATTCCCCACAGGACATAAAAGCCCAGACAGCTTTAAAAAAATGAGTATGTGTGTTAGATGATTTGGATTATGAAAACACATTCTGAGGAACAGTTCAAGGAAGCTTTTCATGAGTTGATAATATCCTATTATCTCTGCTTTGTCGCAACAAAGAGTCAAGAGTATCAATATGACAAAACTACCAATCATTTGCTGTGGAACAGCAGCTCCCTGAGTGCAGTAACTGAGTCTAAATTTTGCATCTTATTTCTGCTCACACAAACATTTGCTTCTCTGCAGCACCATTTCTGTGATTAGTGTGACTGCTTCCACTGGGGGAAAAAAACAACTGGCTAGGAAGCCACTGGTTCTCCTTCTGCTCTTTGGAGAAGGATACCTGTCCAGCTCTAACCTATCTGGGCAACCAAAGAAGGACACCTCAAGAGTCAGTAGAATAGAATAGAATAGAATAGAATAGAATAGAATAGAATAGAATAGAACAGAACAGACTAGACTAGACTAGAACAGAATAGAATAGAATAGACCAGGTTGGAAGAGACCTTCAAGATCATCACGTCCAACCCATCAACCAATCCAATACCACCTAAACAACTAAACCACAGCACCAAGCACCCCATCAAGTCTCCTCCTGAACACCTCCAACAATGGAGGTGTACAGCAAAAGTCATCCAAAGTGCTTGATGTTCACACCTCCACAGAATCACTGAATTATTGAGGTTGGAAAAGGTCTCTGAGAGATTATCAAGTCCAGCCTGTCACCTAACACCACTGTATCAGCTAAACCCTGCCACTAAGGGCCACATCCAAGCTTTTCTCAGGCACCTCCAGTGATGGCAACTCCACCACCTCCCTGGGTGGAATGGAATGGAATGGAATGGAATGGAATGGAATGGAATGGAATGGAATGGAATGGAATGGAATGGAATGGAATGGAATAGACCAGGTTGGAAAAGACTTTCAAGATCACTGAGTCCAACCTGTTACCCAGCACCATCTAATCAACTAAACCATGGCACCAATGGCCTCATCCAGTCTCTTCCTAAACACCTCCAGAGATGGTGACTCCATCACCTCCCTGGGCAGCACATTCCAGTGGCCAATCTCTCTTGCTGGGAAGAATTTCTTCCTAACATCCAGCCTGAACCTTCCCTGTAGCCTATCCCAGTGTCTAATCAGCCGCTCTGTAAGGAAGAGCTTCCTAATACCCAACCTAAACCTCCCCTGGCACAACCTCATACCATGCCCTCTTGTCCTGTCACTGGTTGCCTGGGAGAAGAGCCTGACCCCCACCTGACTATAACTTCCTTTTAGGTAGTTGTAGAAAGTGATAAGGTCCCCTCTAAATCTTCTCATCTCCAGGCTGAACACCCCCAGCTTCCTCAGCCTCTCCTCATCAGCCTTTCCCTCCAGCCCCCTCAACCAGTCTTGTTGCTCTCCTCTGGACCTGCTCCAGCACTTCTGTATCCCTCCTTAGCAATCAAGAGCTAACTGTACCTATGAGCTGCATGCCATACCCATACAACCCATCTGAGAGGCAGAACCTCTTCCACTTGAATTGGCAGAAATTTTCCCACAGAACAAATGGGCAGCAGGATGGTGGAGCACTGGGAATCACAGAATTGCCAGGGTTGGAAGGGACCTCAAGGATCAGCCAGTTCCAGCCCCCCTGCCATGGGCAGGGACACCTCACACTGCAGCAGGTTGCTCACAGCCACATCCAGCCTGGCTGCAAACACCTCCAGGGATGAGGCTGCCACCACCTCCCTGGGCAGCCTGTGCCAGGCTCTCACCACCCTCATGGGGAAGGACTTCCTAATGTCTAAACTCTCTTTCACCTCCACTAGCTTGGATCCACTCCCCTCCATGCTATCACTCCCTGACACCCTCAGAAGTCCCTCCCCAGCTTTCTTGTAGCCTCCTTCAGATACTGAAAGGCCACAGAATCACAGAACCATAGAATGGTTTGGGTTGGAAGGGACCTCCAAAGGTCATCCAGTCCAATCCCCCCTGCATTCAGCAGGGACATCCTCAACTAGATCAGGTTGCCCAGAGCCCTCTTGAGCCTCACTTTGAATATCTCCAGGCACAGGGCTCCAACCACCTTCCCAGGCAACCTGTTCCAGTATTCCACCACCCTCATGTCATTTTCCTTTGCCTGATCTGGAGGATCTCATCCCAACTTTTCTCATATCTGTAGTGTGTGCTTGCAGCAGTCCCTGCCCCAGGGAAGGGAGAAGGGTGAGATTTGGTGTCTGAGCCTTGCTGAACGGTGAGCTGTCTCCAGGCTGGCTAATATCCCTCAACCCTGCAGCCCCAGGGTCAGAACTGGTGGCTCTGTTATTGCCATGGCATCAGTGGGCACTGTCATAGAATCACACAATAAGGTCTCCTCAAATGCCTGGCATTGAAAGCCAGTCTGTACTTCCACTGGGTGGGAGGATGGGGCAACACTGTTGGTAAATACAGTGCTCATCACCTAAGGAGTGCTGGCCTGAACAGCCCCCCAGATCTGCCTGCTTAGGACGAGACTAAAGTGCTCCTGTGTGAACTCAACATGTTCTCTCACCTCAAAATAAAAGCTGCAGATCTGATCTTCCTATCTCTTGCTGGATAGGCTAAAGAGACAAGACACAGAAAAGGCCACAGAGAAGTCATCAAAGACCTAGGACAACTTCCATATGTGGAGATATGAAGTAAGCCTGGATTAGTCTCCATGAAAGAATGATGACTGAAGGAACACATGCCAGATGCTCATGAAATGACAAGTGGCATGGAAAAGACAAATGCAGAATGACTTTTGCTGTTTCTTCCAGTGCAAACAGAGATGATACACAACCATTTGAACAACAGAGTAGCCTGCAGCTTCAGAGGGAGGCATTGTCTTCTCTAACTCAAGTTAACTGTGGGAATTCATTGCTGGAGGATGGTGGGGCAAAAACAAGTTCAAAATGATTTGACAAATTCATAGACAGCTGACCAAGGACCTCACACACATCATGATAGAGTCTCTGGCTTGAGAAATCCTAAGCTGCAGACTAGATACAACAATGATGTATTAAGGGAGTGCATCACTGTGTGCCTCTCCCATTCTTACATCTTCCCCTAAGCTCTCATAAAAGAGGAAGATGTTTGGCCAAGTAGCAGCATTTTCCCTCTCCAGAGGCAAAAAAACCAGGAGTGTCAGAGTCATAGAATGGTTTGGGTTGGAAGGGACCTTAAAGACCATCTTTTTCTAACCGCCCTGCCATGGGCAGGGACACCTTGAATGCTGGACAAAGAGACAAACATAGAATCATAGAATTGTTAGGGTTGGAAGAGATCAGCCAATTCCAACTCCCCTGCCATGGGCAGGGACACCTCACACTGCAGCAGGCTGCTCACAGCCACCTCCAGCCTGGCTGCAAACACCTCCAGGCAGGAGGCTGCCACCACCTCCCTGGGCAACCTGTGCCAGGCTCTCACCACCCTCCTGGGGAACAACTTCTTCCTCACAGCCAATCTCAATCTCCCCATTTCTAGTTGTGCTCCATCCCCCCAGTCCTATCCCTCCCTGACACCCTCAAAAGTCCCTCCCCAGCTTCCTTGGAGCCCCCTGCAGATCCTGGAAGGCCACAATTAGGTCTCAGAGCCTTCTCTTCTCCAGAATGCACAACCCCAACTCCCTCAGTCTGTCCTCACAGCAAAGCAGCTCCAGCCCTCTGCTGATCCCCGTGGCCCTGCTCTGGACACCTTCCAGCACCTCCAGATCCTTCCTGTAATAGAGACTCCAAAACTGGACACAGTGCTCCAGGTGGGGTCTCACCAGAGCAGAGCAGAGGGGCAGAATCCCCTCCCTGGCCCTGCTGGCCACACTTCTCTTGCTGCAGCCCAGACTCGGGTTGGCTCTCTGGGCTGCAAGTGCACACTGGTGGCTCATGTTGAGCTTCTCATCCACCACCAGCAGGCTTCAGCCCATTCTAGGTGCTGGGCCAACTCATTTCAACTCCACTATCACCTGGAAAGTCTGGACCAGATGAAGTGTGGGGTCCCTTCCAGCCTGGAATTCTGTGATTCTGGGTGATTCTGGGTGAGTGACCTCTGTCTAAACCTATAAATGCTTCTCACTGCCCTTTTCTTTCAGGATGTAAATGGCTGTAGGGCCACATCTCCTTCCCACTTCATTATCAGTGATCAAGAGGGTTTTTTTACTGATGCTTGAATGCAAAGCTCTTGGGTTTAAAACAAGTATGCTGCTCTGCAGAACTAAAGCAGTATGAGCTCATCAAGTGAAAAAGCCCCAACCAAGCAACATTTTCTGTTCATTTACATCCCTGAATGGTTCACAAAATACAGATGCAGGAAGGAGAGCACAATTGCACTGCACCTCCACTAAGACATTCCATGTACAACACAGCTCATGAAAAACTTTCTCCCACCCCATCATCACTTTAATCACAGACTGCCAGCTTGGAAGGGACCCCAAGGATCATCTAGTCCAGCCTTCCTAGGTGATAGTGGAGTTGAAATGAGCTGGCCCAGCACCCTGTCAAGCTGAGTCTTCAAACTGACCAACTCAAGCTTCTTGGCATTAGCAGCTCCACGTAAGAGCACCAACTTTCTGTCCTGAAGTCCTCATGAAGACAGTGATCTAGACAGGCACTGTCATGCAGAATCACATCCGAGAACCACCTAATTCAACACATGCTCAGTATCAGATCCTTTCAATTACTAAAACTACTACATGACACTACTATCAGCCTACTTATGATCTTCTCACACTTGGGAAGGTAAATAAAGTCAGCCAGTGAAAAAATTTGCCTGAACTCCTTTAGCCCTTCACAGAATTGCAGAATGTGAGGGGTTGGAAGAGGCCTCTGGAGATTATGGAGTCCAGCCCCCCTGCCAAGGCAGGATCACCCAGGGGAGGCCACACAGGAACACATTCAGTTGGGTTTTGAATGTTTCCAGAGAAGGAGACTCCACCACCTCTCTGGGCAGCCTGCTCCAGGGCTCTGTCACCCTTATATCAAAGTAGTTCTTCCTTATGTTTAGATGGAACTAGTTCATGCCTGTTACCCCTTGTCCTGTTGCTGAGAACCACTGAACAAAGCCTGGCCCCATCCTCCTGACACCCACGCTTTAAATATTGACCAGCACTGATGAGACCCCCCCCCCCCACCATCAGCTCTTTTCCAGGCTAAAGAACACAAATTCTCTCAGTCTTTCTCACCAGAGAGATGTTCCAGCCCCCTCAGCATCTTTGTATGCCTTTGCTGTACCCTCTCCAGCAAATCCCTGTCCTTCTTGAACTGAGGAACCCAGAACTGGACACAGTATTCCAGATGTGGCCTCACCAGGGCATAATACTATGGAATGGAATGGAATGGAATGGAATGGAATGGAATGGAATGGAATGGAATGGAATGGAATGGAATGGAATGGAATGGAATGGAATGGAATAGAATAGACAAGGTTGGAGAATACCTCTGAGATCATCAAGTCCAACTTATCACCCAGAACCATCTAATCAACTAAACCATGGCACCAAGGGCCTCATCCAGTCTCTTCCTAAACACCTTCAGGGATGGGGACTCCACCACCTCCCTGGGCAGCACATCCCAATGGCCAATCTCTCTTTCTGGGAAGAGCTTCTTCCTAACATCAGCCTAAACCTACCCTGGCACAGCTGGAGACTGTGTCCTCTTGTTCTGGTGCTGGGTGCCTGGGAGAAGAGACCAACCCTCACCTGGGTACAACCTCCCTTCAGGGAGTTGGAGAGAGCAAGAAGGTCTCCCCTGAGCCTCCTCTTCTGCAGGCTAAGCAACCCCAGCTCCCTCAGCCTCTCCTCACAGGGCTGTGCTCCAGACCCCTCCCCAGCTTTGTTGCCCTTCTCTGGACACCTTCCAGCAACTCAACATCTTTCCTAAACTGAGGGGCCCAGAACTGGACACAGAGATCCTCCCTCAACCTGCTGGCCGCACTCAAGGATTGCATTGGCCTTCTTGGCCACCAGGGCACATTGCTGGCTCGAGGCCATGCTGTTGTCCACCAGTGCTCCCAAGTCCTTTTCCCCAGAGCTGCTCTCTAACAGCTCAGCCCCCAACCTGCTCCGATCCGTGGGGCTGTTCTCCCCCAGGTGCAGGACTTCTCTCACTGCAGTGCAACCCAGGAGCATTACTGGGGCTTTCTCCAGTGAAATACCTGAAAAGAAGACAAAATTGCCACCTGTCTACACAACCTTTCCTGCCAAGGCAAAATGGTTTGCCCTGCTGTCTGCCTTTGTTTCACAGCCAGTACAAACAGTACCCCCACTAGGAAGGATTCCAATCCTGGGCTGTTTATACTTTCCTGGGCCTGAATTATTTATCATTTCTTTCTCTGCCACACATCAAAAGAAGAAATGGGAAATGTAAAGGAGCCACTAACACTGCTGAGGCTCAAAGTACCCTCTGCAAACACTGAAGGCATTCAGATCCTTTCCCTGTGGTATCTATTTCTCAGTTTATTTAATAAAGTGTTTCTGTTCATGCCCTGCACCGTTTCCACCACACATTAACTCACTGTTACTCACCTCAAATTCCACCTGAGTGTCTTCAGCAACACTTTCCTTCATCAGAGTTCATAATCCTCTGCTCTTCAGTAAAATACTTTCCATAGAATCACAGAGTGATTGGAGGATAGGGGTTGGAGGGGATCTCTGGAGGTCATTGAGTCCAACCCCCCTGCTGGAGCAGGACCACCTAGGGCAGGTCACACAGGAACACATCCAGATGGGTCTTGAAAGCCTCCAGAGAAAGAGACTCTACAAGCTCTCTGGGCAGCCTGCTCCAGGGCTCCAGAAGCCTCACAGTAAAGAAGTTTCTCCACAAGCTGAGGTGGAAATTCCTGGGTACCAGCTCATGCCCTTTGTTGCTTGTCTGATTACTGGGCACCACTGCAAAGAGCCCAGCACCTTCATCCTGACACCCACCCCTCAGATATTTGCAAGCATTGATCAGCAGCCCTCTTAGCCTTCTCCAGGCTAAACAGCCCCAAGGCTCTCAGCATTTCCTCATCACACAGATGTTCCAGGCCTTTCAGCATCTCTGTGGCCTCTGTTGCACACTCTCTGTCCCTCTTGAACTGGGGTGCCCAGAACTGGACACAATATTTCAGATGTGATCTCACCAGGGCAGAGTAGAGGGGGAGGATTTTGTCTTTGTCTTGCTTTCTCTTTTCTTCTCCCAATTGCCAACGCCTTAGCAGTTGCTTCTAGTTGCCTCTCTCCTTTTAATTGTCTTTTTGAGCAGCTTGAATCACATCTAATATTGCAGCAAGTCACTTTTTCTTCAGCACAGAATCACAGAATCACCAAGGTTGGAAGAGACCTCAAAGATCATCAAGTCCAACCTGTCACCACAGACCTCATGACTAAACCATGGCACCAAGTGCCACATCCAATCCCCTCTTGAACACCTCCAGGGATGGGGACTCCACCACCTCCCTGGGCAGCACATTCCAATGGCTAACAACTCTCTCTGGGAAGAACTTTCTCCTCACCTCCAGCCTAAACTTCCCCTGGCACAGATTGAGACTGAGTCCTCTTGTTCTGCTGCTCAGTGCCTGGGAGAAGAGCCCAACCCCTTCCTGGCTACAACCACCTTTCAGGTAGTTGTAGAGAGCAAGAAGGTCTCCCCTGAGCCTCCTCTTCTGCAGGCTAAGCAACCCCAGCTCCCTCAGCCTCTCCTCACAGGGCTGTGCTCCAGACCCCTCCCCAGCCTCCCTGCCTTTCTCTGGACACCTTCAAGAGTCTCAATGTGCTTCCTAAACTGAGGAGCCCAGAACTAGACACAGTCTGCCACAGACTATGCAGAAGCATAGTTTGAATTTGGACTCAACACATCTCTTGACAAGAATGCATTCCTCCCCCCCCTCCATGTTGTTTCTTTTTAAAGGTTTACTCTGTGTGAGTATTATTTTTTTTGGCTTTTGCTTCACTTTTTGGGACATTTTTTTCCTTTCTCTTGGTATGGGAGAGGAGGGAATCTACCAAGCCCAGCTCTTCTTCTTCTTCTTCACAACTGAAGGATAAGGCATTTCCTTACTATTCCAAAGAATGAGGTTTACTGTGGGTTTTTCTACCCAGGGCTATTACACCAAGGCCCATCATTCTGGTATCTGGTTATCTCCTCTGCTCTGACAAGATAATGTGGGCTTGAGGGAACATAGTAGTATCTCCTGACAGTCCCCTTCTGTTACACCAACTCCTCTAGGGGCACATTCATAGCAGGAAGCTGTCACAGAGGGGAAAAAGAAACCCCAACAACCCAAGACAACGGTGTTTATCTCAGGAACCATTCCAGACCACACTTCCCTGCAGGCACACAGATCTTTGCAGTGCAGTGTAAGACACTTGCAAAGCAGACTGAGAGTGCAGTTTCACAGCACAGCTAAGCTAACCTAAAATGACCACTTTGTCATGGGGAGTGAACTACCACCTCATCCTTGGTCTTCCCATCTTTTCCAGACCAGTGGTTCTGCTGTTAGAGAGCTCTTCTGACATAAAAACACCCACTTCTCTCTGGGGTTTGTTACTTTTGCTCCCAAACCAGCTCACTGCAGAGAGGGGTGAGTATGGTTCTGATGGAAAGAAGCAGAAATAGCTTCTGGGAGTGGCAGAAAGAAAGTAGAATGGCTTAGGTTAGAAGGGACCTCAGAGATCCTCTGCTCCAACCCCACTGCCACAGGCAGGGACAGAAAGTGGAGTGGCAGAAACAAAAGAGGAATCATAGAATGGCTTAGGTTAGAAGGGACCTCAGAGATCCTCTGCTCCAACCCCACTGCCACAGGCAGGGACAGAAAGTGGAGTGGCAGAAACAAAAGAGGAATCATAGAATGGCTTAGGTTAGAAGGGACCTCAGAGATCCTCTGCTCCAACCCCACTGCCACAGGCAGGGACAGAAAGTGGAGTGGCAGAAACAAAAGAGGAATCATAGAATGGCTTAGGTTAGAAGGGACCTCAGAGATCCTCTACTCCAACCCCACTGCCACTGGCAGGGACAGCTTTCCACCAGAATTGGTTGCCCAAGGCCTCATCCTTGCTCCAGGAAGGGAGCATCCACAACCTCTCTGAGAAACTGATTCCAGAGTCTCAGCACCCTCATACTGAAGAGCTCCCTAAGATTCAGTCTAAACCTACTCTCCCTCAGCTTAAACCCATTTCCCCTTGTCGTGTCTCTAGACTCCCCAGTGAGAAGTCCTTCTCCAGCCCTCCTGTAGGATCCCTTCAGGTATTGCACCATTCCTTTTACAACTGCTGTAACACCAGACACCAGCACATAGATACAGCCCTTCTCCATAGAATCATACCATTCTCTGGGTTGGACAATCCCTCTAAGAGCATCCAGTCCAACCATCCACCTAACACCACCGTGGCCATTAAACCATGTCCCAAAGTGCCACAGCCACACCTTTCTTGAACACCTCATACTTGACCTCTGCCTACACATACATGTCAGGACAGGTCCAACTAATAAATACCCAAATAAATAATGGAGGTGTGAACCTGCTCATGAGGCACAGAATCAAGCCAAATCAGAACATGCAAAAAACCCCTTCCTGGATTAGGGAGCTTGGTTAATTCTGGCAGCACGGAGAGGCATCTTTCAGAACTCAAGCTGGAACCAGACCAAAAGGTGACTGACAGGCTTCATCTCCTCACTGAGGGCAAGTCCCTCTGGGAGGTGTCCTCTGTACCCCAATGCTGTGAGTGGAACCAGGATTCTTGCCACCACAGGACTGCTTCAGTGGATGCTGGGGAATGAGAAGCTCACCAGGAGCTCTCAGTGTGCACTTGCAGCCCAGAAGGCCAATCAGATCCTGGGCTGCATCAAGAGAAGTGTGGCCAGCAGGGCAAGGGAGGGGATTCTGCCCCTCTGCTCAGCTCTGGGGAGACCCTACCTGGAGTACTGCCTCCAGTTCTGGAGCCCCTATGACAAGAGGGATCTGGAGGGGCTGGAAGGTGTCCAGAAGGGCCACATGGATGAGCAGAGGGCTGGAGCTGCTCTGCTGTGAGCACAGACTGAAGGAGCTGGGGCTGTTCAGTCTGGAGGAGAAGGCTCTGAGGTGACCTTATTGTGGCCTTCCAGCATCTGAAGGGGGCTCCAAGAAGGCTGGGGAGGGACTGCTCAGGATCTCAGGGAGTGATAGGACTAGGGGGAATGGAATGAAGCTGGAGGTGGGGAGATTCAGGCTGGAGGGGAGGAGGAAGTTCTTCCCCATGAGAGTGGTGAAGCCCTGGAATGGGTTGTCCAGGGAGCTGGTTGGGGCCCTGTCCCTGGAAGTGTTTAAGCCCAGGCTGGCTGAGGCTCTGGGCAGCCTGATCTAGTGTGAGGTGTCCCTGCCCATGGCAGGGGCGTTGGAACTAGATGATCCTTGTGGTCCCTTCCAACCCTGACTGATTCTATGATTCCCTCACAACAGCTTAAGAATACAGAATCCCATGAAATGTTTAACCCACACTCCTCCAGGAACCCTTTCAGCTCTGCTAAGAAGGTGACTAATGCCAGCATATTTCAATAAGGAAACCTCAGGTGCCAGAGCCCTGGAAGTCAGCAGGGCTGGAAGTGCAGGAAGCACAAGGACAGAGAGCTGACACCCACCAGAAACAGACTGCAGGTACCTGCTCCATTAATTTCTGTTAATTGCCTGAGAGCTCAACTTTGCTTCCTCTTGGCATCTGCTTAGCCAGTTGGCCAGCAGGCTGTTTTCTTGCTGCAGTAGAGTTCATCTTCATTATCAGAAGTCCTAATGGTGCAAATGTCTTCGGGGACAGTCTCCTTAATAAGAGGACAGTTTGCATGTTCCATGTACTGCTTGGCAAAGGCTTCTCCCCCTCTTCCTTTTCTGATGTAAGCAGTAGCAGCTGTACAAAATGTTCAGCTTCAAAGCAAGAACATTTCCCCCCTTCCAGGACACATTTGTAAGACATTCTTTTTTCCAGCCTGGCAGCACTGACATACCACTGAATTCCTGCTCCAGGGTTTGGTTTGGTTTTCCAGAAAGGGCAAGAAAATTTGGGTGAAACAAAACAGGTATGAAACCATTCTCATCTGGGGTCAGAGTGGCTGAGAGAGGCCAGGTAGAGAGGGACCTGGGGGTGCTGGTCCATGGTAGGCTGAACATGAGCCTGCAGTGTGCCCAGCCAGCCAAGAGGGCCAATGGCATCCTGGCCTGCATCAGGAACAGTGTGGCCAGCAGGAGCAAGGAAGTCACTCTGCCCTGTGCTCAGCACTGGTTAGGCCACACCTTGAGTCCTGTGTCCAGTTCTGGGCTCCTCAGTTCAAGAAGGACATTGAGAGACTTGAAGGTGTCCAGAGAAGGGCAAGGAGGCTGGGGAGGGGTCTGGAGCACAGCCCTGTGAGGAGAGGCTGAGGGAGCTGGGGTTGCTTAGCCTGCAGAAGAGGAGGCTCAGGGGAGACCTTCTTGCTCTCTACAACTCCCTGAAGGGAGGCTGTAGCCAGGTGGGGATTGGTCTCTTCTCCCAGGCAACCAGCAGCAGAACAAGAGGACACAGTCTCAATCTGCACCAGGGGAGGTTTAGGCTGGAGGTTATGAAGAAATTCTACACAGAGAGAGTGATTGCCCATTGGAATGTGCTGCCCAGGGAGGTGGTGGAGTCACCATCCCTGGAGGTGTTTAGGAGAAGACTTGATAGGGTGCTTGGTGCCATGGGTTAGTTGATTAGGTGGTGTTGGGTGATAGGTTGGATGCAATGATCTTGAAGGTCTCTTCCAACCTGGTTAGTTCTATCCTATCCTATCCTATCCTATCCTATCCTATCCTATCCTATCCTATCCTATCCTATCCTATCCTATTCTATCCTGTCTTATCCTATCCTATCCTATCCTATCCTATCCTATCCTATCCTATCCTATCCTATCCTATCCTATCCTATCCTATTCTATCCTGTCTTATCCTATCCTATCCTATCCTATTCTATCCTATTCTATTCTATCCTATCCTATCCTATTCTATCCTATCCTATCCTATCCTATCCTATCCTATCCTTTCCTATTCTATTCTATTCTATCCTATTCTATTCCATTCCATTCCATTCCATTCCATTCCATTCCATTCCATTCCATGTTATTCCATTCCCTTCCATTCCCTTCCATTCTTCAGGAGAGGCAGCTAGGGCTCTCAGCCTTTCCTATCAAATCCTGCAGGCACACTCTCTTCCAGCAGTTAACACTGCAGGATAATGCTGCCCTGTAAATTATTAAACAGGCAAATATTTAAAACTCTTTAGGACAGAAAAAAAAAAAAAAGAAAGAAGAAAAACCACCACCAAAAAAAAACAAACCACCAACTTCTCTCCCAACTATTCCAAGCAAACTTTTAGTAATCTCTTTAAAATTATCCCCAAATCTCTCCCCAGCCAGGATGATTAAAGGTCACTGGCACACTGCAAAGCACATTTTAATGAGATAAATGCCATTATAATTGCAACAACTATTCCAGCCACAATTTAGACATAGAATCCAATTATCCATTTCATTTTCATTTACACCTCATGGGCTAGATCATTTATCATGTTTCATGATAATGATCAGAAGGCACATGGAAAGTGATTTCTGGGGGTAACAAATTACCTCCCACATTAGCATAGCTTTACAAGATCCTGTCAACAAGTGCGAGGCACAAATACGAGGTAATTAAATTTACAATGTGCAGCAGCATTTGATATGCTCCTTGCTTTCCCAGCAGCTGCCAAAAAAATCTGGGTTGCAGAAATCCACACACCAGTTTAGCTGCTCGAGTAGAGTCATTTAGCTCTGCCCAGCACATCAGCCGTCGTTACGCCAGCGGGACGTCAACGGGCGGGCTCGGGATCTGCAGGTGGATCTCTCATCGGCTGGCGTTCTCACTTCTTGCCAGGGAACCATCCATCATGTCCCCAAGACAGCTTGGAATGATAGTGCTGGACCCTCACATCGCTGCTCCTTGAACTCTGTCTCATCCGTCTTTTGCATCGCTCCCCATCCGCAGCTAAGCATCATCTCCCCGCTGCAAAGCTGCGAGTGAACCTGTGCTGCCTTTAACCTGCGCTGCCACTCGCAGAGTAATTGATTTCTTTCTACTGCAGACAGGAAGGCTGGAGCCAGGAGATGGTCAGGGTAATGCTACAGCTCCACTGTCTCCTGCCTTTAGCAACAGGACCCATTTCCAAGGAAATAATGCTGGATTCCCAAAGCTGGCTGCTTTAGAAGGCATGTATATTTATCAGTATACAAAAGCCAGCACAGGAATAGATCTCTGCAGCTTCTGCTCCTGCACTTCATCGCCAGTTTCAGAGAATCACAGAATCAACCAGGCTGGAAAAGACCTCAGAGATCAGCAAGTCCAACCTAGTACCTAATACCTAACACCTCCTGACTACTAAACCATGGCTACAAGTGCCACATCCAAGCCTTTTCTAAACACCTCCAGGGATGGGAACTCCACCACCTCCCTGGGCAGCACATTCCAATGGCTAACAGCTCTCTCTGTGAAGAACTTTCTCCTCACCTCCAGCCTAAACTTCCCCTGGCACAGCTTGAGACTGTGTCCTCTTGTTCTGGTGCTGGTTGCTGGAAGGAGAGACCAACCCCCACCTGGCTACAACCTCCCTTCAGGGAGTTGTAGAGAGCAAGAAGGTCTCCCCTGAGCCTTCTCATAGCAGCATCTTAAGGGGACCTATAAGAAAGCTGGGGAGGGACTTCTGAGGGTGTCAGGGAGTGACAGGAATGGGGGGATGGAGCAGAAATAGAAATGGGGAGATTGAGATTGGATGTGAGGAAGAAGTTGTTCCCCAGAAGGGTGGTGAGAGCCTGGCACAGGCTGCCCAGGGAGGTGGTGGAAGCCTCATGCCTGGAGGTGTTTGCAGCCAGGCTGGATGTGGCTGTGAGCAACCTGCTGTAGTGTGAGGTGTCCCTGGCTATGGCAGGGGGCTTGGAACTGGCTGATCCTTGAGGTCCCTTCCAACCCTGACAATTCTATATTCTAAGACTCACTCAAATGCAGCTGGAAATGAACGTCAGGGGTGGCTTCACTTTGTATTTTTGCTAAGTGCTTCAGTATTAAAACACTGCCATGTTTTTAAACACCTCCTAAAGCACACAGACACACAGACACAGAGAGGTGCAGCTGCATTCACCAAAAGGCAGCCCAGGCAGCTGGACTGTGCATCGATCAGGCTGCGGTGCCCCGCTAGGGCTTGTGTACCAGAAACCACCCAAGACGAAGTGGTTTTAATTCAGCCTCATCTGAATGCCGTTATAAAAGTTTAATAAATCAAAATGATCAAAATGCCCCCAGTGGCAGGCTGGGATTCAGTTTCCAATTCAAATTCCCTTTAATATATGGCTGCTCTGACACCCTGCCTTTCCTCCCCTCTACGCTGAATTCCAAATGCTCTCCTTTTCATCACTGCCACGCACCCGCTCGTCAGCAGGCCTTTTAACAGCCCTCCACGATGCACGGAGATGTCAAACCCACAGGGCTCTCTCCCCTCCCCCAGGCTTGGAGAGGGATGGCAGGGAAGGCAGCTTTGTCTACCCTGGGGTAAATATTGCCTGAACCCGCGTGCTGCCGTCGGTGGCTGAGGCAGCCCCTCCTGAGCTGCACCGCCTGCCTGAAACCTGGATTGAAACAAACGGCGAGGCGCAGCAAAGGAAATCATCCCGGTGAAATGCAGCACTGACGTGGTGGGGCAGGCTGGAGGCATCTCTAATTTAGATGGGGAAAATCACATTACTGCCAATGAGCTTCAGGTCTTTCACCCTTGGATAAAACACAGATCTAAGAAAGCAAGCTCCTTCCTTCCTCCCTCCCTTCCTTCCCTTCTTCCCTCATTCCCTCCTTCCTTCCTCCGTTTCCTTCCTTCCCTTCCTTCCTCCGTTTCCTTCCTTCCTCCATTTCCTCCCTCCCTTTCTTCCTTCCTTCCTCCCTCCCTTTCTTCCTTCCCTCCCTTCCTCCCTCCCTTTCTTTCTTCCTTCCTTCTTCCCTCCCTTTCTTTCTTCCCTCCCTTCCTCCCTTCCCTCCCTTCCTCCCTCCCTTTCTTTCTTCCTTTCTTCTTCCCTTTCTTCCTTCCTTCCTTCCTCCCTCCCTTTCTTCCTTCCTTCCTTCTTCCCTCCCTTTCTTCCTTCCTTCCTTCTCCCTCCCTTTCTTCCTTCCTTCCTTCTTCCCTCCCTTTCTTCCTTCCTTCTTCCCTCCTTCCCTTCCTTCCTTCCCTCCTTTCCTTCCTCCCTCTCTCCTCCCTTCCTCCCTCTCTCCTCCCTTCCTCCCTCTCTCCTTCCCTCCTTCCTTCCCTCCCTTCCTTCCTCCCTTTCTTTCTTCCTTGCTTCTTCCCTCCCGCCCTTCCTTCTTCCCTCCTTCCCTTCCTCCCTCCCTGTCACCTGCCAAGAGCTTCCTCCTTGCCCCTTTCTTCCCTTTGCACAGACTCCCATCAGCTCTAGAGGTAAACAGCGCTCTCACTACTCAAAGTGAGTAGCTTCAGAGTAACTTCACAAGGGCTTTATTTGCCTTTTGGATTCACCCCTGTACTTTCCTAATAACAACTGAAGAATCATACAATCACTTGGGTTGGAGAAGACCTTTAAGATCTTTGATTCCAACCATTCTTTAACTCTATCAAGGCTGGTGCTGAGCCATGTCCCTCAGCACCACAACGCTGCCTCTTGGAAGAGAGGCTAATTCAGTTGAGATGAGGGAAGTTTCATTCAGCAGGAATTCAGCTTGCATGCTGAGTTGGGTTTTCTCTCTTGGTTGTAAAGTCTTGCCTGGCATCTTATGTCACAGAGCTGTGTTTGTGGGGGTTCAGCCACTAGGTGGTACCTGCTGTGGAACTGTCACTCCTGAAGAAATGAAGCTGCTCAGGGGCTGGGATAGATCATAGCATCACAGAATCATTTTGGCTGGTAAAGACCTTCAAGATCATTGAGTCCAACCATTCTCTAGCTCTGCCAAGGCTGGTGCTAAGCCATGTCCCTCAGCACCACATCTCTGCCTCTTTGAAACACCTCCAGGGATGGGGATTCAAACACCTCCCTGGGCAGCCTGTGCCAGGCTTTGGCCTTTCAGTCAAGAGGTTTCTACTAATGTCTGACTTAAACCTCCCCTGGTGCAACTTGAGGCCATTTGCTCTCATCCTGTCACTTGTTACTAGGGAGAAGAGACCAACTCCAGGCATGCTACAGCTTCCTTTCAGGCAGATGTAGAGAGTGACAAGGTCTCCCCTGGATTTGCCAGGGACATGAAGCAAATTCCCTACTGGAAGTACGAATCAAGGAGCAGCAAGGTCCCTTGCTTTGGCCCCACCACAGGAAAGCTGTTTGGTTTGGATGAAGAGATGACAAAAGTCACATTCACCTAGTACAACCATCGAAATTTGTTCCCATTTATGACTCAAATACAACTTAACAACATTAGTAGATGCAAACACATGGCAGAGCTGGGCCCAGGTTATTAGCACACACACATCAAGCTGGTTCATACATTCTGAGGTCCTTTCCCATTATTTTTCTTTTGCCTTTAATACTAACCTACATTGATCCTGGGCTGCATCAAGAGGAGTGTGGCTGGCAGGGCAAAAGAGGCACTGGAGTACTGCCTTGTAAGGACAGCCTGAGAGCCCTGGGGCTGTTCAGCCTAGGGAAGAGAAGGCTGAGAGGGGATCTGATCCATGGTTACAAATATATGGGCTTGGAGATCCAGAAGAAGGGGCCAGGCTCTTTGCAGTGGTGTCCTGGGATAGAACAAGGGGCAATGGACACAAACTGGAACACAGGCACCCAGCACCAGAACAAGGGGACACAGTCTCAAGCTGTGCCAGGGGAAGTTTAGGCTGGAGGTGAGGAGAAAGTTCTTCCCAGAGAGAGTTGTTAGCTATTGGAATGTGCTGCCCAGGGAGGTGGTGGAGTCCCCATCACTGGAGGTGTTCAAGAGGGGATTGGATGTGGCACTTGGTGCCATGGTCTAGTCATGAGGTCTGTGGTGACAGGTTGGACTTGATGATCTTTGAGGTCTCTTCCAGCCTTAGTGATACTGTGATACAGGAAGTCTCACCTCAATGTGAGAAGAGACTTCCTTACTGTGAGGGTGCTGGAGCCCTGGAACAGGCTACCCAGAGAGGTTATGGAATCTCCTTCTCTGGAAACATTCAAGACCTGTCTGGATGCATTCCTATGTGACCTGCCCTGGGAGGTGCTGCTCTAGCGCGGGGGTTGGACTCAGAGATCTCCAGAGGTCCCTTCCAACCTTTACCATTCTGTGATTCTTGTTCACTCTGACTTTGCATATCACAGCTACTGTTTCTCCCAGCCTCTCCCTCAAGTCCCAGTGCAGACAGCCCTGGAGACTTCATGAAATTACCTTCCCAGACACTGCCAATTTAGGGGCCATCAAGGGAAAACATAAACAGAGAATTAATCATATGAACCCACTGAGAGAGAATAAATCAACCAACAGTAAGGACAGCACCAAGATTCCTGTAAGAGGAAGAGGATAGGAAGACCTCCTTTGACATGTACCCAAGAATGTCAGCAATGCCATAAGCCATGTGAAAACGTCAATACAGGGCAGGCAGTGAGCTGGGAGCTGAAGATCAGCTCCAAGCCAAGGTGAGGGCACTACACCATTGACTGGAGCTGCTTTGGGTAAAATGGCATCAGTGATATGCAATTCTGTAATAGCCAGGGGTTTTACTTCCAAAAATTAATCAGAGTAACTGACTTATCCCTTCCAGGGTCCCTACATGTAGAGCAGCTCTCCCAGGTAACTACAGCTATGGAAAGCTTAAAACTCCACTGAATGACATTCTTCTGTCAAAGAAGAATCACAAAGCCATAGAATGGTTTGGGTTGGAAGGAACCTTGAAGATCATCTAGTTCAAATCAATCCCCTTTCCATGGGCAGGGAAACCTCCCACCAGCTCAGGGTGCTCAAGGCCTCATCCAGCCTGGCCTTGAACACCTCCAGGGATGGGGCAGCCACAACCTCCCTGGGCAACCTGTTTCAGTGTTTCCCTACCCTCACTGGAAAGGATTTCTTCCTAATCTCCAGTCTAAATGTTTCAGTGTGATGTAAGTTATACAACTGGAAATGTCCATTACCAAGACAAGCTTATGGACTGTCAATCAGAAAAAGTATCAAAGGCTTCTACATTTATATTATGGAACCACCACCTGGAAGGATGTCGGGGATGTAAGGATCTTGGCCACACAGCTAAGCTTCCAGTTTTCCCTGAAACATAAGGAAAAGCTGCACTTTGAGGATTCTGGAGCAGGCTGCCCAGAGAGGTTGTGGAGTCTCCTTCTCTGGAGGTTTGCAGGACCCACCTGGATGTGATCCTGTGCAAGGTGATCTAAATGAACCTGCTCTATCAAGGGGGTGGACTTGATAGAAGGGGAGGGGAGGGGAGGGGAGGGGAAGGGAGGGGAGGGGATGGGAGGGGAGGGGAGGGGAGGGGAGGGGAGGGGAGGGGAGGGGAGGTGAGGGGAGGTCAGGGGAGGGGAGGGGAGGGGAGGGGAGGGGAGGGGAGGGGAGGGGAGGGGAGGGGAGGGGAGGGGAGGGGAGGGAGAGGGAGAGGGAGGGAGAGGGAGAGGGAGGGAGAGGGAGAGTGGAAATTAACCAGGTTGGAAAAGACCTTTGAGATCATCAAGTCCAACCTATCACCCAGCACCATCTAATCAACTATACCATGGCACCAAGTGCCCCATCCAGTCTCTTCCTAAACACCTCCAGGGATGGTGACTCCACCACCTCCCTGGGCAGCACATTCCAGTGGCCAATCTCTCTCTCTATGAAGAATTTCTTCCTAACCTCCAGCCTAAACCTCCCCTGGCACAGCTTGAGACTGATCTCCAGCACTCCCTTCCAACTCTGCGATTCTGTGACTGTCTTCTGAGCTACTGGGCGCCCGCTTGCGCTCCTCACCTCTCACACTCTCTACCAACCAGTGCTGCCAAGAAAGTTTGGCTTCTACAAACCAAAGACCTTAGCATTCCTCAACGCGATCTGGAAGCAATACCAAAGCCACGGGCGAGCAAACGGTGTTTCACGGAGGGTTTCCCTCCCCCCCAACCCCCTTTCCCCCCCTACTTCCTCTGGCTGTGAAAACACACAGATCAATACTCTTCAGCATGAGAATTCTGCAGTGCAATTTTCATTTGCTGCAAACAGCAACAAAAGGGCCCCAAGCATGCCCTGTCACTTCCAGTTTAGGAGGAAACGCACTAATAAACTCTTCCCCCTGGGTCATCTTTGACAATGGGCAATACTATGCCAGCTCTTATTAAAGGCAATTCGTATCAGTGGCCCAAAAATTTCCTTTAAAATTATCATCTTTTGTATCCATGCAGCAGGATGTCAGCTTTAAAGTGCCACTGAGATATAGGACCTGTCATTCTGGTTAATTTTCAGTCCAGTTTTAACACCAGGCCAGCTGATCCCTAAGGGTCTGCTTTTTTGGCTAACAAGATTTATTTAGTGGTTACCCAGACAAACAAGAAAATGCATTACAGTAGATTGCTTCTCAAATAGAACAGCAAGCAATAAATCCTGCTCTGAAGCATAAATCTTGGGTTTCTACCACGATGTCAAATAGATGAAAATGTTTTTTTAGGAGATTAATCTTTTTCTTTTCCCTGTTTTTTTAATTATATATCTGTCTCGCTTTCTCTCTTTCTCTCTCTCTTTCTCTCTCTCTTTATCTCTCTCTATATATCTCTATCTATCTCTATCTCTATCTCTATCTATATCTGTATCTATATATCTTGGGGAGATTCAGGTTGGACACGAGGAAGAAGTTCTTCACCATGAGAGTGGTGAAGCCCTGGAATGGGTTGTCCAGGGAAATGGTTGAGGCCCCAGCCCTGGAGGTCACAGTATCACAGAATCACCAAGGTTGGAAGAGACCTCAAAGATCATCAAGTCCAAGCTGTCACCACAGACCTCAGGACTGAACCATAGCACCAAGTGTCATGTCCAATCCCCTCTTGAACACCTCCAGGGAATCTCAGAGCACTCCCTGTGCTCTGGAGGTGGGGAGATTCAGGCTGGAGGGGAGGAGGAAGTTCTTCCCCATGAGAGTGGTGAAGCCCTGGAATGGGTTGTCCAGGGAGGTGGTTGAGGGTCCAGCCCTGGAGGTGTTTAAGCCCAGGCTGGATGAGGCTCTGGCCAGCCTGATCTAGTGTGGGGTGTCCCTGCCCATGGCAGGGGGGTTGGAACTAGATGATCCTTGTGGTCCCTTCCAACCTTGACTGATTCTATGATCTACAGATATATATATAGAGAGATAGATATAGATACAGATATATAGATATGTATACATATATAGAATAGAATCACTGAATGGGTTGGGTTGGAAGGGATGTCCAAAGCTCATCTACTCCAACCCCCCTGCAGTCAGCAAGGACATCCTCCACTAGATCAGGTTGCTCAGAGCCTTACTGACCCTCACCTTGAATATCTCCATCCCTCACCTTGACTATCTCCTTGAATAGGGCCTCAACTACCTCCCTGGGCAACCTGTTCCAGTGTTCCACCACCTTCATGGTGAAGAACTTGTTGCTAACAGCCAATCTGGATCTCCTCTTCTCTACTTTCAAACCATTACCCCTTGCCCTATCACTGCAGACCTTTGTAAACAGTCCCTCTGCAGCTTTCTTGTAGCCTCCTTCAGGTACTAGAAGGCTGCTATTAGGTCTCCCTGGAGCCTTCTCTTCTCCAGGTTGAACAATCCCAGCTCCCTCAGCCTGCCCTCTTAGGAGACATTCTCTAGCCCATCTTCATGGCCCTCCTCTGGACCCACATTATCAAGTTCATGTTTTCTTCCTGTATTGAGGGCTCCAGAGCTGGATGCTCTCTCTCTCTCTCTATATATATATATAAATTATACACACACATATATCTGTATCATATCTCTCTCTCTCTCTCTCCACCTCTATCTCACTCTCTCACTCTCTCCCTCACTCTCCCCATCTCTTTCTAGCTCTCTCCATCTCTCTCTCTCCACCTCTATCTCACTCTCTCCCTCACTCTCCATCCCTATCTCTCTCTGTATCTCTATCTCTATCTCTTCCCCTCTATCTCACTCTCTCCCTCTCCCTCTCTTCTATTTCTGTATCTCTCTCCACCTCTATCTCCCTCTCTCACTCTCTCCCTCACTGTCCCTCTCTTTCTCTGTATCTCTATATCTCTCTCTCCACCTCTATCTCACTTTCTCCCTCAATTTCCCTCTCTCTCTCTCCACCTCTTACTCTCTCCCTCACTCTCCCTCTCTATCTCTTTCTCTGTATCTCTCTCTCTCTCTCTCCACCTCTATCTCACACTCTCTCTCTCTCTCTCCACATATACATAAAGAGTTTAAACTCTTGAAGAGTTAAAACTCTTGGGCTTCCAATTCAATAAGCAGCCAAAAAGTAAAATTAACCTTCAAATATCAAACCTGCCTAGCATTTCTATCCATAGCTCAGACATCAAGTTCTATGTTGAAAGCCATAAAGATGTTGTTCTCTGCTCAATGACCTCAGCCTCTCAGCAGGACAATATGCTGCATTCCAAGAACAAACAACCAAAACAAGGAGACTCCAATGAAGTTTGATATTGTCACCTCATTTTTTTGGAGATAAATAGTGGTTTAAAGACCATTTTATTGCTCTATTATCCTGGAGGAAAAAAAACAGGCAAGCTTCATTTATTGGAAGAATCCATCAATTTGCCCTGCTTTTCTAGCCCCAGAAGAAGAAGTCTGTTCTCATGCTGTAAGAGGACTAATTTCATTTTATTAGGATGAAGGCCCAGCTAGCACTTTGCTAGACAAAAAGTAATCTAACAGAAGAAAGCAAAGCTGTTAATATGTTGTCTAAACCCTCATATGGTCAGCAAGCTCATTTCTGTTGATGTTATAGAGAAGGCATAAAATCCAGTTGACCTCAGTTGATTGGTCTCCCAGGGAGAAGACCTCTGCCAGCAAATGCCAGACACCAAATATTGCACACACAATCACCAATCAGTAATCAGTATCACTAAGGTTGGAAGAGACCTCAAAGATCATCGAGTCCAACCTGTCACCACAGACCTCATGACTAGAGTAGGGAGGACACTAGTGCCCACTGCAGGCTTGAACTCACGACCTTCCCCATTAAAGGTCTTATGTGCTGTTGGAAGAGACCTCAAAGAGCATCAAGTCCAACCTGTCACCACAGACCTCATGACTAAACCATGGCACCAAGCAGAATAGAATAGAATAGAATAGAATAGAATAGAATAGAATAGAATAGAATAGAATAGAATAGAATAGACCAGGTTGGAAGAGACCTTAAGATCTCCAACCTATCACCCAGCACCACGTAATCAACTAAACCATGGCACCAAGCACCCCATCAAGTCTCCTCCTGAACACCTCCAGTGATGGTGAGTCCAGTGCCATGTCCAATCCCCTCTTGAACATCTCCAGGGAATCTCAGAGCACCTTCTGTTTTCACAAGCTGAGGATGAACTTGATCTCCATGTACCAGCTCCAGACACAGTGGAGCTGACTCCCAGCTGCCAGCTGACCAAGCAAGCCATTGCTGGACCAACAAGTCCAACAGCAAGTGACTTTTGGAAGTGAAACCTCACCTGCTACCTTGAACATTACAATCACAGAATGGTTTGGGACCTTCTAGATCATCTGGTGCAAATGCCCCTGCCATGGGCAAAGACACCTCCCACCAGACCAGGCTGATCAATGCCTTGTCAAACACCTCCCAGCAGGGAGGGGGCATCCACAGCCTCCCTGGGCAACCTGATCCAGTGTCACTGGAGAGAATTTCCTCCTCATCTCCACTCTCAGTCTCCCCTCTCCCAGCTCAAAGCCATTGCCCCTCAGCCTGTCACTACAAGCCCTTGTCAAAAGTCCTTGTGAAACCTTGTCAAAACCATGCTCTTTGCCAGCCAAGACTCCATGATTCCACAACACAAAACACTTGGATAAAACAAACCCAAATCCCCAGCCCAGCATTGCCAGGCACGAGCTCTGGCTGCACTCCAGCAGGCAGCTGAATGAATTACAACAACAAAATGCATTTCAAGTGGAAAAAGCAAGATCTTCTCCTCTTTCTTCCTACCACTTCAGAGGATGGAAATTGTCACAGAACATCTCCACAATGCTCCCAGTCCTTGAGGAGGTGAAAGTTTACAACTATTTTTATACACGTGTCTCCTAGGGAACAGAACAATGGATTATTTGCTGTTCTACCTGTCTGCTCAAGGTAACAGCTTTTAAAAGGGAATGTTAACTAAGCACAAAGGAGCCTCTCCTGCCTGTAAAAGCAGTTATGAGAAGTCAAGCCCCTTAAGTTCAACAAACAGCATCCACAAGGGAAGCAGGCAGTCAGGTTAAACACGCTGCAGGATCAGGATTTGCACACAGACGTTCTGGGGAAAGCAGCTGCGAGAGGTTGTGCAGAGCAGCCTTTATGCAGTGCTACAGGCTGGGATTGGAGTGGCTGGAGAGCAGCCAGGCAGCCTCTTCCTCATCAGACAGATGTCCCAGCACCAGGTGGGTTAGGAACTGGCTGGAGGACTGTGCCCAGAGAGTGGTGGTGTAATGGTGCCACATCCAGCTGGCAGCCAGGCACTAGTGGTGGGCCCCAAGGATCAGTGCTGGGCCCCAGCCTGTTCAATATCTTCACTGATGATCTGGAGGAGGGGATTGAGTCAGCCATCAGTAAATTTGCAGATGACACCAAGTTAGGAGCAGATGTTGATCAGTTAGAGGGCAGAAGGGCTCTGCAGAGGGATCTTGACCGGCTGGACAGATGCGCAGAGTCCAACAGGATGGCATTCAACAAGTCCAAGTGCCAGGGGCTGCACTTTGGCCACAACAACCCCAGGCAGAGCTACAGGCTGGGGTCAGAGTGGATGGAGAGCTGCCAGGCAGAAAGGGAGCTGGGGGTAGTGGTTGACAGCAGCTGAACAGGAGCCAGTAGTGTGCCCAGGTGGCCAAGAAGGCCAATGGCATCCTGGCCTGCATCAGGAACAGTGTGGCCAGCAGGAGCAGGGAAGTCCTTGTGCCCTGTGCTCAGCACTGCTTAGGCCAAACCTTGAGTACTGTGTCCAGTTCTGGGCCCCTCAGTTTAAGAGGGACATTGAGAGATTTGAATGTGTCCAGAGAAGGGCAAGGAGGCTGGGGAGGGGTCTGGAGCACAGCCCTGTGAGGAGAGGCTGAGGGAGCTGGGGTTGTTTAGCCTGGAGAAGAGGAGGCTCAAGGGAGACCTTCTTGCTCTCTCCAACTCCCTGAAGGGAGGTTGGAGCCAGGTGGGGGTTGGTCTCTTCTCCCAGGCACCCAGCAGCAGAACAAGAGGACACAGTCTCAAGATGTGCCAGGGGAGGTTTAGGCTGGGTGTTAGGAAGAAGTTCTTCCCAGAAAGAGGAATTGGCCATTGGAATGTGCTGCCCAGGGAGGTGGTAGAGTCCCTGTCCCTGGAGGTGTTCAGGAGGGGACTGGGTATGGCACTTGGAGCCATGGTTTAGTTGTCAGGAGGGGTTAGGTACTAGGTTGGACTTGATGATCTCTGAGGCCTTTTCCAACCCGGTTGACTCATTTTAGGACCATTTCAGAAGCTTCACAGGGCTGTCTAGCTTTGTATGATCATTTCAGATCAAGACACCTGCCAGCTAAACCAAAGGTGTCAGCAGAAAGCAGTGCTATGAAGAACATGTCACCAGAAAGCACTAAAAGCCTTACCTCGAACAATCAGCTGAGCAAAATTGGAGACTCCGGAGCCTCGCTCTGACTGCGTCACGCAGCGGTACAAATCCTGGTCTGTCTTGGTCACTTCTTGCAATTTAAAGGTGGCAGCAAATCTTCTGTGATTGATATTTTTGGTCTGAGCAACTGGAATATCCTCCCCATTTCTTCTCTGAAAAGAAGAGCAAGCAAGGCAGAGTTACCCCCTGACAACACAGCCGACGTTTCTCACGGCCGTCACACAACGGAGAGGTAAAACAAACCCCGCATCTCACCTGCATTCAGCCCACACTGCACCCCCATGGTAGAAAAGCTTAGTGCTGAGGTGTCACAAGAAGGAAAATCAGCTCAGAATCGAGGTTAGGGGGGAAAACCACCATGAGGCATTGGCACTGCCGCCAAACATGCCCACGGCATACTCAGCAGCCGCTGCTTCGTGGCTGGAAGCATCCTAGGAGAGCCCAGCAGCAGCAGTTGCACTCCTAAGAGAATTCAGTCAATTTTAACCAGGATTCGAAGGGAGGCACTGGGTGCATTGTAAGAAACATTTAAACAAACAGAATCACAGAATCACCAAGGTTGGAAGAGATCTCAAAATCATCAAGTCCAAGCTGTCACCACAGACCTCATGACTAGACCATGGCACCAAGTGCCACATCCAATCCCCTCTTGAACACCTCCAGGGATGAGGACTCCACCACCTCCCTGGGCAGCATATTCCAATGGCCAACAACTCTCTCTGGGAAGAACTTTCTCCTCATCTCCAGCCTAAACCTCCCCTGGCACAGCTTGAAACTGTGGCCTCTTGTTCTGCTGCTGGTTGCTAGAGAGAAGAGACCAACCCCCTCCTGGCTACAACCTCCCTTCAGGTAGTTGTAGACAGCAAGGTCTCCCCTGAGCCTCCTCTTCTCCAGGCTAAGCACCCCCAGCTCCCTCAGCCTCTCCTTGTAGGGCTTAGCTCAAGGCCTCTCCCCAGCCTCATTGCCCTTCTATGGACACCTTCAAGTCTCTCAATATCCTTCTTAAACTGAGGGGCCCAGAACTGGACATAGGACTCCAGGTGTGGCCTAAGCAGTGCAGAGTACAGGGGCACAATGACTTCCCTGCTAACCTGGCATGCAGGCATCTCACAGGTTTTCAACAGCTCTTTTTTCCCCATCAACCTGCCAATGTTTTCTTTTTAATGCCTCCTTTTCACTCAGCCCAAATTCGATGCCTTCTAAAGCTGTACCTTTGTTATACTAAGCACCACCTATCTCCCTAAACCCCGCTGAAATTAAATTATAAGGAAGAAAGGAAGAAAGAAGCTGCTAAAAGAGGAGTAACTTTAACCTCTAATCTCATTTAGAAGAAGGAGCTTAAAGAGCTCGGGGGGGGGAGGGGGGAAACCATAATCACAGCTACCAGAAATCAGTGAAAAATTGAATCTGTCTGGAGCTGTCGGGGAGGGTGACAGGTCAGCCAGGTAGGAACAGCTTGAGCTCTTTTGTGACCCTTTTCCCTCATTGCCATTCACATTAAATGCTCACTCTTGATTTTAATTGAAAACCAGGCCCCCCACCAAAAGCTGGCATTAGAAACACTCCCAGAAGCATGCACCAAGAGAACAAAGGATGTCACTGCTTACTCCTCCAGAGTCCTGTGTTTTCCAGATCAAGGATAATGCTTCTGATCACCCAGGTTTGCTCAGCCCTTCAGAAAGACATCATCACTGCCTTCTAACTGCAGCTCCTGCTCTGCTCCATACCTAACAAAACATGACCTCTGTGGACGTTTTTAGCTCTAATCAACCCCTTTGCTGAAGTCTTAAGCTCCAAGCTTTCTGCCTAGCACAAGAAGTGCTGCTGCTGAGCCACAGAAGTTAATAACCTGAAAGCCTGTGGCAAAGCACAAAGGACAGGAAAAGGAGCTGAGTTAAAGCTGCATGTGTACATCAGCACTTCATAACACTCCAGCACTTCATTTTAGGTCTACCCTTCCTGATCTTTGAATGGCTCAGACACTCCCTGAAGAGTTTTGCAGTAGATTAGCCAGGTGATCAGCACTGCTTCAAACTCCCTGGCACAAGTATGTGTTTAGTGCCCAGGCACTGGCACAGGCTGCCCAGGCAGGTGGTGGAGTCGCCATCCCTGGAGGTGTTCAAGAAACAGTGGCCATGGCACTCTGGGCCAAGGTTTAGTGTCCATGGTGGGGATGGTTGGGCTCAGTGATCTTAGAGCCCTTTTCCAACTGAAACAATTCTATCAATCTGTGATTTGAAACTAGTGATACATTTGAACAGATTGATTTTAGTTCCTGCCATCATTCTTACAGCAGTCAAGTCCCCATCCCATGGTTCACTGCAAGTGAAGTAGCCAAAATAAACAGATCTGCTGCTATCTTCCTCTTGTGCTGGTTTGTACCCTGCCTCAGAGACCGCTCTCACTGCCCAACCACAGCCAAAGGGCAGTCAGGCTCCCCCACCAGCACTGGCCATGGAGTAGTTGAAAGGACCAAGCAGCAGATAATCATTGAATGGTCCAGACCTCCAAAGGTCCTTCAGTCCAACCTTCCCACAGTCAGCAGGGACATCCTCCACTAGATCAGGCTGCCCAGGGCCTCGTTGAGCCTCACCCTGAATATCTCCAGGGATGGGGCCTCAACCACCTCCCTGGGCAACCTGTTCCAGTGTTCCACCACCCTCACAGTGAAGAACTTCTTCCTGATTTAATAAACAGGAGCCATATTCTTACTTAAGCCTTAGATGATAGCAGACTTGACAAGAAACCCACAATATGCAGCCACCCTTGCTCTGCTAGGAGAGGAAAAGTAAATATTAGAGTTTCCTCAAATGAAGGAATCCCTTCATTAAGTCCACTGCTTGAAAAGTGAATGCCAAACACTCAGCCTGCAGCAGAGCAGCACATCCAAGCTGGCTGTGCAAAATACCCTACCTTCCCCCAGCTCAGAACTCGCTTCTTGAAGCTTGTCTACACACTCATTGTTGAGACACAAACTGAGTTGGGCCCCAGCTTAAAACTGAAACACTAATGCACTACAATCACAGAATGGTGAGGGATGGAAGGGACCTCTGGAGATCACTGAGCCTAACCCCCACTCCCAAAGCAGGATCACCCAGGGCAGGTCACACAGGAACCCACCCAGATGGGTCCTGAAAGCCTCCAGAGAAGGAGACTCCACAACCTCTCTGGGCAGCCTGCTCCAGGGCTCCAGCAGCCTCACAATAAAATTCTTTTCCCTCATGTGGAGGTGCAACCTCCTGGTTTCCATTTTGTACCCATCATGTCAGTCATGCTGAGCCTTGAGGCATGCTTGAACAGCAGAGTGAAAGGAGTCACTTGGTGAGAAGATGCTTCTTCTATCCCTCACACCCAACAGTTTGTTCTCCAAAGCAAGAAAAGAAGCATTATATTAATCCTAGAATCACAGAATGGTCTGGGTTGGAAGGGACCTCCAAAGGTCATCCAGCCCAACCCCCTCTGCAGTCAGCAGGGACATCCTCAACTAGATCAGGTTGCCCAGAGCTGTGTCAAACCTCACCCTGAATACCTCCAGGGATGGAGCCTCAAATACCATTAAACCCCCTTACTTCTTCTTAGAGTTCTACTCCAACACCAAACTTCAGCTCCAAAGGATGTTCTCTGTTTACATCATCCTGCCACTTTACCTCACAAGGCTCTGAGTAGTTGTTCAAATGTCTCTGCTAGGATTTGTTTCTTGGGAATCCAACTGCACCATTCCATCTGCAAGGCCCATCTTCATGCTCAGTTTAGGAGAGATGTTGAGTAGCTGGAAGGTGTCCAGAGAAGGGCAACAAAGCTGGGGAGGGGTCTGGAGCACAGCCCTGTGAGGAGAGGCTGAGGGAGCTGGGGGTGTTTAGCCTGGAGAAGAGGAGGCTCAGGGGAGACCTCATTGCTCTCTACAACTCCCTGAAGGGAGGTTGTAGCCAGGTGGGGGTTGGTCTCTTCTCCCAGGCACCAGAACAAGAGGACACAGTCTCAAGCTGTGCTAGGGGAGGTTTAGGCTGGAGGTGAGAAGAAAGTTCTTCCCAGAAAGAGTAATTGGCCATTGGAATGTGCTGCCCAGGGAGGTGGTGGAGTCCCCATCCCTGGAGGTGTTTAGGAAGAGACTGGATGAGGCCCTGGGTGCCATGGTTGAGTTGATCAGATGGTGCTGGGTGATAGGTTGGACTTGAGGTATTTTCCAACCTGGTCTAGTCTATTCTATTCTATTCTATTCTATTCTATTCTATTCTATTCTATTCTATTCTATTCTATTCCATTCCATTCCATTCCATTCCATTCCATTCCATTCCATTCCATTCCATTCCATTTTAGTAGGAAACAACATCCTTACAGATGGGAATAGAGAGGAGGTTTGGGGAGAAATTATGACTGTGCTTATCCCAAGAAAGGTTGGACCAGATGATCCTTGAGGTCCCTTCCAACCTGTGTTCAAGGATTCAAGGATTCTATTCTATTCTATTCTATCCCATCCCATCCCTTCCCATTCCATTCCATCCCATCCCATTCCATCCCATTCCATTCCATCCCATCCCATTCCATTCCATTCCATTCCATCCCATGCCATCCCATCCCATCCCATCCCATCCCATCCCATCCCATTCCATTCCATTCCATTCCTATCCTATCCACATATTTTCCTGTCTATAAAATGATGAAACAGCAGAGAGTCCTCCCTTGAAAAACGACTCCTAAAACACAATCCCCTGCCCTCACTCCAGTGGCTATCTCTTGCACCAGTAAGCCATTAGCCAGTCAGAGTTCAGCTGCACTGCCACAATCCCTTAATTAAATTCTTCTTTTTAATGTCAGGGCATTACCACTGATTTTAAAGGAGAGGAAAGCAAGGCAGCAGTGCTCTCTGCTTATTAGACAGCTCCTGGTACATACTGCTTCAATTTATGTCCTGCTCACACTGAACAGAGCTTCAAAATGCTGCTCAATTAGGTTTTAAAAATTCAATTTAAAATTAATGTGGAGTTATCCTAATAGGCAATGGCTGTGCCCTGTGCAAGCCTTGGTTCCTCCAGTCCCTTGCTGTCTGGTTTGATAACCCTGAATTGTTCATTTAGGAGAGGTCACCACCAGGCAGTCCCCCTCCTTTGGTGAGAATAACTCTGGGCTTCACAAAGAGCTACACTCTGTAAACACTTGATTAGAAGAAACATAAGCATGTGGGGGAATAGCCTTAAAGCTGGCATTTAAATTACTTAAGCATGTGGGGAAATGTCCTCAAACCTGGCATTTCGAGCATTTCAAACTGTGACCTCAAAGAGGTCTCTCTGACTTCAAGGCTCTTTTTAATTGGCTAGCAACGTGATTGCATTAATATCTATTTCAAGGCAGTTCATTGAGACCATCTCTGCTTTAACCCAAGTCAACAGTAAAGCCTGCACAGCCTCAAAAAACCCCCCAACCATAGGCAAATTAACAACTAGCCCTCAACCCCTCCTCCCTGCCTCGTGAAAGAAAGCAAGCATGAAAGACACACAGAATTACATTGCAATGCACATTGCACAGCCTGAAAGGAACCAGAAGCAGCTAACCCCTGACATCTTATTTAACTGGCAGAACTCAGTGCTCGTTAGGCCACACCTTGAGTCCTGTGTCCAGTTCTGGGCCCCTCAGGTCAAGAAGGACATTGAGAGACTTGAAGGTGTCCAGAGAAGGGCAAGGAGGCTGGGGAGGGGTCTGGAGCACAGCCCTGTGAGGAGAAGCTGAGGGAGCTGGGGTTGCTTAGCCTGCAGAAGAGGAGGCTCAGGGGAGACCTTCTTGCTCTCTGCAACTCCCTGAAGGGAGGCTGTAGCCAGGTGGGGGTTGGTCTCTTCTCCCAGGCAACCAGCACCAGAACAAGAGGACACAGTCTCAGGCTGTACCAAGGGAAATTTAGGCTGGAGGTGAGGAGAAAGTTCTTCCCAGGGAGAGTTGTTAGTCATTGGAATGTGCTGCCCAGGGAGGTGCTGGAGTCCCCATCCCTGGAGGTGTTCAAGAGGGAATTGGATGTGGCACTTGGTGCCATGGTTTAGTAGTCATGAGGTGTTGGGTGACAGGTTGGCCTTGATGATCTTTGAGGTCTTTTCCAACCTTATTGATTCTATGACTCTATGATTTAGACTCCTAGAATAATTTAGGTTGGACAAGACCTTCAAGATCATCCTGTCCAACCATCAGCCCTACTCTACCAAGTCCACCACTAAGCCATATCCCCCAAGCACCACAACAACACAGCTTTTAAACACCTCCAGGGAAGGTGACTCCACCTGGGCAGCCTGTTCCAGTGCCTGAGAGCCCTTTCGAGTGAAATGATTTCTCCTGATCTCAGAATTGGTTTGGTGGGAAGAGACCTCTAAGATCATCACATGAGGAGGAAGTTCTTCCTCATGAGAGTGGTGAAGCCCTGGGATGGGTTGTCCAGGGAGGTGGTTGAGGCCCTGTCCCTGGAGGTGTTTAAGCCCAGGCTGGATGAGGCTCTGGCCAGCCTGCTCTAGTGTGGGGTGTCCCTGCCCATGGCAGGGGGGTTGGAACTGGATGATCCTTGTGGTCCCTTCCAACCCTGACTGATATAATGATAAGTCCAGCCATTGAATGTGCAGCCTAAACCTCCACTGGTGCAGCTTGAGGCCATTCCCTCTTGTTCCATCACTAGTTACTTGGGAGAAGCTAACGCCCATTTGACAGCAACCTCATTTTAAGTAGCTGTGGGGGGAGGAAACACACATAATCCAAAGACAAAACCTGTCTGCATTTCCCTCTCAACTTCTCAGGTTCAAAAGTGTTATTTTTGCTTTTGCTGTGCAAGCAGAGTCATAGAATCATAGAATTGCTAGGGTTGGAAGGGAGCTCAAGGCTCAGCCAGTCCCAACCCCCTGCCATGGCCAGGGACACCTCACACCACAGCAGGTTGCTCACAGCCACCTCCAGCCTGGCTGCAAACACCTCCAGGCAGGAGGCTGCCACCACCTCCCTGGGCAACCTGTGCCAGGCTCTCACCACCCTCCTGGGGAACAACTTCTTCCTCACATCCAATCTCAATCTCCCCATTTCTAGTTTTGCTCCACCCCCCCCAGTCCTATCACTGCCTGACACCCTCAAAAGTCGCTCCCCAGCTTTCCTGTAGCACTCTGCAGACGCTGGAAGGCCACAATTAGGTCATCACTTTCTGTGGTGATGCTCCCTCTAAATTTTCCTGGACTCCTTTTTCCTTTCTTCTCCCCACAGCAGTGATTTTGATCAGCCTGGACAGCTTAACCTTACACATCCCTTTGCCTTCCTCAGTGTAAACACCTCAAACTGCATTTGCTGCATTGCTAATAATTAAAGTCAAGTCTGGTTTCCTTCTCAGGCTCTCAGCTGGGTGCTGGGGTGCCTCCAGAGATCAGAAGATGTCAACACTTCAGCTGGAGTGACACAGAGATGACTCTGGCAGCAGCAGCCACTGCAGCTGGCCCCTGCTCACTCCCTTCTCGCCTTCACTCCTGAGCTCCTGCAGACAACTGACTCGGAATGACAAAAGCCCTTTCTGGAAAACACACTCCCTCCTTAGGGACTAGCATCACCAAAGGGTGGCCATGATCACAGGATCATAGGATCACAGGATATCAGGGGTTGGAAGGGACCCAAAGACATCATGGAGTCCAACCCCCCAGCCAGGGCAGGACCATACAGTCCAGCTCAGGTCAATCTAGCATCCAGATGGGCCTTGAAAGTCTCCAGAGAAGGAGACTCCACAACCTCTTTGGGCAGCCTGTTCCAGTGCTCTGTGACCCCTACAATAATGAAGTTGCCCCTTGTGTTGAGGTGGAACCTCCTGGGCTGCAGCTTACATCCATTGCTCCTTGTCCTGTCCCAGGGAGCAAGTGAGCAGAGCCTGTCCCCTCCCTCCTGACCCCCAGCCCTCAGATATTGATAAACATTTATTAAATCCCCTCTAAGCCCTTTCTTTTCCAGACTAAAGAGCCCCAGGTCCCTCAACCTCTCCTCCCCAGGCAGTGCTCCAGTCCCCTAATCATCCTCACAGCCCTCCCCTGGACCCCCTCCAGCAGATCCCTGTCCCTCCTGCACCAGGGAGCCCAAACCTGAACACAGTACTCAGATTCACTGCACGGCCAGAGAAGTTGAGGAGAGGGCAGGATTTGTGTGGAGAGCAGGGCATGACCCAAGAGACTGTCCAAGGAGCTTGGGTGCAACAAAACCTGCCCTGGAGAGCAGAAGGGCTGGAGGGGTGCCCACAGCAGCCCTTGGTGCCCCAAGGCTAAAATGGAATTTGTAAAGCATGTGCTGCAAAATGTTCCTTTTTGCCTCACTGTGTGAAGTGTCCTATTTTGCAAGGAGGGGGGGAAAAGGCTGAATAATGCCAGCAATATCTCCAGATGCTCTGGGAGAGCTAAAACAACATGAGGGGAGCGAGTTTAGAACACAAGCCCTATGAGGAGAGGCTGAGGGAGCTGGGGTTGCTTAGCCTGGAGACCTTCTTGCTCTCTACAACTACCTGAAGGGAGGTTGTAGCCAGGTGGGAGCTGGTCTCTTCTCCCAGGCACCCAGCACCAGAACAAGAGGACACAGTCTCAAGCTGTGCCAGGGGAGGTTCAGACTGGATGTTAGGAAGAAATTCTACACAGAGAGAGTGATTGCCCATTGGAATGGGCTGCCCAGGGAGGTGGTGGAGTCACCATCACTGGAGGTATCATAGTATCAGTCAGGGTTGGAAGGGACCACAAGGATCAGCTAGTTCCAACCCCCTGCCATGGGCAGGGACACCCCACACTAGATCAGGCTGGCCAGAGCCTCATCCAGCTTAAACACCTCCAGGGATGGGGCCTCAACCACCTCCCTGGACAACCCATTCCAGGGCTTCACCACTCTCATGGGGAAGAACTTCCTCCTCCCCTCCAGCCTGAATCTCCCCACCTCCAGCTTCATTCCATTCCCCCTAGTCCTATCACTCCCTGAGATCCTGAGCAGTCCCTCCCCAGCCTTCTGGTAGCCCCCTTCAGATACTGGAAGGCCACAATGAGGTCACCTCAGAGCCTTCTCTTCTCCAGACTGAACAGCCCCAACTCCTTCAGTCTGTCCTCACAGCAGAGCAGCTCCAGCCCTCTGCTCATCCTCCTGGCCCTTCTCTGGACACCTTCCAGCACCTCCAGATCCCTCTTGTCATAGGGGCTCCAGAACTGGAGGCAGTACTCCAGGTGGGGTCTCAGCAGAGCTGAGCAGAGGGGGAGAATCCCCTCCCTGGCCCTGCTGGCCACACTTCTCTTGCTGCAGCCCAGGCTCTGCTTGGCTCTCTGGGCTGCAAGTGCACACTGAGAGCTCCTGCTGAGCTTCTCCTCCCCCAGCACCCCCAAGTCTCTCTCCTCAGGGCTGCTTTCCAGCCAGTCCCTGCCCAGCCTGGATTTGTGCCTGGGATTGCCAGGGTGTTTAGGAGGAGACTTGATAGGGTGCTTAGTGCCATGGTTTAGTTGATTAGGTGGTGTTGGATGATAGGTTGGACGTGATGACCTTGAAGGTCTCTTCCAACCTGGTCTATTCTTTCTATTCTATTCTATTCTATTTCTCTTCTCTCTTCTCTTCTCTTCCCTTCTCTTCCCTTCTCTTCTCTTCTCTTCTCTTCTCTTCTCTTCTCTTCTCTTCTCTTCTCTTCTCTTCTCTTCTCTTCTCTTCTCTTCTCTTCTCTTCTCTTCTCTTCTCTTCTCTTCTCTTCTCTTCTCTTCTCTTCTCTTCTCTTCTCTTCTCTTCTCTTCTCTTCTCTTCTCTTCTCTCTTCTCTTCCTGCCTGCATGGATCTGCCTGCCCCTTTCCAGCACACACACACAGCACTGAGGACACCGCTTCCAAAGGAAGAAAGCTCCAGAAAAAAATTACAGCTTTATCATTATTTTTATTGGCTTCATTTAGATTCCTTTAGCCAATTTATTTATTAAACTTATTAAACATGCCAGCAACTTAATAAAGCATGACAGCTATTTGTCATAAGGAATGAGAAACAGCTGTCATGCTTTATCTTAGAGGTCTTTTCTAACAGAAATAATTCTAGGATAACAAAAATATGATGTCATTTTCTTCCCCCTCCCCACCTAAATTGATGCAAATGATAGAGCAAGTGGATTTTTCCCCCCCCTCTGTCAGTTTAATTCACAAATACATGATTGAAGACTATGAATTATATTGTTTGGGGCCTTTTTTCTTGGTTTTTCATGCAGAATATGAATTGGAACTGCAGTTTCAATGCTATGCCTAGATAGACCTAGCTGCTTCTTAGGGCAGAATTGTCTGGAAAGAGCTTATTCACATTTTAGACACAGAATTACTGAGTGCTTCTTGCCAGAGTGCAGCCCCTCATGAGCAGCTCCCCTGGAGTCCCCAGCACATGACTTTTCACTTCTCAGGGTCAGACCAGAAGATGATAAAGTAATTAAGACTCCTGAGGGGGCTGGGTATGGAGAAAGTTCAGCTGCTGCCTCCATACTCCTAGAAGGCAACTGAATAAACTCATCTGAGCAGGGCAGGGAGGACAGCAGTAGAAGTCAGACATGAGATGGAAGTAGCAGTGTGGCCCCAGAGTGAGTCCCTCTGCTGCAACTCACACTTCACAGAATCACAGAACTGTTTTGGTTGGGAGAGACCTCCAGGATCATCCAGGCCAACCATCAACCCAGCCCCACCATGGCCACTAAACCATGACCCACAGTGCCATGGCCACAGGTTTCTTGAACACCTCCAGGGATGGGGACTCCACCACCTCCCTGGGCAGCCTCTCCCAATGTCTGACATACAGATGAAGGTGAAGCAGCAGTTTCTTTTGTTTGATTTTTTATTGGAAAGCATCCAGTGAAGCATTTCCTTCAGGAGGAACTGCATACAACTTACTTTACCCTGCTGGCCTCCCTACATGCACAAGAAGGCAGATTAAGAATTTACTCTGCAATGAACTGTACCAAAAGAAGTGAACCCTATCAAAAGCAGCATGGAAAGCAGGTAAGGAGAGGTGATTCTGCCACTCTGCTCTGTGCTCCTGAAGCACTGTGTCCAGCTATGGGACCCCAAACACAAGAAGGGCATGGACCTCCTGCACAGGGTCCAGAGGAGGCCACAAAGATGATCAGAGGGCTGGAGCATCTCTCCTATGAAGACAGGCTGAGAGAGTTGGGGCAGTGCAGCCTGGAGAAGAGAAGGGAGACCATAAAGCTGCATTTCAATATCTGAAGGGGACCTACAGGAAGGCTGCAGAGGGACTGTTTAGAAGGGATTGAAGTGATAGGATGAGGGGCAATGGTTTGAAACTGGAGCAGGGGAGATTTAGGTTGGACATCAGGAGGAAGCTCTTCACTATGAGGGTGGTGAAATACTGGAACAGGCTGCCCAGGGATGTGGTTGAGGCCCCATCCCTGAAGAAAATCAAGGTCAAACTTGCTTGGGCCCAGAGCAACCTGCTCTAGTTGGAGGTGTCCCTGCTGATTGCAGGGGGTTGGACAAGATGACCTTTGAGGGTCCCTTCCAACCTGATGCATTCTGTGATTCTTGGATATATGTTCATTTATCAGAAGAAAAAGCAATACATGCAAGCCCCTACTGAAGATCTTGACTCCACCTGACAAGCCAAGTTCTTACCTGCACACTGCCCTGCAGCACAGAGCAGCCCAAGATTACTGTTAGACATCCTGGTTGCCTGCACTGCTGTAACTTCCCCCTGTTCTCAGCTCTGGGGAGGCCACACCTTGAGTGTTGTGTCCAGTTTTGGTCACCTCAATACAAGAGAGATGTGGAGGTGCTGGAGCCAGTGTGGAGGAGGGCAAGGAAGCTGTGAAGGGCCTGGAGAATAAATCTGATGAAGAGCAACTGAAGGAGCTGGGGATGGTTAGTGTGAAACAGAGGAGGCTGAGGGGAGACCTCACTGCTGTCTATAACTACCTGGAAGGAGGTTGTGGAGAGGCTGCTGCTGGTCTCTCCTCACAGGTAATTAGTGACAGAACAAGAGGGAACAGTCTCAGACTGCAACAGGGCAGGTTTAGCCTGGACATCAGGAAAAACTTCTCACAGGAGGAGTGGTCAGATGTTGGAATGAGCTGCCCAGGGAGGTGGTGGAGTCACCAACCCTGGATGAGTTCAAAGGTTGTTTAAATGCGATGCTGGGGAGATGGTTTATGGGTGAACCTTGTAGAGCAGGGTTAATGGTTGGACTGGAGGCTCCCAGGGCTTTTTTTCCAACCTGAATGATTCCATGATTCTATGAATCCAAAGCTATACACTTTGCAGCAGCTGAGTCTCTCTCACAAGCCACTGAATACCCTAACTGAAGAAAGCAAGAGTTCTCATGAGGTAATCTCATTGTGAGCCATCTGGCCCTTCAGAGGTGGCAACCCTAATTTATTTCACTGTAATGAAATCCACCAGCAGCAAAGTAGCAAAAGTCAAACTACAGCATCCCTGATCATCCTACTACACAAACCAAAAGAACATTTGCTTTCTCTTGGGACAAAATCCAAAACTACAGCTCCTCCTGTTCTGAATTTAATCTAACACAGACACACAAAAAAGCTAGAATATAAATAAATAAAACAGAAATAGACTTTAAAATAGAATCATAGAACTGGTAGGGTTGGAAGGGACCTCAAGGATCAGCCAGTCCCAACCCCCCTGCCATGGGCAGGGACACCTCACACCACAGCAGGTTGCTCACAGCCACCTCCAGCCTGGCTGCAAACACCTCCAGGCAGGAGGCTGCCACCACCTCCCTGGGCAACCTGTGCCAGGCTCTCACCACCCTCCTGGGGAACAACTTCTTCCTCACATCCAAACTCAATCTCCCCATTTCTAGTTCTACTCCATTCCCCCCAGTCCTATCCCTCCCTGACAGCCTCAAAAGTCCCTCCCCAGCTTTCTTGGAGCCCCCTGCAGGTACTGGAAGGCCACAATTAGGTCTCCTCAGAGCCTTCTCTTCTCCAGACTGAACAGCCCCAACTCCCTCAGTGTGTCCTCACAGGAGAGGTGTTCCAGCCCCCTGCTCATCCTCATGGCCCTTCTCTGGACATGCTCCAAGCAGGAACCTTTCCCAGGTTGGCACAAGGTGAGCTGTGCCGACACGAAGGGCCCGGGCGCAGAGCGCGGCGCCGCACGGCCGCGCAGCCCCGCCAAGCCGCTTTCCCTAATCCGAGGCTGCCCTAATGCAAAGCTCAGCAGTGATGGATGGAGTCATTAGTGCTGCAGTTACCAGCACCCCAGCCAGGTGCCAGGACATATGGTTTACCAGCTGTTCCAGCAGAAAGCTCTATTCTGCGCAGCGCGCCGGGGGCCGCCTCAACCGGACATCGCTAAGACACTGCAAATCGTCCTGGGCTTCGGGGAGCCACAGTGCTTCCCAGCTCGGGAGGCTGTTAAACACAGCCTGATTATGCACAAAACCCCATGCCTCTGATAGCCCAATTAGAGCCACAGAACAAATGCTGGCCAGCACACGGCTCTCTGCAGCCTTTGTGTACCCAAAGGCTATCTGTTCTGCTCAGCTCATTCTGCTTCTCCGCCATCTGAGCAAAGAAACGAAGTTTCCAACAAGGGAAGCTTTCTCCACATAGAAAGCTCCACATTAAATGGGCAAACAGGGACACACTCTCCCCTCCCCATTTCCCCCCACCTCATTTCCCCCCACCTCACTTCCCCCATGTTTTCAGGCTTCAAAATGCCCTGTGGGCACTGTTCTGCCAAATATGTAATACTTCACACATATCCATCCTGTGCATGGGATTAATGCACAGGAGTGACTTGTTTGCAAGGTTATTTACTGACAGAACTCCACTGGAATGTGTGGTGGGGTCTCACAGGAGACAGAAAATAAAGCTCAGAGCATTAACAGGGGTCCTATTTGTACTAATTCAGCAAGCCCATGTGCACAAAGCAGCAAGGTGCATCTCGAGGTGGTAACAGAGCCCCTCAGTTTAGGAAAGATGTTGAGCTGCTGGAAGATGTCCAGAGAAGGGCAACAAAGTTGGGGAGGGGTTTGGAGCACAGCCCTGTGAGGAAAGGCTGAGGGAGCTGGGGTTGCTTAGCCTGGAGAAGAGGAGGCTCAGGGGAGACCTCATTGCTATCTACAACTCCCTGAAGGAAGGTTGTAGCCAGGTGGGGGTTGGTCTCTTCTCCCAGGCAACCAGCACCAGAACAAGAGGACACAGCTTCAAGCTGCACCAGGGGAGGTTTAGGCTGGAGGTTAGGAAGAAACTCTTCCCAGCAAGAGAGATTGGCCATTGGAATGTGCTGCCCAGGGAGGTGGTGGAGTCCCCATCCCTGGAGGTGTTTAGGAAGAGACTGGATGAGGCACTTGGTGCCATGGTTTAGTTGATTAGATGGTGTTGGGTGATAGGTTGGACTTGATGATCTCAAAGGTCTTTTCCAAGCAGGTTAATTCTACTCTATTCTAAAAGGGGTCCTATTTATACTAATTCAGCAAGCCCATGTGCACAAAGCAGCAAGGTGCATCTCGAGCTGATAACAGAGCCTGGAGACCACACTGCCTCAGGTCTCACCATCTTTCTTCATAGGGGAGATGTTCAAGCCCATTCATCATCCTCACAGCCTTCTGCTGGACTCTCTCCAGCAGGTCCCTGTCTCTCTTGAATTGGGTAGCCCAAAATTTGATACAGCCTTCCAGGAGTGGTTTCACCAGGGCAGAGTAAAGGGGGAGGAGAACCTCCCTCAGCCTGCTGGCTACACTCTTCTTGATGCACCCCCATCTTTTAAACTAAAACATCCACATATGTATGTTGACTTCCTGCAAGAGAGAACTGTTTGGCAAGAACTTCTACTGTGTCCACAAGTTATGGTTGGAAGAGCCCTCTAATTCCTAAGATAGAGCACAGAATCTTAGAATGCACCCAAGTACAGCAAATGGCAAAGTTCTGTTATCACCTCGAGTCCTACCAAACAACCCAGCTGCTTCAGTGGCACCAAGCTACAGCTGCTGGTGTGAGACACAGGACTCTGCCCTGGTGAGGCTGCATCTGGAGTATTGCATCCAGTTCTGGGCCCCTCAGGTCAAGAAGGACCTGAAGGAACTGCTAAGAGTCCAACACAGAGCCACAAAGATGATTAAAGGAGTGGAACATCTTCCTTATGAGGAGAGCCTGAGGGAGCTGAGGGCTCTTGAGCTTGGATAGGAGGAACCTGAGAGGTGACCTCATTCATGTTGATAAAGATGCAAAGGGTGAGTGCCAAGAGGCTGGAGCCAGGCTCTGCTGGGGGATGCCCAATGCCAGCACAAGGGGCAGTGGTGGAAGCTGAGGCAGAGAAAGTGCCATGGAAAAATGAGGAAGCATTTTTCCCTGTGAGGGTGACAGAACCCTGGAACAGGCTGCCCAGGGGGGTTGTGGAGTCTCCCTCTCTGGAAACCTCACAAGAAACCTGCCTGGAGGTGTTCCTGTGTGATCTGCTCTAGGTGATCCTGCTCTGGCAGGGGGGTTGGATTGGATGATCTCTGGAGGTCCCTTCCAGCCCCTGGCATTGAATGAAATTTTAAGAGAAGAGGGGAAATAACAAGAAAAAACAACCAATCAACCAAACAAACCCACAACAACCAAACCCCCAGAGCATTACATCCAGGAGGGCAAAAGAAGATCATCCCCACCTAAACTGAATGTAGCTCAGAACCACCATCAATGCTCACTTAAAACAAAAACAAAGGACTCTGAAACTCATCCAGAGTTTGCTGATGACTGAATCCTTCAGCTCACAACTGTAATAGGTTCAGGAGCAGATGAGGTTGAAAAGGTGAAGAAGAACAAGGTTTGAGAGCTGCATCGCTGCCCTGCTCCCACACCTGCTGCTGTTCACTGACTCACAAAAGGTGTGCTCACATCACCTTGTTCAACCAGTTCAATCTCTGCCTGAGCAAATATTTGTTTCATATTAATGCAGCTGCAGCTCCTAAAGACTTCTGTTATCTTTAGAGCTCCTCTTTCAATGCCAGAGCTCTGACCGTCCCACACCTTGGTCCAGTGGGGCTGCAAAATGCAGGGGAGGAGGAAAGGAGCTGTGAAAGGGGACAAGACACCAGATACAACCTGCAAACAAACAAGAGCAGAACCTTCAGCCATGGGAGTCAGGAGAAGATCAACTCAATGTTAATTCCTATCTGTCTGAAATGTTTACAAGTGTCCTTTGATGGAAAAGGAGCTGGTGAGAAGCCTGTCACTGCAGCAGCAGACACAAAGCTATGTGCACTTAATTATATATACACTGAGAGAAACACCAGTATGGAAACGTGCACACACACAGATCATCTCCCAGAGGAACAGGAAGGTTACACAGAACTCAACAAGGAGATGTGCTACCAAGATCCACTTTTACTTCTGGGACAGCAAAGTGCCCTTGCAGCCAAGAGAGCCAATGGCATCCGGGGGTGCATCAAGAAGAGTGGGGCCAGCAGGGCTAGGGAGGCTCTCTTCCTGATCTACTCTGCCCTGGTGAGACCATACCCGGAGTACTGTGCCTAGTTTTGGGCTCCCCAATTCAACAGAGGCAAGGATCTCTCTGCACAAAGCTCTGCTGCCCCACACTGCACCTTGGATCTCTCTGCACAAAGCTCTGCTGCCCCACACTGCACCTTGGATCTCTCTGCACAAAGCTCTGCTGCCCCACACTGCACCTTGGATCTCTCTGCACAAAGCTCTGCTGTGCCACACTGCACCTTGGATCTCTCTGCACAAAGCTCTGCTGCCCCACACTGCACCTTGGATCTCTCTGCACAAAGCTCTGCTGCCCCACACTGCACCTTGGATCTCTCTGCACAAAGCTCTGCTGCCCCACACTGCACCTTGGATCTCTCTGCACAAAGCTCTGCTGTGCCACACTGCACCTTGGATCTCTCTGCACAAAGCTCTGCTGTGCCACACTGCACCTTGGATCTCTCTGCACAAAGCTCTGCTGTGCCACACTGCACCTTGGATCTCTCTGCACAAAGCTCTGCTGTGCCACACTGCACCTTGGATCTCTCTGCACAAAGCTCTGCTGTGCCACACTGCACCTTGGATCACTCTGCACAAAGCTCTGCTGCCCCACACTGCACCTTGGATCTCTCTGCACAAAGCTCTGCTGCCCCACACTGCACCTTGGATCTCTCTGCACAAAGCTCTGCTGCCCCACACTGCACCTTGGATCTCTCTGCACAAAGCTCTGCTGTGCCACACTGCACCTTGGATCTCTCTGCACAAAGCTCTGCTGTGCCACACTGCACCTTGGATCTCTCTGCACAAAGCTCTGCTGTGCCACACTGCACCTTGGATCTCTCTGCACAAAGCTCTGCTGTGCCACACTGCACCTTGGATCTCTCTGCACAAAGCTCTGCTGTGCCACACTGCACCTTGGATCTCTCTGCACAAAGCTCTGCTGCGCCACACTGCACCTTGGATCTCTCTGCACAAAGCTCTGCTGCCCCACACTGCACCTTGGATCTCTCTGCACAAAGCTCTGCTGTGCCACACTGCACCTTGGATCTCTCTGCACTAAGCTCTGCTGTGCCACACTGCACCTTGGATCTCTCTGCACAAAGCTCTACTGCCCCACACTGCACCTTGGATCTCTCTGCACAAAGCTCTGCTGTGCCACACTGCACCTTGGATCTCTCTGCACAAAGCTCTGCTGTGCCACACTGCACCTTGGATCACTCTGCACAAAGCTCTGCTGTGCCACACTGCACCTTGGATCTCTCTGCACAAAGCTCTGCTGTGCCACACTGCACCTTGGATCTCTCTGCACAAAGCTCTGCTGCCCCACACTGCACCTTGGATCTCTCTGCACAAAGCTCTGCTGTGCCACACTGCACCTTGGATCTCTCTGCACATAGCTCTGCTGTGCCACACTGCACCTTGGATCTCTCTGCACAAAGCTCTGCTGTGCCACACTGCACCTTGGATCTCTCTGCACAAAGCTCTGCTGCCCCACACTGCACCTTGGATCTCTCTGCACAAAGCTCTGCTGTGCCACACTGCACCTTGGATCTCTCTGCACAAAGCTCTGCTGCCCCACACTGCACCTTGGATCTCTCTGCACAAAGCTCTGCTGCCCCACACTGCACCTTGGATCTCTCTGCACTAAGCTCTGCTGCCCCACACTGCACCTTGGATCTCTCTGCACAAAGCTCTGCTGTGCCACACTGCACCTTGGATCTCTCTGCACAAAGCTCTGCTGCCCCACACTGCACCTTGGATCTCTCTGCACATAGCTCTGCTGCCCCACACTGCACCTTGGATCACTCTGCACAAAGCTCTGCTGCCCCACACTGCACCTTGGATCTCTCTGCACAAAGCTCTGCTGCCCCACACTGCACCTTGGATCTCTCTGCACATAGCTCTGCTGCCCCACACTGCACCTTGGATCTCTCTGCACAAAGCTCTGCTGTGCCACACTGCACCTTGGATCTCTCTGCACATAGCTCTGCTGCCCCACACTGCACCTTGGATCTCTCTGCACAAAGCTCTGCTGCCCCACACTGCACCTTGGATCTCTCTGCACATAGCTCTGCTGCCCCACACTGCACCTTGGATCTCTCTGCACAAAGCTCTGCTGTGCCACACTGCACCTTGGATCTCTCTGCACAGAGCTCTGCTGTGCCACACTGCACCTTGGATCTCTCTGCACAAAGCTCTGCTGTGCCACACTGCACCTTGGATCTCTCTGCACAAAGCTCTGCTGTGCCACACTGCACCTTGGATCTCTCTGCACAAAGCTCTGCTGTGCCACACTGCACCTTGGATCACTCTGCACAAAGCTCTGCTGTGCCACACTGCACCTTGGATCTCTCTGCACAAAGCTCTGCTGCCCCACACTGCACCTTGGATCTCTCTGCACAAAGCTCTGCTGTGCCACACTGCACCTTGGATCTCTCTGCACAAAGCTCTGCTGTGCCACACTGCACCTTGGATCTCTCTGCACAAAGCTCTGCTGTGCCACACTGCACCTTGGATCTCTCTGCACAAAGCTCTGCTGCCCCACACTGCACCTTGGATCTCTCTGCACAAAGCTCTGCTGCCCCACACTGCACCTTGGATCACTCTGCACAAAGCTCTGCTGCCCCACACTGCACCTTGGATCTCTCTGCACAAAGCTCTGCTGCGCCACACTGCACCTTGGATCTCTCTGCACAAAGCTCTGCTGTGCCACACTGCACCTTGGATCTCTCTGCACAAAGCTCTGCTGTGCCACACTGCACCTTGGATCTCTCTGCACAAAGCTCTGCTGTGCCACACTGCACCTTGGATCTCTCTGCACAAAGCTCTGCTGTGCCACACTGCACCTTGGATCTCTCTGCACAAAGCTCTGCTGTGCCACACTGCACCTTGGATCTCTCTGCACAAAGCTCTGCTGTGCCACACTGCACCTTGGATCTCTCTACACAAAGCTCTGCTGTGCCACACTGCACCCTGGATCTCTCCTCCTCAAAGAATTTGTTTTCATAGCAAACTTTGCTGCTTTTTCTTTTCCCAAGGAAGTATCTTTTCTCTTTCAATAAGGACATAACCAAAAGCTATTTTCTCTAACCCACAGTACTTGCAGAGTGCCTTATTCCCTACCTTGCCCCCCCTTCATTCTTCATTTTTGCCCTTTTTTGTATTATTTTATTTCTTTCCATTGGCCCTTTTTTTTTGTTAGGAGAAAAATACATTCCTGGAATGTTTCAGCTCAGGGCTCTCAAAACCAATTACTTAGGCATTTGATTTGATCTGCTGGTTCTTCCTTTCTGGGTATTGGGGCTTTATGAATCTCTGGTTTGGTCAAAGGTTAAGGCAAAGCTTTTCCAAGCCTCACTCCAGAGCCTCACAAAGCCCATATGTATCCAGCCCAGGTCTTAAGCAGAAGGATAACTTCAGTATTAGCTGTGCACACCAGCAGTGATTTGTTCTCCTGCCTAAGGAAGAGAACTCAGAGGGGAAAAGTTGCTGATCCACACTTCTGTGGAGCAAGCAGGATGAGGGAAGAAGAAAGTAATTGGGTCAGCCTTAAATTGGTGACAATTTGGCACTCCTAAAGGGAAAACAAGAAGGGGAAGAGGAGTTCAAGTGTATAATTTTAGAAGCAAGGTACCTTCAAGAATATTAAGGCACTTGACAAGCACAAGCTAGCAGAATTGTACCCTCAAAGGGAACTTACCTTTCATTACCACAACTGTGAGCCACACACACATAAAAGAAAGAACCCAACCACCCATGAAGTATATGGAGGGACAAAACAGGTATCCTCAGTTGCTCTGGCTACAAAACTGAAGGAAGGTTGTAGCCAGGTGGGTTTTGGTCTCTTCTCCCAGGCACCCAGCACCAGAACAAGAGGACACAGTCTTAAACTGCACCAGGGGAGGTTTAGGCTGGATGTTAGGAAGAAGTTCTTCATAGAAAGAGAGATTGGCCACTGGAATGTGCTGCCCAGGGAGGTGGTGGAGTCACCATCCCTGGAGGTGTTGAGGAAGAGACTGGATGAGGCACTTAGTGCCATGGTTTAGTTGATTAGATGGTGTTGGATAATACTTTGGACTTGATGATCTCAAAGGTCTTTTCCAACCTGGCTTATTCTATTCTATTCTATTCTATTCTATTCTATTCTATTCTATTCTATTCTATTCTATTCTATTCTAGCTGGGCTGCTCAGGGTATGAAAGTTATAAAGGACAACCTGTCAGAGTTGTCTGACTGTGGAGTGAGCAATGGGGAAGATTCAACATTGAGGTGCTGGAGTGTATCCAGGGAAAGGCAATGGAGGGGCTGAAGGGTCTGGAGAACAGAGCTGGTGAGGAGCAGCTGAGGGAACTGGGGGTGTTTAGTTTGGAGAAGAGAAGGCTGAGGGGAGACCTCATTGCTCTCTACAGCTCCCTGAAAGGAGGCTGCAGTGAGGTGGGGTTGGTTCTCTTCTCCCTCGGATCAGGTGATAGAAGGAGAGGAAATGGCCTAAAATGGTGCCAGGGGAGGGTTAGGTTGGAGATGAGGAAATATTTCTTCACTGCAGGAGTGGTCAGGGATTGGAACATGGCACTTTGGGACATGGTTTAATGGCCATGGTGGTGCTGGGTTGATGGTTGAACTGGATGATCTCGGAGGCCTTTTCCAACCAAAACAATTCTATGGTTTCCAGCTGGCTGCCTGCATCAGGCTGTGCTGACCCATGATCAGCTGGAAGTGGTGCCTCACAGGCCTGCAGGAATGCTCCTCCCATCGCTGCACTCCTGCCTTTGAGATAGCCAAACCTGGCTCGGTTCCACTGTGTACTGTGTGCTCTCTGTTTGACAAGCCTGGAAGCAAACTCCTCTTCCTCACTGAACACATTATCCATCTGCTTAATTTAAACTACTCCAAATTAAATCACTCAGGTTCTTAGTCAAAGGCATGGAGTACAAATCATTCCCCATTGCTCTGCCTTCTGCCTCCGTGCAGCGCAGCCACTGCCACATTCGTGCTCCTGCTTTAATCTTGTGCCACAGCCAGAGACTTAGCAGGCTGGAGCCTTTTTTCCTAATCTCATTCCACCTTTTTAAAAACCCAGTTAAAATCTGAAGTTCATCACATGCCTACATGCAGCTGGTTACTCATGGTTAGTCAGCTCCACTCGCTATTAAGAGGAGAATCAAACAGATTGAAGCAACTGATTTTAGTTCCTTTTCAAGCGCAGCGTTTGCCAAAAGCCAGATATTTTAAAGCCCTGATTGTACTTCAATCCAAAGCACAATGTCTCCCATAAAGAATATCCTTTACAGTCCTGAAAACCTAACAGAAATACACATGCAAACCCCAAAGAATGAAGGTTTAAAGGGCGTATTTAGAAGCCATTCCAAAGGGAGTGTGGGTGCTGAAGGTTTCGGTATGTATAAAGGGACACAGAGCTAGAGGAGGTTTAATAAAGGTTTATCAATATCTGAGGGCTGGGGGTCAGGAGGGAGGGGACAGGCTCTGCTCTCTTGCTCCCTGGGGTAGGACAAGGAGCAATGGATGCAAGCTGCAGCATAGGAGGTTCCACCTCAACACAAGGAGGAACTTCTTTACTGCAAGGGTCACAGAGCACTGGAGCAGGCTCCTTAGTACCATAGTATCAGTCAGGGTTGGAAAGGACCACAAGGATCATCTAGTTCCAACCCCCCTGCCATGGGCAGGGACACCTCACACTAGATCAGCCTGGCCAGAGCCTCATCCAGCCTGGGCTTCAACACCTCCAGGGATGGCGCCCTAACCACCTCCCTGGACAACCCAGTCCAGGGCTTCACCACTCTCATGGGGAAGAACTTCCTCCTCACCTCCAGCCTGAATCTCCCCACCTCCAGCTTCATTCCATTCCCCCTAGTCCTATCACTCCCTGAGATCCTGAGCAGTCCCTCCCCAGCCTTCTTGGAGCCCCCTTCAGATACTGGAAGGCCACAATTAGGTCACCTCAGAGCCTTCTCTTCTCCAGACTAAACCCCAACTCCCTCAGTCTGTCCTCACAGGAGAGGTGCTCCAGGCCTCTACTCATCCTCATGGCCCTTCTCTGGACACCTTCCAGCCCCTCCAGATCCCTCTTGTAATAGGGGCTCCAGAACTGGAGGCAGTACTCCAGGTGGGGGGTTGTGGAGTCTCCTTCCCTGGAGACTTTCAAGGCCCTGTCTGGATGTGTTCCTGTGTGACCTGAGCTACATTGTATGGTCCTGCTCTGGTGGGGGGGGGGTTGGATTGGATGATCTCTTTGGGTCCCTTCCAACCCCTGACATCCTGTGATGCTGTGCCCAATCCTCCTGACTGCTCACACCAGTTGTTCTCATTTTTAATGCAAGCTTTTCCAGCATTACACAAAAGTGATGACGAGTTTCTCCATTTCAACTGTATTTGAACTAAACATTTTGCATGCAGAAGGGGGAGGGAAAAAATAAAAACAAAGCCTTAGGAATATCAACACTTCACCTCCAGAAAGCAGCTTGTTCTCTAGCCAAATAGACTTGCATGAGTTGGCCTTACCTGGAGCCACAGCTTGTTATTCACTGCATCTCTCCCTGTGGCAATGCATTGAAATGTAGCATTCTGCCCTGCGTTGACCTCTACATCCCCCAGCCTCAAGAAGTGTGGAGATTTGTCTGCAGAGAGGGAAAACAAAAAATTACCAATCAGGCTTCTGGCTTAAAAGAAAAAAAAACAAAAACAAGAAGAGGTGCCACAGCACCATTGTCATCCCTGCAGATGAATATTGTAACAACCTTTGCCTAAAGACCACAAACAGAAAGTGATTTGTTTCATCTCCGCTCCAGACGAGAGAAGGCTTTCAGTCCTTTTCCCTTCTCCCCCGCTGATTCTGCTAACTTTATTATAACTCATGTAGAACACAAAGTCTTTCAAAAATCAAAGCCCAGAGAAGGAGATCAAATGGCAGAACGTCAGCAGCTCTTTGCAAAGAATTATCCCCGAGCCCTTCTGATTGCGGGAAACTCATCGCGTCCAGCACAGCCCCAGCAGCTGCCCGCGGCTCAGGCAAGCACGGGGAGGCTGCTCACGTTAGCTGCAATGAAGCTTGGAGCTCTGCTGCTCTAGAATGGAATAGGATAGGATAGGATAGGATAGGATAGGATAGGATAGGATAGAATACAACTCAACACAACACAATAGACCAGGTTGGAAGAGACCTTCAAGATCATGGTATCCAACCTATCACCCAACACCATCTAATCAACTAAACCATAGCACCAAGCACCCCAGCCAGTCTCCTCCTGAACACCTCCAGTGATGGTGACTCCACCACCTCCCTGGGCAGCACATTCCAATGGGCAATCACTCTCTCTATGAAGAATTTCTTCCTAACCTCCAGCCTAAACCTCCCCTGGCACAGCTTGAGACTGTGTTTTGGTGCTAGGTGCCTGGGAGAAGAGACCAACCCCCACCTGGCTACAACCTCCCTTCAGGGAGTTGGAGAGAGCAAGAAGGTCTCCCCTGAGCCTCCTCTTCTGCAGGCTAAGCAACCCCAGCTCCCTCAGCCTCTCCTCACAGGGCTGTGCTCCAGACCCCTCCCCAGCTTTGTTGCCCTTCTCTGGACAACTTCCAGCAAGTCAACCTCCTTCCTAAACTGAGTTGCCCAGAATTGGACACAGTTCTCAAGGTGTGGCCTAACCAGTGCTGAGTACAGGGCAGAATGACCTCCCTGCTCCTGCTGGCCACACTCTTCCTGATGCAGGCCAGGATGCCATTGGCCTTCTTGGCCACCTGGGCACACTGCTGGCTCATGTTCAGCCAGCTGTCAACCAGTACCCCGACGTCCATTTCTGCCTGGCTGCTCTCAGCCACTCTGACCCCAGCCTGTAGCACTGCCTGGGGTTGTTGTGGCCAATGTGTAGAACCCTGCACTTGGATGTACTAAATCTCATGCCATTTACTACATGAAATCTTTTGTGCCACTGAACACAGAGCTTCAGGAGGCAACAAATCTGTTTTCTGTTCTGAGCAAGACCACAGGAAATCTCACCTGAAGTACGCAAACTTGAGCATAAAAGACTTCACTTCAAGATGAGGAGAAACTTCTTTACATTGAGGGTGCCAGAGCCCTGGAGCAGGCTGCCCAGAGAGGTTGTGGTGTCTCCTTCTGTGGAGACTTTCAAACCTAGCCTGGATGCTTTCCTGTGTGGAATACCCTAAGTGATTCTGCTTTTGGCAGGGAGGGTTGGACACACTGATTACTGGAGGTCCCTTCCAACCTGTAATACATTGTGATACTGTGAGTCCCCTTGGTGATCCTGCTTTTGGCAGGGGGGGTTGGACTCATTGATCACTGGAGCTCCCTTCCACCCTCTAACATCCTATGATTCTATGATTTATGAGACATAAGAAAGCTGACAGACAGATGTGAGCAATGGGTACCTTACTGAGCTCTCACTCAATCCCTTTCTCAAGAGCTACTGGGGAAAAAAGGGATTTGGATGTGGCACTTGAAGCCATGGTTGAGTAGTCATGAGGTGCTGGCTGACAGGTTGGACTTGATGATCTTTGAGGTCTTTTCCAACCTTATTGATTCTATGACAAAATGGCACTCAGAGTGTTATTTCTTTGTGCTTACTGGAAAGAATCTAAACCAAAAACAACACAGAGGGAAAAAAAACACCAACCCCCCCCAGGTTTAAGCATCAACAACAACAACAAAGAGCTTATCTGAATCCTGTATCGTGCTGATAATCAGCCCTCAGGGCCATACCTAAAGTGCCTTTTGTTTTGGCACCTCAAAAAATCAAAACACATAGGAGAAAAAGCAAAAAGAAGGAATGAAAGCCACAGAGTGAATTTGAGCAGAGCCTTGGCAAGCACAGGCAGCTGCCTTGGCTGAAAGAGGTTACTCACTCAAACACCCTGTAAGCTGGGCAGCCCCCCCCCCGGCAGCTCTGGTAGCAACAGGCTTGGGGGGCAGAAGAAAGCAGGGTGTGAGGCTGCCATTGTGACTTCATGATCTGGCATCGTTTGGGGAGTTTGGGAGGGGGTTGTGAGATCTGCTCAATTCAGGAAGCACTCAAAACGATGAGCCATAAGGTTCATTACAGCGGCATCACATTTCAGACAGGAGATGGGGCGGGGAAGATCAAGAGAGTTGAGCAGAACACAATCACCCCTGCCAACAAAAAAAGTGACAAAAAGTGACAAAAGTCCACGTTAAGATTTTTTTGTTTCCCTCACAACTTATTCTTTGTGGAGTGCTCTCATTACCACAGCTGCTGTTTGCATGCCTGCAACTCTTCCCCAGCGTTAAGCAGGGAAAAGGCAAACAGAAGTATCTGAAGTCTGGCCACAAAACAACAAAAGCCAAACCCTCAGCAGTTCAGTAGCCAGAAGCTTCTTTTTTTTCCCAACATTGTCTGAGTCTGTTTAAAGGGGGAGGGAAGGGGGGAGAAAAAAGAACAAGGGCATGAAATGTGATAAACCTCCTACTACAGGCATCTGTCAATTCAGTTCTCTTTACCCAGTGAGTGCACACACTCACATTAAAACCTGCCTTGATTACCTACACCAACTCTGAGAGGACTAAAAAGGCAAGGAAGAATTTCTGCTCTTTGTACTCCTCTATGCTTCAGGCAGACAAAGATTGTAGCCAGGTAAAGCGCTCTTGCCACACTACATTTTCCCCTGGAAGCTGCAACAAAAATGCTATTGAAGGAACAAAGAACATCAGTGATCAAGTGATGAAAACTCAGCAGTCTGCAGCAATATCAAATGTGTCCTGAAAAGGCAGAGAAAAATGCAGCTCTTAATCATTACTTACCACAAGGGTAACTCAGAACCTGGATGTCATCGATGGCAATGTAGCCATTTCTCCCATCTGAGACTTCAGCTTCAAATATTACCTGTCAAAATGAAAGAAGAAATGTTTACAGCACTCATTCCTACACAATTCCCACAGTGGCAAGCAGGGAGATACAAGACACATTGCCTTTTTCATTTACTTGAAGTCCCTACAAGGTTTGATGGCTGAAAGGAACAGATATTACTGACAGGAGTGCAGCTCCAGCTCCACAACTTGCTTTGGCTGTGCTGCTTGCAGCGCACCGGCAAAGCACCTTTATTATCTCAATTAACAGCAGACAGCTTCCACACTGCTACATGCATGCACATGATTCAGCTTGGAAAAACACCATCGCTTCCAGCCAGCTTCAACTTCCCAGCACACAGCTGATCAACCAGTTTGAGCAAAATTGATGTTCCTGGTGGGGTCACAGTACAGTCTCCAGCCTCCTGCAACCTTCTGCAGAGTAATTGCAGAAGAGAAAAGGCAGCAGCACAAAAACAGTGCAGCACTCCCCAGTGGCAATGGAAAGAGCAAGCCAGAGCTTGAGATTTATGCAGCAGCCCTTAACTTCATCCATTCTTGCAAGGCAATGGGGAAATCACTCTGCACGAAGGAAATGAAGGTATGGTCTTCACATCCAACTTCTTGGCCCACCTGTGCATAGAATCAGAGGACTGTTTTGGTTGGAAAAGTCCTCTAAGAGCATCCAGTCCAACCACCAACCCAACACCACCATGGCCATCAAACCATGTCCCAAAGTGCCACGGCCACAGCTCTCTGGAATACCTCCAGATGGGGACTCCACCACCTCCCTGGGCAGCCTGTGCCAATCCCTGACCACTCTTGCAGCGAAGAAATGTTTCCCAATATCCAACTTAAACCTCTCCAGGCACAATCTCAGGCCATTTCCACTCCCACCCAGCCTCAGCCTCCTTTCATGGAGCTGTAAAGAGCAATGAGGTCTCCCCTCAGCTTCCTCTTCTCCAGACTAAACAACCCCAGTTCCCAGCAACAACAGAAAAATGTCTCTTGGACTGCTCCAGAGCACAGAGCTGGCTATGCAACATAGATGGTACAGATGTGTTGGCATTGTCTGATCATTCCCTACCTCTTCTCCTTCCCTAGACACACCACACTGGCTGCAGTCTTTATTACAGAAGTTAAGAGTTTGTTTGCTGGACTTGGTAGACCTGAGACCAACCCAAGCAAGGGAACTACACTATTGCTGTCCACTAGTGCCCCAAGATACACCAGCTTGTATCAGCTTCATTTCTGTGGTGCACATTACTGTAGGTATCTAAGAAAAAATTATTTGCTGTAACAATAGTCAGGGATTGGCACAGGCTGCCCAGGGAGGTGGTGGAGTCACCATCCCTGGAGGTGGTCAAGAAATGTGTGGCCATGGCACTGTGGGACATGGCTTAGTGGGCCTTGTGGCATTTGGTTGATGGTTGGACTGGAGGATCTCAGAGGGCTTTTCCAACCCAAACAATTCTGTGATTCTATGGTTAATTAATTCCCATCCTCCAGGAGTAGGATGTAATCAAAAGAGAATGGAATGGAATGGAATGGAATGGAATGGAATGGAATGGAATGGAATAGACCAGACCAGACCAGACCAGACCAGGTTGGAAGAGACCTTCAAGATCATCGTGTCCAACCTATCATCCAACACCACCTAATCAACTAAACCATGCAACCAAGCACCCTATCAAGTCTCCTCCTAAACACCTCCAGGGATGGTGACTCCACCACCTCCCTGGGCAGCACATTCCAATGGGCAATCTCTCTCTCTCTATGAAGAATTTCTTCCTAACATCCAGCCTGAACCTCCCCTGATGCAGCTTGAGACTGTGTCCTCTTGTTCTGGTGCTGGTTGCCTGGGAGAAGAGACCAACCCCCACCTGTCCACAGCCTCCCTTCAGGTAGTTGTAGAGAGCACAGGAAAGAGTGGAACATGGACCTGATGGAACATGTCCAAATGAGAGCCATGGAGATGATCAGAGGGCTGGAACACCAAACCCCTGAGGACATGCTGGGGGAGCTGGGGTTGTTCAGCCTGGAGAAGAGAAGGCTCCAGGGAGACCTTAGAGTGGCCTTCCAGTATCTGAAGGGAGCTGCAAGAAGACTGCAGAGGGACTGTTTACAAAGGCCTGCAGTGACAGGACAAGGGGCAACAGTCTGAAAGGAGAGGAGATGTAGATTGGATGTTAGCAACAAGTGCTGTACCATGATCCTCGAGGTCTCTTCCAACCTTATTGTGATACTGTGATGAGGGTGGTGAAACACTGGAACAGGTTGCCCAGGGAGGTGGTTGAGGTCCCATGCCTGGAGATCCTCAAGGTCAGGCTTAACAAGGCTCTGAGCAACCTGATCTAGCGAGGGATGTTCCTGCTTATTGCAGGGAGGTTGCACAAGATGACCTTTGGAGGTCCCTTCCAACCCAAACCACTCTGTGCTTCTATGATCGTGGAGGATTACATGGATTTAGGAAGGGCAGGTCCTGCCTCTCCAACCTGATCTCCTTCTATGATCAGGTGACCCGTCTGGTGGACGTGGGGAGGCCTGTGGATGTAGTCTATCTGGACTTCAGCAAGGCCTTTGACACCGTCCCCCACAGTAAACTGCTGGCTAAGCTGTCAGCTCGTGGTTTGGACCACAACACTCTGTGCTGGGTTAGGAACTGGCTGGAGGCTGAGCCCAGAGAGTGGTGGTGAATGGTGCCACAGCCAGCTGGCAGCCAGGCACCAGTGGCGTCCCCCAGGGATCAGTGCTGGGCCCCATCCTCTTTAACATCTTCATTGATGATCTGGATGAGGGGGTTGAGTCAGTCATCAGCAAGTTTGCAGATGACACCAAGTTGGGAACAGATGTTAGTCAGTTAGAGGGTAGAAAGGCTCTGCAGAGGGTCCTTGACCGACTGGACAGATGGGCAGAGGCCAATGGGATGGCATTTAATAAGTCTAAGTGCTGGGTGCTGCACTTTGGCCACGGCAACCCCATGCAGAGCTACAGGCTGGGGTCAGAGTGGCTGGAGAGCTGCCAAACGGAGAGGGACCTGGGGGTGCTGATTGACACCCGCCTAAACATGAGCCAGCAGTGTGCCCAGGTGGCCAAGAAGGCCAATGGCATCCTGGCCTGTATTAGGAATAGTGTGGCCAGCAGGAGCAGGGAGGTCATTGTGCCCCTGTACTCTGCATTGGTTAGGCCACACCTTGAGTACTGTGTCCAGTTCTGGGCCCCTCAGTTTAGGAAGGACATCGAGACACTTGAACGTGTCCAGAGAAGGGCAACAAGGCTGGGGAGAGGCCTTGAGCACAAGCCCTATGAGGAGAGGCTGAGGGAGCTGGGATTGTTTAGCCTGGAGAAGAGAAGGATCAGAGGCGACCTCATTGCCCTCTACAACTACCTGAAGGGTGGTTGTAGACAGGAGGGGGTTGGTCTCTTCTCCCAGGCAACCAGCACCAGAACAAGGGGACACAGTCTCAAGTTGTGTCAGGGGAGGTTTAGACTCGAGGTGAGGAAAAAGTTCTTCACTGAGCGAGTCGTTCGTCATTGGAATGTGCTGCCCAGGGAGGTGGTGGAGTCACCGTCCCTGGAGGTGTTCAAGGGGAGATTGGACGTGGCGCTTGGTGCTATGATCTAGTTGTGAGGTCTGTTGGGACAGGTTGGACTTGATGATCCTTGGGGTCTCTTCCAACCTTAGTTACTGTGATACTGTGATACTGTGTGATAGGAGAAAAAGACATGAGACAGCCAAAACCCATCAAGAAACACCAAAATGTGAGAGACCCACAAAGTGTTATGGGGAGCAATGTTTATGAGGTAAGTAAAGGAAAAATGAAGTGATTAAAAAGACAGAGAGATGAGAGAGCTGAGATTTCACACACACAGCACTCCATTATTTTTTATTTACATTCATAATGGGTATAAACACAGCCATAAAACATTCACAACTGTAGGCACTGTTCAGCTACAGGCACAGCTCCATTAGCAAATTCTCATCAGGCTTTCATTTGGTAACATCTGTTCACAGCTGAAATGGGAAATGGAAATGGGGAGTGGGATAGGTGTAGGTGAAACCAGCAATTTAAAAGCCAGAGCAGGGCCTGAGGAAGTCCTTTCCCGCACACACACACACATACACAGACTGCTGAGCTCTTCCTCTCACCAGAGAAGCTTTATCCTAATCAGCCCCCAGTGCTTTGGGAGCAGATCCTGCTGCTAGCTGGAAGTGCTGCTCAGTTTACAACCCCAGGAAGAATGGCTTAGCCACTTCTCATTTCAGCTGGTAAAAAAAAACCCCATGCAGATGATCACTCTAGCCAGAAAACATTAGCTGCCTCTGCAGCTATAAATGTCCTTCCACTTATCACAATTTAATTGTGTGCTCATCTAGTGCTCTTCTGAGAGATGCTGGCTGCCTCTAATAGAGAGGAGAGGCTGTTTGCAGGGGATGAATCAGCCTTGCAAAGAGCAGGGCTGTGGAGACAGCTCTCCTGGCTGGTTTGTACCAGTGTCACCCCACTGAATGGAAAGTGGAAATGCTGAATAGCTCAGGTAATTCAAATGCCACTCAAGGGAATTCAGAGTTGACCCCTGAATTTTCCAGACAGTTCCAATGTGATGCTCAGTCCTCCCAATAAAGTGGCATCTCCTTGCTTATGAAGTGGCTGCATTCAGATGCTAATGAAGGTACAGTGTCAGAATTCCCTGAACTGGATGTGCTCTACACATTTAGCCATCCCTAATGCACCTCCTGTCTTTCTATCAGTCCATTTCCCCCCTAAACCCATGTAAGCTTCCAGTGAACACAGTCTCATTTGGCACAAGGTGTGGGTTTACCCCTGCCAGCATCAAGAGCCATTTCCATTTGTCTGGTTTGTACCTGGCCTCCTTTAATGACCCAATTCAGGGGCAAATTGACCCCAACTGTCTTGCTGCATTATTCACAACTTTGTAGACCTCTATTATATGTCCCCAAGTAATTCTGTCTCACATTTGAAGAGTCCCAGATTACTCAGCCTATCTTGTACAGAAGCCATTCCCTTTTCTCTGATTATCCTCCTCATCCTTCTCTCAAGCTCTAACTGAACTCACACTCTTTGAAGATAAGGAGAGCAGAGCTGGCACGCAGCAATCAAGATGTGAGTGACTCATCATTTGTAAAACAGCACAAGATCATTATCTAATTTATGCTTAACCACCCAGAACACTTTCTTTTGGCCTTTTCCTTTTTGACCCATCACTGGGCTCTAAGCTGACAACTTCATGGAGCCCACGGTGAGGGTCAATGGCAAGCCCCCAGTCCAGGGCTGTGAGTGTGAAAGGAGGGGTTTCTGCAGCCTGCATTGCTTTATCTCTTGTTATCTACACCAAAATATCCCTATTGTTTCAGTGCTCAAGCACTCACAGTTGGAGATGCTGTGACAGACCTTCTACAGCCCCTCACAACCATATATTGAGGCCTGTGTCCAGTTCTGGGCCTCTCAGTTTAGGAAAGATGTTGACTTGCTGGAAGATGTCCAGAAAAGGGCAACAAAGCTGGGGAGGGGTTTGGAGCAGAGGCCTTTGAGGAGAGGCTGAGGGAGCTGGGGTTGCTTAGTCTGGAGAAGAGGAGGCTCAGGGGAGACCTTCTTGCTCTCTACAACTCCCTGAATGGAGGTTGTAGCCAGGTGGGGGTTGGTCTCTTCTCCCAGGCAACCAGCACCAGAACAAGAGGACACAGTCTCAAGCTGTGCCAGGGCAGGTTTAGGCTGGATGTTAGGAAGAAGTTCTTCATAGAAAGAGAGATTGGCCATTGGAATGTGCTGCCCAGGGAGGTGGTGGAGTCACTATCACTGGAGGTTTTTAGGAAGGGACTGGATGGGGTGCTTGGTGCCGTGGTCTAGTAATGAGGTCTGTGGTGACAGGTTGGACTTGATGATCTTTGAGGTCTCTTCCAACCTTGGTGATTCTGTGATGCATCCATGGAACTATCTTTCTTCTCAAAGAATGGCAGCTTAGGTTCACTACAAGCTTTAGTAGTCATGGTCAAAAGCCCTTTGGAAATCCACCTAGACTGCATCAATCAGCTCAGCCTTATCCATAGGCTTCCTCATGCCTCTCAAAGGTCTCCATGGTTGAAGATGAACCATCTGACCTCCAACATACAGTAAAAAAGAGGGGGGAGAAAAACCCTAGGATTTGGAGGGGTTTGTGTATGCCAGGAACTGCAAAATAGCACACCCTTTGTTCTCATATCCCAGCTCTGAAATGCAGATGATGAAAAATCACTCTTCACCTAATACTATTCCAGAAAGAAAAGGTTGTGTAGTACTCAACAATATTAGAATGCAATGGAAAGAGCAGCAATTATTACAGCAGAGACCACTAAAGAGATTTCGGTTGCTGAAGTTTAATGCTTAAGGAATACTCAAAGCTTCCCATTTCCACACAGCCCTAACATTGCATCCCATAACGACCAAGAAGGCTAAGCCTCCACTTGCAGGACTACACAAAATATTTGACTTGAGGACTGGGCATACCAAATGTTTAACTCATAGAACCACAGAACTGGTTTGATTGGAAAAGGCCTCTAAGGTTACCTACTCCAACCACCAACACAGCACCGCCATCCCCACTAGACCACATCCCACGGTGCCACGGCCACACATCTCTTGAACACCTCCTGGGATGGGGACTCCACCACTTCCCTGGGCAGCCTCTTCCAACCCCTGACCACTCCTGCAGCAAAGAAATTGTTCCTAATCTCCAACCTCACCCTCTTCTGGCACAATTTCAGGCCATTTCCTCTCCTTCCATCACCTGATATCAGGGAGAAGAGCCCAACCCCCACCTCACTGCAACCTCCTTTCAGGGAGCTTTAGAGAGCAATGAGGTCTCCCCTCAGCCTCCTCTTCTCCAAACTGAACACCCCCAGTTCCCTCAGCACCCCTCATAAAACCTGTTCTTCAGACCCTGACTCTTGTCAGGATACACAATTTAGCCACCCTCCTAACGATCCCATTTGAGAGCCTGATCAGAATGAGCAATCCCAAAGGGCACAGTCAATGAAACGCAAAGGAAGGAGGGCAAACAACTCTGCAGCCCAAACCCTACCCTCAGTACACAATTCTCCCTAGGTTTTTGAGAAGCTCTTTCCTGGTAACCTCTACAGCACCCTCACCAAGCTGGGGATTGCCAACACACTTCCAGACCTTCCTTGTCCTCCCCTGAGCTTGCCCAGGTCTGACTCACAGCAGCAAAGAAGAGGAGAACCTCCCAGTGTTGACAGCAGGCCTGTCAGAGCAGCCTATATATGAAGCAAGCATTCATACCTCCATACATCAATTAGATAAAAGTGACTCCTAAAAGGCTTAGTTACACCAGGAATGGAGTGTTTCATCGACTGCTTTGTTCCCTGCAAGGCTCTAATACAAATCACCTGCCAGAGCTGAAAAGGAATTTGAGATGGAAATAGGGAAATAAGAAATAAAACTATCAGCTCACAACATGGTTTGTTTTTACCTTCAGCTATAGGAGGGCTTCTACTTGCTTCATTATCTGCAATCAAATTTGTCCAGAGATCAATTGCAGTGCTTGCTGAAGAGCAAACAGGAGGCATCAGCTCTGGGATAAATCACAGTACCAAAAGTGAAAATAAGAACAACTTCAATCAGAGGCCAGAACTGCTGAAAACTTTCACAGAATCATAAGATGACAGGGGATGGAAGGGACTGGTTCAGTGTGCCTGTCCTGATGGTGTGCAGTCTGATCTCTTTGTGACACCTCCTACATCATTTCAATTCAATTTGTGAACCAAATAAATGAGCAAACTTGCTGGGAACCAAAGGAAGCAGAGGAGTTAGGAAGAAGTTCTTCAGAGACAGAGAGATTGGCCACTGGAATGTGATGCCCAGGGAGGTGGTGGAGTCACCATCCCTGGAGGTGTTTAAAAAGAGCTTGGGTGAGGCTCCATGAGGGAACCAAAGGAAGCAGAAGAGTTAGGAAGTTAGGAGTTAGGAAGTTAGGAGTTAGGAAGAAGTTCTTCACAGACAGAGAGACTGGCCACTGGAATGTGCTGCCCAGGGAGGTGGGGGACTTACCATCACTGGAGGTGTTTAAGAAGAGCCTGGATGAGGCTCCATGAGGGACCCAAAGGAAGCAGAGGAGTTAGGAAGTTAGGAGTTAGGAAGAAGTTCTTCCCAGCAAGAGAGATTTGCCGTTGGAATTTGCTGTCCAGGGAGGTGGTGGAGTCACCATCCCTGGAGGTATTTAAGAAGAGCCTGGATGAGGCCCTTGGTGCCATGGTTTAGTTGATTAGATGGTGCTGGGTGATAGGTTGGACTCGATGATCTTGAAGGTCTTTTCCAACCTGCTTGATTCTGTAACTGCTGAGATCTATTAATTAACCTCACCAGATACAGAGCCTTAACATCATGAGAGCATAAAACCAAACTTTTAAATTGTTTAGCTGTCTTCTGCTTCATACACATTTCCTTCTCTCTTCTAAATGTCTGCAAAAGCACAGAAAGGGTGACTCAAGCTTTCAAACTATGTAGGTGTGGTGCTGGGGGGCACAGGTAAGTGGTGACCTGGCAGTGCTGAGTTAATGGCTAAACTTGATGCTCTTAAAGGTCTCTTCCAACCCAAAGAGTTAAAGGACACAGTTCCATGATTCTATGACTCCAGATATACTCTAATCTAGTATTTGCACGAGAGCTGGTTAAGAAAACCAGCACAGAGGAGCAATGAAATAACTTTTGTCAGGAGCAGGTGTCCCTGACCTCAGCACTGGTGAGGCCATAACTTGAGGCCTGGGTTTGGTTCTGGAGCTCTCACTACAAGAAGGACATTGAGGTGCTGGAGCAGGCCCACAGAAGGGCAACCAAGCTGGGGAAGGGTCTGGAGAACAGGGCTGGGGAGGAGCAGCTGAGGGAGCTGGGGGTGTTTAGTGTGGAGAAGAGGAGGGCTGAGAGGAGATCTCATTGCTCTCTACAACTCCCTGGAAGGAGGTTGGAGCCAGGTGAATAGAATAGATAGAATGAAATTGCCTGAAATTGTGCCAGGGGAGGGTGAGGTTGTAGATGAAGAGAAATGTCTTTGCTGCAAGAGTGGTCAGGGATCGGAAGAGGCTGCCCAGGGAGGTGGTGGAGTCCCCATCCCTGGAGGTGTTCAAGAAACCTGTGGCCATGGCACTTGGGGACATGGTTAAGTGGGGATGGTGGTGATGGGTTGATGGTTGGACTCAATGACCTTAGAAGTCTTTTCCAACCAAAACAATTCTGTAATTTCATGAAAGCCATGAAGAGCCAGACCAGATGTACATGAAACACTAACACATCCCACCCAGTTCCAAGCCCCTAGCTCTATAGAGTAGAATAGAGTAGAATAGAATAGAATAGAATAGAATAGAATAGAATAGAATAGAATAGAATAGAATAGAATAGAATAGAATAGAATAGAATAGAATAGAATAGAATAGAATAGAATGGAATAGAATGGAATAGAATGGAATGGAATAGAATAAACCAGGTTGGAAGAGACCTTCAAGATCATCATGTCCAACCTATCATCCAACACCACCTAATCAACTAAAACACCACCTAATCAACTAAAATCAACTATCCAGTGTTTTTGCAGCACTAAAGGCATTTTAAAAGACTAAAGATTTTAATTACCAAAAAGCTCCAAATGAACATGAATGTGAAAATCAGTCCATGTTACAAGGAAAAATAAATCAACCCCTGACTTGCCAGAAGCTGTGTGAAAGAAGGGGGCAGCTACCCAAATGTTTACCTGACATACAGAATTGTTGACATAATAAAAAGCATTTCCCCTCCTGAAAGTTACAGACAGCTTCACCAAGCTCATTTAGAAATGAGGACAACATAATTGCCTCCATTTCTGTGCCTAAGTGGTGCAGCCTTTGCTACCCACAGGACCCAGGAGAATTCCCAGGACAGCAAATCAATGGGTGAAACGGTTCTGCCAAGGCAGTGAAGTTTCTGCCACCCCCCCCTCCAGAGACTGAAACCCAAGTGAGTTCAGTTTGTCTTCTCTCTAGCATCCACACCTGCACAGCTATTAGACTGTGGAGAACTGCAATAAAATCAAACCAAGCAGAGACTGAAACCACCAAGCAACATTTGTAGAATCACAGAATGGTAGGGGTTGGAACAGGACCTCTGGAGACCACCTAGTCCAACCCCCTGCTAGAGCAGGGTCACCTGAATCAGGCTGCACAGGAACATACAGAAACACGAAGTAACACAGAATTAAGAAGGGTGGAAAAGACCTCAGAGATCCTCAAGTCCAACCTATCATACAACACCATCTAATCAACTAAACCATGGCACCAAGGGCCTCATCCTGTCTCTCCCTAAACACCTCCAGTGATGGTGACTCCACCACCTCCCTGGGCAGCACATTCCAATGGCAAATCTCTCTCCAGCCTAAACCTCCCCTGGCACAGCCTGAGACAGTCCAGCTGTGTTTCAAAAGTCTCCAGAGAAGGAGACTCCACAACCTCTCTGAGCAGCCTGCTCCAGGGCTTCAGCACTCCCACAGGAAAAGAAGTTTCTCCTTAAGTCCAAGTGAAGCCTCCTGTGCTCTAGTTCGTACCTGCTGGCCCTCGTCCCAGCACTGGCCACACTGACAAGAGCCTGGTCCCACCCTCATGTCCCACACCCTTTACATATTGATCAGAATTGACCAGTTCCCCTCTCAGGATGCTCTTCTCCAGGCTAAACAGCCCCAGGTCCCTCAGAATCTCCTCGGAAAGATGCTCCAGTCCCCTCAGCATCTCCATGGCTCTCCATTAGACTCTCTCCATTACTTCACTTTATTGTAGCACCCTTCAGGTACTGGAAGGCTTCTGTAAGATGCTCCCACAAACTTCCTTCTCACAGAATCAGTTAGGATGGAAAAGACCTTTGAGATCAAGTCCAACCTATCACCTAACACCATCTAATCAACTCAACCATGGCACTAAGTGCCTCATCCAGTCTCTTTTTAAGCACCTCCAGGGATGGGGACTCCACCACCTCCCTGGGCAGCACATCCCAATGGCCAATCTCTTTTGCTGGGAAGAATTTCTTCTCCTCACATCAGCCTAAACCTTCCCTGGCACAGCTTGAGACTGTGTCCTCTTGTTCTGGTGCTGGTTGTCTGGGACAAGACACCAATCCCCACCTGGCTACAACCTCCCTGAAGGAAGCTATAGACAGCAATAAGGTCTCCTCTGAGCCTCCTCTTCTGCAGGCTAAGCAACCCCAGCTCCCTCAGCCTCTCCTCACAGGGCTGTGCTTCAGACCCCTCCCCAGCCTCGGTGCCCTTCTCTTGACACATTCCAGCATCTCAACACCTTTCTTAAACTGAGGGGCCCAGAACTGGACACAGGACTCAAGGTGTGGCCTAAGCAGTGCTGAGCACAGGGCACAAGGACTTCCCCGCTCCTGCTGGCCACACTGTTCCTGATGCAGGCCAGGATGCCATTGGCCTCCTTGACCACCTGAGCACCCTGAACAGCATCAACCCCCACACCCTGCCTCCCTAGGGATCCTCCAGATACTCAAGATTTCATTTCACTAAATCTGTCTGAACATTATCTCTCTCCTGCTGGAAACATTAGCAGAGGCACGCCGCAGCCATTCCAGCTGTCAGCCTCTCTCGGCTCCCTGCGCTCTCACCTGCCCTGCTTAATGCAACCAGACAAGGCAGATTAATATCCTCGTTTCCCAGTTAAAGCAGAAACTAGAAGTTGAGATTGGTGACAGTAAAATATTTCTTCTATTTTTTTTTTCTTCACCCCCCCCCCCCCCCCCAACCTCCCCCAAGGATTTCCACATCAGAAATGTGTAGTGGAGATGATGAAGCACCTCGAGCAGCGGCTGCGGCATTCTGGCTGGGAAATTATCAGTCAGGAACGATACAGAGCTACCACTGGCCAAGGCCAAGATGCTACATTAATTTAAAAGGGATTTTCCAGACCTTTTGTATTTTTTTTCCTGGGGAATTTTTTTAGAGCTTTCAGGAATTACATCACTAATAATGAAAGAATTAAGCACGAGGATCTTTGTCACTCCTTGCATTTACTCGGAGCAGAAAGCTGTAGCTGTTCCCGGGGTGTTCTCAGCTTGCAGGGAGAAGCACAAAGAGTGAGCTGCTGTTAAGGAGCTGAACAAATGGAACTGGATCAGAGCAGACAAGTTACTGACAAGTGGAGCCAGGCACATCACAGGTAGACAAAAATCAACAAGACAGAGACTTGGGGGCAAAGAACATCCTCTGCCCCTTCAAATCCTTACCTTGAACATACCTACAAAAGTCTTATTAGCCCTTTTCCCTTCTACATTTCCTCTCCTGGTCCATCTGCAAAGACATCTGCTGCATTGACTGACATTGCAAGAACAAAGTCAAGTGGTCTTGACACCAGTAGGACAAGGGAGATGATTCTGCCTCTATCTTCTGCTCTGGTGAGACCCTACCTGCAGCACTGCATCCACTTCTGTGCCATGTGGTGCTGAGGGACATGACTTAGCACCAGCCTTGGCAGAGTTAGAGAATGGTTGGACTCAATGATTTTAAAGGTCTTCTCCAACCATAGAATCACTGAACCAGCCAGGTTGGAAAAGAATTCAGAGATCATCGAGTTCAACCTATTACCCAATACCAAACACCTCCTGACAACTAAACCATGGCTCCAAGTGCCACATCCAATCTCTTTTTGAACATCTCCAGGGATGGGGACTCCACCACCTCCCTGGGCAGCACATCCCAATGGCCAATCTCTCTTTCTATGAAGAACTTCTTCCTAACATTCAGCCTAAACTTCCCCTGGCACAGCTTGAGACTGTGTCCTCTTGTTCTGGTGCTGGTTGCCTGGCAGAGGAGACCAACCCCTACCTGGCTACAACCTCCCTTCAGGAAGCTGCAGCCAAACCAGTTCTGTGATTCTATGACTCTGGATACCAAATCCCACAACTGCTCAATAAAATCCCAAGCCTAAGCCATAAGGCAAAGTTCAAGGACATAACATCACACATCCATGTACTGGAAGAGAACTAGAAGGCATCTAAGGATAGCACACCAAGCCAGTTCTGCATCTAGCAGCTGATAGCCAGCTGTTTGCCTACATGTGCTGCTAACTTCTTTGCATTTCAACAAGGACTTGGTCACACAGAGTGAACAGGATGTTGTGTGCCAGCAAACACTAAGTAGGTTTATCCAAAGAATGCTGATCAATGGTCAAAGTGGTCCAGGCCATCTTTAAGTAGCAACTTTGACAGATATTCTCTTCTGTCTTCAGGGACACAGCATTTGGAGCTAGTAATCTGGGTTGAATAAAAGCCCTTTGTAAAGAGGTGTCACAATCAGGCTTTCTCTAATCCCTCAACTGATCCACATGGAATTATCAGATTCACAGAATCACTCAATTGTATCATTGGGAAAAGACCTCTGAGGTAATCAATTCCAACCACCAACCCAACACCATCATGGCCATTAAACCATGGCCCCTCTCCCCTCTCCCTCAGTTTCAGCAGACCCAGTTCTTTTCCTCCTAACTCTGGGCTCTGCTCCTCAGGCTTCCTGACAGTCTTGGATTAATTCCTCTTCATCACATCCCCATGCTGGGGACCAGTGCTGTTTAGCATCTTCATTAATGATATAAACAATGGGACTGAGGGCACCCTCAGCAAGGTTTTAGATGACACCAAGCTGAGTGGTGAGACCAATATGCCAGAGGAACAGGATGGCATCCAGAGGGACTTGGACAGGCTGAACTGGGCCCAGGTGAACCTCATGATGTTCAACAAGGCCAAGTGCAAGGTCCTGCACGTGGCTTGAAGCAATCCTCATCATCAATCCATGCTGGGGGAGGATGTAAGGGAGAGCAGCCTTGCAGGAAAGGACTTGGGGTTGCTGGTGGAGGAGAAGCAGGACATGAGCCTGCAATGTGCACTTGCAGCCCAGAAGACCAATGGCAGCCTGGTCTGCATCAAAAGAAGTGTGGCCAGCAGATAAGGAGGAGTGATTCTGCCACTCTGCTCTGCTCTGGTGAGACCTCACCTGGAGTTCTGTGTCCAGCTCTGGAGTCCCCAGCACAAGAAGGACATGGACCTGCAGGAGCAGGTCTAGAGGAGGTGACAAAGATGATCAGAGGGCTGGGGAACCTCTGCTATGGAGACAGGCTGAGGAAGATAGGGCTGGTCAGGAAAGAAGGCTCTGGAGAGACCTTAGAGCATGATTCCAGTATCTGAAGGAAGGCTGGGCAGGGACTGTTTGCCAGGGCTTGCAGTGATAGGACAAGGGGCAGTGGTTTGAAAGTACAACAGGGCAGATTTAGGTTGGACTTCAGGAAGAAGTTCTTTACCATGAGGGTGGCAGAGGCTCCATCCCTGGAGATGTTCAAAAGACATTTGGATGAGGATCTTAGGGACATGGTCTAACAGTTGTGTACAGGGAGATGTTAGGTTATGGTTGGACACATCAATCTCAGAGGCTTTTCCAACCATTCCATCCCATCCCATCCCATCCCATCCCATCCCATCCCATCCCATCCCATTTTATCCCATTCCATTCCATTCCATATAATTTCATTCCATCCTATTTGATGCCATTCCATTTAATTTCATTCCATCCCATTTCATCCCATTCCATTCCATCCCATCCTATCCCATTTCATCCCATTCCATTTCATCCCATCCCATCCCATCTGCACTTGGGAGATTCAATTTAGAAGGACTTTTCCAACTGAAACACCTCTATGATTCCATGATTTGAGCAAACTGGAGTGATTAGACCTTCTGACTCCTGGTGCAATGCTCCAGAGAGGCTCAGTCACTCATGTGTCAGCTCCAGCATCAAGACTTTATTACTTCTGAAAAGCAACCTGGAGCTGTAAACCTGAACTGCAGATCTAGCTCACTGCCCAGGTTTACTTCAGACCTCAGCCTCTGACATTTTCAACGCAGAGGCTCTCCCCAGATCTCATTCTTTTCACACAAACCCCACACCAAACACAGCCTTTTCAATTGGTGTCATAACATTTGCCAACATTAGTTGTGCACACCTTGCTTAGAGAGCCCTAAACATGACTCAGGAGCTTTCATGCCAGCTCCTTGTAAAGAAAATAATGTTTCCTTAACACCCCAAAATGCCACAAAAGAGTCAAAGATCACCTTCACATTGTCAGCATTTGTGGGCAGCTATAATGCACTGAGGTTCCAGAGGATCACAGAAGTGCTTTGGTGAGAAAATATCTCCAAGTCCAGCCCTCAACCCAACACCACCATGGCCATTAAACCACATCCCAAAGGTGTTTCTTGAACACCTCCAGGGATGGAGACTCCACCACCTCCCTGGGGTAGCCTCTTCCAATCCCTGATCATTTTTTTCCCCCCTAATCTCCAACCTCACCTTCCCCTGCCACAATTTCAGGACATTTGCTCTTCTTCTATCACCAGGGGAGAGAGCCCAACCCCCACCTCACTGCAACCTCCTTTCAGGGAGCTGTAGAACGCCATGAGGTCTCCCCTCAGCCTCCTCTTCTCCAGGCTAAGCAACCCCAGCTCCCTTAGATGCTCCTCATAAGACTTGTTCCAACTTGTGACCAACTCCTGCAGCTTGTTCTTTGCTAAACACCCCCAGCTCCCTCAGCTGCTCCTCCCCAGCCCTGTTCTCCAGTTCCTTCCCCAGCTTTGTTGCCCTTCCCTGGACATGCTCCAGCACCTGAATGTCCTTCTTGGAGTGAGGGTCCCAAAACTGACCCCAGGTCTCAAGGATCTCAAGGTCCACCTGACATGGAAAGATACCAGGAGAACCTGAACAGAATAGTGCTGAGCAAGGAGAGTATCAGAAAGGTGGTGAAGAACTGAGTGTGCTCCATGGCCATCATCCTTCAGAGAACATCATCTTCCTGGCAGCTGGAGACAGGAATGGGCACATTGGTCTGTGGAACGTGGTGAGCTGGCTCTTAATCTGGCAGAGCTGTGCTGGGTGGGGTGGACACAGTCTCAGGCTGCACCAGGGGAAGTTTAGGCTGGAGGTGAGGAGAAAGTTCTTCACGGAGAGAGTCGTTCATCATTGGGATGTGCTGCCCAGGGAGGTGGTGGAGTCCCCATGCCTGGAGGTGTTCAAGAGGGGATTGGATGTGGCACTTGGTGCCATGGTCTAGTCCTGAGGTCTGTGGTGACAGGTTGGACTCGATGATCTTTGAGGTCTCTTCCAACCTTGGTGATACAGTGATACAGTGCCCAGCAGCAGTGCCCATCTCCAGAGCATGATCACTTCCCTCCTCCTGCTGGCCACACTCTTGGCCACCCAGGCCAGGATGCTTGTGGCCTTCTTGGCCACCTGTGCACTCTGCTGGCTCAGCTTTCTCCTCTAAATTTCGAATGGGAACACACTAGTGTACCTTGGCATAAGCTGACCTTCAGTTAGATCATGGCACACAGGGACAGGACAGGGCATTTCTGTTCCCCTCCCCTACAGTGATTCGTGTTTAATAATGGCAAGCATTGAGTAATAGCCATTTTGTCCTTGGGCACACCCCAGCCACCCTTGGCTGAAGCTCATTCAATCCTCTGCACAAAACCAAAGTCAAACATCACAGTCCTGACAAAGGCAAGTGATGAATAAGAACAATACAAACAAAAAGAAGAAGGGGGGGTGGGAAATGTATGATCCATCTCTGTGCTGTGAACAGGTCTTTGGGTGTGAAAAAATGGAAGGTATTTGCAGATCATTAAATTCCTAGCATGTCAGCCTACCTAGGCAGCTCAGGTGCCATTCATCTCCTGCTTGATAGCAAAGCAGACCAATCCCTGCCTCCTTCCTCTTTATCTTTTACTGCCTGACTGCAAAGTTGTTGAACACCTCAATTCCTGAAGCCAGGATGCATTTCCATGAAAAATGCTTCCAGTGTGAGCTCAGCAATTCATTGTGTCTGTGTCCAGGTCTTCACACACACACAACACACGTGTGCATGCACACACAGCTTTTGTTCCCTGTACTGCCTTAGTACCATCAGCTCAGGAAACAGCAAAGATATCAAGATACTGTGACAGACCTTGAAGAAAGAAGGGCAATGAGGCTGGGGAGAGGGTCTGGAGCACAGCCCTGTGAGGAGAGGCTGAGAGAGCTGGGGTGTTTAGCTTGGAGGAGGTTCAGAGGAGACCTTCTTGCTCTCCACAACTACCTGAAGGGAGGTTGTAGCCAGGTGGGGGTTGGTCTCTTCTCCCAGGCACCCAGCAGCAGAACAAGAGGACACAGTCTCAAGCTGCACCAGGGGAGGTTTAGGCTGGGGTTGAGGAAGAAGTTCTTCATAGAAAGAGAGATTGGCCACTGGAATGTGCTGCCCAGGGAGGTGGTGGAGTCAATATCCCTGGAAATGCTTAAAAAGAGACTGGATGAGGCACTTAGTGCCCCTTGTCCTGTCCTTGGACATCTCTGAGCAGAGCCTGGCTCCAGCCCTGCACATCTTTATCACCAGTGAAGGCAATGTGAAGGCTGCCAATGAAGGCAGCCCTCAGGCTCCTCTGCTCCAAGCCTCAGCTTCCTCAGCCTGGCCTCACAGGGAGATGTTCCACTGCCCTCATCTTTGTGGCTCTGTGCTGGACTCTTTCAAGCAGTTCCCTGAGGTCATTCTTGACCTGAGGTGCCCAGAACTGGACACAATACTCCAGATGTGGCCTCACTAGGGCACAGTAGAGTGGGAGGAGAACCTCTCTCAACCTACTAATCACTCCCCTTCTAATGCACCCCAAGATACAGACTGAGGAACTGAAAGGTCCAACAGCATTTCAGTGTCAGTGCCCTGAGCTTTCAGCTGGGAGATTGAGCTGATGTAGAAGATGGAAGATTGAGGTGATGTAGAAGTTGGGAGAGTGAGCTGATGTAGATGTAGAAGATGATGTAGAAGACTGAGCTAATGCAGATGATTTAGGAGATGGGAGATTGAGCTGATGCAGAATACTATTGCCTGTAATATAAAGGATTTTTAAAAGAGCTGCTTTGTGTCCTGGTTTGAGGCCAGGCAGATCCCCTCTTGCCCCTGAAAGGTACAAAAGAATGACTCTCACACCAGTGGATTGCAGAGTGGTGGAAAGTTTGAATGGAAAAGCAATTGGTGTTGTACAGAAGCTCCAAAGCATAGTGGCAAAGAATCCCAAAGCACACAGAGTCCCTTCCAGCACACCCAAAGGTCCCCAACACTTTTCCTTCTCCCCACCTGATGGTATACTCAAAACCCCCAGGGTTCTTTCTTCCCCCCCACTGCTAGGCTGGTCTCAGGCTGGCCAGGGCTGAGCCTGCCCCAACCCCTTCTCCTCCTGGCATTAGGCCCAGACAGACCTGAGAGGCCTTGAGATCCTCCCCCAGCATTCCCCACTAGGGAGCATCTCCCACGGGAGCAGAGAGGGAAGGAAGAGGCAGAGAAGGACTTTGCAGAGGGGTTTACAGGGTGCAGGATATTATGGGTATGCCATAGGCTGTTCCCTGTGCACACCTGGCTGGGTTGGACACTCAGAGGTGTAACTGCTGTGGCAGGGACAGGAGGCAGCCAGCCTGAGCTGCCACACTTTGTAATTATCAAATATTGTGATTTCAAAGGGGGAAAACCCAGAACTATCCTTCAAGGGAATTCTCCTGGCACAGGCACAGGCTGCTTATTTCCACTCAGCTTTTCTTCAGCAGCCCATTGTGCCTCTGTGTGACTAAGACACTCCAGCATCTCTTCTTCTACCAGAGCTCTAACAGAAGCCATTACACCAAGCAGCGTGCAAAGCCCAGCTCATTCACACTGAAGAGACTCCCTGAGCTTCTTCCTCCAGTGCATCCTAAACCATATGGCTCTCAGACACCCACACATCCAAACCTGTAAATATTTACTAAGTAATCTCTGTTGTTCAGTTTACATTTAGTTTTAAAGCTCTTCTATATTCAATGAACAGAGGAGGAGCTAATCAAAGCATAAACGAGAAGAAAACCAGGCAGAGAAGGACCTGGAGGTACTGGTTGACAGCTGGCTGAACATGAGCCAACAGTGTGTCCAGGTGGCATCCTGGCCTGTATCAGGAACAGTGTAGCCAGCAGGAGCAGAGAAGTCCTTGTGCCCTGTGCTTAGCACTGCTTAGGCCACACCTTGAGTCCTGTGTCCAGTTCTTCTGGATCTGAACTCTGGGCTCCTCAGTTTAAGAAAGATGTTGAGATGCTTGAAGGTGTCCAGAGAAGGGCAAGGAGGCTGGGGAGGGGTCTGGAGCACAGCCCTGTGAGGAGAGGCTGAGGGAGCTGGGGTTGCTTAGCCTGGAGAAGAGGAGGCTCAGGGGAGACCTTCTTGCTCTCTCCAACTCCCTGAAGGGAGGTTGTAGCAAGGTGGGGGTTGGTCTCTTCTCCCAGGCAACCAGCAGCAGAACAAGAGGACACAGTCTCAAGCTGTGCCAGGGGAGGTTTAGGCTGGAGGTGAGGAGAAAGTTCTTCCCAGAAAGAGTAATTTGCCACTAGAATGTGCTGCCCAGGGAGGTGGTGGAGTCCCTGTCCCTGGAGGTGTTCAAGAGGGGATTGGATGTGGCACTTGGAGCCATGGTTTAGTTAGCCATGAGGTGTTGGGTGACAGGTTGGACTTGATGATCTCTGAGGTCTTTTCCAACCTTATTGATTCTATAATTCTATGAAAAGGGGGAAAACAACCAGATTTTGAGCTTTTGTGAGGTTAGAGGTCTTTTTTTTGGCTTGGTTGGGTTTTTTTAACTCTCATTTTCTGTCAGAGCTTTTACTGGGGGGAAAAAAAAAAGGAAGGAAGAAAAGAAAAACAGATAATGACACAATTGGCTAAAAGCTGTCACTGCAGCAACAGTTCTTCATATTGATGCAATGTGCAATCAAGCTCTCAGCAGTTAGCTGAAATTAAGGGTTTTTTTCTGGTGCACATGGCCTGAGGAAAGTGAAATGAAAGGAGAAATGGACTGGTACACCTACAGAGATTTTCATGTCACCTCTGAAAGCTAGCCAATCAAGAGTGCATCCCAATACTCACCTGGGAGTAAGACATAGAACACAGAAGAACATAGAATAAAACAGGTTGGAAGAGACCTTCAAGATCATTGTGTCCAACCTATCATCCAACACCACCTAATCAACTAAACCATGGCACCAAGCACCCCATCAAGTCTTCTCCTGCACACCTCCAGTGATGGGGACTCCACCACCTCCCTGGGCAGCACATTCCAATGGGCAATCACTCTCTCTGTGGAGAACTTCCTCTTAACCTCCAGCCTAAGCCTCCCCTGGTGCAGCTCGAGTCTGTGTCCTCTTGTTCTGATGCTGGTTGCCTGGGAGAAGAGACCAACCTCTGCCTGTCTACAACCTCCCTTCAGGTAGTTGTAGAGAGCAATAAGGTCACCCCTGAGTCTCCTTCTCTCCAGGCTAAGCAGCCCCAGCTCCCTCAGCCTCTCCTCATAGGGCTTGTGTTCCAAGCCCCTCACCAACTCTGTTGCCCTTCTATCTATCTTTCACCTTCTATCTATCCCTTATATGCCAGGGAAGATCAGCCAGCACTTTACATGATGAGTAGGACCTGTGAACAACACCACGTTAACAGCCACGTTTGGAACAAGGGCCACCACTGCTGCCCCAGCCATCTCACACCTAAACTAACCTACCCAACAGTAGCTGAGTACAAGACCAACCCACAGATTCACAGTGTTCTGCTAAACTTTAAACTAGATCAAACACACTCAAAAATGAATGTTGCATCCAGTTCTAGGCTCCCCAGTTCAGAAGAATCACAGAATCAATAAGGTTGGAAGAGACCTCAAGTCCAGCCTACCACCCAAGACCTCATGACTACTAAACTGGGACAGGGATCTGCTGGAGAGAGTCCAATGAAGGGCTCCAAGGATGCTGAAGGGACTGCAGCACTGCCTGGGGAGGAGAGGCTGAGAGCCCTGGGGCTGTTTAGTCTGGAGAAGAGAAGACTGAGAGGGATCTGATCAATGTCTATCAATATCTGAGGGCTGGGGGTCAGGAAGGAAGGGACAGGCTCTGCTCACTTGTGTCCTATGTTTGGACAAGGAGCAATGGATGCAAGCTGCAGCACAGGAGGTTCCACCTTAACACAAGGGGCAACTTCTTTACTGTAAGGGTCCCAGAGCCCTGGAGCAGGCTGCCCAGAGAGGTTGTGGAGTCTCCTTGTCTGGAGCCTTTCCAGCCCTGTCTGGATGTGTTCCTGTGTGACCTGTGCTGGATTGTACGCTCCTGCTCTGGCAGGGGGCTTGGACTGGAAGATCTCCAGAGGTCCCTTCCAACCCCTAACATCCTGTGATGCTGTGAATCATAGAATTGTTGGGATTGGAAAAGCCCTCTAAGATCATCCAGTCTTCCTTTAATGTCTCTGCTTCACTGAGGCTGGAGCCTGCACATGAAAGTTAAGCATCTTGGCTGAAAACAAACATGAAACCCTACTTCTCAGCTACTCCTCCAGATTTTCCTCCTTCTGAGGTGAGGAAGTCTTGCAGTTCACCATTTGTGGCTGTCCTTGCCAGCAAAGCACATGTTTCACCTGGTCTAACCAGTAAGACCAATTTACCTTAAAGCCACTTCTCAAGGACACATGTTGCTAAAGGCTCCACTGAGACAAAAAAAGGTCTTCAATGTTTGCTGGGCAAATTTCTAACTGAGCCACCACCACTTCACGATGGGACTGCAGCAAATCCAGCAATTACATACACCTCCATGAACAAAGCCCTTAATCCACTTCCAAAAGGCAAAATAAAACACCTGTGAAACAAAAAGCACACGTGCACACAGCAGGCCTGAACTGGGCTGCCAAGAAAACATCTTGCTAAGCACAGCAAACTTGTGCAACCACAGCTAGGATTTAAAGTCTTCCCCCCCCCCATATTGTTGCTGACCACATTCTCCACCTCTTTCTCCATGTTACACAGCTGCTTATTCAAAACCTCCATGCACAATCAAATCATGAAAATCATAGCCCTGAAGCTGGGCAGGAGCCAGCAATGGGCACTTGTAGCCCACAAGGCCAAGGGCAGCCTGGGCTGCGTCCAAAGAAGTGTGGCCAGAGATGGAGAGAGAGGATCCTGCCCCTCTGCTCTGTTCTGGTGAGACATCACATGCAGTGCTGTGTCCAGCCCCAAACACAATAGAGACAAGGAACTGCTGGAGCTGGTACAGAGGAGGCCAACAGGGATGATCAGAGGGCTGGAGCACCTCTCCTAGGAGGACAGGCTGGGAGAGTTGGGGCTGTTCAGTGTGGAGAAGAGAAGGCTCTTGAAGCAAGCTGTTAACCTCACATGTGTGTGCTAATTGCTAGCATGCACTTAAGCCTTGTTGTGACAAATGAGCAGTGCTCACAGAAATATTTCAGCCTATGCTTAAAAAACAAGCATCACACTGCAGGCAAGGAACTAAGACTTTGTCAGCCTGGATCTGGCCCATCTTGCCAGCTTCAGATAAATGTACTGAACTCAGCTCTGGCATATAAGGACACTGAGACACTTGAAGGTGTCCAGAGAAGGGCAAGGAGGCTGGGGAGAGGCCTTGAGCACAGCCCTGTGAGGGGAGGCTGAGGGAGCTGGGGTTGCTTAGCCTGCAGAAGAGGAGGCTCAGGGGTGACCTCATTGCTCTCTACGGCTACCTGAAAGGAGGCTGTAGCCAAGTGGGGGTTGGTCTCTTCTCCCAGGCACCCAGCAGCAGAACAAGAGCACACAGTCTCAAGCTGTGCCAGGGGAAGTTTAGGCTCAAGGTGAGGAGAAAGTTCTTCACCGAGAGAGTAATTTGTCATTGGAATGTGCTGCCCAGGGAGGTGGTGGAGTCCCCATCCCTGCAGGTGCTCAAAAGGGGACTGGACATGGCCCTTGGTGCCATGGTCTAGTCATGAGGACTGTGGAGACAGGTTGGACTCAATGATGGACTCAGGTTGCGTCAGGGGAGGTTTAGGCTGGAGGTTAGGAGGAAGTTTTACACAGAGAGAGTGATTGCCCTTTGGAATGGGCTGCCCGGGGAGGTGGTGGGGTCGCCGTCGCTGGGGGTGTTCAGGGCGAGGCTTGACAGGATGCTTGGTGCCATGGGTTAGTTGATTAGGTGGTGTTGGATGATAGGTTGGACTCGATGATCTTGAAGGTCTCTTCCAACCTGGTTTATTCTATTCTATTCTATTCTGTTCTATTCTATTCTAGTCTATTCTATTCTAGTCTATTCTAGTCTATTCTATTCTACTGTGATACTGAAATACATCCAGGCTTGCTGTACCAAATCAGCTGAAGCACATGATTCTTCTCAAAAATAAAGAGTATTTTTAACAGGAAAGAATTCAGCAGGCCTGGGTCTGAGTGAGCAATTATTTCATCTGGTAAGATGGAGCTGTAAGTGATGGAGTTCTTGCAGTACTATAAATACACATATGCATATTAATGGCCACACTATCAACTAAGTGACTGAAGTCTGCTCAGTTGGGGGATTTGCTCTTCTTGCTTTTCACAGAATCATAGAATTGTCAGGGCTGGAAGGAACCTCAAGGATCAGCCAGTCCCAACCCCCCTGCCATGGGCAGGGACACCTCACACTACAGCAGGTTGCTCACAGCCACAGCCAGCCTGGATGCAAACACTTCCAGGCAGGAGGCTTCTACCACCTCCCTGGACAACCTGTGCCAGGCTCTCACCACCCTCATGGGGAACAACTTCTTTTTAATATCCAATCTCAGTCTCCCCATTTCTAGTTTTGCTCCATCACCCCCAGTCCTATCACTCCCTGACACCCTCAAAAGTCCCTCCCCAGCTTTCTTGGAGCCCCCTGCAGATACTGGAAGGCCACAAGAAGGTCTCTTCGAAGCCTTCTCTTCTCCAGACTGCACAGCCCCAACTCCCTCAGTCTGTCCGCAGAGCAGAGCAGCTCCAGCCCTCTGCTCATCCTCCTGGCCCTTCTCTGGACACCTTCCAGCACCTCCAGATCCTTCCTGGCACAGAGGCTCCAGAACTGGACAGGTGTGGTCTCACTAGAGTGGAGCAGATGGGGAGAATCAGCTCCCTCAACCTGCTGGCTATGCTTCTCTTGCTGCAGCCCAGGATAAGATTGGCTTTCTGGGCTGCAAGTGCTCACTGAGAGCTCCTGTTGAGCTTCTCATCCACCAGTACCTGCAGGTCCTTTTCTCCACGGCTGCTCTCAAGCCAGTCCCTGTCCAGCCTATATTGGTGCTTGGGATTGCCCCAACCCAGCTGCAGGACCTTTTCAATCCCAGAATTTGTGTTCTCTTAAAAACAGTTTGGTAACAAAGCTGGTGGAGGGTCTGGCAAACTGGGCTGGTGAGGAGCAGCTAAGGGACCTGGGGTTGCTTAATGTGGAGAAGAGGAGGCTGAGGGGAGACCTCATTGCTCTCTACAGCTCCCTGATTGGAGGCTGGAGCCAGGTGGGGATTGGTCTCTTTTACCTATTACCAAGTGACAGGATAAGAGCAAATGGCATCAAGTTGCACAAGGGAGGTTTAGGTTGGATGTTAGGAGAAACTTCTTGACTGAAAGGTTTTTCATATACTGGAACAGGCTCCTCAGGAAAGTGGCTAAATCCCCATCCCTGGAGGTCTTCAAGAAACTTGTGGCCATGCTACTTGGGGACACAGTTTAATGGCCATGGTGGTGCTGGGTTGATGGTTGGACTTCAGAAACTTAGAGGTCTTTTCCAACCAAAACAGTTCTATGATTTCACCACACACCCACCACAATTCCTCCTTACCAAAGAAGGTCCACTGCTTGTGCTCCAGAACACACTGCCCAGCACACAAAGCAGTGTCTGCTTTAGTGGCATCCTCGTGTCGCAGCCTTTCCTTCCTTAGCAGGCTCAGGCTGCTCACAGCTCTGCAATGCTGCTTTGGATTCAGTCATTTACATTAAATATTTTCCCTTTGTAAATATGCTGCTTGCTGTTAGAGCAACATGCCTGCTAGGAAGCAGTAACACAGAAATCTATTGCACACAAACCCAAGAGCCATCAGCACATGCCAACAACTGTGAGGAGCGCTGCCTAGCACTTCTGGGTTTGACCCACCCATGAAGATCACGCAGAGCTTCCACTCTGCAACCTCAGTTCAAACATGTTTGCCATAAAGCACTGCTTTTCAGGAGCCACTGAGTGCTCTGCATCTCTTTTTTTCAATCTTCACATCCCATACTTAGAAGGCTTTTTGCCTTTGTTTCTCTTGCCAGTTTTTCACTCCAGCATGCAAGGAGGAACCTGTTCAGTCATTTCTACCCTGAAAGCTGCTTTGAAAGCTCCAAGTCCTTCCCCAGCAAGTAAGGGCAGCTGTTTTGCCCAGGTGTTGAAAGCTGCCTTTTGCTTTTACAGCACAAGTTGTGCTTGTGAAGCAGTTCCCTGAGCGGTGCACTGCATGGTCAGGGTGGTGTGCAAAGAACAAACCGGGAAAGCAATGAAGCTGAATAGCCAAACGTTGGCAAGAGTGTAAGACAAGTCTAGACCCAGCTCATTCTGATGTTAACAGTTCCATAAAGAAATGAGCAGGATTCTTTCTGTATGTAATAATGCCATAAAGATTTCCTCCACTGCTCCAGATCACACAACCCTATAAACCCTGATGAACCTGGAGATATCCCTGCTCACTGCAGGGGGGTGGACCAGATGAGCTTTAAAGGTCCCCTCCAACCCAATGCATTCTATGATTCTATGACTCTAACAGCCAATCTAGGTCAATTCATGTCTACTTTTGTTCTATTCCCCCCAGTCCCATCACTCCCTGACACCCTCAAAAGTCCCTCCCCAGCTTTCTTGTCACTCCCTTCAGATCGTGGAAGGCCACAATAGGTCTCCTGGGAGCCTTCTCTTCTCCAGACTGAACAGCCCCAACTCTCTCAATCTATCTGCATAGGAGAGGAGCTCCAGACCTCCTATCCTCCTCATGGCCCTTCTCTGGACATGTTCCAGCACCTCCAGATCCTTCTTCTAACTCTAACCTTTCCCATTCACCCAAAATAGGGCAGCTTAAGTTTTCTGTGGCAAGGAGATGTGCTTGGGTGACTACAGGAGATTCCAGAGAGGAAGGAAGCTTGAGGAGGGGCAGATTTAGACTGGCTATTAAGGAGAAATTCTTGAGAGTGAGGGTGCTGAGACACTCCACAAAGCAGAGAGATTACTGCAATGTTCCCTCAAGAGTTTACTTTTTTTTCCCCCTTCTTCTGCATGTCTTACCCTGTGTTGAAAGTTTACTGAAGGAAACAAACCATAGAACTGATCTTACAGATTCCACAGAACAGAAGAGTCTGAGCTTGTCAGAACTCAGGGAAGGAAAAAAAAACAACAAACCAACCCAAACCCCAAACCAACCTCTCATGTAAAGTCACACTAATTAAAAAAAAACCCTCCCCAATTAAGTGTAGTCTGCTTCACTTCAGCAAAACCCTTAGCAACCAAAGACTGGGAGACTTGGTTGCCATGACAAAGTTTATTATAATTAATATGGTTGGAAACAAAGTCAAAACTGCTGTGCAGTGGAGGAGGTATCATAGCAGGCCACAGTGATAAAAGGCCATTAGGCACTGCAGCTAGTCATAATTAATTCCTCTAAAAGGTCCCAAGTGAAGATGCTTTTCAGTTGATCCTCTAACATTCCTGGAATCACAAGTGAAGCTTAAATGAAACTCTGGACTCAACACCTCGCCCACCACAAGCGAGACAAACCAGCTGCCTACTGCACAGCTCCAGGTTTCAGTCCTTCAGGTGTTCCTCAAAGAGCAGGGATGTACATTCCCTCATACTTAACAAGTTGGCTTCGTCAGTGAGAGTTGTGCCTCCCCACATCATAAGAAGAAAAACAGTTTCAAAGCTGTCTTCTGAAAGCCTTCAGGAGAAACTCTTCATTACAGCTTGTTCCACCTCAACCCTCCCATCTTTACTACAAGGCAAGCACTATTTCCAAATGCTTTAAAAGCTTTTCAAGCTCATAAAAACCCATTTGAAATAATTAAAATACTCTTTTCAAGTAAGCATCTCTAGACAGCAGAAGTTGCTATTAGAGAATAGAATAGAATAGAATAGAATAGAATAGAATAGAATAGAATAGAATAGAATAGAATAGAATAGAATGGAACAGAACAGAACAGAACAGAACAGGTTGGAAAAGACCTTTGAGATCATCAAGTCCAACCTATCACCCAGCACCATCTAATCAACATAACCATGGCACCAAGCACCCCATCCAGTCTCCTCCTAAACACCTCCAGTGATGGTGACTCTACCACCTCCCTGGGCAGCACATTCCAATGGCCAATCTCTCTTTCTATGAAGAATTTCTTCCTAACATCCAGCCTAAACCCCCCCTGGCACAGCTTGAGACTGTGTCCTCTTGTTCTGGTGCTGGTTGCCTGGGAGAAGAGACCAAACCCCACCTGGCTACAGCCTCCCTTCAAGCAGTTGTTTCTGACCCCCAAAACCAGATCTTTACTTGTTCAACAAACACTGTAAAGAAGTGGTAAAAATTACAGATGCTATTCATAGCTGGAGAGGCTGGAGCACCTCTCCTATGAGGACAGTCTGAGAGAGTTGGGGCTGCTCAGTCTGGAGAAGAGAAGGCTCTGAAGAGACCTTCTTGTGGCCTTCCAGGATCTGAAGGGGGCTCCAAGAAAGCTGGGGAGGGACTTTTGAGGGTGTCAGGGAGTGATAGGACTGGGGGGTGATGGAGCAGAACTAGAAATGGGGAGATTCAGATTGGATATTAAAAAGAAGTTGTTGCCCATGAGGGTGGTGAGAGACTGGCACAGGTTGCCCAGGGAGGTAGTGGAAGCCTCCTGCCTGGAGGTTTTTGCAGCCAGGTTGGATGTGGCTGTGAGCAACCTACTGTAGTGGCCACAATGAAGTCACCTCGGAGCCTTCTCTTCTCCAGACTGAACAGCCCCAACTCTTTCCGTCTGTCTTCACAGGAGAGGTGCTCCAGCCCTCTGCTCATAGAACTGTCAAGGCTAGAAGAGACCTTTGAGATGAAGACATCATCTGCCAGGATAACAGGTTAAATTAGCTGTTGGTAAAAGGAGTCCCAAAGCATGCAGAGTGGGAGCAGCTCTGCACAGCTCCAAACAGGAGATGGGGCTGGCAGAAGTGCCCTCTCCTCCTCTCCAGCCCTGATTCCTTCCAGTGCTAATGCAGTACAGGTCTATGCATGAAGAAAACACCCAGGCTAGAATGAGTTGCAAGAAGCTCACCTTTTCTGGTCAATAACAAATGTGAACTCACAGAGGAAGCAGGTCCATGCTTCCCTGTGAGACCAGGTAGCATTTTCCCCTACTAAATGCTGGGAGGTTTTCCAGGGCCAAAAAGATTCCAGCTGATCCACACTGAGGATGCTGGAGAGGGGAATATACTCCTAAACAGCAGTGAAACTGCAAGCAGGCTTGACCACCTCATTTTACAGCCATGCCCCAAGGGTGTTCCCACTCCTCCAGCAAGAGAAGTGATTTCATTCTCTGCACTTTCAACTGCAGCTCTTGGCATTTCCAAATTTCACTCTTCTGTCAGTTTTAATCTGTCTGTGCTGCTCTCCTGTTGATCCTACCCTAAAAGGTGTGCTGCTTTGCAGGTGAGGAAGGGAATGAAGTCTTCCAGTGGAAACAACAGAAGTACTTCTCTGAAAATGTGCTGCAATTGAGGCCAGAAGCTGAGCGACCACTGAATGCTTCCTACTGTTCCTACCCAGAACAGCATGCTGAACACACTGCTAACCCTCACTTCAAATGGAAAAGAGTTATCATGGGGAGAGATCAATAAGAGATCAATAAAACTGAAACACTCCACAAAAACCCCACAAACAAATCCTCAGGGAATCCAGGCTGCCCAGGAAGGTCATAGAGTCCCCATCCCCTGGAGCTGTTCAAGAACTACGTGGCCGTGGCACTTGGGGACATGGTTTAATGGCCATGGTGGTGTTGGGTTGAATGTTGGACTCCATTTGAGAGGTGGTTTTTTTTCCCCAACCCTAACTATTCTATGAAACAGAAAAAGAAAACCTACATGGAAGCCCCAGGGCTCCCATGCCTGACCTCTGGCAGGTAATGCCATGCAACTTGATTCAGAGTAAACGCAGCTCCACAAAAGAGATGGTAACAAACGTCAGAAGGCTTTGTCCTTTCAAATCACTCTTGCCCTCAATCCCTCCCAGATGTTTCTTATTAAAGAAAGAAGGAAAAAAAAAGTAATCATTGATACAGGGAAATGACCAAGGGCTTAGAAATACTCTGGAAACAAGATCACTGGCTCACAGGATGTCAGGGGCTGGAAGGGACCCAAAGAGTCCAACCCCTCTGCCAGAGCAGGACCATACAACCCAGCTCAGGTCACACAGGAACACATCCAGGCAGGCCTTCAAAGTCTCCAGAGAAGGAGACTCCACAACCTCTCTGGGCAGCCTGCTCCAGTGCTCTGTGACCCTTACAGTGAAGAAGGGTCCTTGTGTTGAGGTGGAGGTTTTGGTAGTTCTTTGCTGAGACAAATGTTTAAAACCAAACCACAGGCAAGCTTCCAGAACTGTAGCACTTCATTCAGTTCTTGAGAGGAACAGAAATGACCCTTTGGGCAGAGTAACTGAGGAGGAGGTGGATTGCTCAGTACACTTCAAGGAAGGAAACCTTCCTTGTCTTCTTCCAGAAGCTATTAGAGGTTCAAGATTCTGTAACTCCCTCAAAATTGTCTAAACCCCACTGTTCTGCACAGCAAGTTAAGTGTGAGTTAAGTATTTTAAGGTCTTTACAACATCTGTAGAACCACTTATCTATTCAAATGGCCCCAAAAAAGCAATCACTTCAGATGCTGATTGACATTCTGTCTTGCAAATGTCTCCATTCTGCTCCAGGGAGATGACAAGGAGTTGCTTTTTCTCAGAACAGTTATTTAACATTTCCCAGCTCTGCAAAGGCATGAGAACATTAAAACTCTTTTGTTGGAAGCAGAGTGTTTGAAAGCTCATTGGCAGAGCAGTTACATCCACTTTTCAAGAACACAGGATAATTCTCCCTCTGCTTTCCCCAAACAGAGGGGAGAGGGATGCAGGAAGGAGGAGCAGCACATGCACTGTGTTTTTACTTCCATCTGCCATCTGTTAACAGCTTCATCTGCTGGGATAAGTATGTATTTGTGCTCCTCAGGAAGGACTGCAGGCCTGTCTGCATGTGTTACTCAGGACACCTGATCACAAACAGGAGCAACAGAGCTGGGGAAGGGTCTGGAGTACAGGTCTGGTGAGGAGCAGCTGGGGAACTGGCATTGGTTTGTCTGCAGCAAAGCAGGCTGAGAGGAGAGCTCATTGCTCTCACAATGCTCTGAAAGGAGGTTGTTGGTTCAGGGCTCTGCCACCCTCAATACAAAGTTACTCCTTATGCTTCCATGGAATCTCCTGAGGTCCAATTTGTGTGCATTACCCCTTGTCCTGTCACCGGACACCACTGAGAAGAGTCTGGCTCCATCCCCCTGACACTCACCCTCTAGGTATTGATCAGCATTGAAGAATAGAATAGAATAGAGTAGAGTAGAGTAGAGTAGAGTAGAGTAGAGTAGAGTAGAGTAGAGTAGAGTAGAGTAGAATAGAATAGACCAGGTTGGAAGAGACCTTTGAGATCATCAAGTCCAACATATTATCCAACCCATCTAATCAACTAAACCATGCAACCAAGCACCTCATCAAGTCTCCTCCTAAACACCTCCAGTGATGGTGACTCCACCACCTCCCTGGACAGCACATTCCAATGGGCAATCACTCTCTCTGTGTAGAATTTCTTCCTAACATCCAGCCTAAACCTCCCCTGGTGCAGCTGGAGACTGTGTCCTCTTGTTCTGGTGCTGGGTGCCTGGGAGAAGAGACCAACCTCTGCCTGGCTACAACCTCCCTTCAGGAAGTTGTAGAGAGCAAGAAGGTCTCCCCTGAGCCTCCTCTTCTGCAGGCTAAGCAACCCCAGCTCCCTCTGCCTCTCCTCATAGAGCTTGTATACCAAGCCCCTCACCAATCTTGTTGCCCTTGTTGCCCTGCTGGACATGTTCCAGCAAGTCAACATCTTTCCTAAACTGAGAGGCCCAGAACTGGACACAGGACTCAAAGTGTGGCCTAACCAGTGCAGTGTACAGGGGCAGAATGACCTCACTCTGCTCTTCTCCAAGCTTTTGATGGACTAATATGGGTGTAGCATGGACCAGATCTCCATATCCACTGTGGCACTAAGTGATCTGCAGCTGCTGACTGCCTTACAAATTTGAGCAGGAACATGGTCAGCATGGTGGACTTCAGGGACTCCTTGAACTTGCAGTTCCACCTTGTGACTGTAGTTTGGCTTTACACATGCTGAAGCTGCCAAGCTTGATTTACAGGGCAGGTGAGGGTAGGTCACTTAAAGCACATGGCTGTAAAATTAAAGATAACTTGTGCCAAGTGCTCACTACCAGACCTTGTCCTCTTTTCTGTGTACCACTGACAACCTACAGCTGCTACACTGACACAAAGAGGTGGGGGAGTCACCATCCCTGGATGTATTCCAGAACTGCTTGGACATGGCACTTGGGGACATGGTTTAATGGCCATGGTGGTGATGGACTAAAGGTTGGACTCAATCTCAGAGGTCTTTCTAAGACACTGTGCCACTTGTAGGTACTGAATCTGTGCTAGCAAACACCCTGCACAGGCTGTTTTCAGTGATGAACAAAGATTTAATGGTGCACAAAATCTCTACATCAGTTATCAAGGACCAGTTCTTCAAAACTCTTCACATTTCCCTTCAGGAAATGCACATCCAGGGATGCTGCAGCTCACCAGAAGAGACAGTCCAATTCATGCTCAAACTGAGTTGCTGTTCAGGACCACAGTTTTCTTTGGCCTGCCCCAGCCCCAGCACATTGGCTCAGTATCAACCACTGTTAGAAAAGACAGCTTACAACCAGCACCATGCCAACAGCTGCTTCACAGGGCAGGCAATCAGTCTGAAGGAATAAATGACCCCTTTGAGAAAAAAAAACAAAACAGCAAAGATTCCTTGTAAAATTAAGTCACTGAATGCTGAAGTATGGGTGGGGAGCTTGCAAGCTCAGTAGGTGATGATGAGGAAGGCAAGGTAAAAGAAAGCTATGAGAAGTTTGATTCTTCTGCAGTTTGGCAGAAGAGATGACACAGGCTGCCTACAAAGCTACCACCAAGTGTCACAGAATGATAGACCTGTTTGGGTTAGAAAAGGCCTCTCAGATCATCAGCCCAACAGCACCAAGGCCATTAAACCGTGCCCCACAGCGCCACCGCCACAGGTTTCTGGAACACCTCCAGGCATGGGGACTCCACCACCTCCCTAGGCAGCCTCTGCCAATCCCTGACCGCTCTTGCAGCAAGGAATTTTTTCCTAATCTCTAACCTAACCTTTCCCTGGCACAATTCCAGGCCACTTCATCTCCTTCTACCACCTGAGACTAAGGAGAAGAGACCAACCCCCACCTGGCTCCAACCTCCCTTCCGGGAGCTGTAGAGAGCAACGAGGTCTCCCCTCAGCCTCCTCATCTCCAGACTAAGCAATTCCAAGGATCATTTGGTGCAAGAGAAGAGATAACACAGCAACTCCTGGATGGCAGCTGGAGGGGAGGGTGAGGATTTCTTAATTGTAATTGGCTTGGGAAAGAAAATATGAAAGCAAACTAAGCCACCTGCCAGCCACCATCTTTAGAGCTGGCTGTAACTACTGCTACCTGCCATGGCAATGAGGGTAAGGAACTAGGAATTACTACTCCCATGGCTGTGTGGGAACATTCAACAGCAGCCACTTGATAGAGCTGCATAACATTGAGTAAATCAAAGCTTAAGTCCATGAGCTAGCAAAAGAAACAACACTATGTGAAAATGCATCAAAGCTGATTAATAACCACACCTGGATTTACTAACAAAGGCTGCAGATCCCAGCTCTGTTTTAAACAGGGTGTGTGAAAACTCTCCCTGGACAAGGGCAGAACAGCAATCCCTCCCTGACAAAACCATACAGTCAGAGAAAGGACCTCCAGAGATCATCATCCAACCCCCTGCCAGAGCAGGGTCACCCAGGGCAGGTCACACAGGAACTCATCCAGATAGGTCTTGAAAGTCTCCAGAGCAGGAGACTCCACAACCTCTCTGGGCAGCCTGCTCCAGGGCTCCAGCACCCACACACCAAAGAAGCTTCTCCCCATGTTGAGGTGGAAATTTCTGGGCTGCAGGTTGTGTCCACTGTCCCTTGCCCCAACCCAGGAGACCACTGTAAAGAGCCTGGCCCCTTCTTCTTGACAGCCCCCCTTCAGATATTTGCTAGCATTGATCAAATCCCCTCTCAGCCTTCTCTTCTCCTCTCCAGACCAAACAGCTCCAGGTGTCTCAGCCTCTCTTCATCAGACAGATGTCCCAGCCCCAGTGGGTTAGGAACTGGCTGGAGGCTGAGCCCAGAGAGTGGTGGTGAATGGTGCCACAGCCAGCTGGCAGCCAGGCACCAGTGGTGTGCCCCAGGGAGCAGTGCTGGGCCCCAGCCTGTTCAATATCTTCACTGATGATCTGGATGAGGGGGTTGAGTCAGTCATCAGTAAATTTGCAGATGACACCAAGCTGGGAGCAAATGTTCCTCAGTTAGAGGGCAGAAGGGCTCTGCAGAGGGATCTTGCCAGGCTGGACAGATGGGCAGAGTCCAACAGGATGGCATTCAACAAGTCCAAGTGCCAGGGGCTGCACTTTGGCCACAACAACCCCAGGCAGAGCTACAGGCTGGGGTCAGAGTGGCTGGAGAGGAGCCAGGCAGAAAGGGACCTGGGGGTGCTGGTTGACAGCAGCTGAACAGGAGCCAGCAGTGTGCCCAGGTGGCCAAGAAGAAGGCCAAGGGCATCCTGGCCTGCAGCAGGAAGAGTGTGGCCAGCAGGAGCAGGGAGGTCATTGTGCCCTGTGCTCAGCACTGGTTAGGCCACACCTTGAGTCCTGTGTCCAGTTCTGGGCTCCTCAGTTTAAGAAGGACATTGAGAGACTTGAAGGTGTCCAGAGAAGGGCAAGGAGGCTGGGGAGGGGTCTGGAGCACAGCCCTGTGAGGAGAGGCTGAGGGAGCTGGGGTTGCTTAGCCTGGAGAAGAGGAGGCTCAGGGGAGACCTTCTTGCTCTCTCCAACTCCCTGAAGGGAGGTTGTAGCCAGGTGGGGGTTGGGCTCTTCTCCCAGGCAACCAGCACCAGAACAAGAGGACACAGTCTCAAGCTGTGCCAGGGGAGGTTTAGGCTGGAGGTGAGGAGAAAGTTCTTCACAGAGAGAGTTGTTAGCCACTGGAATGTGCTGCCCAGGGAGGTGGTGGAGTCCCTGTCCCTGGAAGTGTTCAAGAGGGGACTGGATGTGGCACTTGGTGCCATGGTTTAGTTAGTCATGAGGTCTGTGGTGACAGCTTGGACTTGATGATCTCTGAGGTCCTCTCCAACCTCGTTGATTCTATGATTCTATTGCCCTTCTAGCCCTACACCAGATCAGCATCTGGACTACAGGCTCATGGAGCACACCTTTGCATCACTTGGTGGAAAATACTGTACCCAAAAAAAGAAATACCAACTTCCACCAAACTTTCCTTTCCTGAGCACTGCCTGCATTTCCTCAGGCAATCTGTGTCAGCTTTGCAACTGAATTTTAGTCTCTACCCAGGCAACTTAATTTTCCAAGGCAATGAGAGCAGAGATAAAACAGCTCCTACAGCTCTAAATTAGCAACTTTAATTATATCTTAAATATCAGCACTGTGCAAGTGAAGGGGGAAACACTGGGAGAAAAGAGGAAAGCTCCCCATGAAATAATACAGGTAAAAAAAATTACTTATCAACTTGTATCACAATATTTATATGAAGCCAAAGAATTGAGGAAAGCAATTAAGATCTGCTATAAGGCTCCTTTGTACACCATGAAAATTGACTGGATGTAAAATTACAGCAATTGAGCTGAAAAAAAAAAAGGGAAGCAGTGAAAGGAAGTCTCATTTTCACTTCAACATCAGCTGTGTCATTTCCTGGAATACATTCATCTGGTTTTAAGCTGCCTGAGTGATGCCAAGGGAGAAGAGGAAGTCCAGTTTCTGTCACTGGTAACTTTTCTTGGATCACAGAGTCACAGAATGGTTTGGGTTGAAAGGGACCTTAAAGATTACCCAGCTCCAAACCCCCTGTCTTGGGCAGGGACACCTCCCACCAGCCCAGGTTGCTCAAGGCCTCACCCAGCCTGGCCTTGAACATGTTTGGGGAGGAGGCATCCACAGCCTCCCTGTTCCAGTGTCTTCCTAGTCCCCAGCCTCAACTCCCCTCATCCAGATCAAAGCCATTGTCCCTCATACTGTCACTACAAACCCCTGTCAAAAGTCCCTCCCCAGCTCTCCTTCAGATACCAGAAGGCTGTTCTAAGGTCTCCTTGGAGCCTTTTCTTATCCAAGTGCTTCAGAGACTCACAGAAACATTCAAGATGGAAAAGACCCTCAGGATCATCAAGGCCAACCCAGAACCCTACTCTACAAGGGTCACCACTGAACCATAGCCCCAAGCACCACATCCAAACTACCTCTAAACACATGCAGGGTTGGTGACTCCACCACCTCCCTGGGCAGCACATTCCAATCCCTGACCACTCTTGCTGAGGAAATTTTTTTCCTAGTGTCCAGTCTAAGCCTACCCAGTTGTAGCTTCAGATCATTCCCTCTTGTTCTGTCACTAATTACCTGTGAGAAGAGACCAGCAGCAGCCTCTCCACAACCTCCTTTCAGGGAGTTGCAGAGAGCCAAGAGGTCTCCCCTCAGCCTCCTCTGTTTCATATTAACCATCCCCAGCTCCTTCACTCATCTGATTGATTCACCAGGCCCTTCACAGCTTCCTTGCCCTCCTCTGGCTCCAGCACCTCCACATCTCTCTTGTATTGAGGTGCCCAAACTGGACACAACACTCAAGGTGAGGCCTCCCCAGAACTGAGTACTTCCATAGAAGTTCTAGAGCAAAATAAATTACAATTACACATATATTAGTATACTGCCAGCTTAAGGCTTTTACACAGACACAACCCACTTGCAGGTTCTCACCTCTACATGATCATTGGAGGCACTGAACTATCTGGCCACCCTGGAATAAACCCACTCCACCAAACAACACTCAAATTACTACATTTAGAATTATAGAATGGTTTGAGCTGGACCAGGCCATCAAGATCACCTAATCCCACACCCCCCACCATGGGCAGGGACAACTTCCCAACTTCTATGGCTTGAGCTAGGACAACTTCCCTCTTCACCTGGTTTGAAACTGATCTGGTTTCCATTTTTGTACAAGCTGTACTTGGTTTGCTATGATGCTGGGGTTCTGTGAGCCTTTGAAAAGACCCTTATGGGGTGCCAGCAGCTGAACAGGAGCCAGCAGTGTGCCCAGGTGGCCAAGAAGGCCAATGGCATCCTGGCCTGCATCAGGAACAGTGTGGCCAGCAGGAGCAGGGAGGTCATTCTGCCCTGTGCTCAGCACTGGTTAGGCCACACCTTGAGTCCTGTGTCCAGTTCTTCTGGATCTGAACTCTTCTCCTGGAACTGGGCCCCTCAATTCAAGAAGGACATTGAGACACTTGAACATGTCCAGAGAATGGCAATGAAGCTGGGGAAGAAGTCATGATCACAGCCCTGTGAGGAGAGGCTGAGGGAGCTGGGGTTGCTTAGCCTGCAGAAGAGGAGGCTCAGGGGAGACCTTCTTGCTGCCTACAACTCCCTGAAGGGAGGTTGTAGCCAGGTGGGGGTTGGTCTCTTCTCCCAGGCAATCAGCACCAGAACAAGAGGACACATTCTCAAGCTGTGCCAGGGGAAGTTAGGCTGGAGGTGAGGAGAAAGTTCTTGAGTAACTGGCCACTGGAATGTGCTGCCCAGGGAGGTGGTGGAGTCCCCGTCCCTGGAGGTGTTCAAGAAAGGCTTGGATGTGGCACTTGGAGCCATGGTTTAGTTGTCAGGAGGTGTTAGGTATTAGGTAATTAGGTTGGACATGATGATCTCTGAGGTCTTTTCCAACCTGCTTGATTCTATGATTCTATCAATGCACAGGGATTTGATAGGTGCTAGGTGAAGCAACCAAGGTGGCTTCCACAGAGCCAGTGCTGCAGCAAGGAGCTTGCTCTGCAGTCTCAGCCATACCAAAGCACAAGAGCCAGGCTTTAAACCACGCTAGAATTACTGCAGCAAAAACTGCTATGGATTTTGAAGAAGGAGAAGCTTCTTTTCCCAATTTAATTAACAATCTAATTAAACTGGGGAAGAAAATTACTTGCCTTCGTTATGACTTTACTTTTGAGCAAAATGATAACCCTCTCTGTGCGTATTAAGAATATCTCTAGCTGAATTACACTGACATTTTCATATTCACAGGAAAAGAAGCCAAGCTTCTGGCCTCAGGTTGCACCAGGGGAGGTTTAGGTTGGACATCAGAAGAAGTCTTTTCCCTGAAAGGGTTCTGAAAGACTGGGACAGGCTGCCCAGGAAGGTGCTTGAGTCCCCATCCCTGGAGGTGTTTCAGCGTGGCAGAGATGTGGTGCTGAGGGACACAGTTCAGCACCACACTTGGTAGAAAGTTCTTCCCAGCAAGAGAGATTGGCCATTGGAATGTGCTGCCCAGGGAGGTGGTGGAGTCACCATCACTGGAGGTGTTTAAGAAAAGCCTGGATGAGGCACTTAGTGCCATGGCCTAGTTGATTAGAAAGGGTTGGGTGATCGGTTGGACTTGATGATCTTGGAGGTCTCTTCCAACCTGGCTGATTCTGTAATGGTTGGACTGGAGGGGACACAGTCTCAAGCTGTGCCAGGGGAGGTTTAGACTCGAAGTGAGGAAAAAGTTCTTCACCGAGCGAGTCGTTCGTCATTGGGATGTGCTGCCCAGGGAGGTGGTGGAGTCGCCGTCCCTGGAGGTGTTCAAGGGGAGATTGGACGTGGCACTTGGTGCCATGGTCTAGTTGTGGGGTCTATTGGGACAGGTTGGACTTGATGATCCTTGGGGTCTCTTCCAACCTTAGTTATACTGTGATACTGTGATACTGTGGATGTTCTTAAAGGGCTTTTCCAACCAAAAGAGTTCTGTGATTCTGTGCTTGCTGTACTACTGATCCTGCCACTCCTTTTTGAGCACATGCTCCAAATAAAACAGTCACCATGAAGACATCTGTGTTTCAGCAGCCCTCTCCATTACAGGTCTGACCACACAAAGTATGATCCTCAACACAGAGGTTTTTCAGCACTGTCATCACAAAATCTACCTTTGCCCAGAAAATAAAAAAAGAAGGGAAAAAAACCCCAACAAAAAGGGGCATTGCTAGAAAAGAAAAGCTCTACAACTACAAATTTGAAACAGGGAGAGAAGGAAAACAAAACAGGGGCAGAGAATCCCTTTCTAATTTGGGGGACAGTCCTTCTATCAAATACATTGAACCCAACTGGAGTGAGTGTCCAGAGAAGGGCAAGGAGGATGGGGAGAGGCCTGGAGCACAGCCCTGTGAGGAGAGGCTGAGGGAGCTGGGGTTGCTTAGCCTGGAGAAGAGGAGGCTCAGGGGAGACCTCAACGCTCTCTACAACTACCTGAAAGGTAGTTGTAGCCAGGTGGGGGTTGGTCTCTTCTCTCTAGCAACCAGCAGCAGAACAAGAGGGCACAGTCTCAAGCTGCACCAGGGGAAGTTTAGGCTGGAGGTGAGGAGAAAGTTCTTCCCAGAAAGAGGAATTTGCCACTGGAATGTGCTGCCCAGGGAGGTGGTGGAGTCCCCATCCCTGGAGGCGTTCAAGAGGGGATTGGATGTGGCACTTGGTGCCATGGTTTAGTCATGGGGTCTGTGCTGACAGGTTGGACTTGATGATCTTTGAGGTCTCTTCCAACCTTGGTGATTCTGTCATTCTGTGTGAGTGCAGAGAGGAGGGCAACAAAGCTGGGAAAGGGCCTGGAGAATAAATCTTCTGAGGAGCAACTGAGGGAGCTTAGGATGGTTAATGTGAAACAGAGGAGGCTGAGGGGAGACCTCACTGCTGTCTACAACTCCCTGAAAGGTGGCTGTGGAGAGGTTGGTGCTGGTCTCTTCTCACAGGGAATGAGTGACAGAACAAGAGGGAATGGCCTCAAGCTGCCCCTGGGTAGGTTTAGACTGGACACTGGGGAAAAAAATAACCCAGCAAGAGTGGTCAGGAATTGGAATGTGCTGCCCAGGGAGGTGGTTGAGTCACCAACCCTGGATGTGTTTAAAGGTGGTTTGCATGTGGTGCTTGGGGCTATGGTTTAGGGGTGACCCTTGTAGAGCAGGGTTCTGGGTTGGACTTGGTGATCCTGAGGGTCTCTTCCATCCTGAATGTTTCTGTGAGTCTGTGACAGCTCTGAAAAACTGCAGCCAAAGGAAGCTGTGTCTGGTTTAACTGTTGTGACAAAAAAAACCCCACCACTTTACACTGTTGGGTTTTTTTGTGGTTCAACACACCATGGAAACCAACACATGTAAACAAATGATATATTGAGATGCCTGCCATGCTCTCTTTCACTAGGGTTTGAGAATTGAGACAAACAGAAAAGTAAACCTACTCACAGCATTTTGAGAAACATTGGTTATGACAGAAGGAAAGGAGATGGCCTCAAACTGGGGCAGCAGAGGCTTAGGTTGGAGGTTAGGAATAAGTTTCTTTGGTGCAAGAGTGGTCAAGGATTGGCACAGGCTGCCCAGGGAGGTGGTGGAGTCCCCACCCCTGGAGGTGTTCAAGGAACCTGTGGCCATGGCACTTTGGGACATGGTTTAATGGGCATGGTGGTGGTGGGTTGAAGGCTGGGATCAATGATCTGTGAGGTCTTTTCCAATCCAAACAATTCCCTGGCTCTATGCTATACTGTGAACAAATCAGCAGTAAATCAATACCTGGGCAATGCACTTCAGACTGAAGTCAGTGCTACTGAGATAAGTGTGTCTGATGCTCCTGCTCTTTATGGAAAACCACACAGCTGCTGTTAAACTTCATTCCCTTTCATGCTCACAATATATATGGTGTTTAGATCTCAAAATGACACCCAGGACTAAAGATGAGACTTTAGTTTAGGATTCATTTCCTACCTTCCAAAAACTGAAAGAGCAAACACCCAGCCCTAGGCACATGCAAACACACACTGACACACACACAGAGCTCATCACATCTACACCCATCACCACTTCTGGTAATGTTTTTGGTCAAAACACAACCAAGCAAGCAAGTTCCAGCTCTGTGCTATGATTTCTATGTTAAGTTGCATGCAAAAAAACTCCTTCACAGCTGGTCTCCTGTCAAGATCTATGACAGAAAATACTTCCATAATCCTGCAAGGTTTGGAGCACAGCCCTGTGAGGAGAGGCTGAGGGAGCTGGGGTTGCTTAGCCTGGAGAAGAGGAGGCTCAGGGGAGACCTCATTGCTCTCTCCAACTCCCTGAAGGGAGGTTGTAGCCAGGGGGGGTTGGTCTCTTCTCCCAGGCACCCAGCAAAAGAACAAGAGGACACAGTCTCCGGCTGTGCCAGGGGAGGTTTAGGCTGGATGTTAGGAAGAAATTCTTCCCAGCAAGAGAGATTGGCCATTGGCAATGTGCTGCCCAGGGAGGTGGTGGAGTCCCCATCCCTGGAAGTGTTTAAAAAGAGCCTGGCTGAGGCCCTTGGTGCCATGGTTGAGTTGATCAGATGGTGCTGGGTGATAGGTTGGGATTGATGATCTTGAAGGTCTTTTCCAACCTGGTTAATTCTGTAATTCTGTACCCTGTACATTTTACTACAAAGTATTGCAAGTTGCTTGGTATTTTAACCTGTATCCAAACCCCCACAAGGCCACACTGATCACTTCTCCTGGTCGCCAGGATATTACAAAATGGTTTAATAATTCAGCTCATGTAGGAGAGAAATTTGTTCAGCACGGTGTGCTCACTCTTCTCTCATTAAGGAGCAGTAAAAAAATCCAACTGCAGATTGCTACCCTCCTTTTAAGAGCTGCATTAAAACCTGTTGGAAATGTGGTAAGAGGAACTTCTCTCTCCCTTGGCTTAACCCTTATGGAAACAGGGAAGCCTGCTGGGGTTTGTTGGTGGCAATGTTCTTCAGTGTTATTAGTTATTTGCCATTGGAATGGGCTGCCCAGGGAGGTGGTGGAGTCACCATCCCTGGAAGTGTTTAAAAAGAGACTGGATGAGGCCCTTGGTGCCATGGTTTAGTTGATTAGATGGTGCTGGGTGATAGGTTGGACTTGATGATCTTGAAGGACTTTTCCAACCTGGTTAATTCTATTCTATTCTATTCTATTCTATTCTATTCTATTCCATTCCATTCCATTCCATTCCATTCTATTCCATTCCATTCCATTCCATTCCATTCCATTCCATTCCATTCCATTCCGTTCTATTCTACTCTGTTCTATTCTATTCTACTCTATCCTATCCTATCCTATCCTATTCTATCCTATCCTATCCTATCCTATCCTATCCTACTCCATTCCATTCCATTCCATTCCATTCATTTTATTTCTTCATAAGAATGATCTGGCTCTGTGTGAACTTCACAAGCCCAAGCACAGCATAAAGGGCAGAACTTAATTCACCCTGCCAAAGGAGAAGACCAAACCACACCCTGGAAGTCAGTGATTAAACAGCAGAGAAGGGATTGAGCCAGGGCAGAGGAAGACTGAAATGCTCCCAGTACAAGAGTGACATTGGAGCAGGTCCAGAGGAGGCAATGAAGGTGATGAGGGGGCTGGAGAACCTCCACTATGGAGATAGGCTGTTAGAGCTGGGGCTGTTCTGCCTTGAGAAGAGAAGGAAGGCTCTTGGGAGACCTTAGAGCAGCCTTCCACTACCTGAAGGGGGGCTACAGGAGAGCTGGGAAGGGACCGAGGAGGTGGTGGAGTCACCATCACTGGAGGTGTTCATGAGGTGACTTGATAGGGTGCTTGCTGCCATGGGTTAGTTGATTAGGTGGTGTTGGATGATAGGTTGAACACAATGATCATGAAGGTCTCTTTCAACCTGGCTTATTCTATTCTATTCTATTTTGACAAGGGCTGGGAGTGACAGGACGAGGGGCAATGGCTTTGAGCTGGCTTTGAGGGCAGATGGAGACTGGGGATTAGGAAGAAATTCTTGACAATCCTTTCTTCTCTGCTGTTTCTTTTCTTGCTTTCTCTTACATGACCACTTGAGTGCCACATCAGATCCATTTTGATTCCTATTCCAGAATTTGGGAAGTGCACCAGGAAGGTGAGGATTCTAGGGTGGTTTTGAGGCTTATTAAGCTTATCATAACAGCACTGCAATTGAGTGAATATGATTTCCTTGCTTGTAAATCATTTTACTCCCTAAATAGACACAAACCTCTACTACCCCCCAGGCAACAGATGTATGTCTCCTGTACCTGAGCAGCTCCAAACCTGCAGCACTGACATCTTGTGCTGTGCAACAGTAATTATTGGAGATGTTCAAATGCAAAAGACTTGGCAAGTTGTTTTCTTCCAACAGATAGCACCTAGTGAAGAATACACAACCTGCAAGATAAATTCATTGCCTAACAAGCTCAGCAAAGGTTTCATTTTGCCCTAGTTATCAATTTAGTTATCCAAGCCAAAAGGATGAACACTCAAGACTAGGAGGGCAGGAAAAAGAAGAGGGTATTGGACATGCCACTTGGTGCCATGGTCTAGTAGTCATGAGGTCTTGGGTGACAGGTTGGACTTGATGATCTTTGAGGTCTTTTTCAACCTTATTGATTCTATGATTCTATAAACGATAAATCAATCTATGTCCTTGAATTTCTAAAGGCATCAAACAGGCACACATCAGTGCCCCTGCTAAAGGAAACCACTGCCACACTGCAAGGGACCTCAAGGATCAGCCAGTTCCAACCCCCCTGCCATGGGCAGGGACACCTCACACTGCAGCAGGTTGCTCACAGCCACCTCCAGCCTGGCTGCAAACACCTCCAGGCAGGAGGCTTCCACCACCTCCCTGGGCAGCCTGTGCCAGGCTCTCACCACCCTCCTGGGGAACAACTTCTTCCTCACATCCAATCTGAATCTCCCCATTTCTAGTTTTGTTCCATTCCCCCCAGTCCTATCCCTCCCTGACACCCTCAAGAGTCCCTCCCTCAGGCTTCTTCACCATTTAGCATTAGAAAACCAGAAAACATTTCCCAAAGAAACCCCATCAAAACAGGCAACAAACTGCAGCAAGGTGTGCAGAGACTGAATAAAAAGCAATTCTCCTACAGCATTTTGTCTTGCTCTAAATCATAAAAGGCAGGAAGCAACAAAAAGAAAGCTAAGTGGCTGTGTAATTCCCAGGCTGTTGGGGTTTGGGGTTGGCATTCCTGGGAGAGGGGAGCTGTAAGAGGTAATTCAGACATCTAGCACCAGACAAAGCTCCACAGCAAAAATTACCTACCAGTACATTTCATCAGTGATGAACTGATGAGGTCACACTCCCTGACCCTTCATGGCCCCTGTGCTTGACAGCTCACTGCTGTCCAATTCTTGATTGCAGAGATTTCAGTGACCTCTTTCAGAAGAAAATCATAGAATTGTTTCAGCTGGAAAAGATCTCTAAGCTCATCCAGCCCAACCATCGACCCAACACCACCATGGCCAGCAAACCATGTCCCAAAGAGCCATGGAACACCTCCAGGGATGGTGACTCCAGCATCTCCCTGGGCAGCCTGTTCTAATCCCTGACTACTCCTGCAGCAAAGAATTGTTTTCCTAATCTCCAGCCTAAGCCTCTGCTGTCACAATTTTCAGGCCATTTCCCCTTGTTCTATCACTTGATACTTGAGAGACCAATCCAAACCTGGCTCCAAACTACTTTCATGGAGATGCAGAGAGCAGTAAGGTCTCCCCTCAGCCTCCCCTTCTCCAATCTAAACAACCCCAGTTCCCTCAGCTGCTCCTTACCAGCCCTGTTCTCCAGACCCTTCCCCAGCTTGGCTACTTTTCTCTGGACACACTCCAGCACCTCAGTGCCCTTCTTGGAGTGAAGGGCCCAAAACTGAGCTCAGTATTTGAGATACAGCCTGACCAGTGCTGGGGTAAGGGAGACAATCAGTCTTCTGGTCCTGCCGGTTACAGTGCCAGGATACACAGTGACTCAACACTGCACCATTATCCTTGTATTTATTTGCAGAGGAGTAGCCTCTGGAAACCCCTTGCAGAGCACAAACCATTACTTAATCTTTCCAGACTGAGAAATGAGATCAAGTAGAAGGAGCTCAAGCATTATCAATTTCTGCTTTCCTTTTAACCACCTACTTCAAGCACATATCCCTCATTTCTGCCATAACCCTCTCTCATTCATTGCACTTTTCCTGTGAATAGAAGGGTATTTTCAGAGCAGCTGAGTGGCAGAGTCTATCATTGCCAGCTCCTTGATAGCGTGAGAGTCACAATTTTTCTTAGAAAGGGACAGGGACTTGCAGAAGCTGATAAAAAAATATGCTCAAATCTGAGTTTCTTACATAACAAGCAATTATGCTGCCCAACCACAGACAGAAATCAGGAAAAAAAAGATAAAGCTTGTACAACAGGAACCACCCAGAACTTCTGTAGTTGCACACAAGTCATAGAATTGTCTTGGTTGGAAAAGATCTCTAAGCTCATCCAGTCCAACCATCAACCCAACCCCACCATGGCCATTAATCCATGGCCCCAGGTGCCGTGGCCACAGGATTCGTGCACACCTCCAGGATGGTGACTCCACCACCTCCCTGGCCAGCCTGTTCCAATCCCTGAGCAATCCTGCAGGAAAGAAAAGCCATTCCTAATATCCAAACTGAACCTTCCCTGGCACAATCTGAGGCCATGTTGGTAGGGTTCTGTTTTGCAGAGGTCTTTTCCAACCAAAGCAATTCTCTGATCCTGTGATGCCGTGGACCTCAACTACCAGTCAAACCCAGCACTGTCATTGCTGAGGAAAACAAAAGCACTTCCATGAAATCTCCAGTCCTGATGGTGAGACTGATTACTTGGAGACTGGCATCTCAATCCTGACTTGGCTTGTCTGAGCAATGCCCACTTTGACTCTGTTTGAAGACTGGAATGACATGTGTAGAAGTGTGACCAGCAGGACAAGGGAGGTGATTCTCCCCCTCTGCTCTGCTCTGCTCTGCTCTGGAGAGACCTCACCTGGACCACTGCATGGAGCTCTGGGTCCCCCAAGACAAGAAGGACACAGAACTGCTGGAGAGGGTCCAGAGGAGGCCATGATGATCACATGGCTGGAGAACCAACCCAGACTGCGAGAGCTGGCTCTGTTCAGCCTGGAAAAGGCTCCAGAAAGTCCTTAGCACAGCCATCCAGTACCTGAAAGAAGTACAGGACAGGTGCAGATGGACTTCTCACAAGGCCTTGGAGTGACAGGATGAGCAATGGCTTTGAGCTGGAAGAGAGCACATATAGACTGGAAATTAGGAAGGAATTCTTGACAGTGAGGGTGGTGAGACACTGAAACAGGTTGCCCAGGGAGGTTGTGGATGATGCCTACATGGAGGTGCTCAAGACCAGGTTGGATGGGGCCCTGAACAACCTGGGCTGGTGGGAGGTGGTTCAGAGGTGCCATGTGCCCAAGGGCTGTATCCAAACAGAGTGGCCCTGGTGTCATGGGAAGTGCAGGTCTAGGTTGCTGGAGTCTGACTGCAGGTTCCTAGACAGACTAGAGAATACAGAATTAACCAGGTTGGAAAAGACCTTTGAGATCATCAAGTCCAACCTATCACCCAGCACCATCTCATCAACTAAACCATGGCACCAAGGGCCTCATCCAGGCTCTTTTTAAACACCTCCAGTGATGGTGACTCCACCACCTCCCTGGGCAGCTCATTGCCAATGGCCAATCTCTTTCTGTGAAGAATTTCCTCCAGCCTAAACCTCCCATGGCACAGCTTGAGACTGCTGTCCCTGTCCATGACAGGGGAACCAGAAGATCTTCAAGGTCTCTCCCAAGCCAAGCCATTTCAGGAGTGTAGGAAAGCCCTGTGAGAGCTGTGAGTGTTTTGCTATCTGGCACTGCTAAATCATTACAACGTTGCTGGCAATCAGTCTGCTGCAACTTAAATCTTTGTCCTCACTAAATCTATAAACATCTTGGAAGCAATGAGACAGAAATGTGACAGATAGGATAAACATGGACGTGTGCAAGCCTAACAGTTCCAAAGAGCTGGGGTTTTGTTGGTACCCACAAGGGCCTGGAGAAGCAATAAGAAAGTTCATTACAAAAAGCATTTCTTTGAGTAACTCTTCAATAAACTGTAGAAAGAAAGAAAGTGTTTTGATTAAGTGCTGTCTAGCAAGTCACAGCCAGGAGAACACTTAGGGCCTTACAAAGCCTTACTGACAAGAAAGCACATCTTGCCTGTTTGGAGATATTCCCAAAGGGATCCAATTTTCAATCATTAGTGATAGTGCTAAGGGGTGAGGGACAGCTAAAAGTGCTTTTAGCTGATAAAAAGTAGGGAGGAAAGAAGGGAAGAGAAAGAAAGGAATGGATGAGCAAGGCATTGCATTGTGTGCCACTGAACGAGGAACAAAACAGCTCATGGCCAGTCACCTGAAAGTCTTCACAGCCACAAAGAGTCTGTCCACAAGGGGAGTGCTAAAGAATGGGTGAGGGACCTCTGCAAGGAGTATCTTGGCTATTAGGAGGAGATTCCTGCCAGTGAGGCTGGTGACACAGCAACAGGCTGCCCAGGGAGGTATAAAAGACTTGAGCAACTACTGGCTCCAGAGAAGGAAATGGTAGAAGTAAAACTCAGAAGGACAGTGCTGCTGAGAAGGAAAACAGGAGAGAAGGAAAAGCCTGGGGCAAAGCTGCCCTGAAGAAAAACAGAGAGAATACCAGGAGAGGAAAAATGACAGAGACATCCCCATAGAGCCTGGAAGAAGCAGACCAAGAGGAACCTTCTCTCTGTGCCCTAAGTTCTGCCTGCTGCAACTCATGGAGCTGAAGAGGCTGCCCAGAGGACAACATCTCTTCTACAGCCAAAGCTGCAGCACCCTTGCTCTACAGACCCAGCATCTCCTGCAGCACCTTTCCTCCAGACTCAAACTGCCTTGGGGGGGTGAGGGCTGTGGTAATATAATTCCTTTCCTCTTCTCTCTCTCCCTCTCTATTCTCTCTCTCTCCCCTTCTGATCCATCCACTTTATTTATGTAATAAATAGCCTAGCTGTCAATATCTTGGCCTGGTTTGTGCCTCTCATTTCATAACATGGGAATATTCAGAAGAACTGAGGACTTTCCCTCTCTGGACTGAGACAATGAACACAAATGAAGCACACAGCCATTCAGGAGGAATGAGGAGAGGAAAAAAACCATAAAAGATAAATTAAAAAGAGAAGTCTTTGCCCTTTGAACATCACTTTTTAGGCCCTCCCCAAACATTCTCCTCCCCCAGCTACTTTTCCGCTCATGAGACTTACTGGATTTGTTTGCCTAATTAGTGATTTCTCATAGTTATCTCCCAAGAACCTGTCCAGCCTCTCATTAAGCCTCTATGCTACACTCCTCTAGCATCCACAAGAGCTACTTCGGACAGAGATTTTCAGGAGCCTACAGCCTGCTGTGTGACCACACCTCTGCTTGCTGCTTTTCAATCATAGCTTCCCAAACTGAAAGAGGGTTTCTCATTCTGGCACTGATGGTTTTGCAAACTCTTCCACATTTCCTTGAACCGTGTCTTTTGGAATCACAGAATTGGTTTGGTTGGAAAAAACATCTAAGATCATGGAATGGTCTGAATTGGAAGAGACCTCCAAAGGTCATCCAGTCCAGCCCCCCTCTGTGGTAAGCAGGGGCAGCCTCAACCATATGAGGTTGCCCAGAGCCCTCTCGAGCCTCACTTTGAATATCTTCAGGGATGAGGCCCCAACCACCTCCCTGGGCAACCTGTTCCAGTGTTCCACCATGCTCATGATAAAGAACCTGTTCCTAACATCCAATCTACATCTGCTCTTCTTTATCTAGTTTGAAGCCATTAGCCCTCGTCCTGTCACTGCAGGCCTTTGTAAACAGTCTCCCTCCATCCATCATGAACTCCATCCATCATCACCTCCATCCATCATCTGAACACCACCATGGCCATGAAACTATGTCCCAAAGTGCCATGCCCAAGGCCATTCCAGGCCAGAGAATGAATGAAATTCTGCTTGGTGCAGTTCAGTATTTTCCCTTTCCTAGCTGTATTTCCAAGTGGAACCATCACTCCTTTCCAGCTGCTATCCCAGCCACTCTATTTCTCCAAGTACAGAGCAGCAGTAATGCATCATAGAATTGACAGGGTTGGAAAGGACCTCAAGGATCATCTAGTTCCACCCCCCCTGCCATGGGCAGGGGCACCCCACACTACAGCAGGTTGCTCACAGCCACATCCAGCCTGGCTGCAAAAACCTCCAGGCAGGAGGCTTCCATCACCTCCCTGGGCAACCTGTGCCAGGCTCTCACCACCCTCATGGGGAACAACTTCTTCCTAACATCCAATTTCAATCTCCCCATTTCTAGTTTTGCTCCATTCCCTCCAGTGCTATCACTATCTGGCACCCTCAAAAGTCCCTCCCCAGCTTTCCTGTAGCCCCTTTCAGATACTGGAAGGCCACAAGAAGGTCTTCTTAGAGCCTTCTCCTCTCCAAACTGAACAGCACCAACTCTATGAATTGAACAGCACCAAGTCTCTCAGTCTGTCCTCACAGCAGAGCAGCTCCAGCCCTCTGCTCATCCTCATGGCCCTTCCTTGGACACCTTCCAGCACCTCCAGATCCTTCCTGGCACAGAGGCTCCAGAACTGGACACAGAGCTCCAGCTGTGGTCTCAGCGCAGCGGAGTAGAGGGAGAAGTTTTAAACAACCACAAAGAACCTAAATAATTGATTTATGTTTCATTACAAGTTTGAGATTTGCAGTTACAAGTCAAGAGTTTATCAGGTTTTGATCAAAGGTTCCAAAAAAACAACAACCCCAAACCAAACCAGAGAGCTGCAACATAAACCCAAAGCAGAGAGCCCAGGGTTCTCAGTGCAGAGTGGATCTCACTTGCCTCAAGCAAGGATGTGAGCCTGTGGGAGCAAGGCAAACTTGCTGGGGCAGGGAAACACGCACACAGACAGACAAAAACACAAACCAAGGGACTGTTGGGACACAGTGTTCAAAAACAAACAAAGAAGCAAACCCAAAAAGGCAGGTTCAAAAGGGATGAGATAAACAGCAAAGGAAATGGAAAATGACTGTGTCAGAAGCTGAAGAGACAGCCCTCAGCAGTTGGTGGTGAACAGAAGCTTCAGACAAAACAAGGCATCCAGACAGGAATAAACATCTCAACTGAAACAAATTCAGGAGGTACAGCAGTAGCCAACACAAAGCCAAACCTGCAGACACTTACAAAGTTTAGATGAGAGAAATCCCCAAATAGATTTCCTTTGAAGCAAACTCGAGGCAGGTCAAAGGTGGCCTATTTCCAATGGGATGCTTAAAAAAGGGTTCCAGAACTAACAAGGACCAAAATCAAATCATATTCTTGATCCCAAGGGACTCTGCAACTAAATCCTTTCCCTTGACAGTTCATCCACATGTTAAAGGAGGACAGCTGAAGATGCAGATGCCTTGCTAGTAGAAGACAAATTCATAGACTCATAGAATTGTTAGGGTTGGAAGGGATCTCAAGGAGCAGCCAGTTCCAACCCCCCTGCCATGGGCAGGGACACCTCACACTACAGCAGGTTGCTCACAGCCACCTCCAGCCTGGCTGCAAACACCTCCAGGCAGGAGGCTGCCACCACCTCCCTGGGCAACCTGTGCCAGGCTCTCACCACCCCCATGGGGAAGAACTTCTTCCTCACATCCGATCTCAATCTCCCCATTTCTAGTTTTGCTCCATCCCCCCCAGTCCTATCCCTCCCTGACACCCTCAAAAGTCCCTCCCCAGCTTTCTTGGAGCCCCCTGCAGATCCTGGAAGGCCACAATAAGGTCACCTCAGAACCTTCTCTTCTCCAGACTGAACAGCCCCAACTCCCTCAGTCTGTCCTCACAGCAGAGCAGCTCCAGCCCTCTGCTCATCCTCCTGGCCCTTCTCTGGACACCTTCCAGCACCTCCAGATCCTTCTTGAAACAGAGGCTCCAGAACTGGACACAGTGCTCCAGGTGGGGTCTCAGCAGAGCAGAGCAGAGCAGAGCAGAGCAGAGCAGAGCAGAGCAGAGCAGAGCAGAGGGGGAGAATCCCCTCCCTGGCCCTGCTGGTCACAGGCCTGTCAAAACTCCCCACACAAAATACAACAGTTAGAGGCCCCATGGCTGCATAAAGCCGCAGGACAGGTCCTAACAAGGAATTAGCGTTAGGATTTCATGTCATGGACACGTTCCTGTGTGACCTACTCTAGGTGATCCTGCTTTGGCATGGGGGTTGGACTCAATGACCTCCAGAGGTCCATTCCAAGCCCTGCCATTACATGACACACTGTAGACACCAGAAGCTCACATCATGCAACAAATCCCTACGGGCTGAGAGGAATATAGAAAGGCACTGCTTTGCTTTTTAAACTCAAAGCTCTTCAGACCCAAACAAGCTGAAGGAGTATTCAGGGAGGGGTCTGACCATGAGTTTGTCCTGTGCATGACCTCCTCTACAAGCTTCCACAGTTATCTGCCAGCAGAGACAGGATATGAATCTAAGCAACAACTCAAGTTTGATCCTGCAAAGCTACTGCAATAAACTGGGCAATGTTTTGTTACAAAATAAGTGGCTTCTTTTTAACTGCTCTACAGGCTATGGTAAAAAAACCCAGGGAAGTACATCCATTATTAAAAAGACAGAAGTCCCTTAATAATAAAAATCCCATAAACCCCATCCAAAAGGAACTGTCATGTCCATCCAAAAATCATAGAGTGGCCTGGGTTGGAAAGGACCTCTAAAGCTCATCCAGTCCAACCCCCTCTGCAGTCAGCAGGGACATCCTCAACTAGATCAGGTTGTCCAGAGCCCTGTCAATCAGCACTTTTAATATCTCCACAACCACCTTCTTGGGTAACCCTAACCTAAGCTGTGTCTGTACCACAGAATCACTGAATCATAGAATCATCAAGATTGGAATAGACCTTTAAGATGATTGAGTCCAACCATAACCCAACTACCATGACCACTAACCTATTTCCTCAAGCACCACACAAAACCACTCTCAGTTTTGACCAGAAGCAAGAAAGCTGGTCAGAAATGCTGGTCAGGAGCTCATCAGCCAAGGTGCAGCACTTCATTAGTGCCACTATTAACTCATGACCACCCTGCCTACCTCCAGGTCACCACAGCAACCTTCTCTGAGACATAACCTGTGCTGCTCAGCCCCTGCTGATCTCTGCTCTCTTCCCTCACTCAGAAGTGAAGGAGATGGCAGTGGACTCGACCTGAATAACAACATGCAAACAGTTGTGCACCACAATGACCTGCAGCAGTGACCTTGCTTGTACAGGCAGGGATCCAATTCCCAGCATAGAAAAGAACCACTTCCATCTCATTATAACAAACACTGCCCATTCCCCATGGTGCCAGCTAACCTCACTGACCAACAGGTAGACCAAAGTGCCCAAATCATGAGGTAGAGCTCTACAGCTAAGAACTCCTATGAGAAAAAATGAACAAAATACAGAGACTTTCTTGCTGAGGAGTAACTCACTCAAAACTAACATTAAAGAGGAAAACCATCACCACCAACAAAGAACAATGAAGAGTGATGCTGACTTTGAGACCTCAAAGCACCACTTGAAACCACAAACACACCAACCCAAGCAGGTGTGCGTGGACAGCATGCAGATTTCCCCTCTGCTTTGATGAGTCCCACACAAATCACAGCAGGATACATCAACAGCTGTCCAGCCCTACCCCAGATCTATTCTGGATTCAAAAATCAACTGTGCTGCACACGTGATTTCAATGTGCTGCTGGATGACCAAGCAAGGGAAAGCATGAATTTAAGTGCAGTCTACAGAGAGAGAATGTGAAGGCTGTAATGTGAGTGAAAAATGGCCATGTTGCTAAGATAAGGCCCCAACCACCAATCTCATTGTCAAGCCTGGCCATCTGTCAGCACAAACCTGATTTACTGCATATAATACTGCTAGACTTGATTACTACTCTGTTGTTATAAAAGGCTCCTGGTTCTGAGCACACCAGAAGCTACTTTCTAGCAACACAAAAAGGGTTAACAAACCACCCCCTCAGAAGCCAAGCTTTATGAGACTGGGTTTCAGAACTTGAAACTGAATTTCTCCCAGTTTCAGTGTCACTGACAGATTAAATCCCTTTACAAATAAATATTAAAACCAGGGAAACACACACACACAAAATGAAGAATCAGGTAAAATTATAGCAAGTGACATCAGTTGCACCCTGTAAGCAAGGCTGCTTGCACTGCTGGATGCTCATTTTTTTATGGAGGATGGTTTTGATGGTGGGCAATTTCAAAGAAGGTTAGAAAAGGCACTTCAGGAAGCATTCATCCAATAGTCATTAAAAAAAAACCCCACAACCACTAATAAAGAGGCCACTTTGCTTCCTTTGCTATCACCTGGACATGCAAACTGTGTGCAAGAAAGGGACCTGGGGGAGCTGACTGACAACTGCCTAAACATGAGCCAGCAGTGTGCCCAGGTGGCCAAGAAGGCCAAGGGCATCCTGGCCTGCATCAGGAACAGCGTGGCCAGCAGGAGCAGGGAAGTCCTTGTGCCCTGTGCTCAGCACTGCTTAGGCCACACCTTGAGTCCTGTGTCCAGTTCTGGGCTTCTCAATTTGAGAAGGACATTGAGAGAATTGAAGGTGTCCAGAGAAGGGCAACAAGGCTGGGGAGGGGTCTGGAGCACAGCCCTGTGAGGAGAGGCTGAGGGAGCTGGGGTTGCTTAGCCTGCAGAAGAGGAGGCTCAGGGGAGACCTTCTTGCTCTCTACAATTACCTGAAAGGTGGTTGTAGCCAGGAGGGGGTTGGTCTCTTCTCCCAGGCACCCAGCAGCAGAACAAGAGGACACAGTCTCAAGCTGTGCCAAGGGAAGTTTAGGCTGGAGGTGAGAAGAAAGTTCTTCCCAGAAAGTGTATTTGGCCACTGGGATGTGCTGCCCAGGGAGGTGGTGGAGTCCCCATCCCTGGAGGTGTTCAAGAGGGGATTGGATGTGGCACTTGGTGCCATGGTTTAGTCATGAGCTCTGTGGTGACAGGTTGGACTCGATGATCTTTGAGGTCTCTTCCAACCTTGGTGATTGTGGGAGTCTGTAATGACCTGAAGCATCCTTAGAGGAAGGGCTGCAAGCAAGACAAACAGCAATGCCACAAAGCCTCGTGGTGCAACACCTCAGGTGAGTGCACCTAATCCAACTCTCCCTCCCTCCCACAAGCCAGGAGAGAAATGTCTGTGTATGAGATTCATCCTTCACATCAAATACCCACTGAGCACACCAGCTGCAGGTACTTTCTCAGGTTAATCAAACAAATCAAATAACAGCATCCAGTAACAACAAGATGATTTTTTCCCTCTAAACAACAGTCCTACACTGCAGGTGGTTTTGTCCCATAGTGAGCAAGCAGCAGAAAAAAACCCCCACATCCTGAGCAGCTGCTCATTAGGTGAGCACCAGTCTGCCTGCACAGCAAATGTCAGCTGGAGAAAACCACAGTTAACCATCATGTAATTAGAGACAGTAACACAGGCACACCAGAAAAAAAAAAGGAGGGAAGACAGCTACAAATTACCCTGGCACAGGCAATTTATTTCTAGGAGTTTATCATTTTAGATGCTCCTGGACTTTAACCTCACTCTTTCTTCTAATGAGGCTTTATTTTCCAGCTTATTTTTTCCCTATTAACCACTAACAGATCACTTTGAACCCTCACCTCCTGCTGAAATCCCCATCCCCAGGTAATTACTTATTCTCAATGAATTCATCGATTCACAGAACTGTTTGGGTTGGAAGGGACCTCGAAGATCTTCCCATGCCAAACCCCCTGCCATGGGCAGGGACACCTCCCACCAGCCCAGCTTGCTCAAAACCTCATCCAACCTGGTCCTGAACACCACTAGGGAGGGGGCAGCCACAACCTCCCTGGGCAACCTGTTTCACCCTCACTGGAAAGAAATTCTTCCTCATCTCCAGTCTCATTCTCCCCTCTCCCAGCTCAAAGCCATTGCCTCTTGTCCTGTCACTCTCAGCCCTTGTCAAAAGTCCCCCCCCAGCTCTTCTGTAGCCCCTTCAGGTACTGGAAGGCTGCTCTAAGGTCTCCCTGGAGCCTTCTCTTCTCCAGGCTGAAGAGAGCCAACTCTCTCAGTCTTTCCCTATAGGGCAGGTGCTGCAGCCCGCTGATCACCTTAGTGACCTCCTCTGGGCCCTCTCCAGCAATTCAATGGATCACTTCATTTAAAAAGACACTGGGAAAGCTCTTTCTCAGCACAAACCAAAACAAACACAAGCTGTCCAGGACCTCACCACAAACCTCCAAAGCAGTGAGACTTCCTTGCAACTTACCTGGTACTCGTTGGGCCAGAAAGTGCTGACAGCCAGCTCCGCTCGCAGCCAGTCCTTGCCGGTGGAGCCGGTGACGTTCCAGATGGGATTAGCCAGCGGCCCTTTGTTCACCCTCACCAGGATGTTCAGAGTGCCTGGGTTTGCTCCGTTCTTGCTGTACAGAAGGTAGCTGAAATCAATGCAGTGAGTGTCATTTTCTTTCATGGTGGGAAGCTGCAGTCGAGTCTTTTCTCCGGGGTCGTGGTCTGAGGAAATCACTATCATGTATGATCCTACAGAGGGGAAGAGTGGGAGAGGGGAACAGAAGAAAAGCAAAACAGCAGTGAGGGAAAAGATAAATGAGAAATGGAGCATTCACTGTGAAACAGACTGGAGTTACACAGGGTCTCACGTCCCAGATTCTCACAATCCCTGCAGCAGGAAATCCAGCAAGCTAGAAAAATGCCCACAAACCACCAGAGAAGCAGGAGCTACCTGGATCTCGGAGCATCCATCGAGAGGCTTCCACCTGCAAACTTTCTGTCTCTCCCATTTCAGGATCAGATAATTGGAAATGGGATCATGGATGGACTGAGTAAGAACAACGAGAAGAGCAAAGGCTCATCATTATTCTGAGGGCACTGAGGTCACAATTCTCTCAACCTGCTCCACCAAGCTTCCAGAAAATGAAAAATACAATCATATAGAATCAGTCAGGGTTGGAAGGGACCACAAGGAGCATCCAGTTCCAACCCCCCTGCAATGGGCAGGGACACCCCACACTAGATCAGGCTGGCCAGAGCCTCATCCAGCCTGGCCTTAAACACCTCCAGGGATGGCGCCCCAACCACCTCCCTGGACAACCCATCCCAGGGCTTCACCACTCTCATGGGGAAGAACTTCCTCCTCACCTCCAGCCTGAATCTCCCCACCTCCAGCTTCATTCCATTCCCCCTAGTCCTATCACTGCCTGAGATCCTGAGCAGTCCCTCCCCAGCCTTCTTGGAGCCCCCTTCAGATCCTGGAAGGCCACAATGAGGTCACCTCAGAGCCTTCTCTTCTCCAGACTGCACAACCCCAACTCCCTCAGTCTGTGCTCACAGCAGAGCAGCTCCAGCCCTCTGCTCATCCTCGTGGCCCTGCTCTGGACACCTTCCAGCACCTCCAGATCCCTCTTGCAATAGGGGCTCCAGAACTGGAGGCAGTGCTCCAGGTGGGGTCTCAGCAGAGCTGAGCAGAGGGGGAGAATCCCCTCCCTTGCCCTGCTGGCCACACTTCTCTTGCTGCAGCCCAGGCTCTGCTTGGCTCTCTGGGCTGCAAGTGCACACTGAGAGCTCCTGCTGAGCTTCTCCTCCCCCAGCACCCCCAAGTCTCTCTCCTCAGGGCTGCTTTCCAGCCAGTCCCTGCCCAGCCTGCATTTGTGCCTGGGATTGCCTCCACCCAGCTGCAGAACCCTGCACTTGGTCTTGTTGAACCTCCTGAGGTTGGCTTGTGCCCACCTCTCCAGCCTGTCCAGGTCCCTCTGGATGGATCCCTTCCCTCCAGCCTGTCTGCTGCCCCACACAGCTTGGTGTCATCAGCAACCCTGCTGAGGGTGCACTCAGTGCCACTGTCCCTGGCACCCACAAAGATGTTGAACAATCCTGGTCCCAGGACTGATCCCAGAGGGACTCTGCTTGTCCCTGGCCTCCACTGGGACCTGGAGCCATTGACAGCCACTCTTTGGGTGCAGCCATCAAGCCAGTTCTGTATCCATCTGGTGGTCACCCATCAAACCCATGTGTCACCAGCTTGGAGACCAAGATGTGGTGCGGGACAGTGCCGAAGGCTTTGCTCAGTGCCAGGCAAATGACAGCAGTTGCTGCCCCTCAGCTGGCATAACAAAAGCCACATTCTTCAGTGCAGCACTTTTTCCAACCCAGAAAAAGAGGCACAGTTTAATTTTAGATACCCTGGCAATGGAAATAGCTCACTTAGAACACCAAGCCACGTTTGGCCTGAAAAGTCAGGTTTCCTGCTCCGTTTGCCGGTGGATTTGAGGGAATAACAGAAGTTTCTATAGCTGGAAGAAAGCCCATCTTGTAAATTCATTTTGTGCATACCACAGAAGACAGAACAAGCTGAGCCTGCCTGTCTAGCTACAAAGGCAGAAAGCAGAAGTTAAAGCAGGTGACACAGGATGTAAAGCCGGGACGGTTTGTCCTGCTGCACTGCAGAATGAACAGCAAAGACAGGGCTACCACCTAAAGAGGTGAGGTGGGGGTTGGGCTCTTCTCACTAGAAACAACTAATAGGACAAGAGGAAATGGCCTCAACCTGCACCAGGGGAGGTTGAAGTTGGATATGAGAAGAAACTTCTTCACTGAAAGGGTTCTCAGGGACAGGCAGAGGCTGCCCAGGGAGGTGTTTGAATCCCCATCCCTGGAGGTGCTTCTAACAGGCGGAGATGTGCAGAGCTAGAGAATGGTTGGACTACTGATCTTGAAGGTCTTTACCAAGCAAAATGATTCTATGATGCTATGATCTATCCCAAGCTCTGAGCAGCTTCATTTCTTCAAGAGTGACAGTTCCACAGCAGGTACAACCTAGTTACTGAACCCCCACAAACACAGCTCTGTGACATAAGATGCCAGGCAAGACTTTACAACCAAGAGAGAAAACCCAACTCAGCATGCAAGCTGAATTCCTGCTGAATGAAACCTCCCTAATCTCAACTGAATTAGCCTCCCTGCTCAATGGCCTGCATCACAAATAGTGTGGCCAGCAGGAGCAGGAAGTCATTCTGCCCTATGCTCAGCACTGGTTAGGCCACACCTGGAGTCCTGTGTCCAGCTCTGGGCTCCTCAGCTCAAGAAGGACATTGAGAGACTTGAAGGTGTCCAGAGAAGGGCAAGGAGGCTGGGGAGGGGTCTGGAGCACAGCCCTGTGAGGAGAGGCTGAGGGAGCTGGGGTTGCTTAGCCTGCAGAAGAGGAGGCTCAGGGGAGACCTTCTTGCTCTCTCCAACTCCCTGAAGGGAGGTTGTAGCCAGGTGGGGGTTGGTCTCTTCTCCCAGGCACCCAGCACCAGAACAAGAAGACAGAGTCTCAAGCTGCACCAGGGGAAGTTTAGGCTGAAGGTGAGGAGAAAGTCCTTCCCAGAGAGAGTAATTGGCCACTGGGATGTGCTGCCCAGGGAGGTGGTGGAGTCACCATCCCTGGAGGTGTTCAAGAGGGGACTGGATGTGGCACTTGGAGCCGTGGTTTAGTTGTCAGGAGGTGTTAGGTATTAGAGGTACTAGGTTGGACTTGATGATCTCTGAGGTCTTTTCCAACCTGGTTGATTCTATGATTCTAGAAGCTTCACATTCACAGATTTTGTTTCTGCTTTTCACCTGAGGAGTACCACAGTAAAGAGCCTGAAGGAAGTCCAGATCAAATCCAGCAAAAATACAGCTCAAAAATTATGCTAAGTCCAAAAAACCCAAACCACCACCACCACCAAAACCCCAACCCACAGAACTCACAGACTTACTAACATTTACCTGAATGAGTACTCCCATAACTGCCCTTCAGTGAATGACAATTCACTGGTGAAAAACCTTCTCTGAAGATTTGCACAAATTATTATTACTGGCATAAAATATTAAAGGTATTATCCTGGGATGCATTGAGTGTGGCCAGCAGGCCAAGGGAGGTTCTCCTCACCTTTTACTCTGCCCTGGTTAGGCCACATCTGCAGTATTGTGTTCAGTTCTGGAGCCTCCAGTTCAAGACAAGGAACTACTGGAGGGAGTCCAGCAGGCTATGAGGATGCTGAAGGGAGTGGAAGATCTGTGTGATGAGGGAAGGCTGAGAGCCCTGGGGCTGTTTAGCCTAGAGAGGGGAAGGCTGAGAGGGGATCTGATCAGTCTGGAGAAGAGAAGGCTCTGAGGTGACGTAATTGTGGCCTTCCAGGATCTGAAGAGGGCTCCAGGAAGGCTGGGGAGGGACTGCTCAGGATCTCAGGGAGTGATAGGACTAGGGGGAATGGAATGAAGCTGGAGGTGGGGAGATTCAGGCTGGAGGTGAGGAGGAAGTTCTTCCCCATGAGAGTGGTGAAGCCCTGGAATGGGTTGTCCAGGGAGGTGGTTGAGGCCCCAGCCCTGGAGGTGTTTAAGCCCAGGCTGGATGAGGCTCTGGGCAGCCTGATCTAGTGTGAGGTGTCCCTGCCCATGGCAGGGGGGTTGGAACTAGATGATCCTTGTGGTCCCTTCCAACCCTGACTGATGATACTATGATACTATATGTGATGGGTGGGTTTCAAGATGAAGGGGCCAGGCTCTTTTTGGTGGTGCCCAGTGCCAGGACAAAGAGCAACAGGTCCAAGCTGGAGCATAGGAGCTTCCACCTCAACACGAGGAAAACCTTCTCTGCTGTGAGGGTGCTGGATCCCTGGAGCAGGCTGCCCAGAGAGCTTGTGGAGTCTCCCTCTCTGAAGACTTTCAAGACCCTTCTAGATGTGTTCCTGTGTGACCTGCCCTAGGTGATCCTGCTTTGGCATGGGGGCTGGACTGGATGGTTACCAGAGGTCCATTCCAAGCCCCACCAGGCTGTGATTCTACGATGACTGTTCTGTACACCACTTTGTCCTTCGATTTTCAGGCGACAAGGAGCCACTGTGCTCTAATAAATCCTTAGCAGTTGTCTGAACCAGTTAGAAAATTGTTGCCAAGCTGCTGCTCAGGAAAAACTCAACATTTATGTATCTGGATGAAGTCACTTTTGTGACATGCTAATTTCCCAGCCTGTAAAACAGTTCTGTGCTGCCACACAAAAATATATCTCCTCACAAAAGAGAAATCAACGTCGTGGAATGGAAGCAGCTTGGCCTGCAGTACAGTGCTGAGATCTCTGGGTTTAATACTTCTCTTCAAGGAAACTCAAACACTGTACCACAAGCAACTAATTCATATTTACAGCTGCATGCAGAACCTGGCCTTGGCTTATTTTATTTACTAGAGATTTTGGCAGCATCTCGGTTGTGGATGATTTCTTCCTGGCTACTACTCCTTTACAAAGACACCAAGTGATCATGCTATGCTCTCTTCATGTGCTGTTATTACAAGGCCTTGCTGATTACAGTCCAGAATCAACTGACAATTGCATAGCAGGAAATTATTGCTGCTAATCCTGGCAAGGTAGAAAATCAGGAGGCGGCATGCAAAGCTCAGCAAACTTTTTCCAAGCACCAGGGAACAATGACCCAGATATTTAATGCTAAAGCAGAGAGAAATAACGAGAGGACAAGGGCATAGCAAGCTAGACAGTAAGGTACTATTTGCCTTGGCAGAAATAGGAGGTGATCTGCTGGAGAGCAGCCCTGTGGAGAAGGACCTGGTGGATAAAAAGTTCTGTGTCCAAGTGCCACATCCAATCCCCTCTTGAACACCTCCAGGGACGGGGACTCCACCACCTCCCTGGGCAGCACATTCCAGTGGCCAATTCCTCTTTCTGGGAAGAGCTTTCTCCCCACCTTGAACCTAAACCTCCCCTGGCACAGCTTGAGACTGTGTCCTCTTGTTCTGGTGCTGGTTGCCTGGGAGAAGAGACCAACCCCCACCTGGCTACAACCTCCCTTGTTGTAGAGAGCAAGAAGGTCTCCCCTGAGCCTCCTCTTCTCCAGGCTAAGCAACCCCAGCTCCCTCAGCCTCTCTTCACAGGGCTGTGCTCCAGACCTTGCAGGTTATGGAAGTATTTTCTATCATAGATCTTGACAGGAGACCAGCTGTGAAGGGGTTTTTTTTTGCATGCAACTTAACATAGAAATCATAGCACAGAGCTGGAACTTGCTTGGTTGCTCAAGGCCTGATCATGAGGGGCAATGGATACAAACTGGAACACCACAGACTTCAGTGCCTTTATTTTTAGCTATTTTTTGTTGGAAAGAGTCTAAATTCCCTTTTCTTGACCTGTCTGTTGTGGATTTCCATTCTGTGTAGGGAAGGTTTTGGTTAGCCCTTGACTTGGCTCAGGAGGAGTGATAAGTAAAGTGTGAAACAAGTATTTTTTCTCTTTCTGTAACTCTTTCTTTGGAAACCACTTTGTCATGATCCCATGAACACAGGAAGTCCACCTGAACATGAGGAAAACCATCTTTGGTGTGAGGGTGCTGGAGCCCTGGAGCAGGCTGCCCAGAGAGCTTTTGGAGCCTCGTTCTCCGGACGCTTTCAAGATCCACCTGAACATGTTCCTGGGTGATCCAGCTTTGACAGTGGGGGTTGGACTCAATGATCTCCAGAGGTTCCTTTCAACCCCCATAACTCTGTGATGACTTGTTTCTTCCATAACAAGGCAATATTTGTCAATTAGAAGGAAGAAGAGGGGGGGAGAAAAAGAGACAGAAAGACACCACCCCGTGTTTCAACGGCATGCCAGCACTTGGAGCAAAGGCTGTGATGAAGCTCTGCCTGCAAATCATTCCTCAAGCTAGAAAAGCAGCTACAGAAGTTCTGTTTCCCTTATCAACATCTTTACATATGAATAAACATGAAAAACACACACACTTCTGAAGTGCCTGAGCTCCTCACCCATTCATACCACCAGCTTCCTGGGGATGTGTTTGTAGTGCTGCAGAGAAAGAAAACACGATGAGATACCAGTTTCTGAGGTGGGATAATTTAAGCCTTTTCACCCTGGATTTTCTTGTGATGGATCTTTAGCAAACACACAGGCTTTAAGCACTCCTAAATCCAGAGACAGAAAAATGTCAGCAACTGGAATTTGTAATGCCAGCTTGCAGAGGCTGTACAAAAGAGCATTTATCTCGCAACGAGCTCCTCTGAACAGCCCTCTACCAACAAAGCATTCAGGAAATGACATTTGGTAGGGAGGTGCATCAGGGAAGCTTCTGAAAAGGACAGTGGCACTGAACAGTGAGCTGTATGTAAGCAACCAGGAGGCAGGGGGAGAAGTCTCACATTTATTTGGGAATTAAGCAAAGCACTGGGTGGTGGATTTGGAGCATCGGCAGCCATGAACGGCCGGCGAAGATGAAAGGAACGGCCCGGAGCTGGCACAAATTCTGGTGGAAACCCATAGATGCATCATGGGTGGTGGCACAGCATCTGCAGGGTGTCTCACAAAGCACTGTTTACAAAGGCCTGCAGTGACAGGACCAGGAGGCAATGGTTTGAAGTCAGAGCAGAGCAGATTTAGACTGGATGTCAAGAACAAGTTGAACGTGTCCAGAGAAGGACAAGGAGGCTGGGGAGGGGTCCGGAGCATAGCCCTGTGAGGAGAGGCTGAGGGAGCTGGGGTTGCTTAGCCTGGAGAGGAGGAGGCTCAGAGGAGACCTTCTTGCTCTCTCCAACTCCCTGAAGAGAGGTTGTAGCCAGGTGGGGGTTGGTATCTTCTCCCAAGGAACCACCAACAGAACAAGAGGACACAGTCTCAAGCTGTGCCAGGGGAAGTTTAGGCTGGAGGTGAGGAGAAAGTTCTTCCCAGAGAGATTTGTTAACCACTAGAATGTGCTGCCCAGGGAGGTGGTGGAGTTCCTCTCCCTGGACAGGGGATTGTATATGGCACTTGAAGCCATGGTTTAGTCATCATGAGGTGTTGGGTGACAGGTTGGACTTAGAATATACATAGCATATACATAGAATAAACCAGGTTGGAAGAGACCTTCAAGATCATCGTGTCCAACCCATCAACCAATCCAACACCACCCAAACAACTAACCCACGGCACCAAGCACCCCATCAAGTCTCCTCCTGAAAACCTCCAATGATGGCGACTCCACCACCTTGATGATCTTTAAGGTCTTTTCCAACCCTGTTGATTCTAAGATTCTCTGATTCTATGGCCCTAATTAGCATAGAAAGGGTTGGCCTAGATGACTGTTACAGTCATGGTGGTGGTGTTGGGTTAACATTTGGACTGGATCTTAGAGGTCTTTTCCAACCACCACAATCCTCTGATTCATGCTTTAGCTGAGAATAGCCAGGAGTCATGTCTCTATCCATACAGCTGCAATGCTATTTAGCAAACTGAAGTACTTGCTGAAGGAAAAAAAAACCAGAAGCTGGAAACCTTCCCAAGCAAGTCTTCAAGCTGTCTTCAGCCTGTCAACCACACAGTTGAGCATATTTGTAAAAGAAAATCTTAAGCAATTTAGCAAGCATGGTCCATTAACACTGAACACCCCACAACGCTCCGAGTTTCACAGAAATGGAAAGAGAGAAGCCTAAAGCAGGAACGTCTACAGACAGCTGCCTCTGGGGTTGCTTCTGACCATCCAGGTGCTGCCTGTGATGTTCACCCAGCAAGTGCAAGCAGCCCTGTGATGCAGCTCTGGGATAACTACAGCAGTTCCCTCAGCTGCTCCTCACCAGTCCTGTTCTCCAGACCCCTCACAGCAGCTTCATTGAGCTTCTATGGACCTCCAGCCCCTCACAGAATCACCAAGGTTGGAAGAGACCTCAAGGATCATCGAGTCCAACCTGTCACCACAGACCTCATGACTAGACCATGGCACCAAGTGCCACATCCAATCCCCTCTTGAACACCTCCAGAGATGGGGACTCCACCACCTCCCTGGGCAGCACATTCCAATGGCTAACAACTCTCTCTGGGAAGAACTTACTCATCACCTCCAGCCTAAACCTCCCCTGGCACAGCTTGAGAATGTGTCCTCTTGTTCTGCTGCTGGGTGCCTGGGAGAAGAGACCAACCCCCACCTGGCTACAGCCTCCCTTCAGGGAGTTGGAGAGAGCAAGAAGGTCTCCCCTGAGCCTCCTCTTCTGCAGGCTAAGCAACCCCAGCTCCCTCAGCCTCTCCTCACAGGGCTGTGCTCCAGACCCCTCCCCAGCCTTGTTGCCCTTCTCTGGACACCTTCAAGTCTCTCAATGTCCTTCTTCAACTGAGGAGCCCAGAACTGGACACAGGACTCAAGGTGTGGCCTAACCAGTGTCCTTCTTGGAGGGAAGAGCCCAAAACTGAACCCGGTGCTCACGGTGAGGCCTCAGCAGTGGTGTGTACAGGGGCACCATCACTTCCCTGCTGCTGCTGGGCACACCATTGTTGATCCAGGCCAGGATACTGGTAGCCTTCTTGGCCACCTGGGCACACCCTGGCTCGTGTTCAGATGGCTGCCAACCAGCACCCTGAGATTCCTTTTCCACTGGACAGTTTCCAGCCACTCTGCCCCAAGCCTGGAGCATTCACAGGGCTGTTGTGACCCAAGTGCAGGACCCAGCATTTGTTCTTACTAAACCTCATCTAATCACCATCACTGGAGGTGTTTAGGAGGAGACTTGATGGGGGGCTTGATGCCATGGTTTAGTTGATTAGGTGGTGTTGGATGACAGGTTGGACATGATGATCTTGAAGGTCTCTTCCAACCTGGTTAATTCTATTCTATTCCATTCTATTCTATTCTATTCTATTCCATTCCATTCTATTCTGTTCCTCTCTACTCTACTCTACTCTACTCTGCTCTATTCTATTCTCATACAACTGGCCCTGGCCATCCATCCAGCCTGTCCAGGTCCCTCTAGAGAGCCTTCCTATCCTCCAGCAGATCAATACAGCCACTCAGCTTGCTCTAATCTGCAAACCTACTGAGAGTGCCTCCATCCCCTTCCCCAGATCATTGATAAAAGATACTAAAGAGCACTGGGCCCAGTCCTGATGGAGGATATATGGAAGATCTCATAGCTGAACAGACACATGGGGTTTATGGTCTGTGACAGCTCTGGTCATGGTTCACCTCCTCCCAACACCCTTCATTCCACAGACATCAACTACTTTTCTCTCCCCAACACTTAAACCCATCAGTGTTAATACTCATCCAAGAGTCATGTTTATAACCTGCCCTTCTACTTTGATGTTTGCTGCATCTCCATCAGGCAGGATGGAGGCTAGGATGCCTGAGAGGTCATCCTATTTTCCATCTGAATTAGTTGTTTTATATTAAATGAATAGAAAAATAAACAAATAGGCTCTCCCTCTAAGCCCTTGCCTCTCAAATTATATTAGCAGCTCAATTGGTTTTACACTCTAGTTCACACCATCTTTCTTCTACTGGGAAATACTTCTGAGATGGATAGGAGCAGCCCTATCTATTATCAAAATCACCCATGCTAACACACCAGCACTTTCCTTTTTATGCTGTTTGGAAAGAAATAATTTGGCTCAGTGTTCAGCAATGGGAGGAGCAGCAAGGAGCAAGACTGCATATAAACTCAGACTGCTGGTTTGGGAAAACTTGTGGGCAGCAGGAACAGGACTTTCATGGGCTGGCTGCTCTGCTGCCCTTCCCTACACAGCCTAGTGGCCAGCTGGAGACAACATGCTGAAGATGCAGAGTCCTCCTCTACCTCCTGGGGTGGGTGAGCCCCAGAGCCACCTCTCAGCTCCTCTCAGTTTCCAGCCCCTCTGCCCCAAGCCTGAAGCCTTCAGCACTTGGTCTTGCTGAATCTCGTCTTTGACCTCAGCCCATTGTTGCAGCCTGGCCAGGTCCCTCTGCAGAGCCTTCCTACCCTCCAGCAGACCACACACAGAATCACAGAATCACCAAGGTTGGAAGAGACCTCAAAGATCACCAAGTCCAACCTGGCACCACAGACCTCATGACTAAACCAAGACCAACACTGCCACACAAGCTGGTCTAGTCTGCAGTCTTACTGAGGGTGCCTCCATCCCCTCATAGAATTGTCAGGTTGGAAGGGACTTCAAGGATCAGCCAGTTCCTACCACCCTGCCATGGGCAGGGACACCTCACACTACAGCAGGTTGCTCACAGCCACCTCCAGCCTGGCTGCAAACACCTCCAGGCAGGAGGCTGCCACCACCTCCCTGGGCAACCTGTGCCAGGCTCTCACCACCCTCATGGGGAACAACTTCTTCCTCACAGCCAATCTCAATCTACCCATTCCTAGTGTTTTTTTTCCCTTCCCCCTAGTCCTATCATTACCTGACACCTTAAAAAGTCCCTCACCAGCTTTCTTGTAGATCCCTGATAAAGATATTAAAGAAAATTGGCCCCAGCAGTGAGCCCTGAGGAGCACCACATGTTTCCTTTTATATAACAAGGTGATTTTGTAATACCAAACCCAGGCAGGGCAAGGGCAGGCTGGCAGCACCATCCAGCTCAGCCATTCAGCAGAGGAAGAGCTGAGCAGTGCAGGTGCCTATGGAAACACTCAGTGAAGTTCCATTTTAATGAACCAATTTGAACAATGTGTGAGAAAGCCAGCATACAAAATGATGCAGATTGCTAACACTAGCAAGAGAAATGCCTCTCTCCTGCAAAGCTCAACAGCTCCAGACAAAAGGCACCCTCAGAGACTGTGGGTGTGCAGGGATATGACACCAACAGAGGCAAAAGAAAGTGTCTACTGAGTGCACATCCCATCTACATCTGTGTCATGCCAGACACCTGGAGTCTAAACCAATCACTCCAATCTCTCTCTCCAATGGTACACTTCTCCTTTACCAGAGCTTAGTTCTCAATGTCTCACAGCAACCTAGCTATTGCTATAGTTTATCTCTGTAATTTCTATTCACAGGATGTCATCATTCAGGGCAAACCAGCATTTCCCTGAGAATGCTGTTTCACATTACATGAGGTCACAGGCTCACAGGATGTCAGGGGTTGGAAGGGACCCAAAGACATCATGGAGTCCAACCCCCCTGCCAGAGCAGGACCATACAAGCTCAGATCACAGAGGAACACATCCAGATGGGCCTTGAATGTCTCCAGAGAAGGAGACTCCACAACCTCTCTGGGCAGCCTGTTCCAGTGCTCTGAGATCCTCCTTGTGTTGAGGTGGAACCTCCTGTGCTGCAGCTTACATCCATTGCCCCCTGTCCTATCCCAGGGAGCAAGTGAGCAGAGCCTGTCCCCTCCCTCCTGACCCCCAGCCCTCAGATATTGATAAACATTGATTAAATGCCCTCTAAGTCTTCTCTTTTCCAGACTAAACAGCCCCAGGGCTCTCAGCCTCTCCTCCCCAGGCAGTGCTCCAGGCCCCTAATGAACCTCGTAGCCCTCTGCTGGACCCTCTCCAGCAGATCCCTGTCCCTTTTAAACTGGGTCAATGAAAAAAAAGAGTGATAATGACATCTACACCGTGCTACTCAAGTTCAAAGTCATCACCAGGTGCAACTTTTGGGCAGCAAAACTGCCAACAGACCATGATTTTTAATACCTGCCACAACTTCTCCTTCAATTCAAAGGTCAGCAAGCACATTTGCAACTCGGAGCGATCAGGGCCTTACTCTCTTTGATAAGGTGCAATTACTTGGACAGCTATTTATCATCTCCAACAATTAAAAAATTGCTCTTGTCTTCAAAGAAGCAAAGGTTGTAAAGTTTCACCTCCAGTCAAAGCCCTCAGAATGTGATTACTGGCTCCAGACTAGCAGGGGCACCACGGAGTTATGGTAAGAAGGTTCTCCGTGGGTGAATCATCACGCGATTGGAAGCGCTGCCAGAGAGACTCAAGTCCAGCACCACACTGGAGAATTTCCAGTCAATGTCCTAGTGAGTCCCAGAACAAGGCTTTTAATCTTAGCCCTTCCAGTCTCTGTCCATTGTCTCTTTGTCCTATTCACAGGACACCACTGAGAAGAGTCTGGCTCCATCCCTCTGACACTCGCCCTTTAGCTATTGATCAGCCTTAATAAGGTGCCCCCTTCAGGCTGCTCTTCTCCAGGCTGAACAGCCCCAGGTCTCCCAGCCCTTCATAGAATTAGAATCATAGAATTCAGATTTTTAGGATTGGAAGGGACCTCAAGGATCAGCCCAACCCCCCTGCCATGGGCAGGGACACCTCACACTACAGCAGGTTGCTCACAGCCACAGCCAGCCTGGCTACAAAAACCTCCAGGCATGAGGCTGCCACCACCTCCCTGGGCAACCTGTGCCAGGCTCTCACCACCTTCATGGGGAAGGAACAACTTCCTCCTAACATGCAATCTCAATCTACCCATTTCTTTTTTTTTTTCCATTCCCCCCAGCCCTATCCCTCCCTGGCAGCCTCAAAAGTCCCTCCCCAGCTTCCTTGTAGCCCTCTTCAGATACTGGAAGGTCACAATGAGGTCTCCTTAGAGCCTTCTCTTCTCCAGACTGAACAGCCCCAACTCAGTCTGCCCTCACAGGAGAGGTGGAAGGTTTCACTTCCTCACAAGCTAGATGTTCCAGTCCCATCAGCATCACAGTGGCTCTCTGATCAACCCTCTGCAGTAGTTCTTGGTCCTTCTTGAACTGGGGAACTTAGAAACGGACACAGTAGTTCATATGTGGCCTCACCAGGGCAGAGCAGAAGGGTAAAAGAACCTCCCTCAGCCTGCTGGCCACACTCTTGATGCATCCCAGTCTCAAGTTATACAGGTAGTTGAAAGGTGATGCTTTATGATCCTAAAGTCCTCTGAAAAAAAGGACTGTAATGAAGCACAGAATCACAGAAAGTTAGATGTTGGAAGTGACCTCCAGAGATCATTGAGCCCAAGCCCCCTGCCAGAGCAGCATCACCCAGGGCAGTCTGCACAGGAACGCATCCAGGTGGGGTTTGGAAAGTCTCCACAGAAGGAGACTCCACAACCTCTCTGGGCAGCCTGCTCCAGGGCTCTGTCACCCTCACAGTAAAGTTTCTCCTCATGTTGAGGTGAAACACTCTATATTCCAGTTTGTATCCACTGGTCCTTGTCTTATCATTGTGCACCACCAAACAGAGCTTGGCCCCCTCCACTTGACCCCCACCCCTCAGATATTGATAGACATCGATCAGATCCCCTCTCAGCCTTCTCTTCTCCAGATCAAACAGCCCCAGGGCTCTCAGGGGAGATGCTCAAATCCCCTAATCATCCTCATGGCTCTCTGTTGCACTCTCTCCAGCAGGTCTCTGTCTCTGTTGAAGTGGGGAGCCCAGAACTGGACACACCATTCTAGGTGTGAAATGATTTTGCACATTGAAGCTGGGGGAGGGTTTTTCCCCCTAGAGGAATGCACCCTTGGAACATCACTTCAGGAGTTCCAGGATATGTTTGTTCTCATGCACAGATGTCACTCATGTTTAGAAAGCAAAACCTTCCACTTCCAAGAAAAGGATTGCTGCTGTAGCAAATATCTGGCAATATAATCCTTCAGTAGACAACATCAATTTTGTGCCTTCAATACACTTAAGGCCAGTATCTGCCTCACAAAACCCACTCTCTATTACTTTAATTTCAGCAGAGATGTCATTAAGTGAATAAGCAATAAAAACAAAGTACTTAAGGGTTGTTGTTCCACCCAAGCAGGCACACAAGCAACCCATGAAGACTAGACTGGGGAATACTCTTCCAGTCCTTGCCTGCTGATAGGTAGATAATTAGGCCTCCAGACTACATAAAAACTTCAAATGCTTCACAAGCAGCAAAAGAGCCTCAAAAAGAAGCAAATAACAATCCAAACAACAAATGAGCTCTCCTTAAGCTTCCCTGAAGAAGGTGTGGATGGAGGAGAACACACGTGGAGGCTGCTGCAGGTTTTCTGAAGCTCTCCATCCTTTGCCAAATCCTTAAGGCAAGGCTGTGGAAGCAAACACTGAAGGGCTGCCAAGATGCCCTTGCAGCAACTCATTTAGAGATTAAAAGGACACTTAGTGATTTTAATTTTGTGCTCTTTTCCTTCTCACTAAACTGCTTCTACTACTTAGATCAATTTCTGAGCTGCATCTTCAGATATACAGAAGCAAAACTTTCAGCATTTCTGTGACTCAGAGGCACACCTGGAAGTGAAGCAATTTATTACTTGTTCCACTTTTAGTTTCATTACGGGAAGAATCATAAAATCATGGAATCTCAGAATGGTAGGGGGTGGAAGGGACCTCTGGAGATCAAGTTCAATTCCCCCTGCCAAAGCGGGTCACACAGAAACACATCCAGATGGGTCCTGAAAGTCTCCAGGGAAAGAGACTCCACAGCCTCTCAGAGCAGCCAGCTCCAGGGCTCCAGCACCCTCACACCAAAGTTTTCCCTCGCGCTGAGGTGGGACGTTCTGGGTTCCAGTTTGTGTCCACTGCCTCTCCTGCTATCACAGGGCACCACTGAAAAGAGCCTGGCCCCTTCCTCTTGAAACCCACCCTTCAGATATTTGTAAACATTAATCAGATCCCCTCTCAGCCTTCTCTTCAGGCTAAACAGCCCCAGGGCTCTCAGCCTTTCCTCATCACACAGGTGTTCCAGGCCCTTCACCCTCCATTGCACTCTCTCTGTCGTTCTCTGTCATTCTTGAATAGGGGAAGCCCAGAACTAAACTCAATATTCCAGATGTGGTCAGACCATGACAGAGTAGAGGGGGAAGAGAACCTCCCTTGACCTGCTGGGCACACTCTTCTTAATCACAGAGTCATAGAATCAATAAGGTTGGAAAAGACCTCAGAGATCATCAAGCCCAACCTGTCACCCAACACCTCATGAAGACTAAACTCCAAGCTCCGCATCCAATCCCCTCTTGAGTACCTCCAGGGATTGGGACTCCACCACCTCCCTGGGCAGCACATTCCAGAGGCTAACAACTCCCTCTGGGAAGAACTTTCTCCTCACCTCCAGCTTAGACTTCCCCTGGTGCAGCTTGAGACTGTGTCCTCTTGTTCTGCTGCTGGGTGCCTGGGAGAAGAGACCAACCCCCACCTGGCTACAACCTCCCTTCAGGTAGCTGTAGAAAGCAATAAGGTCTCCCCTGAGCTTCCTCTTCTCCAGGCTAAACAATCCCAGCACCCCAATACACCCCAGCAATCCCAATGCACCCCAGGAAACCATAACCTCCCTGGGCAACCTGTTCCAATGTCTCAACACCCTCAAGTTTTTCCAGTACTCACTGAATTCAGAAAGCTATGTTTTAATTTACTTTGTCATCAAAGTCAGTACTCCCAATTGACTGATCAATGTCTTTTAATAAGGTCAGACATGAGACAAATCCTCCAGAGCACCCATCCCTGCATGTACCTACAAAGCAAGGAGCTGCAGGAGCTCATGTCACAGCACAGACTTGCTACTAGAGATTCACCTGCAGCCAGTTACTATTCAGGTTGCTAGTTCTGAGCTTCAGATGGTTGCTCACAGCTTCCCACATTTTATCCAGGCATCCTCCCCATTTCCTGCAACTCAGCTTCAAAGCCTTTCTTCAGAAGGATCTCTTGAGGATCTGAGTGGATGTGCTATTTCTGCACACACAAACATCTTCCTCACCCTAAAGATTCTATGGTCTAAATTTAGGGGGAAATGTAGTAGCAGAAAAGCCATGGATGGACACAAAGAGAGAAAAACTTTCTTCGGGAAGACTTCCAAGGGAAAGACACAAACACCACTCTTGGTTTTCACAGCAAAAAAGATACATCAAGAAAAGACTTCACTGCTTTTGAAAGCCAAGAAAGGGAGATGCCTGGGATAGGAAAAGTTTCTTTGATGCAAGAGTGGTCAGGGATTGGAATCACAGAATCACCAAGGTTGGAAGAGACCTCAAAGGTCAGCAAGTCCAACTTGTCACCACAGACCTCATGACTAAACCATGGCTCCAAGGGCCACATCCAATCCCCTCTTGAACACCTCCAGGGATGGGGACTCCACCACCTCCCTGGGCAGCACATCCCAGTGGCCAATTACTCTTTCTGGGAAGAACTTCTTCCGCACCTCCAGCCTAAACCTCCCCTGGTGCAGCTTGAGACTGTGTCCTCTTGTTCTGCTGCTGGGTGCCTGGGAGAAGAGACCAACCCTCACGTGGCTGCAACCTCCCTTCAGGGAGTTGGAGAGAGCAATGAGGTCTCCCCTGAGCCTCCTCTTCTCCAGGCTAAGCAACCCCAGCTCCCTCAGCCTCTCCTCACAGGGCTGTGCTCCAGACCCCTCCCCAGCCTCCTTGCCCTTCTCTGGACACCTTCAAGTCTCTCAATGTCCTGCTCAAATTGAGGGACCCAGAACTGGACTCATTTTACTACTTTTCTGCTGAAGATCAGTGAACATTTTAAAGGCATAGCCTATATACTACCACAATACTTCTGGGCAGAAAAACACCAGCCAGGGATTACTTTTTTCCCCCCCCATAACCTTTTGAGAAGGCCATCAAATCAAATCTTCTGTGCAGTGGCAAGGGATGCAAAACCCCCACCGCTGTCCATTCGCTGCCAGGCAGCTTGTCAACACTTCCAACTGTAATTTTCTGGGGGTTTTTAGCAGAATGTATTTCTCTGAATGAAAACAAATCACACCTTAAATGACCAAAAAAACCCCAACCCCCAAACCAACCCAAAACCAACCCAAAAGCCCCAAAGCTCACTGTGGCTTTCCTGCTTTCCAGTGCAGAGAGAGAGGAAAAGAGGGGCAAAAAGTGAATGCTTTCAAATGCACTTCAAACCACTAATTCCATTTTGTTTCAATTACATCCTGTTACCATAATATCTTTTTAATCAGTTCTAGACAGAAAACAGTACTCTTGACTACATAAAGATGCTAATGAGTGATTCAGGCTTTTTTTTTTTGCTGATTGCTCAACAAGATTTCTCCTAATTTGCAGATAGCACAGAGCTACAGCACATATCAGCACTGGGAAAAGAAATGGCAGGTTGCTTGATAGGATGAATGAAGCCTCACTGTGCCTTGCTGGGCTGCTTCCAATCCAAGATGCAGAAGCTCTAAGGAGACCTAATTGTGGCCTTCCGGGATCTGAAGGGGGTTACAAGAAAGCTGGGGAGGGACTTTTGAGGGTGTCAGGGAGGGATAGGACTGGGGGGGATGGAGCAGAACTAGAAATGGGGAGATTGAGATTGGCTGTGAGGAAGAAGTTGTTCCCCATGAGGGTGGTGAGAGCCTGGCACAGGTTGCCCAGAGAGGTGGTGGCAGCCTCCTGCCTGGAGGGTTTTGCAGCCAGGCTGTGAGAAACCTGCTGCAGTGTGAGGTGTCCCTGGCCATGGCAGGGGGCTTGGAACTGGATGATCCTTGAGGTCCCTTCCAACCCTGACAATTCTATGATTCTAAGTTGTTATGCTGGTGCCAGGTGCTGCACATGGGCCACAACCACCCCATGAATGCTTCAGATTTGGGGCATATTGGCTGGAAACTGCCCAGCAGAGAAACACCTGGGGTGCTGTTCAACAGCTGTCTGAACTTCACATGGGAGTTTCTTCCATATGTGTGGGAAGTTACTCCCTGCTACAAGTGATTCCCTGAAATGGACTATCTGCACAATAGGGACTTCACAGACACACAGAGATGTTCTCCTACCAATCACAGAATCATAGAATCAATCAGACTGGAAAAGACCTCAGAGATCATCAAGTCCAACCTAGTACCTAACACCTCCTGACAACTAAACCATGGCTCCAAGTGCCACATCCAAGCCTTTCTTGAACACCTCCAGGGATGGGGACTCCACCACCTCCCTGGGCAGCACATTCCAGTGGCCAATTACTCCTTCTGGGAAGAACATTCTCCTCACCTCCAGCCTAAACATCCCCTGGCACAGCTTGAGACTGTGTCCTCTTGTTCTGCTGCTGGCTGCCTGGGAGAAGAGACCAACCCCCACCTGGCTCCAACCTCCCTTCAGGGAGTTGGAGAGAGCAAGAAGGTCTCCCCTGAGCCTCCTCTTCTGCAGGCTAAGCAACCCCAGCTCCCTCAGCCTCTCCTCACAGGGCTGTGCTCCAGACCCCTCCCCAGCCTCCTTGCCCTTCTCTGGACACATTCAAGCCTCTCAATGTCCTTCTTGAACTGAGGAGCCCAGAACTGGACACAGGACTCAAGGTGTGGCCTAAGCAGTGCTGAGCACAGGGCAGAATGACTTCCCTGCTCCTGCTGGCCACACTCTTCCTGGTGCAGGCCAGGATGCCCTTGGCCTTCTTGGCCACCTGGGCACACTGCTGGCAAGGACCACAGCTGGCAAGGACCACAGAGTTCATCAAGTCCAAGCTATTACCTATTACACCAAAGGGTTCCACCCCTCTGCAGAGATGGTTCAACATGTGCACCCTCCCTCTCACGAGGCGAGCTGGAATGTTCTTCTAAACCGTTCACTCTCCGTCCTCCCCAACAGCCCCTCCAACCTCTTAGCTTCAGATGACTCACAACAAGTTCAGGTTTTAATTAAATTCTAAGCTTTTAGCAAGTTCCTACTAAAAATCTGTCTGGAACAGCCCTGTTTTTGATGTTGCATTTCGTGTTCCAGGCTTTGTGCTCTTTCCTGTTTTCCTCCCTGGGCTGTAATCCACACTCCTAATACATTCGATGTTATAAAATGAAAATACAAATGTAAAATACATTTTAACAAAAGGCCTTCAGCATTACCAGTAACCTCATTCTTCCAAGCTTGAAGCTGCAGCTCCAGCCCTCTGTCAGGCTGGCAGCTTGCTGTTCCCTGCTTTCCAAGTGATCAGAATACCTCTTAGCACCGACTTGATGCACACGTAGCCGTGGCGTATCAGCCCCCACCCTAACCAAGAGCGACTCTCTTCATCTCTTCAATGTGCCCCTACTAGAAAGACAGAGAATAAATAGTTTGCACTAAGTAATGCTTGGGAATCTGAGCTCAGGAGGGTTAAGCAATTGGTTGTCCTGGCCCCAGAAAAGCAAAGAATCCTTTGGGCTGCAAAACGCCTTAAAGATCATCCAGCCCAACCACCTTCTAGCTCTACCAAGGCTGCTGTTAAGCCATGTCCCTCAGCACCACATCTCTGCCTCCTGGAAAAACCTCCAGGGATGGGGTTTCAACCACTTCCCTGGGCAGCCTGTGCCAGGCTTTGAGAACCCTTTTAGTGAAGAAGTTTCCTCCTATGTCTGGCCTAAACCTCCACGGGTGCAGACTTAAGACCAGCTACACCCATGCCACATAATGACCACTGCAATATGAGCTCTAAAGAGTAACTGTGCCAGCCACTATGTCAGTCACTATTACTGTTATTATTTGATCAAACTTAGCAATGTTTATCACAAATCTTAGGAGTGCTGTGGCACAGGAAGATCTTAAAAGACAAGAAATAGTCATAAAATCATTCAGTTTGGAAAAGACCTTTAAAACAGACTCCAAGCATTAACCCAGCACGGCCAAGGGCACCACTAAACTGCATCCCCAAGTGCAACATCAGCTGTTAAACAGTCCCAGGGATGGTGACTCCACCACTTCCCTCAGCACCCTGTTCCAGTGCTTGACAATCCTTTTGCTGAAGAATGTTTTTCCTAACATCCAACCTAAATCTCCTCTGGTGCAAGCTGAGGACATTGCCTCTCATCCTACCTCTTCTTAGTTGGGAGAAGAGACCAAACCCCACCAGGCTCCAACCTTCCTTCTGGGAGTTATAGAGAGCAGTAAGGTCTCTTCTCCCAGGCACCCAGCACCAGAACAACAGGACACAGTCTCAAGCTATGCCAGGGGAGGTTCAGACTGGGTGTTAGGAAGAAATTCTTCACAGAGAGAGTGATTGCCCATTGGAATGTGCTGCCCATGGAGGTGGTGGAGTCACCATCATTGGAGGTGTTCAGGAGGAGACTTGATAGGGTGCTTGGTTGCATGGTTTAGTTGATTAGGTGGTGTTGGGTAATAGGTTGGATGTGATGATCTTGAAGCTCTCTTCCAACCTGGTCTGGTCTGGTCTGGTCTATTCTATTCTATTCCCCTCACCCTCCTCTTCTCCAGGCTGAACACCCTCAATTCCCTCAGCTGCTCCTCACCAGCCCTGTTCTCCAGACCCTTCAGCTGCTTCATTGCCCTTCTCTGGATGTACAAATCCTGCTATAAATAAAAGCTCCTACTTAAGTTGTTTTTTCTTCACTTTTGTAAGAGCTGCAGCTCTAACTCTTCTAGGTTTAATTTGCCATACCATTATGTAGACTTTCTGCCAAACTTGGCTTCAAGAGGTGGCAGGAACAAAATCCATTTGTTCTCCCTTCTGGGACAATTAGGGCAAATTACACTTTGCATTTGGGTTATTATTTCTGCATGTTTTCCTAAGGGTTTCCTCCCAAGAGATTAAACAGCATTATTAGCTTGATTTTAAAGAAGTTAAGGGGAAAAAAAAAGCCATGCTTGAAGTTTGAGCTAACAAAGAGCACTGGGATTTCTGTCATTTCTATCTGGGCTCCTCAATTTAAGAAGGACACTGAGATACTTGAACGGGGCAGAGTCCAAGGACAGGAGATTGAACACATCCAAATGCCAGGTGCTGCACTTTGGCCACAATAGCCCCATGCAGAGCTACAGGCTGGGGTCAGAGTGGCTGGAGAGCAGCCAGGCAGAAAGGGACCTGGGGGTAGTGGTGGACAGCTGACTGAACATGAGCCAGCAGTGTGCCCAGGTGGCCAAGAAGGCCAATGGCATCCTGGCCTGCATCAGGAACAGTGTGGCCAGCAGGAGCAGGAAAGTTGTTCTGCCCTGTGCTCAGCACTGGTTAGGCCACACCTGGAGTCCTGTGTCCAGTTCTGGGCTCCTCAGATTAGGAAAGATATTGAGCTGCTGGAAGGTGTCCAGAGAAGGGCAACAAAGCTGGGGAGGGGTCTGGAGCACAGCCCTGTGAGGAGAGGCTGAGGGAGCTGGGGTTGCTTAGCCTGCAGAAGAGGAGGCTCAGGGGAGACCTTCTTGCTCTCTCCAACTCCCTGAAGGGAGGTTGTAGCCAGGTGGGGGTTGGTCTCTTCTCCCAGGCACCCAGCAGCAGAACAAGAGGACACAGTCTCAAGCTGTGCCAAAGGAAGTTTAGGCTGGATGTGAGGAGAAAGTTCTTCCCAGAAAGAGGAATTGGCCACTGGAATGTGCTGCCCAGGGAGGTGGTGGAGTCCCCATCCCCAGAGGTGTTCAGGAAAGGCTTGGATGTGACACTTGGAGCCATGGTTCAATTGTCAGGAGGTGTTAGGTATTGGGTGACAGGTTGGCCTTGATGATCTCTGAGGTCTTTTCCAACCTGTTTGATTCTATATCTGGTTTAGGTTTTCAAAGCAAAACAGTTCTGAGCAAAAAAAAAATAACAATAATAAAAGCAAATTGCTTCAGTATCACAACCACAGACAGCTTCCCCCTCTATTTTAGTTCTCAGATGTATGCCATTAAGTTTGATTCTTTGTTGTTCACTGTTAGCTCTCTTGGCAATGAAAATATCTGGGCCTTGCATAAGCGCCGACGGAGCGTTGCGAATCTGGAACGGTTCAGGAAATGCTTCAAGATTTTCCCCAAAATCACTGAAGGAAAAACAACACACAATAAAAACTCAATCTACTCGGGATTGCCAGCCTTGTTATTATGCAATTATGGGCCTTAAAGAAATGTTAGTTGCCATAACAACTTGGAACACTTCGACAGCCATTAGAAATCTTTCGCTCTCTCTCTTTCTCTCTCTCTCTCTTTCTTCGTATCCATTGCTTATTTTTAACCCTGACTTCCTCTTGATGCCCTTTTTGCTAGGCAACCTTATTAGCTAAACCCCTCCTGTGGTGGCATTGACAGATACAATTGTAGGCATCCCCACAGCCAAACAAATAGATTATCTGCACAAAAGCTTCCAGATGGGCCACAGACCTTAGAGACATAAAATTGTCAGGGCTCGAAGGGACCTCAAGGATCAGCCAGTCCCGACCCTCCTGCCATGGGCAGGGACACCTCACACTACAGCAGGTTGCTCACAGCCACAGCCAGCCTGGCTGCAAACACCTCCAGGCAGGAGGCTGCCACCACCTCCCTGGGCAACCTGTGCCAATCTCTCAGCACCCTCATGGGGAACAACTTCTTCCTCACATCCAAGCTGAATCTACCCACTTCTATGGTTTTTCCATTCCCCTAGTCCTGCTCTTCGGTTTTAATGAAAAAGTTGTACAAAGCCATATTGGTGTAGGGGTGGGGGAGCACACAGGCACCTGATGCTGTTTTCTGCTGGAAGCTCTACAAGTGATGTAGAAATCATACAGATGATCAGAAGGATGGAGAACCTCCCCTATGGGGATGGGCTGAGGGAGCTGGCATTCACAGAATCACCAAAGTTTGAAGAGACCTCAGAGATCAAGTCCAACCCATCACCACAGACCTCATGATTAAACCGTGGCACCAAGTGCCACATTCAATCCCCTCTTGAACACCTCCAGGGATGATGACTCCACCACCTCCCTGGGCAGCACATTCCAATGGCTAACAACTCTCTCTGGGAAGAACTTTCTCCTCACCTCCAGCCTAAACTTCCCCTGGCACAGCTTGAGAATGTGTCCTCTTGTTCTGCTGCTGGGTGCCTGGGAGAAGAGACCAACCCCCTCTTGGCTACAACCTCCCTTCTGGGAGTTGCAGAGAGCAATGAGGTCTCCCCTGAGCCTCCTCTTCTCCAGGCTAAGCAACCCCAGCTCCCTCAGCTTCTCATTGTAGTGCTTATGCTCAAGGCATTGTTCAGCCTGAAGAGAAGATGACTCCAGGGATACCTTAGAGCTGCCTTCAGCACCTTTAGGGGCTGCAGGAGAGCTGGGGAGGGACTTTTGACAAGGGCTGGGTGTGACAGGATGAGGGGCAATGGCTTTGAGACTAGAGCAGGGTAGACTTTAGGTTGGACATTGCTCAGACCTTATAAAAAAGTTGCTCAGATCTTAGAATCATAGAATCAGTCAGGGTTGGAAGGCACCACAAGGATCAGCCAGTTCCAACCCCCCTGCCATGGGCAGGGACACCTCACACTAGATCAGCCTGGCCAGAGCCTCATCCAGCCTGGGCTTAAACACCTCCAGGGACAGGGCCCCAACCACCTCCCTGGACAACCCATTCCAGGGCTTCACCACTCTCATGGGGAAGAACTTCCTCCTCACCTCCAGCCTGAATCTCCCCACCTCCAGCTTCATTCCATTCCCCCTAGTCCTATCACTCCCTGAGATCCTGAGCAGTCCCTCCCCAGCCTTCTTGTAGCCCCCTGCAGATACTGGAAGGCCACAATTAGGTCACCTCAGAGCCTTCTCTTCTCCAGCCTGTACAACCCCAACTCCCTCAGTCTGTCCTCACAGCAGAGCAGCTCCAGCCCTCTGCTCATCCTCGTGGCCCTTAGTGTGGGCTTGAGCCTCCTTTAATTATCATCATACCAAAAAAAGAATAAATCTCCAATTTCTCCATCCCTCCACAAAGTGCTTAAAGACCTGAAACCACTGCATCCTGCCAGCTAATGGCATGGAGCGCTGCAGTTTATGCATGCACTTAATGCACTATGGCAAGCCATAAACCTCCAGCTTTGGGGGGAAAAAAAAAACACCCCACTGAAATAAAATTATACCTACCTCCTGCAATTTTTACCAACTTCTGCTACCTCAGAGCAGATTAAATCTTTGCAGGTGATTTATTTTACAGCAGCCCTTCACTCAAATCAAAACAAAAATGCTCCCCCTCCCTCCCCCCCCCCCCAAAAGGAAAAAGAATGAGACAAAGATTGAAGAAAATATGAACAAATCTGCTCTTCCCTCCTCTCTCTCTGCCTCTCATAAATCTCCTATATTGACATTCATGCTACTTATTTGTCGAGTTTTCATTATAATGAAAAGCTGTAAGAGTAATAAACCTGTCTGTGCTGCCCCAGGAAACGGTGTGGAAATTAACAGAGCCAACAGGAGAAAGCCAGCAGGGGAAAATCGTCCCCAAGTTGGGATCATTACAAAAAAAAAACCATTAAAAACTAGTATGAGCTGAAGATTTGGGGTTTGAGTGGCTGAGATCAGTAGAGTCTGGCATTGAGTCAGGCGTCAGCAAATTTGCAGATGACACCAAGCTGGGAGCAGGAGTTGATAAGTTAGAGGGCAGAAGGGCTCTGGAGAGAGACCTTGACTGGCTGGACAGATGGGCAGAGGCCAACAGGATGGCATTCAACAAATCTTTGAGGGCTCTTCCAACCCTGGTGATACTGTGAAATCCAAGTGCCAGGTGCTGCACTTTGGCCACAACAACCCCAGGCAGAGCTACCAAACAGAAAGGGACCTGGGGGTGCTGACAGACAACTGCCTAAACATGAGCCAGCAGTGTGCCCAGGTGGCCAAGAAGGCCAATGGCATCCTGGCCTGCATCAGGAACAGTGTGGCCAGCAGGAGCAGGGAAGTCATTGTGCCCTGTACTGGTTAGGCCACACCTTGAGTCCTGTGTCCAGTTCTGGGCTCCTCAGTTAAAGAAGGACATTGAGAGACTTGAAGGTGTCCAGAGAAGGGCAAGGAGGCTGGGGAGGGGTCTGGAGCACAGCCCTGTGAGGAGAGGCTGAGGGAGCTGGGGTTGCTTAGCCTGCAGAAGAGGAGGCTCAGGGGAGACCTCATTGCTCTCTACAACTCCCTGAAGGGAGGTTGTAGCCAGGTGAGGGTTGGCCATGTGGTCTGTGGTGACAGGTTGGACTTGATGATCTTTGAGGTCTCTTCCAACCTTGGTGATTCTGTGATACTAGGGAGAAGAGACCACTCTCCACCTTTCTCCAACCTCTTTTCAGGGAGCTGTAGAGAGCAATGAGGTCTTTCCTCATCTTTTTCTTCTCCACCACTTCCCTCAGCTGCTCCTCAGCGGCCCTGTTCTCCAGGCCCTTCCCCAGCATTGTTGCCCTTCTCTGGACACAGTCCAGCACCTCAGAGTCTCTTGTAGTGAAGGACCCCAAAACTGAACACAGGATTCTGCAAATAAAAAGCAAACAATTCATCCAGAGGTCTCTGGGTCATTTTACACTCTTTTTTTTCAGACTCTGCTTCAAGATGCCCACCTAGTCATGAAGAGTTTCATCTTCAGGTCTTCTCTTTGAGAAGAATTAATGTGGTGGATAATTCCTTGATTTCTCTTTCAAAGGTCAATTAAGAGCTCTGCCAATGGCTGGCTTTTCATCCATTTGAGAGAAGATTAAAACTCAAGTCATTACTCTCTCTTTTTTTGATAAGCAGTGCAAATATGTATGAAAAATGCTTGCTGGCTCTTTTGCCTCCAGCTTCCTCAGCACACCACTCAGCACAGAAGAAAGAACGTGGGAGAGGGAAAGCCATGAAGAGAATAGCAGAATCCACTGGACGTTGTGCGCGTGTATTGATGAGTGGCTTGGACAGCAGCTCTCTGAGCTGGGTTAGGAACTGGCTGGAGGCTGAGCCCAGAGAGTGGTGGTGAATGGTGCCACAGACAGCTGGCAGCCAGGCACCAGCGGTGTGCCCCAGGGAGCAGTGCTGGGCCCATTCCTCTTTAATATCTTCATTGATGATCTGGATGAGGGCATTGAGTCAGTCATCAGCAAATTTGCAGATGACACCAAGTTGGGAGCAGATGTTGGTCAGTTAGAGGGCAGAAGGGCTCTCCGGAGGTCTAGTCATGAGGTCTGTGGTGACAGGTTGGACTCAATGATCTTTGAGGTCTCTTCCAACCTTGGTGATACTGTGATACTGTTTCTTTACATTCATTAACCCCCTGTGGCAGGGGGACTGGAACTGGATGATCCTTGAGGTCCCTTCTAACCCTAACAATTCCCTGGTCCTAGGACTGTAAAGCACTGATGTTGCTGCAGCTTTGGATGTCTTTTTAATGTCCAACCATGTCCCTGCAAGATAGCTTAAAGCATTTCAGGAGTAGGGGAGGGAGAATCATAGAACTGTCTAATTTGGAAAATACTTCTAAGATCACTGACTCCAACCAGCAATCCAACACCACCAAGGCCATTAAACCCTGTCCCCAAGTGCCATGGCCACAGGTTTCTTGAACACCTCCAGGGATGGGAATTCCACCACCCCCCTGGGCAGCCTGTGCCAATCCCTGACCACTCTTGCAGCAAACACCTAACCCTCTCCTGGCACAATTTCAGGCCATGTCCTCTCCTTCTATCACCTGATCCTACGGAGAGGAGACCAACCCAACCTCACTTCTCCTCAGCAGCTGAGGGAAGTGGTGGAGAAGAAAAAGATGAGGAAAGACCTCATTGCTCTCTACAGCTCCCTGAAAAGAGGTTGGAGAAAGGTGGGGGGTGGTCTCTTCTTCCTAGTATCACAGAATCACCAAGGTTGGAAGAGACCTCAAAGATCATCAAGTCCAACCTGTCACCACACATCTCATGGCTACAACCTCCCTTCAGGGAGCTGTAGAGAGCAATGAGGTCTCCCCTCAGCTTTCTCTTCTCCAAACTAAACCACCCCCAGTTCCCTCAGCTGCTCTCCATAATAGAGGAGAGTCAGAAGACAAAGGGGGAAGAGATGGGAAGGAAAAGACAAAGCACAAAATCAGCATTTTTCATCACTTAGGCGATGGAACAGAACTAGAGACAGTTACCATGTTAATTAACAGGGAAGGTCAAAGACAAACATCATTATAGGTAATTTTTCTTCCTATTGCAAATTTCAATCAAGCACAGAGGCATTAGGGAAGCATGCAAATTACCCTAAGTCTTTTAAGCACATGAAAATTAACTTGCTTACTTAATGCAAAAAAATAAATGTTCACTGTCCTATCAGCTCCAAACAAGGAGAAGAATTAGCATCAGTCTCAGTATTTCAGGTTCAGATCTTTTGATCAGAGTTGGGTTATTATTCAAGATCTTCAGTGGTTTAGATCTTACAGGGGGGGAAAAAAAAAGTAATATACTGATGACAGTACAGAATGAAGACTTTGGGTTTTTTTTTTTGTGGTAAATGATGAATTAAAAGCAACTTTCTGTTAATGTTTAGCATAAAACAGTCCCTAATCTGCTTGGAAATGATCTCAGAGCAGACTGCTGTAGAAGCTGAAGTTAGTAAGGGGACTTACTAAAGTGTAGCAGTCTGTGTTCAAAACTAGCCTCATAGAATTGTTAGGGCTGGAAGGGACCTCAAGGATCAGCCAGCTCCAACCCCCCTGCCATGGCCAGGGACACCTCACACCACAGCAGGTTGCTCACAGCCACCTCCAGCCTGGCTGCAAACACCTCCAGGCAGGAGGCTGTCACCACCTCCCTGGGCAACCTGTGCCAGGCTCTCACCACCCTCATGGGGAACAACTTCTTCCTCACATCCAATCTCAATCTACTAATTTCTAGCTTTGTTCCATCCCCCCCCCCCCCAAGTCCTATCTCTCTCTGACACCCTCAAAAGTCCCTCCCCAGCTTTCTTGTAGTCCCCTGCAGATACTGCAAGGCCACAATTAGGTCTCCTGGGAGCCTTCTCCAGGCTAAACACCCCCAGCTCCCTCAGCCTCTCCTCACAGGGCTGTGCTCCAGACCCCTCCCCAGCTTTGTTGCCCTTCTCTGGACACCTTCCAGCATCTCAACATCTTTCTGAAACTGAGAGGCCCAGAACTGGACCCAGGGCTCAAGGTGGAGACTCCTTCTCCAGAGATCTTCAAAACCCACCTGGATGTTTTCCTTTGTGACCTTCTCTAGGTGATCCTGCTTTGACAGGGGGTTGGACTCAATCTCCAGAGGTCCCTTCCCCTCCATACCTCTCTGTGATTCTGTGTAACTTACTCCACACTGTAAGAATGTTAAGATTTGCAACAATCAAACCTCTTCAGCTGTTCAATTCAGTCCCTACTCATTATGCCAACCAAGCAGCAGATGACATCCATGTCCAGCTCAGCTAAGTGCAGCTGAACAGAAGTGAATGCTGAATAAATACTGTTCCATTCCCCACTCACTCTTAAACACAAAACCTGGTCCCTTGTACAGATGAATTTTTGATTAACCCCCACCACACACAGCTGAGTAAGACTTCAGCTTTTCAAGTGGTGCTGTAGTGAGGTCAGATTCTTTCTGAGGAGCACCACAGCTCACTGGGGGAACAATCATAAATGCTCTCCCGATTAGGATCTCAGTTAAGGATCACAGAGATGGAGCAGATGGGATGCAAGAGATAAACATTTAAATGCAAATATCTTTGTTAACAGGAAACTTGTTAAAGGGAGTTATGAAAGCACATGGAAGGGAAGTGTTCATCCATTTAAATCAGACACATTTCAAAGTTTCTCCCAGCAGGAGAGTCAGATGAAGTCTCCAAGCAATCCAGGAACAGTCAGCACATCGACTTGGGGAAAAAAAAAAAAGAGAAGAAAAGAGCAGCAAAGATTTTTCCCCAGTTGCCTTTTCAGAAGTCAATAGGAAACACTTGGCAAAGCTCTGCAGCAATACCACTTCCCTCTTCTCCTTAATGCTCTTGCCATTTGCTGCTCGCATTCAGCAGGCAACGCTGAGTGCTGTATTGCAACATCTCGCTCTGCCCCCAGAGCTGCTCTTCCTGATTTATTCAAGACAAAATGACAACCCTCCCCAAGACAGACAAGGACAGGCCTAGCTGCCTGCAGGCTCTGCCATTCCAGCTCCTTATTCATTTTGCACCTTCAGGGCACACATCCCTGCAATCACTTCTCCACTTCAGGCTGCACAGATAGCGCTGGGGGTTGATTGCAGACGCGGAAAGGGAACGAATATATAAGCAAGCCACAAAAACAAGGCCTGAAGTAGGCCAATTACAGTCAGTGAAAACTAAGAAGTGACAAAACAAGCCACCAAAGGAACCCCTAAACTAATCAAAATTGGTTTAATGTTAACTTGGCTCACTGGGGAAATAAATGTTTAAAATAGGGCTGAGGAGAATTTCTATCACTTCTGCTTAAAACTGCTAGATGCTAGGCTGCCATTGTTAAACAGCTCTCCCCAATTACACCTTCTCCTCAGGCAGCCACTTTCTGGCCATCCTCACAAGAGCTGAAATTTCTTTCTGATCCAGCAAAGGGACCATCACTCTTCACTCTCACCAAGAGGCACTTCCCAAACCCTTAACCTTGTTCACTGCTCCGTTCTCTCCCCATTTGTCAGCACCTGGTTTGGAAATGGACAGCGCTGCAAGGGCCAATGTTCACTGCACCTGCTCACCTACAACTGGTATTCCAATTGCACTTACTGTCTGTTTGTGGCTAGAAGACTGCCTGTGACAACTGAGATCTTTTGACTCATTGCTTTTCAAGCTGCAGTCATGGAATCACAAAATGGTTTGGGTTGGAAGGGGTCATCCAGATCCAATCCCCTTGCTGTGGGGGCAGGGACACCTCCCACTAGATCACAGAATCAACCAGGTTGGAAAAGACCTCAGATATCATCAGGTCCAACCTATTACCTAACATCTCCTCACAACTAAACCATGGCTCCAAGTGCCACATCCAATCCCCTCTTGAACACCTCCAGGGATGGGGACTCCACCACCTCCCTGGACAGCACATTCCAGTGGCCAATTCCTCTTGCTGGGAAGAACTTTCTCCTCACCTGCAGCCTAAACTTCCCCTGGCACAGCTTGAGACTGTGTCCTCATATTCTGGTGCTGCTTTCCTGGGAGAACAGACCAACCCCCACCTGGCTACAACCTCCTTTCAAGTAGTTGTAGGCAGCAAGAAGGTCTCCCCTGAGCCTCCTCTTCCCCAGGCTAAGCAACCCCAGAGCTCCCTCAGCCTCTCCTCACAAGGCTGTGCTCCAGACCTCTCCCCAGCCTCCTTGCCCTTCTCTGGACACCTTCAAGCATCTCAGTGTCAGGGTGCTAAAAGCCTCATCCAGACTGGTTGTGGTAGTTTTAAGCTGGAACACCCTGGAGGTGTTCAAGGAATGTGTGGCCATAGCACTTTGGGACATGGTTTGATGGCCTTGGTGGTGGTGGATTGATGGTGGGGCTCGATCTTAGAGGTCTTTTCCAGTTCTGTGATTCTCTGATTTGGAGAGGACATTTACACACAGATGCACCTATCCCTTGGTGGGCTCACAAGATGAGCAGGCTCATTCCTTGTTTCTACACAAGATGCAATACAAGGGCATTGGCAAGACCATGCAATGACAAACTTGGGGGTGGAAACTCAAATTATCACCAAACTCAACACGTAAGCTGCTGTTTACAGCTTACATTTGGCATGACCTAACAGCTCCCTGCCCACCTCTCCTCCCCCTTCCAGCTCCTTCACCCCCTAGTGCTGCTGGCTGTGATGTTTGACAGACCTTTCCCTGACTCAACTCAATTCACTAAGCCAGCTGAATCCAGAAAAACAGCAACTTTTTTTTTTCCCTGGGATAATGAATTGTAACAGCTCTCAGTAAGCTCTGGTGGTTAAAGCCAGCTAAGGAAGCCAGCTGAAGCATGAAGGCAAGGGAGGAGATGCCGTAAAGAGAAGAATCCCTCTCATCAACATTAAAGTATTAGGCTGGCTCAGTGCAACCTGTGAGGCTACAGCATAACAGGAAACTAAAAATAGCTCAATATCTACCTGCAGCTGCAGTTGAAGTAGAAGGCAGAGCTGTCATTGCCAGTCAGGAACATGGTATGAGCCCATCTACAAAACCTGCAGCCAGAACAAGCTGCTCCAAGTCACTGCCACTGCTACCACAAAGAGCATGGCAAGCTACCTGTACTGTCTGCACGAGGGGCATTCAGTGCTGGCACTTCAGATGTCACTCAGTTGCTTGTTTCCTTTACTTCATTTAAGGAAGTCTGGTCCCATCCTCCTGACACCCACCTTTAAGTATCTGTAGGCACTGATGAGATCCACCCTTGCTCTTCTCTTAGGTGAACCTTGCCAGGCTGGACAGATGGGCAGAATTCAAGGGCAGGAGATTGAACACATCTAAGTGCAGGGTTCTGCACATTGGCCACAACAACCCCAGGCAGTGCTACAGGCTGGGGTCAGAGTGGCTGAGAGCAGCCTGGCAGAGAGGGACCTAGGGGGACTGGCTGACAGCAGCTGAACAGGAGCCAGCAGTGTGCCCAGTTGGCCAAGAAGGCCAATGGCATCCTGGCCTGCAGGCTGGGGAGGGGTCTGGAGCACAGCCCTGTGGGGAGAGGCTGAGGGAGCTGGGAGTGTTTAGCCTGGAGAAGAGGGGAGGGACTTTTTAGGGTGTCAGGGAGTGATAGGACTAGTGGGGGGATGGAGCAAAACTAGAAATGGGGAGATTCAGATTGGATGTTAGGAAGAAGTTGTTCCCCATGAGGGTGGTGAGAGCCTGGCACAGGTTGCCCAGGGAGGTGGTGGCAGCCTCCTGCCTGGAGGTGTTTGCAGCCAGGCTGGAGGTGGCTGTGAGCAACCTGCTGTAGTGTGAGGTGTCCCTGCCCATGGCAGGGGGGTTGGAACTGGCTGAGCCTTGAGGTCCCTTCCAACCTTAACAATTTTATGCTTCTATGATCCTTTACAGTGCAGCAACATGGAAGGTCTCATGCAAGTTCTGCAAGGTAAGAAATGTACATGGGAGGATATTACAGAAATGAAGGCTTTCACTTGCAAGAGGCACTGCCTGGCACACCTTTAGGGATTTCATCTGGTCTCCTTTAGTCATGCCAGATGACAAATGCTTCTAAGGGCTTCCTCCACTACTGTTGATTTATTTCCCTCAGATTTCTAGAAACCCAATTAAAACAAAATGAGCACTGCTGCAATCCAGCTACATTACCCATCCTGGAGATCAGCAACAAGATGTCCATCTCAGCACCTCACTATGATTTAGACACTCTCCCAATTGCATTTGTAGCCAGGAGGGTAATGGCCTTTACATTAAAAAGGCCTTCATTAAGTGGCTCCCTGTCACACAGCCCATTACAGCCTCTCATACCCTGACCCTGCCTAGCCTCAGCATGGCACTGCTGTTAACAGGCAAGCTAAACAAGGTAACCACACTATCTTCTCTATCTGAATGTAAGCACATCCCTAAATGTACTCTAAACATGGATCAACCCTGTGCACCCCCCCAAAGAAACCATTACTATTTACTTTTCTTCTGCAAAACAAAGTTATCCACACACAGTGAAGAGTTCTTTGAAATAACTGGGATGGATCCTGGGCCAAAATTGGATTTCATCTTCTTAGCTTCTCCAGTTTCCATCTTGCTTGAATATAATGTGTAAAAATCATCCTCCTGGAAACACAGAACTGCTTTGGTTGGAAAAGGCCTCCAAGATTGAGTGCAGTCATCAGTGTAAGACACCATGGCCATTAAACCATGCCCCAAAATGCCATGCCCACACTTTTCTGGAACACCCCCAGGGATGGTTACTCCCTCACCTCCCTGGGAAGCCTGTTCCAATCCCTGACAAAAAGAAAATTTCCTCATCTCCAGCCTAACCCTCCCCTGGCCATTTCCTCTCCTTCCATCACCTCATGCTAGGGAGAAGAGACCAACCCCCACCTGGCTGCAACCTCCTCTCAGGGAGCTGTAGAGAGCAATGAGGTCTCCCCTCAGCCTCCTCTTCTCCACACTAAACAGCCCCAGTTCCCTCAGCTGCTCCTCACCTCCTGAGTTAGTCATGCTGAGTTAATGTTGATGGGAAACTTCAACCCACCACACCAGCCCTGTTCTCCAGACCCTTTACCACTTCTATTGCCCTTCTCTAGATACATTCCAGTATCTCAATGTCCTTCTTGCAGTGAGAGGCCCCAAACTGAGCCTAGTATTCAAGGTGCAGCCTCACCAATACAAAGGTAAATTCACTTTCCTGGTGCTGCTGGCCACACCACTGCTGATCCAGACCAGGATGCTGGTGGCCTTCTTGCCCACCTGGACACATCCTGGCTCATGTTCAGCTGCTGTCACCCAGCACCCCCAGGTCTGTCTCTGCTGGGCAGTTTCCAGCCACTGTGCCCCAAGCCTGGAGTGTTCTTGGGGCTGTTGTGACCCAAGTGCAGGTACCCAGCACTTGGCCTTGTTGAGCCTCATACAGTTGACCTTGGTCCATCAATGCAGCCTAGCCAGATCCCTCTGCAGAGCCTTCCTACCTTCTAGCAGATCAAGACTCCCACCCAACTCAGTGTCATCTGCATGCTCTAAAGGGTTTGCTTCAACACACAGAAGATGTCTTTCTTCAGAAATACAGAGACCATCAGGTAAATATTTTGACACTGTTTCTGTCACCATGTCTACAAAAATATAACACTTGGTTACCTTGCCACACAAAATGCAAATCCAGTGCTGCAGAACCACTTCTATATAAGGAACAACTTGGTACCCTTGGACCATTCCACCCAGAGTGATACCAGGGGAAGGGGGCACATTTTATTTAAAAGGTGTTTTAAAACACTGGATGGGTTGGAGAAAGTGACATGGAACCAGCTGTACCATCACAAAATCCTATCATAGAATGGGTTGGGTTGGAAGGGACCTGTCATGGGCAGGAACAATTTTCCACCAGCACAGCTTGCTCAAGGCCTCATCCAACCTGGCCTTCAACACCTCCAGGGAGGGGACATCCATACCCTCCTTGGGCAACCTGTTCCAGTGTCTCACCACCCTCACTGGAACCAACTTCTTCCTAATCTCCAGTCTCAGTCTCTCCTCTTCCAGTTCAAAGCCATTGTCCTGCTCATCCTGTCACTCCCAGCCCTTGTCAAAAGTCCCTCCCCAGCTCTCCTGTAGCCCCTTCAGGTGCTGGAAGGCTGCTCTGAGGTCTTTAAGCACTTTATCAAGGGATGGAGAAATTGGAGATTTTGGGGTGGGTTTTTTTGCTATTCAAAGGAAAAAAGGAAGATAATCAAAGGAGGCTCAAGCCCATGAGTGTAAGATCTGAGCAATGTCCAACCTAAATCTACCCTGCTCTAGTCTCAAAGCCATGGTCCTTCATCCTGTCACACCCAGCCCTTGTCAAAAGTCCCTCCCCAGCTCTCCTGCAGCCCCCTTCAGGTACTGGAAAGCTGCTCTAAGGTATCCCTGAAGCCTTCTTTTCTCCAGGCTGGACAGTCCCAAGTCTTGCAGCCTGACAAGAGGCCCACATGTATCTTGGACAAGAGGCCAAGATGTACCAAGACAGAAGTCATGTGTCAGTTCAGAACAATTAAGAGCAGCTGCACTTTCCCATGATTTAGAGGGAAAACTGTCACTCACAGGATAGGGCAGGCACTGGAAGGCTGCAAGGAGCCCACACACAGTAAGACAAAGGTACTTGAGTTAAAATGTCCTTAATTTGGAACATCACAAATAAAGTCCATTTCTATTTGGGGAAAGTTCCCAAATGCTAAGCAGCTGGCAAGTAGAAGAACATTCAGGGCATGAGCACCACTCAGTTGCCCTACCTCTGAGGTCTTACCAAGGCAACTGCTAATGGCTGCTCTCCAAGCCAGCAGACCTTCAGCTTGATCTAACACAGCTGCTTTCATATGCTCTTAGAAACCTCATGCTGGACATCAGGTGTTTTCCAAGGCTTTAATAAGTAATCCAAAGGCTGCAGTTCAAACAGCTCACAAGTTGGTATTTATAGCTGTACACAAGCACCTGCTCTAAGTGTTCCCTTTCTTCCCAAATTAATCATCATGGACTGCATTTATTTTTCCCCTAGCAAAAGGTAAGTGCCTTTTGCCTCTGTTCACAATTTGAGGAATACAATGTAGGGCAGTATAGAAAAAAACAACCCTCTGAAGCTGCATTAATTGCCCAGAGATAACTGCAGAAGCTTTACCAAGAGCATTTACCACTGCTACCTCTGCAAAATGCTTTCCATTAGGGCAGGTTTTCACATTTTCATAGCACTCCAAACCCTGTGCCATTAGGTCTGAACCTGCCCATGGTGTGTCCTCCTCCAAAGCACAACACTCAGCTGTCAGAGCCCTGAAAGCCAGGTAGTACCTTTTGAACAAGCTAGGAAAACACTGCTCCTGAGACAAAGCTCTACTGGAGTACACATTTCCCTCACTAAGGCCAAGACACGGCATTGGCTTCCACAGAAATGTGAGAGACAAGGTCTCCAAGCACTACAAAAGCTGTCCAAGAGGAGGACAGGGAGCTGATAACCTTGCAGCTTTAATTTGGTAAGTTTCATAGCTATTGAAAACTCCAGCTGATCCATCCTCCCACCACTGCTCATGTCAGCTAGAGCCCATAGCTGTGCTAAAAGAGGTTGAGGTAACCCAGATGGAAAGAAACAGTTTCTAGCTTGATCACCAGTAATAAATCCAGATGCTGGTTTCAGACTATGGAACTGCTGATCATGTTTAGCTCTCTCTTCCACAGTAATAGCCCAGGGAGGTGGTGGAGTCCCCATCCCTGGAGACGTTCAGGAGGGGATTGGATGTGGCACTTGGTGCCATGGTTTACTCATGAGGTCTGTGGTGACAGGTTGGACTTGATGATCTTTGAGGGCTCTTCCAAACTTGGTGATACTGTGATAGCCAGGTTGCCCCCAAAAGGTGTTGGAAACTGAGCCATGGTTCTGTCACTTTTAGCTTGTTAACAGATGCCTCATATCTGCACGGGCTGGGGGGCGCTGCTCAAACCCACGGTGACAGCAGGAGGGATGGAGGAGCCGGACCGGCGGCCACCACCGCCTCCGCCAAACGCACCATCCCCTCCTGCTGCCTCCTCAGCCTCCATCTGCATTGCATTCTGCTTGTGAAAATACAGCCTTACCCATTTTGCTTCCCTGACTGAGTTGGCTGTGGTTTTTTTGGGGGGGGGGGAATCACAGAATAACCAAGGTTGGAAGAGACCTCAAAGGTCAGCAAGTCCAACCTGTCACCCAACCCCTCATGACTAAATCATGGCATCAAGTGCCACGTCCAATCCCCTCTTGGACACCTCCAGGGATGGGGACTCCACCATCTCCCTGGACAGCACATTCCAGTGGCCAATTACTCGTTCTGGGAAGAACCTCTTCCTCACCTCCAGCCTAAACCTCCCCTGGCACAGCTTGAGACTGTGTCCTCTTGTTCTGGTGCTGGCTGCCTGGGAGAAGAGACCAACCCCTGCCTGGTTACAACCTCCCTTCAGGGAGTTGCAGAGAGCAAGAAGGTCTCCCCTGAGCCTCCTCTTCTCCAGGTTAAGCAACCCCAGCTCCCTCAGCCTCTCCTCACAGGGCTGTGCTCCAGACCCCTCCCCAGCCTCCTTGCCCTTCTCTGGACACATTCAAGGGTCTCAATGTCCTTCTCAAATTGAGGATTGAGGGGCCCAGAACTGGACTCATTTTACTACTTTTCTGCTGAATATCTGGTGAGAGGCCTTGCACACAAGCCCTACGAGGAGAGGCTGAGGGAGCTGGGGTTGCTTAGCCTGGAAAAGAGAAGGCTCAGAGGAGACCTTCTTGCTCTCTGCAACTATCTGAAAGGAGATTGTAGCCAGAAGGGAGTTGGTCTCTTCTCTCAGGCAACCAGCACCAGAGCAAGAGGACACAGTCTCAAGCTGCACCAGGGGAGGTTTAGGCTGGAGGCGAGGAGGAAGTTCTTCCCTGAGAGAGTTGTTAGCTATTGGAATGTGCTGCCCAGGGAGGTGGTGGAGTCCCCATCCCTGGAGGGGTTCAAGAGGGGATTGGACGTGGCACTTGGTGCCATGATCTAGTCATGAGGTCTGTGGTGACAGGTTGGATCTTTGAGGGCTCTTCCAACCTTGGTGATACTGTGAACTTCTCTCACTACCACAACCAGGCACCAAAGTCAGAGAGCACTGTGTCATTTAAGCCTGAAAACCACCTCAGGGTGGCAGGTGGGTAATTTGGGAGGAGCAAGGAGCTCTCCTGTCATTTAAGCCTGAAAAACCACCTCAGGTTGGCAGGTGGGTAATTTGGGAGGAGCAAGGAGCCCTCTTGTCATTCAGATGGCTTAAACCCCCCGCCCCCAACTCCTCAGACTGCATAACCTGTACAAGGTGTGCCTCAGGTCTGACAACACCAAATCGCACACAAAGCGCTGCTTTCATCACAATTAAGAGACCTCCAAGCAGCTCAACAAACCATGCAGACTCTGAAAAACATAAACTGCAAAGCACCTAACCTGGGCAGCATTCCTGAGGGAGATAACTGGTTTGAATGTGTTAATAGAAGACCACCAGGAATGAGCGCTGAGGCTTCAGGGCTTGCATTTCCTCGTCACTATGCAAACGTGAAGCACCAAGCAGCTCATTAAATAAAGTGTGGATCTGGCTTAATTAACCTATTTTGTACAAATATGGAGGATGGTAACAGCTGCTCACATCAGTGACTCCAAAGCAGAGGGAAACCAGGTAGGCAGCAGCTGAGGAGTCAAATTCCATACCCCAACTACCACCACAACACACCAAAAGGAAGGGAAAGGAAGGGTGCAGAGGTTGGGTTGCTTCTGTGTGGCAACACCTCCCACTCCTTCCCCACACACAGTTCACAAAAAAAACCCACCCTTTTAGATACAAATAAAATAGCCATGACCTTTTTTCCTCCTCTGCATGATTAATTACTTAATGTATTATTAATTGGAAAATGTAGCTGCATTTCAAATGCTTTCATTTTCTCAGCACATCATGCTGTCTGGGAAGCGCCGATTAAGCTGTTCATCAAAGGTGAGCAGGCAAGGTCATGTAGGCTGCACCTCTTCAGTTATTCATTACCTGTCCTAAATAGTAATTAACAACAGCAATATTTCCATAAATCAAAGCTTTTCTGATTACCTTTAGATGATGAGCAGCTGGGGGGAGGGGAAGGAAAAAGTGTGTGCGCGTGTGTGTGGCTTTCTGCATCTATCCTTTATTTCACCGTTTCTCCTGGGGTGCACCTGAGTCATTCCATCACTCCATTAGCTGTCATTTAAGACACAGAACTCCACTGCAAGTCAACAGCAATTCCACACAGAGTGACAAAAAGGTCATGGCTTCCTTTCTCCCTTCCCTATGCCCCTCCAAAATGAAAGGAGGATTGGATCTAAGAACACTTCTCAATTACCCAGACTGTAACATTCCTTTGCTGGACTCTATTTATTATGTCCATTATCAAACCTTCATAGAATCACAGAATCATAGAATCAACCAGGTTGGAAAAGACCTCAGAGATCAAGTCCAACCTATGATCTAATACCTAACACCTCCTGACAACTAAACCATGGCTCCAAGTGCCACAGCCAAGCCTTTCCTGAACACCTCCAGGGACGGAGACTCCACCACCTCCCTGGGCAGCACATTCCAGTGGCCAATTCCTCTTGCTGGGAAGAACTTTCTCCTCACCTCCAGCCTAAACCTCCCCTGGCACAGCTTGAGACTGTGTCCTCTTGTTCTGCTGCAGGTTGCTAGAGAGAAGAGACCAACCCCTGCCTGGCTACAACCTCCCTTCAGGGAGTTGGAGAGAGCAAGAAGGACTCCCCTGAGCCTCCTCTTCTGCAGGCTAAGCAACCCCAGCTCCCTCAGCCTCTCCTCACAGGGCTGTGCTCCAGACCCCTCCCCAGCTTTGTTGCCCTTCTCTGGACACCTTCCAGCATCTCAACATCTTTCCTAAACTGAGGAGCCCAGAACTGGACACAGGACTCAAGGTGTGGCCTAAGCAGTGCTGAGCACAGGGCACAAGGACTTTCCTGCTCCTGCTGGCTGCACTATTCCAGATGCAGGCCAGGATGCCATTGGTCTTCTTGGCCAGCTGGGCACACTGCTGGCTCATGTTCAGCTGCTGTCAACCACTACCCCCGGTCCGTTTCTGCCTGGCAGCTCTCAGCCACTCTGACCCCAGCCTGTAGCTCTGCCTGGGGTTGTTGTGGCCAAAGTGCAGAACCTGGCACTTGGACTTGTTGAATGCCATCCTGTTGGATTCTGCCCATCTGCCCAGCCTGGCAAGGTCCCTCTGCAGAGCTCTCCTATCCTCTAACAGATCAACTCCTGCCCCCAGCTTGGTGTCATCTGCAAACTTACTGCTGATGGACTCAATCCCCTAATCCAGATCATCAGTAAAGACACTGAATAGGATCAGGCCCAACACTGATCCCCGGGGGACACCACAGGTGACTGGATGTGACACCTGAAAGTGGAGATCACCAAGTATGGCCTTGAGGTCATATTTGGTGAGGCTCCAAACTTTTTAACAGACTTCTGCCTTCAGAATGTGTGGAGCTTCTCACCTTGAGGCATCTCAGGTGGCAAATAGTGAGGCTCTTGGGCGCTGACGTGTACCCAGTCAAAGTCATCGTACAAGTCTTGGTGGTAGTCACAGGGCCCAGGACCGTCGTCAAACGTGCATCCTCCTAGGGAAAAAGACATTTGTTGTTAGTTTATTTCAAACCAGAGCTCTTCTAAGTGTCAAGCAGAACTGTTTCTTCTGCCACAGGTTGCCCAGGGAGGCTGTGGATGCCCTGGAGATCATAGAATCAAGGTGTTCAAGGCCAGGCTGGATGAGACCTTGAGCAGCCTGGGCTGGTGGGAGGTGTCATGGAAAGAGGGTTGGAACTGGATGATCTTTAATGTCCCTTCCAACCCAAACCATTCTATAAATGAATAGGTTGCCCAGGGAAGTGGTTGGGGTCCCCATCCCTGGACATATTCAAGGTGAGGCTTGACAGGGCTCTGGGCCACTTGATCCAGTGGAGGATGTCCCTGCTGACTGCAGAGGGGGTTGGACTGGATGAGCTTTGGAGGTCCCTTCCAACCCAGACCGTTCTATGAATCTATGAAACATTCCTCTGCTGTCACAGCACAAGATCATAGGCTGAGTCACTGAGCCCAGTGTCCACATGGGAAAACCCAACCTGCAATCCAAACCCAGGGGAAACCAAATCTAACAGGTTAGGCTCAAAACCTAGACGTGTGAATCAACAACTCAGATGCACTGCAAGCAACAGCAGTCCAAAGACTGAGGAGGAGAAGCACTGTGCCCAAACCAAAAACAATCAGACAAAATAATTAAAGTTCCTTGAAAGGAAATAATTGCTGCAGAACGAATTGGATCATCTTTGCTTTATTAAATCAATCCAGCAGAGCAGAGCACAAATTAAAGTCACTTTCCCAGGGTCAGACGAGCAAGGGATGTGAAAACCTCACGACAAGTTATGAGGAAAAGTGACAGAGGGGAAGAAGAAGAAGGGGGAATAGGATAGGATAGGATAGGATAGGATAGGATAGGATAGGATAGGATAGGATAGGATAGGATAGGATAGGATAGGATAGGATAGGATAGGATAGGATAGGATAGGATAGGATAGGATAGGATAGGACAGACCAAACCAGGTTGGAAGAGACCTTCAAGATCATTGTGTCCAACCTATTATCCAACACCACCTAATCAACTAAAGATGTTAAAGAGCACAAGGCCCAGCACTGATCCCTGGGGGACAGCACTAGTGCCTGGCTGCCAGCTGGCTGTGGCACCATTCACCACCACTCTCTGGGCTCAGCCTCCAGCCAGTTCCTAACCCAGCTCAGAGAGCTGCTGTCCAAGCCAGGGGCTGCCAGCTTGGCCAGGAGTTTGCTGTGGGAAACAGTGTCAAAAGCCTTGCTGAGGTCCAGGTAGACTACATCCACAGGCCTCCCCACAACCACCAGCTGGTCACTGGATCATGGAAGGAGATCAGGTTGGTCAGGCAGGACCTGCCCTTCCTAAATCCACGCTGGCTGGGCCTGATCCCTTGGCCATCCTGTAAGTGCTGTGTGAAGGGTATGTGAGGATGAGGGTATGGAGGGGATGTGAAGGATGAGGTGAGGAAAAAAAACCAGCAAAGTCCCAGGCAACCAGCACCAGAACAAGAGTACACAGTCTCAAGCTGTGCCAGGGGAAGTTTAGGCTGGAGGTGAGGAGAAAGTTCTTCCCAGAGAGAGTAATTGGCCATTGGAATCTGCTGCCCAAGGAGGTGGTGGAGTCCCCATCCCTGGAGGTGTTCAAGAGAGGCTTGGCTGTGGCACTTGGAGCCATGGTTTAGTTGCCAGGAGGTGTTAGGTATTAGGTACTAGGTTGGACTTAATGATCTCTGAGGACTTTTCCAAGCTGGTTGATTCTGTGGTTCTATGAAAATCGCTGTATAACACAGCAATATCTGCCCTCTCTCCTTCATTCTCTCTCTCCTTACATTCTTCACTCAAAGCCACTGAGTAGGTTGAATTAAAAAGAGAGAAGAGAAGCGTGATGATCACGGAAATAGCTCAGGGTTTCATGTGGGAGAAACAAAGGACTCCAAAGAGCCTGGGCGAAGAAAAAGCAGAGCGTCAAAGCAAGCAAATCCAAAGGCCATGCACACAGCTCCACAGCATCTGTTGTCTCCATTCATGGCACACAGGCCTCCAGTTCGCTCCTCCTGCTCAAATGGGGAAAAAAGGCAAGGAGCAAAAGAGCAAACAGTGTGCATTCAGCTTCATTCAGGCAGCATTTTTCAGTCCAGAAAAGAAGTTACATAAGAACTCAAGAATTCAGCGGTAAACAACTCTTGGAATTCAGGGGAGAGATTTCTTGCATCCACTTCTCCCTGTCCTCAGCACTCAGGGCATGTGGAACAACAGAATCATTAAGGCTGGAAAAGACCTCTAAGTTCTGGAGCCCCTATTACAAGAGGGATATGGACGTGCTGGAAGGTGTCCAGAGAAGGGCCAGGAGGATGAGCAGAGGGCTGGAGCTGCTCTGCTGTGAGGACAGACTGAAGGAGTTGGGGCTGTTCAGTCTGGAGAAGAGAAGGCTCTGAGGAGACCTCATTGTGGCCTTCCAGGATCTGAAGGGGGCTACAAGAAGGCTGGAGAGGGACTGCTCAGGATCTCAGGGAGTGATAGGACTAGGGGGGATGGAATGAAGCTGGAGGTAGGGAGATTCAGGCTGGAGGTGAGGAGGAAGTTCTTCCCCATGAGAGTGGTGAAGCCCTGGAATGGGTTGTCCAGGGAGGTGGTTGAGGCACTGTCCCTGGAGGTGTTTAAGCCCAGGCTGGCTGAGGCTCTGGCCAGCCTGATCTAGTGTGAGGTTATCTCAACCTCCTTTTCAGGTACAGAGCAATGAGGTCTCCTTTCAGCCTCCTCTTCTTTAGACTAAACAATCCCAGCTCCCTCAGCCTGGGAGTCATAAGAAATGCCTCCAAATTCCCATCAATCCAAATTATTATCAATCCAATTAGCAACTGTTATTACAGCAAAAACCCTTCCTGCTAAGAACACATCTCTAGAACAACCACAGCATGTGTTAACTTCATTGTCTTGACTTCTTGAATACAAAACATGGAGCAAGTGCTGTGACTACAAAGAACAAACAAACAAACAAATGGCCATGGGGTTGGACTCCATCTCCAGAGGTCCCTTCCAGCCTCCACCATCCTGTGACTCTGTCAGCTGGTTGCAATGTCAGTGTCACTGTCAATGACTGCAAGCAAGCAAACAGTCCTGGCCTGTACCAGTCCCAACTCCAATGCCCTAATACCAAGAGACTTTTCTAACTAACATAGAATCATAGAATTGTCAGGCTTGGAAAGGAACTCAAGGATCATCCAGTTCCAACCCCCCTGCCATGGCCAGGGACACCTTACACTACAGCAGGTTGCTCACAGCCACCTCCAGCCTGGCTGCAAACACCTCCAGGCAGGAGGCTTCCACCACCTCCCTGGGCAACCTGTGCCAGGCTCTCACCACCCTCATGGGCAACAACTTCTTCCTCACATCCAATCTGAATCTCCCCATTTCTAGTTATGCTCCATTCCCCCCAGCCCTATCATTACCTGACACCCTAAAAGTCCCTCTCTCATAATAAATCCAGAAAGGCTTAGAACATAAATCCTGGGGGTTGCTTTAACTTACAGTACACTGCTGTGATCACTCCACAGCACAAATGTACATTTCCTTGCATGTTGAAGTGATGAATGAACAGCAGTTTCCCTCCAAGGGGAGTCCTCCCTGCCTGCTGTCCCAGCCCCAAGATGACATATGGCTCTCAAGCACATGCCTGCAGGGCACCCATTACCCTTTCTAATGGTTTAAGTGCCCTCGGTATATAAATTTAAACTACCAATGAATCTTGCAGACTCATTTGGAAGATGAATGTCCTTAATTGCTCATCTTCATGCCCACTATTAATTTGAGTTACCAGAATTCTGATTAGCAATAGCCAGGTGCCTGCTGATACACAGCAAGCAGCCCAAACCTCCCTGCACACAGCACATTGTGGCTGCATTCACCAAGCAAGCAAGTGTCCACTTATCACACAGGCATGATGAAACCATCAGGAGAGATCACCAACTCACCACAACACCCACTCTGTAACATCTGCTTAAACCAGTGGCTTGCCTTCCTGGAGCAAACCACCTCCTCTTACCAACATGTCATGACATGCAAGAAAAGGAAAAGCCAAGGCTGCAGTGGTGTACCCAGAGTAACACCAGGAGACAGACTGAGCATCTCATCATAGCATCACAGAACAGTTTAGGTTGGAAGAGACCTTCAAGCTCATCTAGTGCAACACCCTTGCCATGGGCAGGGACACCCCTCATTAGATCAGGTTGCTTAAGGGCCCATCCAACCTGGCTTTCAACACTTCCAGGCTCAGAGCATCTGCAAGTCCTCTAGGCAGCCTATTCCAGTACCTCACCACCCTCATGGGGAAGAATTTCTTCCTGATGTCTAATCTAAATCGAGCTTCTTCCCATTTGAAGCCATTGTCCCTCAAGCTGTCACTCCCAGCCTTTGGACAAAGTCCCTCCCCAGCTCTCCTGTATCCCCCTTCAAATACTGGAAGGCTGCACTGAGGTCTCACTGAAGCCTTCTCCTCTCCAGACTGAACAACTCCAGCTCTTTCAGGCTAACTCCTTATGACATGAAATGACAAGGGGCAGTGGGGGCAATCTGGAGCAGAGGAGGTTCCATGTGAACAGAAGGGAAAACTTTTTCACTGTGAGGGTGACAAAATACTGCAGCAGGCTGCCCAGAGAGTTTGTGAAGTCTCCTTCTCTGGAGACATTCAAAACCCATCTGGATGCATTCCTGTGTAACCTGCCCCAGGTGATCTTGGGAGTTGGACTGGATGGTCTTTTGAGGTCCTTTCCAACCTGTAATGTGATTCTTTGATTGCAATATCATGCCTCAGAAAAAGGTGGCAGCAGCAGTTATAAAAACAACACACCAACCTGGTCCCCCTGATGTGGTAGGCTTGGTGACACACAGCAGCCAGCACCTCCTCCCTTCACATGATGGGACATGGCCCAGAAGGTCTGGATGGGTGAGGAGAGGCTGAGGGAGCTGGGGTTGCTTAGCCTGGAGAAGAGGAGGCTCAGGAGAGACCTTCTTGCTCTCTACAACTACCTAAAGAGAGGCTGTAGCCAGGTGGGGGTTGGTCTCTTCTCCTAGGCTACCAGAACAAGAGGACACAGTCTCAAGCTGTGCCAGGGGAGGTTTAGGCTGGAGGTGAGGAGAAAGTTCTTCCCAGCAAGAGAGATTGGCCATTGGAATGTGCTGCCCAGGGAGGTGGTGGAGTCCCTGTCCCTGGAGGTGTTCAAAGTCTTGGTTGTGGCACTTGGAGCCATGGTTTAGTTATCAGGAGGTGTTAGGTATTAGGTACTAGGTTGGACTTGATGATCTCTGAGGTCTTTTCCAGCCTGGTTGATTCTAAGTGATAAATCAATGCTAGCCTCAAAGAGCTCCGGTGTGTCCATTTGCATTTATAAAAGATAAGGAATCTTAAGCATTCATTAAAAAAAAAGAAAAGCTATTAATATCCCACAATGAACTCAGAGAAATTAAAGCTCCACTAAATTACAAGCTCACCAAGATTAACTCCAATTTAATCAGGAAATTAATCTCAATGACTATCCTAACTTTAATACAGATCTCCAGGTCCAAGTTTACACAGACCCTGTTGTGGTGGGCCTCTGTTGGAGTGTTGCTAGTATCTCCCTGTCCCTCTTGAACTGGGGAGCCCAGAACTGCACACAACACTCCCAAATGCAGAGCAGAGGGGAGAATACTCTTTCCTCATCCAGCTCCAATGCCTACTTGAAGCAATCTGCTCCGTCTACCATACTTCTCTTTTCCTCCAGCACCTGCTGTAGAAGCACAATGACTCGCTCTAATCCATCACAGTAGACAGCTCCATGGGAAGAACCCAGCACACAGTTGTGTTTATCTGGGATGTCAGGCTAAAAGTTCCAGGAAAACTTAATTTTCCTCCTCACACTGAAAGGTGAATTCCAAGCATGAGCTGTGTAAAGGCAGCAGAGCAGGTCTCTTGTCAGTCATCTATCCAGCACAGGTTCTGCTTTTAGAATCACCCACCTACCACATTCATTTACCTGTTTCTATCACAGCATGCCCCCAAGCACAGGGTGTTTTCATCTTCTAAAGGCACTCCAGCACCCCTGTTCTGAGCATTTTAACACACACTGACTGCAGAGCATTCAGACATCTATTAAGAACACGCTATGAGCTGCTGTGAATGCAGCTGGAGGAGAGATTTTAATGACTTATGTTAAAATGCCTCTGCTCAGTATCACCTACTGAAATGCAGCTCTGAAATCACCTTAATTAACCTATGGCATCTAAACAGGCAGGTCAGGGGCACTACTTAATTGCTTTTATAAAGAAATAGCTGTGAAAACAGCAGCACTCCAGGAAAATGACAGATTCTTCTCCACTCCAGGGAGAAGTCCTGCTAAATACTAAGAGTATTTATCCTCTTTGTAGTGGCCTCTTCTTTGCTAGTAGTAGAACTCATTGCACAAAGCAACCAATTACAGTTAAGAGCAGTAAAACCCAAGTAAACTCAACTACATACTAATGCCTTTTAAAGTTTCCCTACCTTTCTTCCCATTCTCAGGCTGTTTTAATCAGCCTCTTAGCTGATTATTGGCTTGAGCTTGGAATTCCAAGTCTCATCCAAAAGCGCTAACAGCTTAATGGGAAACGTGGCCAATTATTGCTAAGTCAAGGTTGCTTTACTTCCATTGCAAGGCTTTTGTCAGGGCTGTTGGAGCAGACAAATAATCCAAATATCCCTAGAGATGGAAAACTCTTCTGAACAGGAAGTGGACACAACCCCTCCCAAAGGACTAGATGCTATGAATCACTTTGACATGAAATCCAATCCCACCTCCCCAAAGCCATCAATTAGTACCATAACCAAGGGAAGGGGGAGAGGGGGAAAGGCTAAACAGGTCATAACCAAGTCTAAACTATACTGCTGGGTTGGTTTTTTCCAGTTTGGGGAAAGATAAGAGAGAATTTGGTCTTCATAGTCTGGAGAAGAGAAGGCTATGGGGGCAGAATCTCATCGATGCTGATCAGTGCTTAAAGGGTGATTGCTGGGAGGATGGGACAGAACTTTGTTCAGTGGTGCTCAGTGATAGGGCAAGGGGTACCAGGCACAAACTGGAACATTACAGAATCACAGAATTGTTAGGGCTGGAAGGGACCTCAAGGATCATCCAGTTCCAACCCCCCTGCCATGGGCAGGGACACCTCACACCAGATCAGGTTGCTCACAGCCACCTCCAGCCTGGCTGCAAAAGCCCCCAGGGAAATTCCATTTCAACATGAGGAGGAACTTCTTTAATTAAAGGGTGACAGAGCCCTGGAGTAGGCTGCCCAGAAAGGTGATGAAGTGTCTGTCTCTGGAAACACTCCAAACCTACCTGGATGGGTCCCTGTGTAACCTTCTCTAGGTGAACCTGGCATGGTAGGGAGGTTGGACTGGATGATCTCCAAAGGTCCCTTCCAACCCCTACCCTTCTGTCATTCTGTGGTTAATAAAACATAGTAGCTTGTTACAGACAGGAAAGATGGGAACTTGAAAATTAGCAGGTGTAAGTTACCAAGAATGCAGGAAGCCTCATGTGGACATCCTCTGCTGCTGTCTTCAGGGCAAGATCTCACTATTGGTCCTAAACCCACATGAAGACTCACAACTAGATGCAGTCTACCTGGCCATGCCGTTCATTAAGAGTTCTTCTGTCAAATTAAGCTCTTTCCTTCCATAGCAGGCCTTGAAATGTCTTCCTCTCCTCTGATTTCACAAAGCTTCATACTGACAGGCAAGAGGAAACTTTTCCAAGCATTACCAGCAGTGAACAGGACAGAGAAAGGGAAGAGATGAAGGAGGAAGAAGAAGATCAGTCTCTATTACACTATCTGTCCTTCAATTTCCAAACTAACCAAAATCCAATCTAAACAAAACTCTCTTTACATTTCCTCCTGTTCTCCAGGGAAAGAGGCTTTCTGGTCTTTACTGGAGAGGTGACAACAGGTAGCTGTGAAGAGTCAGAGTTGCTAAATGTCTTTTTCATGTTTTCTTCATCTTTCATAGATTCATGGAATGGTTTGGGTTGGAGGGGACCTCAAAGATGGAGATCCAACCTGTTCTAGTGGCTCATCACACTCACTGTAAAGAATTTCTTCCTAAGCTTCTGTCTCAATCTGCCCTCTTCTACCTCAAAGCCATTGCCCCTCACCCTAGCACTAAAAGACCTCATAAAAAGTCCCTCCTCAGCTCTCCTGTAGCCCCCTTCAGGTACTGGAAGGGTGCTCTAAGATCTTCCTGAAGCCTTCTCTTCTCCAGGCTGAACAGCCCCAACTCTCCCTGCCTTTCCCCCTAGAGGAGGCTCTCCAGCCCTCTGATTATATTTGTGCCCTTCTCTGGACCCTCTCCAACAGTTCCATGTCCTTCCTGTGCTGAGGGCATCAGAAATGTGGTCTCAGCAGAGCAGAAGGTCAGAATCCCCTCCCTGTGCTGCTGCTCTCCATGCTTTGGATGCAGCTCAGCACACAGCTGCCTGCTGGGCTGCCAGTGACCATTGCTGGCTCCTGGGGAGTTTGGCATCAACTGACACTCCAACAAGCCACTCGACATCCATGGGCAAGGCAACAGAGTTCAAAGAGCCCCTCATATACAGATCGTGCCCAACTGAAGCTAGCAAGGCAGTTATCAGTTCACAAGGTAGTTCTCGGCCTCTCCTCACAGGGCTGTGCTCCAGACCCCTCCCCAGCTTTGTTGCCCTTCTCTGGACACCTTCCAGCATCTCAACATCTTTCCTAAACTGAGAAGCCCAGAACTGGACACAGGACTCAAGGTGTGGCCTAACCACACTGAGCACAGGGCACAATGACCTCCCTGCTCCTGCTGGCCACACTCTTCCTGATGCAGGCCAGGATGCCATTGGCCTTCTGGGCCACCTGGGCACACTCCTGGCTCATGTTCAGCCTACTATCAACCAGTACCCACAGGTCCCTCTCTACCTGGCTGCTCTCAGCCACTCTGACCCCAGCCTGTAGCACTGCATGGGGTTGTTGTGGCCAATGTGCAGCACCTGGCACTTGGATGTGTTCAATCTCATGCCCTTAGACTCTGCCATCTGTCCAGCCTGGCAAGGTCCCTCTGCAAGAGCTCTCCTACCCTCTAACAGCTCAACACCTGTCCCCAGCTTGGTGTCATCTGCAAACTTACTGATGATGGACTCAGTCCCCTCCTCCAGATCATCAATAAAGATATTAAAGATATTAAATTAACCACTTGATTTATGGCCATGTGTTCTTACAGGGCTGCTCCTAAAAATAACTCTTTTTAAGCAAGCTGCTGTAAGTGCTTATTTATAGAAAATCTCATGCAGATAGCACAGGCCCTGGCATTTCTCCTAAAAGCTCTCCCAATATGTTGTTGAAAGGTAGTGGCTAAGAATGTGACTGAACTCGGTGGGAGAGGTGAATGAAGGCAGCTCCACAACCAGACAAGCTCCCGTTGAATCTCATTTTGTATGGAGGCAGAGCGTTTCCAAAGGCCTCTGGAGCCAGGGCGAGGGGCAATGGCTTGAAATTGGAGGAGATTTAGCTTGGATGTTAAGAACAAGTTCTGCACCATGGGGGTGGTGAGACACTGGAACAGGTTACCCAGGGAGGTGGTGGATGCTCTGTCCCTAGCGGTGTTCAGGGCCAGGCTGGATGAGGCCTTGAGGAACCTGGGCTGGCGTGAGGTGTCCCTGCCCATGGCAGGGGGGTTGCAACTGGATGACCTTTAAGATCCCTTCAAACCCAAAGCATTCTATGATTCTAAGCTAACCACTTTCTTTCTTCCTTTACATTCTCTCAGGCACCCAGCACCAGAACAAGAGGACATAGTCTCAAGCTGTGCCAGGGAAAGTTTAGGCTGGAGGTGAGGAGAAAGTCCTTCCCAGAGAGAGTTGTTAGCCATTGGAATGTGCTGCCCAGGGAGGTGGTGGAGTCCCCATCCCTGGAGGTGTTCAAGAGGGAACTGGATGTGGCACTTGGTGCCATGGTTTAGCCATGAGGTCTGTGGTGCCAGGTTGGACTTGATGATCTTTGAGGTCTCTTCCAACCTGTGATCCTGTGTGTAAATCCCTGCTTACTGCAGAAGTGATTTCACATCATTTGTACACCTAAGCATAAAAGGAGCTTCTTCCCTTCATCACAATTAGGACTCAGCAGGACCTCTGATGGACACACAAGCCATGACATCACTTGGGGCAAAGCTCCCTGACCCAACTTGTACTTCATTGCACAAATAAATGCCCAATACCCTCTCCAGACAAACTGCATTAAGTCTGTAAAGGCTCTAAGCAAGAAACCACTGTTCTAGGGTGGAAATATTTACAATCAGAATTCTGTTTCTACTGCAATTTAACAAAGGAAATGTTAGTTTGTGGATCCCCAGGGAACTCAACACAAAGACTTGAAACTGGTGTTTTTATCTGCAAATCTGCACTTTAGCTTCAATGGGAGCAACTATTACAAGAATACTTAGCTGTATCATAGCATTTTTCAAACAGATTTGAGTTGTATTTAATCCTTCCACTTCTTAAAGGGAGAAAGACTCTCACTGGGGTGGCTTTGTGAAACGCTCTAACAGATAAGCCTGAAGGTTAGATTAATCCTACTTTAGACCCTGCAATGAAGTGGTAGTATTTCAGAGCCAATCACCCATCCATGTCCTGAAGGCACACTGCCCAAAGCACAGCAAGGAGATAGAGAAATACCATTCCTACAATCTCACCACTTCAGCACACAAGTGAGGATGTATCCCTTGATCTTGTACACTGCATGCTGGAGCAAAGGGAAACATCCAGAGGGACTTGGGCAGGCTTGAGAGGTAGGTCCAAGACAACAGGATCAACAAGGCCTAGTGCAAGGTCCTGGGTTGGGGCAAGGACAAATCCCGGCTGGGAGAGGAGTGGCTCAAGAGCAGTCTGGAGGAGAAGGCCTTGGGGGTGTCAGTTGGTGATAAACTCCCCAAGAGCCAGCAATGGTCCCTGGCAGCCCAGAGCCAGCTGTGTGCTGAGCTGCATCCAGAACAGGGAGAGCAGCAGCACAGGGAGGGGATTCTGACCCTCTGCTCTGCTCAGACCCCACCTGCAGCACTGCCTCCAGTTCTGGTGCCCCCACCACAAAAAGGACCAGAGGAGAGGCTCCAGAGAAAGGCACAAAGATAATCAGAGGGCTGAAGCACCACTGCTATGGGGACAGGGTAGTAGAGTTGGAGCTGTTCAGCCTAGGGAAGAGAAGGCTGGAGATGTTCAAGAAAGGTGTGGACATGGCACTTTGGGACCTGGTTTAATGGCCATGGTGGTGTTGGGTTGATGGTTGGACTCCTTGATGGTTGGACTCCTCCCAGCTTTCCTGGAGCCCCCTTCAGATACTGGAAGGTCTCCTTAGAAGAAGAAAGGATCTAAGGAGTTTCATGTTTGGGGTTTGTTATGGTGCTTTTTAAAGCCAGAATGAAAACAATGTGAATTGTGTCAGTGGGCCATGAGCGTCCACTTGTCAGCAAAAAGGAAAAAACCAGACTAAATACAGATGAAACAACAAAATAAAACCACAAAAACCTCCCAAAATTATCAGAAACACCCCACAAAAGAATTCTTCTAAGTTATAGCTTAAAGAAAAGTCCTTCTCCTCAAGACTGCTCTTGAGCCACTCCTCTACCAGCCTGGATATGTCCTTGCCCCAACCCAGGACCTTGCACTGGGCCTTGCTGAACTTCTTGTCTTGGACCTACCTCTCAAGCCTGCCCAAGTTATAACAACTTCAAGAAGAGAAGCTTTTGAGCCCCAACCCTTGAAGAAGAGAAGCTTTTGAGCCCCAACCCTTGAAGAAGAGAAGCTTTTAAGCCCCAACCCTTGAAGAAACTTTTGAGCCCCAACCCTTGAAGAAGAGAAACGTTTAAGCGCCAACCCTTGAAGAAGAGAAACCTTTGAGCCCCAACCCTTGAAGAAGAGAAACTTTTAAGCGCCAACCCTTGAAGAAGAGAAACCTTTGAGCCCCAACCCTTGAAGAAGAGAAACTTTTGAGCCCCAACCCTTGAAGAAGAGAAACTTTTGAGCCCCAACCCTTGAAGAAGAGAAACTTTTGAGCCCCAACCCTTGAAGAGAAGCTTTTGAGCCCCAACCCTTGAAGAAGAGAAACCTTTGAGCCCCAACCCTTGAAGAAGAGAAACTTTTGAGCCCCAACCCTTGAAGAAGAGAAGCTTTTGAGCCCCAACCCTTGAAGAAGAGAAACTTTTAAGTCATAACTTTTAAGTCACAACTTAAAGAAGAGAAACTTTTGAGTCATAACTTAAAGCTAAAAATTGGCTCTGCACCATCAAGTTACCATCTTAAAATGAAAATGCAGAACACAGTGCAGGGCAATCCAGACAGGGGGGGAAAAAAAACCCAACCTTCATAAAGACTAAAAGCCAAAAAAAGAAGTAGAAAAATGTTTAATACAATCTAAAAAAAAAATCAATATTTAATAACCAAGGCATAATCTGGATGCAATGAATACAGCAACAAGTGTAATAAAATTGGGTTCATTTTACACTGAAACACCTGAGGCCCACGGGGATGCAAGCAATTTGTAATAAAACACCAGCCTCAAGGTGTGACCAAAAGCTGCTCCTCAGCCCCAATGTTTTTGCCTGCCTTTATTTTTGTGCACCCCACAGAAGCAGGAGGCAGTGGAAAAGCAGAACTGTTTTGTTCCTACCACCCACGCCAGTAGGTCAGCCACAATTGCCTGAGGAAACAAGAAGTGACAGGAATGGACTACTGAGACCACCTGGTTTAAGTCACACCTCCTAGTGGTCATGGAGGTGATGGGTAGAAGGTTGAACCTGATGATCTTAGAACCTTAATGATTCTAGGATAATTTCAAGTACAAATCAGTGCAGGGCATTGAGACACTTGAGGGTGTCCAGAGAAGGACAATGAGGCTGGGGAGGGGTCTGGAGCACAGCCCTGTGAGGAGAGGCTGAGGGAGCTGGGGTTGCTTAGCCTGCAGAAGAGGAGGCTCAGGGGAGACCTTACTGCTCTCTACAACTCCCTGAAAGGAGGTTGTAGCCAGGTGGGGGTTGGTCTCTTCTCCCAGGCACCCAGCACCAGAACAAGAGGACACAGTCTCAAGCTGTGCCAGGTGAGGTTTAGGCTGGAGGTGAGGAGAAAGTTCTTCAGTGAGAGAGTCATTCACCATTGGAATGTGCTGCCCAGAGAGGTGGTGGAGTCCCTGTCCCTGGAGGTGTTCTGGATTGGATGTGGCACTTGGAGCCATGGTTCAGTTGTCAGGAGGTGTTAGGTATTAGGTAATAGGCTGGACTTGATCTCTGAGGTCTTTTCCAACCTGGCTGATTCTATGAGATCCATGTCACCCCCTGGCACAGTGAGGTTCGATCCTCTTTGGATCCCTGCATACATTTCAGAGGGATAAAGACAGACTCCAGGTCTTCCAGAGTTGAATCAGATGATCCCTTTCCAATCTGGCATTCTGTGATTCTTGTCTCCATCTCATCTCAGGGTGTCCTTACCGACAAATCTCTACACTTGCAAATGCTTTCTCTTGGAGGCTGACTCCATCATGAAGTGGTCTAAAGGGCCCCCAGGCTGCCTTTCTGGACTGCTGGCTACCATGAGCAGCGCAACGCAGTCACAGCCACCACTTACTCTTTGACTCCAGTCTTGAGCTCAGGTCACCAACTCTTTGCTCAAGTACTGCAGACACCACCACCCATTGTTCACATCTGGATTCCAGCCTCTTCCTGTGTGATTCTCCCCAGCCATGTCTGATTTTTAAAGCTTAACTCAAAAGCTTCTCCATGACACTTTTCTCTGCAACTCTTTCGGCGTTCACCTCCCCTTAACCTAATCACTTCAGCATCTCCTCTCTTCCCCTGACAAATGCATCTTCTCCCACTCTTATCTATTCACAGTACTGCTGAAAAGGTTCTCTTTACAGCCCATCACGTTGGCTGCCTTCCACTTTCACTTCCTCTCTCCATGTTCACAGAACACACTTATTTTTGTGCCCATTTACAGAAAGCCAGTCAAGGGAACTCAGCAGAACTCGGGCAGCAATTGGCAGGAACCTGCTCTGTTGTTGTTGGGTTTGCTTTCCTCTGGTTCAGCTACCTCAAGCAATCCAGATGGTTATGGGGGAGGGGGGCTGAGGGGGGTCAAACAAGCACCAAGAAAAAGATGACAAGAGCCTACTGTTAGAATAAGGCAGATGTGTGCAGAGGGAGAAGAGAAAGCATGGAGTGCTGAGCATGGGCAAGCAAACTGTTTGGTTGGAAAGCCTACAGCTGCCTGTAGGTCTCCAATGTAAACCCCTCTCAACCAACCCATCAACCAAAAAATCCCAATCAACCAAAAAAATCCCCAAACCAACCAGAAACACTCCAACCAACCCAAAAAACAAGCCCCCCCAAAAAAACCCCAAACAAAAACACACACCAAAAACTCAACCAAAACAAACCACTAGACCAAACCAAACAAAACCAAATCACAACCCCAACAACCAAGTAAAAAACCCCACAGACCATCTCACTCATCTAACTCACCACCAACAGCAACTTCAGAGTCAGAAAGGCTGACCTGGCAAAGGCACAAGGACTGTAGGGAGCTAACAAGGTGCAACTCCTCTTTGAAGAAAGACTTTAAGTCAAGCTGTCCTGATAGCACCTCTGGAGTTGAGCATGATGAGAGATGGTCTCTCTCTCAGACCTCAGCCAAACTGAGAGGCCAGCAGCATTACCCTGCAGCCCTGCACTGCTTCCATCTCCTACCAGCTTCAGAGCAAAAGGAACTGAAAAAGACCAACTTTGGCAGCCCATTTTTCACTAGGCCAGGAATGGAGACATCACTTCACTGCTCTTCATTCAGTCTGCAGAAGAGGAGGCTGAGGGGAGACATCATTGCTCTCTACAGCTCCCTGAGGGGGGAGATTAGAGTGAGGTGGGGGTTGGGCTCTTCTCCCTAGTATCAGGTGAGAGAATGATAGGAAATTACCTAAAACTGTGCCAGGGGAGGTTTAGATTGGAGATGAGGAAAAATTTCTTTGCTGCAAGAGTGGTCAGGGATTGGCACAGGCTGCCCAGGGAGGTGGTGGAGTCCCAGTCCCCGAAGGTGTTCAAGAAATGTGTGGCCATGGCTCTCTGGGACATGGTTTGATGGCCATGGAGGGGTTGGGTTGATGGTTGAACCCAACCTCACAAGTTTTTTTCCCCAACTGAAACAGTCCTGTGATTCTGTGAACTTCTTGCTTGCCCATAGCCCTCTCACTGAGGTGAGCAATCCCCTCCTGGTGACAGAAATAATCCGCTGCTAATCACAACAAAGATCAGTTCTATTTTATAGAACTGAATCACCACTCAGAACTTGCTGCAAGGTCCCCTTATCAATCCATCTCACAGACCAGTCAGCAGCAAGACCGAGCTGGTTTTTGCACTGGCTTTGTTCTGAAGGTCTCCATTTGACACTCCATTTTACAGCAGCCACTCCAATTTAATAGTAGGAAACAGTGATCATAAAATGGCTTGAGTTGGAAGGGACCTTAAAGATCTTCTAGTTCCAACCTCCTGCTAGATCAGGCTGTTCCAAGCTTCATCCAGCCTGCTAAAGGCTGATGACTGCTGCCATGTTCAGCTTAGAAGGTACACTAAGACAGTCTACTAACAAACCCATCCAGAATAACCCTTAAGTCATCTGTTCCTACTGTGCAATGTCCTTGTCACCAGTTCCAGGACGCAGAGGAACAGCTCAGCTGAACAGACCATCAGGGCCGGTGTGAGTGCTAGCGTTTTCAAAGCCCTCATCAGTGCTACCCTTCAACCCATACAGTGCAATTATCCATGCTGATGGCATCTGCCTAGGTACCTGATCTCAATCCTTCTCCCATCCTGGGGGACCCAGCAATTGCAAACTGGCAGTTAGGGCAGACTCCAAGTGCAGCTGGCAGGTTTTCCATCCCTAGTAATGCTTTTGTGACTCGGCAGCAGAGCGCTTCCAGAAAAGAGCTCTACCAAAACAATCCACATCTGTTCCCTCTCAGCATCACTCTCAGTAGGTCTCTGACTTACTGCAGCCATCTGATAGAATTGGATGCAACACCCTCCTCTCAAGCCCCAAAGCCACAGTAATAGTCTGCAGAGCAGCAATATGGGATCTACCCGGGGATCACTCCTACTCTCCCGACATCTGCTCTCGAGTGCTGTTACTCCACAGCCTGCACACCACGTACCACAGGGCCCACCTACCTTCCACGTAGTTTAGCACTACTAAGAGTGTCATTTCAGACTACAGATGGCATCTCCACCCCAGCTGCCACTGCTGACTCACACTGCTCACCATTTGCTCACTCTGAATACGTGTTTGCTAAATTAGTCCCAAAGACTGAAAGCTCATCTGACTTACTGCACACCCAGATCTGCCTTGGTAGCAAACATCACTTTCCCCTGACTGCCAGCTTTGGTGTGGTCTGTTTGTCAGAGGCAACTCACTCACCAGAAGGAAAAAAACAGGGGGCTAAAGGAGAGCTAGGGAAGAACTTTTGACAAGGGCTTCTAGTGGTAGAAGGAAGAAGCTTTGAGCTGGAAGAGGGGAGATTGAGACTGGAGATTAGGAAGAAATTCATTCCAATGACAGTGATGAGACACTGAAACAGGTTGCCCAGGGAGGTTGTGGATGCTCCCTGCCTGGAGGTGTTCAAAGCCAGGCTGGAGAGGACCTTGAGCAACCAGGTTTAGTGGGAGGTGCCCATGGCAGAGGGATTGGAACTGGATGATGTTTAAGGTCCCCTACAAGCCAATTAGGAAGAAGTTCTATACAGAGAGAGTGATTGCCCATTGGAATGGGTTGCCCAGGGAGGTGGTGGAGTTACCATCATTGAGGGTGTTCAGGAGGAGATTTGATGGGGTGCTTGGTGCCATGGTTGAGTTGATTAGGTGGTGTTGGATTGGTTGATGGGTTGGACACGATGATCTTGAAGGTCTCTTCCAACCTATTCTATTCTATTCTATTCTATTCTATTCTATTCTATTCTATTCTATTCTATTCTTCTATAAGACACCAGCTCAGCAGCCAGGTTTCCTGCCTCACTGCTCCCCAATGGCCTGTGTGCTGACCCTGGGTGCAAGAAGGCCAGCATGAGGCTCAGGCAGGCTGCATCTGAGGTGGTGGCAGAAGACCTCTCCATGCAGACAGCAAGCAGCAGCCTCACAGGGGACAGGCTTCAAGCCAAAGCAGTCACAGACCAACACAAGAAATTTCATGTCCACGACTGCTGCAGCTTGCCTTTTGTACATACATCAAGAGCAGCAATGAAAGTTGAACTTTGATTCCAGTAAGTATTTCAGCACCTCCTCTCTGGCCCATCTATTTCAACCCACCACCTTCAACTCAAAGTGGAGAACTATAAAAATTCCACAGGAGTGCTAGAAATAAAAATCCTCACTTTGGTGGTTAGCAGGGGACACAAAATGAAGGAGACTGACTGCCAGAAAACATTTTAACTCCTTCAGCATTCAGTCAGAAAGAGGAACCTATGTCCCAATTCAGCACCATAGGTCACAAAGAAAATGTCAGGCAATAGAAGTGTTCTCAAGTGCCATGCAATGAATAATGCTAAACATGAGAGATAAAGTCTTTACTGACACAGAATAAAGCTGCAAGTGACAGCAATTAGAAGTTAAGACACCAAATCATAAATACATAGAAGTGTGTTGAGGGTGGGAGGGACCTTTGAGATCACCAAGTCTGAGCACTCACCCAGAACTCACAAGCCCACCACTGCTGAGCCACTGCCATTAACCCATGTCCCTCAGCATCACATCCATGCAGCTCTGAAACCCCTCCAGGGATGGTGACTGCAGCACCTCCCTGGGCAGCCTGGGACAGTGCATGAATAGAACAGAATAGAATAGAATAAACCAGGTTGGAAAAGATCTTTGAGATCTTTGAGATCATCAAGTCCAACCTATCATCCAGCACCATCTAATCAACTAAACCATGGCACCAAGCACCCCATCCAGTCTCTTCCTAAACACCTCCAGGGATGGTGACTCCACCACCTGCCTGGGCAGCACATTCCAGTGGCCAATCTCTCTTTCTATGAAGAGCTTCTTCCTAACATGCAGTCTAAATCTCCCCTGGCACAGCTTGTGACTGTGTCCTCTTGTTCTGGTGCTAGGTGCCTGGGAGAAGAGACCAACCCCCTCCTGGCTACAATCTCCCTTCAGGTAGTTGTAGACAGCAATAAGGTTCCCTCTGAGCCTCCTCTTCCCTTGCTGGGAAGAAATTGTTCCTAATATCCAACCTGAACCTCCCCTGGTGCAACCTGAGGCCCTTTCCTCTTGTCACAAGTGACAGGAGACCAACCCCCACCTGGCAGCAGCCGCCTTTGAGGTAGAGGTTGATGAGGTCTCCCTTCAACCTCCTCTGCTGGAAGTTTAACACCCCCAGTTTCCTCAGGTGCTGGCTCATAGGACTTGTGTTCAAATAACCCTCCCAACTCCTTAGTCTCAGCAGGGACAGCACTACTAGGATACAGCAGGGTTTATGAAAAGCAACTTTCCCCAGGATGAAGAGGCAAGGCAATTCCCCCAGCTCACCCCACCCCAACACCTTCATATTTGCACATGGTAGAGAAGAAATGGCCTCAAGTTGCACCAGGAGAGGTTTGGGTTGGATCTCAAAAGAAACAACTTCAGTGTCAGGGTTCTCCACCACTGGAAAAAGCTCCCCAGGGAGGTGGCTGAATCCCCATCCCTTGAGGTGCTTCAAAGAGGCAGAGATGTGGTGCTGAGGGCCATGGCTTAGCACCAGCCTTGGTAGACTTAGAGAATGCTTGGATTGGAGGATCTTGAAGGGCTTTTCCAAACAAAGCAATTCTATGAACATACTGGCTCTACAACACCAAAACCCATCCCACCCTTTAGAAACATTAAAAGACAATTGGAAACAGTGAAGATGGCAGCAGAGAGGAGGAAGAAGTGGGGACATTTTTCCTCAAGCCAAAGAGAGGGGGTTCAGAATCTTGTGTTTCCTTCCCTTGTAAACAAGCAGACATTGCCATGCAGTTTTTAGGACTAGCAAACCAGAAATTCACAACTCCAGATTCAGCATGTAAGCAGAGGAGGATCTAATTTGGAGTTGGGGAAATGAATTAAGATCATTTATTCAACATTTTCAAGTCATCTTTAACCCTCTTGCTACCAATTCAAGGCCACACCTTGGGTCCTGTGTCCAGTTCTGGGCTCCTCAGATCAAGAAGGACATTGAGAGACTTGAAGGTGTCCAGAGAGGGCAACAAAGCTGGGGAGGGGTCTGGAGCACAGCCCTGTGAGGAGAGGCTGAGGGAGCTGGGGTTGCTTAGCCTGGAGAAGAGGAGGCTCAGGGGAGACCTTCTTGCTCTCCCCAACTCCCTGCAGGGAGGTTGTAGCCAGGTGGGGGTTGGTCTCTTCTCCCAGGCACCCAGCACCAGAACAAGAGGACACAGTCTCAAGCTGTGCCAGGGGAAGTTTAGGCTGGAGGTGAGGAGAAAGTTCTTCCCAGAAAGAGGAATTGGCCACTGGAATGTGCTGCCCAGGGAGGTGGTGGAGTCCCCATCCCTGGAGGTGTTCAAGAGGGGCTTGGATGTGGCACTTGGAGCCATGGTTTTTTTGTCAGGAGGGGTTAGGTGTTAGGTTGGACTTGATGATCACTGAGGTCTTTTCCAAGCTGGTTGATTCTGTGATATGCTGATTCATAGCTTCAGTTTCAACTTCCTTTCCTCTAAAGAAAAAAAAATCCTATTTCTTTCTTCTTGAAGAGCAGAGGGACAATGAACTCACTCTTCTGCTTCTTCTAAAGCATCAGAACAGTGTTCAGTTTGTGCTGGTTTGAGGGGGGGGGGAAGCAAAGCTAGGACTTTAGCTTTCTCCTTTTCCTATTCAATCCACAAGCTGCCACTTAAAGATTTGTTTTATACTTAAACACAATCTGCACTTTTAAACATTTTTAAATATTAGACAAGATGGAGATCAGAAATCTGATGGGAAAATGAAAACCTATTAAGGAGCCTGTCATTCACAACTGCACATGACATCATCATCATCAAAGCCCACACAGTAAGTGCTGACAGGGAAAGGATTTCAATTGGCCAGTGACTAGAGAAGCACAGAATTGTCTTGGTCTGAATTGTTGTGGTTAGTAGGTTGGAAGAGGTTCTCCCCCCACCCCTCCTCTGCCCTGATGAGGCCATACCTGGAGTATTGTGCCCAGTTCTGGGCCCCTCAGTTCAAGAAGGACCTCAGGGAACTTCTTGAGAGAGTCCAGCACAGAGCCACAAAGATGATTAAAGGAGTGGAACATCTTCTTTATGAGGAGAGCCTGAGGGAGCTGAGGGCTCTGTTGCTTGGAGAAGAGGAGCCTGAGAGTGACCTCATTCATGTTCATAAAGCTGTGCAGGGTGAGTGCCCAGAGGCTGGAGCCAGGCTCTGCTGGGTGATGCCCAATGCCAGCACAAGGGGCAGTGGTGGAAGCTGAGGCAGAGGAAGTGCCATGGAAACAGAAGGAAAATGTTTTCCCTGTGAGGGTGACAGAGCCCTGGAACTGGCTACCCAGGGGGGGGTTGTGGAGTCTCCCTCTCTGGACATATTTAAAGCCCTCCTGGATTTGATTCTGTGTGACCTGCTCTAGGTGACCCTGCTCCGGCAGGGGCTGGGACTGGATGAGCTTTTCAGGTCCTTGCCAACCCCTAACATTCTGTGATTCTGTGAAAAGATCTTTAAGATCACAGAGTCCAGCCGTTCTCTACCTCTGCCAAGGCTGCTGCTAAACCCTGTCCCCCAGCACCACACCTGTGTGACTGTGCAAGCCCCTGTACACTGCACTGGTTAGGCCGCACCTTGAGTCCTGTGTCCAGTTCTGGGCCCCTCAGTTTAGGAAGGAGGTTGACTTGCTGGAGCGTGTCCAGAGAAGGGCAACAAGGTTGGTGAGGGGCTTGGAGCACAAGCCCTATGAGGAGAGATTGAGGGAGCTGGGGTTGCTTAGCCTGGAGAAGAGGAGACTCAGGGGTGACCTTATTGCTCTCTACAACTACCTGAAGGGGGCTTGTAGACAGGCAGAGGTTGGTCTCTTCTCCCAGGCAACCAGTACCAGAACAAGAGGACACAGTCTCAGGCTGCGCCAGGGGAGGTTTAGGCTGGAGGTTAGGAGGAAGTTTTACACAGAGAGAGTGATTGCCCATTGGAATGGGCTGCCTGAGGAGGTGGTGGGGTCGCCGACGCTGGGGGTGTTCAGGGCGAGGCTTGACAGGATGCTTGGTTGTATGGTTTAGTTGATTGGGTGGTGTCGGATGATGGGTTGGACACGATGATCTCGAAGGTCTCTTCCAACCTGGTTAATTCTATTCTATTCTATTCAAACTGCCAGCTCACTGACACCCCAGCCTCACCAGGGAATTACCACGCAGCAGCCACAAACTGAGGCAACCACAGGCACACCTCTGGCTTAGACCCTTTATTATCTGACATTCCACAGCCCAATAATTCCACAGTCCAATGCTGTTACATGGCTACACACTGGCTCTCCAATGTGTAAGCAAACAGCTGAGGAAGTGGTCAGAATATTGGACGCGGTGTATGGGAAGCAGTGCTGAAGATGGCTGTCATGTAAAGAACTCAGGAAGGAGAAAGTGTCAGGTCCAAGAAGAGGAGCAGCAGCACTGGAGTGACACAGTTCTGCCCTAGGACAGAAGCCTGCCACAGAGTCTTCTCGTCAGCTCTGCCTGAAGTATGCAAAAGCAGCATGAAGTCAGCCTGAACTGTTACTCAGACTTCAAGACAGAAGGAATGCATAAGTGCAGAGTGCTGCTAAATTTACAAGAGCTTTTGAACACAGATCTTTTTCTGAGTCAAGATATTTGCACACATGGCACTGCTTATACCACAGCAGCCTTCTTCAAGGCTGTTAAAGATAGAAGGGAAAGGGTAGGAGAAGAGGTTCTCCTCTCTATCATCAAATCATAAAAGTTGGTAAAGGCCTCTAAGAATGGCTTAGGTTGGAAGGGAATTCAAAGATCATCTATTCCAACCTCCCTGCTATAGGCAGGGACACCTCCCACCAGCCCAGGTTGCTCAAGGCCTCATCCAGCCTGGCCTTCAACACATCAAGGGAGGTGGCATCCACAGCCTCCATGGGCAACCTGTTCCAGAGTCTCACCACCCTTGTACTGAAGAACTTCTTCCTCAGCTCCAGTCTAACCCTGCTCTTCCCCAGCTTCAGCCCATTCCCCCTTGCCCTGTCTCTAGACACCCTCATGAAAAGTCCCTCTGCAGCCTTCCTGCAGGATCCCTTCAGGTACTGGAATCACAGAATCATAGAATGGTTTAGGTTGGAAATGACCTCAGAGATCATCTGCTGCAACCTCCCTGCCATGGCAGGGACACCCCTCACCTAGACTCAGCTGCTCAAGGCCTCACCCAACTTGGCCTTAAAGACTCCCAGGGAGGAGGCATCCCCAGCCTCCCTGGGCAGTCTAAGGTGCCCCTGGAGTCTTCTCTTCTCCAGGCTGAACACCCCCAGCTCCCTCAGCCTATCCTCATAGCAGAGGTGCTCCAGCCCTTGGATCATCTTTGTGGCCATGTCTTCTCCCAGGCAACCAGCACCAGAACAAGAGGACACAGTCTCAAGCTGCACCAGGGGAAGTTTAGGCTGGAGGTGAGGAGAAAGTTCTTCACAGAGACAGTTGTCAGCCATTGGAATGTGCTGCCCAGGGAGGTGGTGGAAGCCTCCCATGTTGCAATCTGAACTTCAAGCCCAAGTGATTTCTCACCCTACAGGACACCAGGAGCTGGCATCAGCTTTGAGTAAGAGGTTAAGGCTCCAGCATACTGCTCAAACTGCTCACCATTCCATAAGAAGACCCTCTCAAGAGCCAAGGATGGTGGTCATATTGCAATGCAGGCTGCGGGGAGACCTTGCAGCAGCCTTCTAGTACCTGAAGGGGCCCACCAGAAAGCTGGGGAGAGACTTTTCACAAGGGCTTGTAGTGACTGGATGAGAGGGAATGGATTGAAGCTTGAAGAAGGTAGATTGAGACTGAAGATAAGGAAGAAATTTAGGCTCAAGGTGAGGAGAAAGTTCTTCACAGAAAGAGTTATTGGCCATTGGAATTGGCTGCCCAGGGAGGTGGTGGAGTCCCCATCCCTGGAGGTGTTCAAGAGGGGATTGGATGTGGTACTTGGTGCCATGGTTTAGTTAGTCATTTGTTGGGTGACAGGTTGGACTTGCTGATCTCTGAGGTCTTTTCCAAAGTTATTGATCCTATGATTCTAAGAAATTCTTTAGAGAGAGGGTAGGGAGAGACTGGCACAGGTTGCCCAGGGAGGCTGTGGCTGCCTCCTCCCCGGAGGTATTCAAGGCCAGGCTGGATGAGGCCTTGAGCAACCTGGGCTGGTGGGAGGTGTCCCTAGTTGGAACTAGAGAATTGTTAAGGTCCCTTCCTACCCAAACCATCCTATGATTCCATGACAGATTCAGCCTAGGAGTGAAGATACCTTGACCTACTCAAGCAGCAACAACCAAGAGTCCTCATGTGTGACAAAAGAGAGACCCTTTGTGAAGTCTGGAAGTGTTCCCTGACACTGATCTCTCCCCTCCAGAAGGTACTTCTGCGCTTTGTCCTGCGAGCAAAAAGCAAACTCAACCTCTCAGCAGCTCCACATCAGTGTTTCTCCCATTGTAAAAGTAAAGCTGAAAACTCTGTGAGTTTTGAAGTGAAGTGGTGAGGGTTTGGTGTTGCTTGTGGGTGGCTGTGTTCTAAAAATCAACCAAGGGGTGGGGGGGGGGGGAGGGAATAATAATTAGAATTCTCAATCCACAAACTAAAAGCAACAAGAATAAAAATGTCCAGCACAAGAATTGTAGCTAGGACTTGTTCCTGGGGTGTTTTTTTCCCCTGCTCTTTAATAATTTTTCAGGCCTGAGACAGTCTGGACAGTTTAGCCCTTCAGGTTCCTGAGGCTGCAACTTGGCTAATGGGGTACAGAACACTGAGCCTAATTATCTCCTGTCTTAATTCCAATGCATATGCAGATAAAGGGCTGCCACCCTTACCTGCAAAGTGTCTGCAGCATGCAAATCCCACTAATTGCTGAAAGCTAAGGTCTTTGCTGAAGAAAGCAAGCCAAGCCCAGGGAGGACTGAAATCTTTCCCTAATGAGCATGAACCTAGAAGGTTCCTCTCTCCAAGATAAGAAGAAACTGGCTGCCCACCCTCACCTGAGTGCCCCCCACTTACTGCAGCACAAAATTAATCCCTGCTTCTCCAAAACTGGGTGTGCTCCTCCTTAGCTACTAATTAGGGGGATGGGATTATTAGAGAGGTTGTTGAAAAGGAATGTTTATAAGAGTGTCTATAAAGGTCTGTGGTGATAGAATAAGGGGCAACAGTTTTGAACTACAGCAGGGGAGGTTTTGATTGAAGCTTAGGAAGAAATTATTTCCAGTGAGGGTGGTGAGACACTGGAACAGGTTGCCCAGGGAGGCTGTGGATGCTTCATCCCTGGAAGTGTTTAAGAGCAGGCTGCATAAAGCTTCGAGCAACCTGGGCTAGTGGGAGGTGTCCCAGCCCATGGCAGGGGAGTTGGAACTGGATGATGTTTAAGGCCCTTTGCAGCCCAAACCATTCTGTGATCCTCTGAAACTGCTGCTGTCACTTCAGCCACATGTCCACAGCCCTGCAGGCTGGCCTCCAGCTTCTGCCATTTGGTCCAACCACAGAGCATCAGGTGATGGAAAGCAGTGATTTGTCACACTGACTAAACACAGCCAGCACGTCCACATTGGGCAGACAGGGTTTTGCTGTGCCCTGGCTCCACAGCAGGTACAAGCTGGGCCTGCCAGCACTCTGAGTCACTGCAGAGCTTTGTAACCAAGTTAACATAGAATCTCAGAACAGCAGGGGGCTGAAAGGGACCTCCAGAGATTGTGTCCAAACCCTTGCCACAGCAAGGTCTCCCAGGGCAGGTCACACAGGAACACATCCAGGTGGGGCTTGAAAGTCTCCAGAGCAGGAGACTCCACAACCTCTCTGGGCAGCCTGCTCCAGGGCTGCAGCACCCTCACACCAAAGAAATTTCTCCTAATATTGAGGTGAACTTCCTGGGTTCCAGTTTGTGTTTACTGCCCCTTGTCCTATCACAGGACATCACTGAGAAGAGACTGACCCCTCTTGCCCCCCACCCTTGATATTTGTGTACATTGATCAGATCCCCTCTCAGCATTCTCTTCTCCAGACTAAACAGCCCCAGGGCTCTCAGCCTTTCCTCATCAGATGGTTTCTGTCCCTTCATCATCCCCATAGCCTCCCTCGGACTCTCTCCAGTAGTTCCCTGACCCTCTTGAACAGGGGAGCCCAGAACTGAACAAAATACTCCAGGTGTGGTCTCACCAGGGCACAGCAGAAGAGGAGGAGAACCACCCTTGACCTGCTAGCCCCATTCTTCCGAATGCACCTCAGGAGACCACTTGCCTTCTTGGCCACAACGGTACATGGCTGCCCCACTGATAACCTCTTGTCCACCAGAACTCCAAGGTCATTCTCCATGGAGCTGCTTTCTATGGTCTGAACTTAAAACAAAAAATCCTTTTAGTTTGGTCTGAGCACTGCACTGGGGTAGCACAGCCCCTGGATGAGCGCTAATGATGCTCCTCATGTTTGGAGCACGCTCTGTCATGTATGCTGCAGAACACTCCATGGCCATACCAGAGCCAGTCATCTGCCCGGGAAGAACTGCAGTGGGGAGCTGGCTGATGGGAACTGTCACCTTGTACAAGAAACGAAAGCAGGGAAAAGAAATGTTCAGCTGGGCTGCGATATTTCAAACAGCCCTATCAAAAGAAGAAAGCATTTTCAAGTGCTTAAGGATGCAACCAGCCAACAGCGATCGTTTTCTGCCAGAGCCAAACCCATTTCCAGTCACACTGACTTGCTGGGCTTTGTTTTTCATCGAGAAGGAATTAAGAGAAAGCCTCAGACAATAGTCCTGATGCTTCCCTGCCATGAGGGCTTAATGGTAAACATCCTTCCCTGTCAGCAGGAGACCCAAACTTCAAACACCCTGCTCAGTCATAAAACACTGCCATGCAGTTTGCCATTTGAGAAGTAAACCCTGGCCCCCTCGGTTCAGGGCACTGTGCTATCAGTTAAATACCAGAGCTATGAACAACTCTCTGGCAACTCTGCCCTAAATTTATACACAATTCGAGGCAACTCCACCTAAATTTAGTAGCAGATAAATGCCTCACAGAGACACCTTCCACATTCGTTACCCAAATTACCGCTCTCACATTTGTGCTCGCACCTACAAATCCTTCTGACCTTTAAGGAGGCAAGCCTGACAACAACAGACTGCTCTGAAACACGAAGGAATGAATGCAAAGGGGTTGTAAACCTGGAGTCCTGGGTGAGGAGCTCTAAGCAGAACAAGAAATGCCTAATGAGTTTGAAGAGCAACAAGCAGTGTGTTAACCACTGCAGTCTGGGAGCGCTTTCCTGAGCTATTTCAGCAGCAAACAGGTCAAGCCAGAGCTGTTTGACGACGAGAGAGCATGATCTACACACTACTGCTCCAACCAGTTTGAAAACTGGTTAGGAAACTCTCAATGTATACAGCCCCAAAGGCAAAATAATCCATTTTAAATGCCCTGTGAAGAAATTCAACTCAGATATTCAAGCTGCTGGCACCAGCCAGAGATTCCCAAAGCCGGCCCTGCTGGTACATGTCATGAAAATAAAGAGACAAAAGATTCTAATGACCAACAGCAACAACAAAAAAGGAAGAAGAAGAAGGAAAAAGAAACTATAAAAACCCAATAAATAGGGAAAAAAAGTCACCATATAAACAGATTGCAATGACCAACAGCAACAACCACAAAAACATTAAGGATGAAAATGTGAAAAACATGAGGCAAAAAGTCAGCATATAACAAATGGAGCCAGCAGTGAGCACTTGCAGCCCAGAGAGCCAAGCAGAGCCTGGGCTGCAGCAAGAGAAGCATAGCCAGCAGGGCAAGGGAGCTGATTCTCCCCCTCTGCTCCACTCTGCTGAGACCACAGCTGCAGCTCTGGGTCCAGTGCTGGAGCCTCTGCGCCAGGAAGGATCTGGAGGGGCTGGAAGGTGTCCAGAGCAGGGCCAGGAGGAGGAGCAGAGGGCTGGAGCTGCTCTGCTGTGAGCACAGCCTGAGGGAGTTGGGGTTGTGCAGGCTGGAGATGAGAAGGCTCTGAGGAGACCTAATTGTGGCCTTGCAGGATCCAAAGAGGGCTCCAAGAAAGCTGGGGAGGGACTTTTGAGGGTGTCAGGGAGTGATAGGACTGGGGGGGATGGAGCAGAACTAGAAGTGGGGAGATTGAGATTGGATGTGAGGAAGAAGTTGTTCCCCAGGAGGGTGGTGAGAGCCTGGCACAGGTTGCCCAGGGAGGTGGTGGCAGCCTCCTGCCTGGAGGTGTTTGCAGCCAGGCTGGAGGTGGCTGTGAGCAACCTGCTGCAGTGTGAGGTGTCCCTGCCCATGGCAGGGGGCTTGGAACTGGGTGAGCCCTGAGGTCCCTTCCAACCCTGACAATTCTATGAGTCTATGAAATTAAACACAGGGAAATAAAACTGTATCTGAAACCTCTCAAAAGACAGTACATTTCCTTTTCCACAACTGAAATCTCTACAGCACAGCATTTGTTCTTGCAGGAAAGGGAGAAGAGGGAACGTAGGGCAGGATATGGTCCTCCAGCAAGGCAGGGAGGGTGGAACTAGATGATCTGCATGGTCCCTTCCAACCCAAACCAGTCTGGGTTTCAAGAGAGGACTGACAGCTCTTTGCACAGAATCATAGAATGGTCTGGGTTGGAAGGGACCTCTGAAGCTCATCCAGTCCAACCCCCTCTGTACTCAGCAGGGACATCCTCCACTAGATCAGGTTGCTCAGAGCCCTGAGGAGCCTCACCTTGAGTATCTCAAAGGAAGGGACCCCAACCACCTCCCTGGGCAACCTCTTCCAGTGTTCCACTACCCTCATGGTAAAGAACTTGCTCCTAACATCCAATCTAAATCTGCTCTTCTCTAGTTTGAAGCCATTGCCCCTGGTCCTGTCCCTGCAGGGCTTTGCCAACAGTCTCTCCATCCTTCTTGTAGCCCCCTTCAGGTACTGCCAGGCTGCCGTTAGGTCTCATCAGAGCCTCCTCTTCTCCATGCTGGACAACCCCAGCTCCCTCAGCCTCTCTTCACAGCACAGAACATAGAAGAACTCCCTTAAAAGATTCACAAAGCTCTGCTGGCAGCAGAGAAAGTTGATGTGCATCATTTTGGGACTTGATCATGATTTCTGAACATTGCCTTTTCAGGCCTCTTCTAATGCTTAACTGACACACCTAGAAGTGCAGCACCCAAGGAAGACTTATTAAAGTGGAGCCTGCACAGCTGATGGCCTCCTGTCTGATGGACTGTCACTGCACAGCTCACAGCAGATTGTCTCAAAGTAAAGACCAATTCTACAGCAGCTAATCAAATCTCACAGAGCTGAAGGATTTTGATAGCCGTGGCATTGCTTGAAGGACACAGGGGGGGAAAAGGAGGCACAGCAGAAAATATCTCCTGAGCTTATTTCAACTTTTGCTTTGTGTCAAAATACTCTTCAAATATTAGAATAGAATAGAATAGAGCAGACCAGGTTGGAAGAGACCTTCGAGATCATTGAGTCCAACCCATTATCCAACACCATCTAATCAACTAACCCATGGCTCCAAGCACCTCATCGAGTCTCCCCCTGTACACCTCCAATGATGGTGACTCCACCACCTCCCTGGGCAGCACATTCCAACGGGCAATCACTCTCTCTGTGAAGAATTTCTTCCTAACATCCAGCCTAAACCTCCCCTGGCACAGCTGGAGACTGTGTCCTCTTGTTCTGGTGCTGGTTGCCTGGGAAAAGAGACCAACCCCCACCTGGCTACAACCTCCCTTCAGGGAGTTGGAGAGAGCAATGAGGTCTCCCCTGAGCCTCCTCTTCTGCAGGCTAAGCAACCCCAGCTCCCTCAGCCTCTCCTCACAGGGCTGTGCTCCAGACCCCTCCCCAGCTTTGTTGCCCTTCTCTGGACACCTTCCAGCCACTCAACATCTTTCCTTAACTGAGGGGCCCAGAGCTGGACACAGGACTCAAGGTGTGGCCTAACCAGTGCAGTCCACAGGGGCAGTCAATTAGTACTTAGGTACTGAGCAAGGTCCACTCCATCTCTGTCTTCAGAGTGACTGAACCTCCCCTGGTTAAACTTGAGGCCATTTCCTCTGGTCCTATCACTTGTTACTAGTGAGAAAAAAACCAAACAGCTCCCCTAGGCTCCAACCTATAGCTTTTACCATAGAATTACAGAATAACAGAAGTGTTTTGGCTGGAAAAAAGCCCTGAGTCCAACCATTCTCTAACTCTACCAAGGCTGGTGCTAAGCCATGTCCCTCAGTACCACATCTCTGCCTCTTTGAAACACCTCCAGGGATTCAAACACCTCCCTGGGCAGCCTCTGCCAGGCTTTGAGAACCCTTTCAGTGAAGAAGTTTCTTTTGATATCCAACCTAAACCTCTTGTAGGGCAACTTGAAGGACATGTGCATCACTTCTTACTAGGAAGAAGAGACCAACACCCACTACATTGCAACCTCCTTTCAGGGAGCTGTAGAGGGCAATGAGGTCTCCCCTCAGCCTCTTCTCCAGACTAAACACCCCCAGGTCCCTCAGCTGCTCCTCACCAGTCCTGTTCTCCAGACCCTCCACCAGCTTTGCTGCCCTTCTGTAAACCTGCTGCAGCATCTCAATGCCCTTCTTGTAATGAGGGGCCCAAAACAGAACTGGGGACTCTTCCCAATTCACAGTACTTTCAGAAGAACACAGCACTTCTTCTTAACTTAAAAGGTTGCCTAAACAGTGAAAGGAAACCATGAGTAACAAAAGCCCCACTAAATCCTGAAGGTCACTTTCTCTCTCCTAGCAGCAGGGAACAGCAGGGATTCAAGGAGACAGTTTGCCTGGAGGGGTAAAAATGCACTCCCTATCTGCCATTACCATTGCTGCAAAGCCTGCACTCTTATCAGCATCTCTTGATACTGGCTGTCTCCAAGGCCTGGAAAGAAGTGACTGGAAGCTATGTTGAAAGAGTCCTGTTGTGTCAGCCCTGTGATAAACTGACCAAGGGCAGAAAGAGCATTACACACACTGCACAGCATGGCTTGCAACCTATGACTCATTAAGGAGCTATTCAGCACTTCTAGAGCAATCCACATGAGAGGGGAAGAAAATGAGTGTCTTCTGAAAGCCAGGATTATGCTGCCTTACTGCTCTATTGTCCATCCAGCCTCGCACTCCAGCTAGCAATCGTCTTTCAAGTCTCTTTGAGCAGGAATTGTTGGGCTTTCTTTGGTGACTCCTAGCAGTGATTCATAACATTCTTGGCAATGACCAAAAGAAGCAGAAAGAAAGGCAGAAAGCAAGCGTTCAGCAACTGAATGTGAAACCCTCTCCATAAAACCCACACCTCTTTGGCCTGTGTGTGAGAGACTGGTTCCTCAGGTCACCTCAAGTTGCAGAATGTGCTGGAAGGTGTCCAGAGGAGGGCCAACAGGATGAGCAGAGGGCTGGAGCACCTCTCCTATGGAGACAGACTGAGGGAGTTGGGGTTGTTCAATCTGGAAAAGAGAAGGCTCCCAGGAGACCTAATTGTGACCTTCCAGTATCTGAAGGGGGCTACAGGAAAGCTGGGGAGGGACTGTTGAGGGTGTCGGGGAGTGATAGGACCAGGGGAAATGGATCCAAGCTAGATTAGGAGAGAGGTAGATCAGACATCAGGAAGAAGTTGTTCCCCATGAGGGTGGTGGGAGACTGGCAGAGGTTGCCCAGGGAGGTGGTGGAAGCCTCATCCCTGCAATTTTTTAAGGCCAAGCTGGATGTGGCTGTGGGCAACCTGATCTAGTGGAAAGGTGCAGGGACACCTCCCACTAGCCCAGCATGCTGAAGGCCTCGTTCAACCTGGTCTTGAACACTTCCAGGGAGGAGGTGTTCAACCTGTTATAGTGTCTCACCACCCTCACTGGAAAGAATTTCTTCCTCATCTCCAGTCTCAATCTCCCCTCTCCCAGCTTCAATCCATTCCACTTGTGCTGTCACTACAAGTCCTTGTCAAAAGTCCCTCCCCAGACTTCCTGCAGTTCCCTCCAGGTACTGGAGGGCTGCAATAACCTCTCCCCAGAGCCAATTTAAAACACATGTATTCTTTGTTTTTCCCTTTGATCCAGCTCAGCACTCAGAGATTTTCCAGCCAGACACCTGACCCAGAAGACTAATGAGCCAAAGAGGCTCACGGCAGGCAGCACACACACAGCAACCTCCCACTGCCCAAACCCTGGGACACACCAAGAACCTTTGGAAAGTGCTCAGGTTGCCCAGAGACGTGCTGGAGGCCCCATCCCTGGAGTCATTCAAGGTCAGACTTGATGGGGCCCTGAGCAACCTGACCTAGTTGGAGATGTCCCTGCTGACTGCAGGGGGGTTTGCACAAGATGACCTCTGGGGGTCCCTTCAAACCCGATGCACTGTGTGTGTGTGAAAAGACCACAGCTTTGGTATGCAAAGTCAAAAGCAGCACAGATTACTGTTTGTTATTGCTGTTTACAAGCCACACTATTAAGCTTCACATTGAATTTGAAGCTCTTCAATGAGCTTCCCCTTGCTGGGTGTCAGTTCCTGGAAGATGAGTTTTCAGCCTGGAATATATCCCAAGGGCTTAGGCAGGGAACAGCACTGAAAACAACAGCCTTGATCATGTCTTATTGCTAATGCTTCTAGCTAATTGGTTTCAATAAAACACTTCACACAACTGTTCTGCAGCTTTAATCCTGCTAGAAATGCAACACATTCTTGCCAAGTTGCAGATCTCACTGGAGTGAGAGATTTTAACAGGAATGCATAGAATAGAAGCATAGAATCAACAAGGTTGGAAAAGACCTCAAAGATCATCAAGTCCAACCTGTCACCCAACACCTCATGACTACTAAACCAGGGCACCAAGTGCCACATCCAATCCCCTCTTGAACACCTCCAGGGATGGGGACTCCACCACCTTCCAGTGGCTAACAACTCTCTCTGGGAAGAACTTTCTCCTCACCTCGAGCCCAATCCTCCCCTGGCACAGCTTGAGACTGTGTGCTCTGGTTCTGGTGCTGCTTGCCTGGGAGAAGAGACCAACCCCCTCCTGGCCACAGCACAAGAACATTTAAGGCCAGAGGCAAAAAAAATAAACAAACCTTTATTTATTAATGAGTCCCTTTATATATAAATGTGGTAGGTTGAGAGAGGGCCTAGCTCTCCCTCCCCCACCGAGTAAGAAACGACAGCTAAACTCAGTCGGAGAAGCAGACTATACTTACAAGCATATATAGGAAGCAGATTATATATAACACAATATATACAGGTATTTACAATATATATATACAGAAATATACAGCAAAGAAAAATAACAACAAAATTCCCTCCTCAGGGAGGGTTTCCCTCCGTGTAACCTCCTCTCTCCCCCTTCCAGCTCTGGAACACTGGAGGTCCTACCTCAACATGAGGAAAAACCCCTTTGGTGTGAGGGTGACAGAGCCCTGGAGCAGGCTGCCCAGAGACATTATGGAGCCTCCTTCTCTGGAGACTTTCAACATCCACCTGGATGTGTTGCTGTGTAACCTGCCCTGGGTGATCCTGCTCTGGCAGGGGCGTTGGACTCAATCCCCAAAGCTCCCTTCCAACTCCTACCCTTCCATGAGTCTATGAACCCACACTTTACCACACAGAACTTTAAGAGCGATGTGCCTGGACCAAATAAGGCTCTACTCATTCAACAACATCACCACCTCTAATTAGCATCAAAAAGAACAGCTAATGGTAAAAGAAATTACACTGAGTTAACTGACAAGATGCTTACCAGAGGTACCTCTACACAGCATTGAGCTGTGGCTAACATTCAGAAGACAGATTACCACAATCTCTCTGCTCTAAACAGCTAGGGCAGCTCAGAGAGTTCAAGATCCAACACACAAATCCAATCACTGAGTGACTAGTGCATGTGCAAAAGCACTCGGTTTAGTAATTAGAGTGGGAAGTCCATTAATATACTATCCATTAAATAATGATCTGCAAGCCTAATGGCTAATTGGGGAGGGGAAAAAAAAGCAAAGCTACACACACTAATGAAAGCTTTCTCGTGGAAAGCAATCAGAGGGCTGCAGCTCCTCTCCTGTGGAGACAGACTGAGGTTGGGGTTGTTCAGTCTGGAGAGGAGAAGGCTCTGAAAAGACCTTATTGTGGCCTTCCAGGATCTGAAGGGGGCTACAAGAAAGCTGGGGAGGGACTTTTGAGGGTGTCAGGGAGGGATAGGAATGGGGGGGGTGGAGCAAAACAAGAAATGGGGAGATTGAGATTGGATGTGAGGAAAAAGTGTCCCTGGAGGTGTTTAAGCCCAGGCTGGATGAGGCTCTGGCCAGCCTGATCTAGTGTGGGGTGTCCCTGCCCATGGCAGGGGGGTTGGAACTAGATGATCCTTGTGGTCCCAGTCCAACCCTGACTGATACTGTGATACTAAGTTCTTCCCCATGAGGGTGGTGAGACACTGGTACAGGTTGCCCAGGGAGGTGGTGGCAGCCTCCTGCCTGGAGGTGTTTGCAGCAAGGCTGGATGTGGCTGTGAGCAGCCTGCTGTAGTGTGAGGTGTTGGGGCAGGGGGGTTGGGACTGGCTGAGCCTTGAGGTCCCTTCCAACCCTGACAATTCTGTGATTCAAATGCAATAGAGCATCAGCAGGAAAAATCCTCACCATGTTACAGAGTCAAGGTACATCTCAGCACAGACAGATTAATCTGTAATTATTTGGGCTTACTTTTCTCCCTCAGACACATGCCTAGTGAAAAAAAAACCAACAGGTCCCACATTTCAAACTCAAGAGTTGCACTGACACCAGCTAAAGCTCTTCTGCAAAGCCAAACTCTCTTTAAATATTTAGGACACGTTTTCCCCAGGCACTGTTAAGATCACAAGCTCCCTTTGTGGGTATTTGCAGCACTTCCAACCCCCTCACCAAAGCAGCACCCAGAAGCACTGCTGTACAGATGTTCAGCACTCATTAAGCACATCAATGTCTTTCTGCACGCTGCATTATGGATGAGAATTGGCACCCACAAACCAAGTCAAGACAAAGCCAATAAACATTAACACTGTTCCCCGTGCTGGGGGGGTGGTTAGACATCAATACTCCTACACCAGCAGCATTCTGGATGTAAAGGACAGAGAGGATTCGCAGTGCTGCACTGCTCCTTCAAGCCCCTGGGTTGTGGGTTAGGATTGGACCACCCAACAGTTTGGAAACTTACCCCAAGGAGTAAACTGACCACCACTTGCTCAGGATTTTGGAAGTAAAATGAAATTACAGTTCCAAAAGGCAATAAACAGACACCAAACATATTTGCATATATTTACAGTTCAACATCACCACAACATCCCCTGGTACAAATAATCCAACCCTCTCTCCCCACTCTGTACAAATCTACCCACCTCTGGCCTCAAGTTGCACCAGAGGAGGTTTAGTTTGGATATTAGGATAGAATAGACCAGACCAGACCAGACCAGGTTGGAAGAGACCTTCAAGATCGTCGAGTCCAACCTATCACCCAACACCACCTAATCAACTAAGCCATGGCACCCAGCACCCTATCAAGTCTCCTCCTGAACACCCCCAGTCATGGTGACTCCACCACCTCCCCAGGCAGCCCATTCCAATGGGCAATCTCTCTTTCTGTATAGAACTTTTTTCTAACATCCAGCCTGAATCTCCCCTGGCGCAGCCTGAGACTGTGTCCTCTTGTTCTGGTACTGCTTGCCTGGGAGAAGAGACCAACATCCGTCTGTCTACAACCTCCCTTCAGGTAGTTGTAGAGAGTAATAAGGTCACCCCTGAGTCTCCTCTTCTCCAGGCTAAGCAACCCCAGCTCCCTCAGCCTCTCCTCGTAGGGCTTATGTTCCAAACCCCTCACCAACTTTGTTGCTCTTCTCTGGACTCGTTCCAGCAAGTCAACCTCCTTCCTAAACTGAGGGGCCCAGAACTGGACACAGGACTCGAGGTGCGGCCTAACCAGTGCAGTGTCCAGGGGCAGAATGACCTCCCTGCTCCTGCTGGCCACACTGTTCCTGATGCAGGCCAGGATGCCATTGGCCCTCTTAGCTGCCTGGGCACACTGCAGGCTCATGTTCAGTCTACCGTCGACCAGCACCCCCAGGTCCCTCTCAGCCTGACTGCTCTCCAGCCACTCTGACCCCAGCCTGTAGCTCTGCATGGGGTTGCTGTGGCCAATGTGCAGAACCCAGCACTTGGATGTGTTAAATCTCATGCCGTTGGACTCTGCCCATCTGTCCTCTTCCAACCTTAGTGATACTGTGATACATCATCTGCTCCTGTGATTGAATCACAGAATGGTTAGGTTTGGAAGGGACCTCCAAAGCTCACCCAATCCCACCCCACTGCAGTCAGCAGGGACATCCTACACTAGCACAGCTTGCTCAACCACTTCCCTGGGCAACCTGTTGCAGTGTTCCAGCACCCTCATGGTGCAGAACTTGTTCCTCACATCCAGTCTAAATCTGCTCTGCTCTCATCTCAAACCCTTGCCCCTTGTGCTGTCCCTGCAGGCCTTTGCAAACAGTCCCTCTGCAGCCTTCTTGTAGCCCCTTCAGGTACTGGCAGGCTGCTCTCAGGTCTGCCTGGACCTAATTCTACATTTAAATGTTACTCTGGCATGTAGCACAGGATAAACAAAGGTGCATTTCAGCCAACCTATTGTCTCTAAGCAAATTAACTGTCTTCAGGGAAAGGTTCATTCAAAGCCTACCTCACAATGGAAACCTTCCAAACAACTTCTGGCCATAAACATGTTCTCTTTGCAGCGGACTAGCATAGAGGGCCTCAGCAAAACACTTCATCCAGTACAAATACAATAAAGAAATCATTTTGTAAAGGAGGCAAAGCATTGAAAAAAAGGAAGCAAATGACTAAGAGGAGGGGGGAAAAATAACCAACATCTCCACTTGATTCCAATTACTGCCTTGCTTACTGAAGAAGGCTCCATCATTTTCAGCTCAGTAAGAAGTTGTAACTAGGAAGGGAAAGAAAAGCAAGGCTCATGGGAGTCTCCTGCTGCTCCTAAGCAAGGGGGAACTGGAAGCACACCTAGAGAAACAATGGCCTGGCTTCACCAGGAAGATACAAACCCAATCCATCTTTGACATGACAGACTGCCTTTTCCAGTCCAGCAGCTGAGCTCACGTGCCTGTGAAAGAGAGAGGTCTGTCTTTAAGGCTGGGGATGAAATTCAGACTGATGTTATTAACTCCAAACCAGACTTGGGCAGCTCCAGCTGCTTTCCATGTCACTGTGCACAGATCATGGAGCAACAAAGCAAGCTGCTTAAAACCTCCTGCACTCACCTTCAGTGAGTAACAAAGCTCTCCAGGGCCTACACAAGACTTTCCTAAGCTGAAATATGAGTGAAGGACTCACTGCTTCATCTTTCATCTGCATAGGACTAACACTCATTCAGCTCCTACATATTCAAACCTGGGAAGAAAGCCTTTTTAAGTCAGGAAGGTCAAGTCATAAGCAGAAGGTCATGTCATGGCACTTAGTGCCATGGTTTAGGTGATTAGATGGTGTTGGGTGATAGGTTGGAGTTGATGATCTCAAAGAGCACACACAAGCTGTGTTCCTCCTGACCCAGACAAGAAGACAACAACTTGGAGGGGTTTTTCTTTTTATATATATATATAAACCCAGTAAATTTTATAGAAGAGTGTGGTCAGCAGGGCAAGGGAGGTTCTCCTCCCCCTCTACTCTGCCCCAGTGAGATCTGCATGTAGTTCTGGGCTCCTCAGTTCAAAAGGGACAAGGATACACTGGAGAGAGTCCAACAGAGGCTACAAAGGATGCTGAAGGGATTGGAGCATTGCCTTAGGAGGAAAGGCTGAGAGCCTTGGGGCTGTTTAGCCTGCAGAAGAGAAGGCTGAGAGGGGATCTGATCAATGTGCACAAATATCCAAAGGATGGGTGTCAAGAGCAAGGGGCCAGGCTCTTTGCAGTGGTGTCCTGTGAATGGATAAGGGGCACTGGACACAAACTGGAGCACAGGAAGTTCCATCTCAGGATGAGGAAAAACTTCTTTACTGTTAGGTTACTGGAGCCCCAGAGCAGGCTGCTCAGAGAGATTGTAGTCTCCTCCTCTGGAGACTTTTGAGATCCACCTGGCTGTGTTGCTGTGTGACCTGCCCTGGGTGATCCTGCTTCGGACTGGATGATCTCTGGAGGTCCCTTCTAACCCCTACCACTCTATGATTCTGCAATTCATACAGTAAGTGATTAAACTTCATGGAGGATGTAGCCCTGAAACAAGGATCAACAGTACTTGAAATGCAACCCTCTTGGCTCTTAAGAAAAGTTTTTCTGTGTGATGAGGCACTCCTTCCCTCTAGCACAGCTTCAACTCCACTGCTTTCTTGAACATAAACAGCCTCTAGTGGAGCATTCTGCTTCCTATTTCCTCAGTGAACCTGAAGCCCTACTGCAGACCAGCACACATTGGCCACTTGCAGCTCTTCAGACATCACTGTGGGGGTGACACTCTGGTCTCTGCTGAGGCTACAGGTGCAGGAGCTGTGCCAGCAAGAGGACACAGTCTCAAGCTGCACCAGGGGAGGTTTAGGCTGGATGCTGGGAAGAGATTGGCCATTGGAATGGGCAGCCCGGGGAGGTGATGGAGTCCCCATCACTGGAGGTGTTTAAAAAGAGACTGGATGAGGCACTTGGTGCCATGGTTTAGTTGATCAGATGGTGTTGGGTGATAGGTTGGACTGGGTGATCTCAAAGGTCTTTTCCAACCTGGTTAATTCTGTAGCAGAGCATTGTGCAGAAATGCTCACACAGCAGCAGAGCATCTGCAGTCTCCCCGGATGGCCACACCTGATCTGAGAAAGGGAATCCACAAGGAATTTCTGACTACCCAGAAAAAAAATCCCCCCACAGGGCTTCAATAGCCTCTGCTGCTGCTGCTGCAGCCCCAGTGTGCAGCCTGGAATTCCCAAACACACCCCCCACCCCCCCCCAATCCTTTTCTCTGTGGTGGAAAGGTGGCTGCAGGTGCACAACATTCCCCTGGCCCTCTCCCCCATCCACATTCTGCACTAGGAGCTGGCACTGTGCACAAAGTGACAGAGACAACAGCAGATGTGCAGGGCTGAATTTGATCTCTGATGATCAATCCTACAGAAGGCAAATTCCAAGTTCCTCAACAGGCACAGAATCCTTCAGAGCTGCACAGAAAAGGCAGGCTTGTAACCAAGCACCGGTGCTCAATGCAGGTCACGAGCAAGCTGTCAGAATCAAGCCTGGAGAAGGCTTTAATACAGACAGTAAATAGCAGGAGGCTGCTGTGTCTGGGACAGAAAATAAATTGACAGCCCATCTATTTAAATGCAGTTAAGTTTCAATTGAAAACTAAATTACAAGGTTTGAAATAAGCCACTTTTCCTGACCCTGAAGTTCCTCCTTCCCTTCTCCCCATCAACTTTAATACCTTGCTCAACTTGTAAATAACCCAATGCAAAGCAAGAAGCCCACTAAGATCTTCAGGAAAGGCCTCATTTTACTTCCCAAGAACCTATTCTACATTCAGACAGTAACAAAATCACACAAAATTGGCAGAAGATTTTCCAAGTGACCTCAAATAACTAGGTTTGCAAATGCCACCTTCCACAGTAGCTATGACATGACATTTTATATGTACATTCCATGAGAGGAAGACTGAATGATGCACATTCTTTCTACACTGTACCCTAAAAGCTGTCTTAAAGCTGGACAGAATGGATCATAGAATCAGAATTGTCAGGGTTGGAAGGGACCTCAAGGCTCAGCCAGTCCCAACCCTCCTGCCATGGCCAGGGACACCTCACACTACAGCAGGTTGCTCACAGCCACCTCCAGCCTAGCTGCAAACACCTCCAGGCAGGAGGCTTCCACCACCTCCCTGGACAACCTGTGCCAGGCTCTCACCACCCTCCTGGGGAACAACTTCTTCCTCACATCCAATCTCAATCTCCCCATTTCTAGTTTTGCTCCACTCCCCCCAGTCCTGTCACTCCCTGACAACCTCAAAAGTCCTTCCCCAGCTTTCTTGTAGCCCTCTTCAGATCCTGGAAAGCCACAATTAGGTCTCCTCAGAGTCTTCTCTTCTGCAAACTGAACCACCCCAACTCCTTCAGTCTGTCCTCACAGGAGAGCAGCTCCAGCCCTCTGCTCATCCTCATGGCCCTTCTCTGTTGTCTACACCTTCCCTAACCCAACAGCAAGCTACCCAATTCCTAACAAGGAGCCCTGAAAAAGAGAGGGGGCAGGGGCTAACCCACTGCCACCTGCCATGGCAAAGTGGGGCTCGCTCTTGCTGCAAAAGCTGCTTTCCCTCAGCTGCTCTCATGAAATCAACCTCCTGAGCCTCTCATTACTTTCCACTTCTCTAAAAATGAGCTTCCATATTGACTCACAAATATCCCAGGAAAGAGTGCTGACCAGATAGCCCAGATGACTGTTTCTTCCCCCAGGGAAGCCAAATCAGCATCCTGGTGTGAAGGGCAGAAACGAGCCACCGTGCTGGGGCACGGAGCAAACTGCATCAGCAAACACACAATCTGCCTTTCCATCAGCAGTTCAAATGGAGAGTGAGGCTGAAGTGGCTGAGTGCTGGCCAACTCACTGAAATTACAGGCACTTAATGACATCCATCACTGCATACAGCTACTCCTCCTCTGTATTCAAACATTGGCTCAAGATGCAGAGAAAGCACTAAGAGCACTAAACCTTGCCAGCTAAAAGGAGCCTCACTCTCCTCCCCTGGTTAGAAACTGTGTTCTGAAACACTGCCAGAACACACCTAGAGATGAACTTCCATAATCTCTGCTATTAATTAAATCTCAATTGTTGTGAAATGGTTTCTGAAGGGACTACATCTTGTCCAAAAGGAGCACTATGGTCAGTTCCGGGGCCCCAGTACTAGAAGCTCGTGGAGTGGGTCCAGAGGAGGCCACAAGGATGGAACAGAGGGCTGGAGAGCCTCCCCTGTGGGGACAGGCTGAGAGAGTTGGGGTTGCTCAGCCTGGAGAAGGCTCCAGGGGGACCTTAGAGCAGCCTTCCAGTAACTGAAGAGGAGCTACAGGAGAGCTGGGGAGGGCCTTCAGACAAGGGCTGGGAGTGACAGGACAAAGATCAATAGCTTTGAGCTGGAAGAGGGGAGACAGACTGGAGATGAGGAAGGAATTGTTTCCAGGGAGGGTGGTGAGACACTGGAACAGGTTGCCCAGGGAAGCTGTGGCTGCATCATCCCTGGAAGCGTTCAAGGCCAGGTCAGAAGGGGTCTTGAGCAACCTGGGCTGGTGGGAGGTGTCCCTGCCCACAGCAGGGGGTTGGAACTGGAGGAAGTTCCCTTCCAACCTCAACCATTCTGTGATTCTAGGATTATTAAAGAAGAATAATCCTGCAGAATTGGGAACAGTTTTGTTTCCATGTTCCCTACAGAAAGGGAGGGGAAGGATCACCAGGAGGGTAGCGTTCAGCTCTCACTCACCAGGTGGGCAGTGTCTCACCTCTCATTGTAACAGCCTCTAATGTAAGTCAAGACAGCAGTGCCATGCTTGGACAATTTCAGGCTCTTCAAGAGAGCAGAAAGTGAGGTTCCTGAAGAGAATGTTTGAATGGAGCTGCTACTTACAGGTGATTAAAAATTTTCCTCCTTTATTGAGCTGAATTAAACACCAGCTTGCACTGCTGCCTCTCTTCCCACCTCCCCTTCTGCCACTTCTTCTCTGTTAATAAGAAAAACCAACAGATGGAAAAGAAGCTTTAAAAATAGTTTGTTGGGTTGTGGGTTTTGTGGTTTTTTTTTCCCCTTCTTTCTACATACTCTGGGAGAGGGAAAAAAAAAAGAAGAGTGAAGGCATTTGGGTTTTGCAAGATAGAAGAGGATATAAAAAGACTATGAAAAATGCAAACATCATTCAAAATGGGAACATATGCAAAGCTGTGCTTTTAAGCCACTCTTGGAGAAATCTGCCTCCAGCCAATAATAGCAAGAGCATCAGTGGTAAACCACAGCCATTCAAACCCAGATTACTATGCTCTGCCCACCCATCAAGCTGCTCTGATCCAGGGGGCTGTGGAAAATGGAATGCATCCTTCCAAACACACAGCTTAAATGAATCTGGACAGATGCTTCAAGGGGTTTACAGTGGCCCTTAGTTCAGGCATTCAAAACCTGGCTGAAGTCAGTTCAAGGAAGCCTGTTGGTACACACAAGGTTAAAGAGCTTCATTGGACCCCACTCTGGAACGGGGATTTTGTTTCTGGCTTTTCTGATGCTGTCAGGTGGCCATGGATGAGGAGATCCCACTGAAAAATACAAAAGGCAGCTGAAGGAATCACTCTGCCTGAACACAAGAAGCAGAGGAGATATAAAGTTAGAAAGGATCCCTTGCACTGCAGCTGTGTAAGGGCTTTGTTCTTCTGAAGTGTATGGCCTGCTGGGGGGTTGAAATTACCCATTGAGGAGAAAGCTCTTCACAGAGAGAGTTGTTAGCCATTGGGATGTGCTGCCCAGGGAGGTGGTAGAGTCCCCATCCCTGGAGGTGTTCAAGAGGGGATTGGATGTGGCACTTGGTGCTGTGGTCTAGTGGTCATGAGGTGTTGGGTGACAGGTTGGGCTTGATGATCTTTGAGGTCTTTTCCAACCTTATTGATTCTATGATTCTGTGATTGTTTGCTCAGCATGGAGCTGAAGTGAATAAATTAGATTACCAACTTCCCTCTGCCAAGCCTTCAGACTGTTTCCAAACTCCCACCAATAGCTATGGCTACTTTCAAGATGCTGTGCAACCACTATCAAAGCTCTTCAGGAAATCCTGACACCCTGCCAGTGAGCAAGGTGGGCTGGAAGCCCAGTGTACTACCTGCAAAGAAGAGGTGGTGAGGGAGAAGTGCTCGCTCTTCCCTGTGGGAAAGACACTTCACCTGAGTGCTTCAAGGCCAAATCATTCTATCTAGCTTCTGCTCATAGAACTGCTCAACATGAGCTCTCAATGTGCACTTGCAGCCCAGATCCTGGGCTGCAGCAAGAGAAGTGTGGCCAGCAGGGCAAGGGAGGGGATTCTCCCCCTCTACTCAGCTCTGGGGATACCCCACCTGGAGTACTGCCTCCAGTTCTGGAGCCCCTATGACAAGAGGGATCTGGAGGTGCTGGAAGGTGTCCAGAGAAGGGCCACCAGGATGAGCAGAGGGCTGGAGCACCTCTCCTGTGAGGACAGACTGAAAGAGTTGGGGCTGTTCAGGCTGGAGAAGGGAAGGCTCCAAGGAGACCTAATTGTGGCCTTCCAGGATCTGAAGGGGGCTCCAAGAAGGCTGGGGAGGGACTGCTCAGGATCTCAGGCAGTGATAGGACTGGGGGGAATGGAATGAAGCTGGAGGTGGGGAGATTCAGGCTGGAGGTGAGGAGGAAGTTCTTCCCCATGAGAGTGGTGAAGCCCTGGAATGGGTTGTCAAGGGAGGTGGTTGGGGCCCTGTCCCTGGAGGTGTTTAAGCCCAGGCTGGATGAGGCTCTGGCCAGCTTGATGTAGTGTGGGGTGTCCCTGCCCATGGCAGGGGGGTTGGAACTAGATGATCATTGTGGTCCCTTTGAGATCATTAAGTCACTCACAGCTCCACCACTGCTGCTAAGCCACTACCACTAAACCACATCCCTCAACACCACATCCACGTGGTTTTTAAACACCTCTAGAGACAGTGACTGCAGCACCTCCCTGGGCAGCCTGGGACAGTGCCTGAGAACCCTTGCTGGGAAGAAACTGTTCCTAATCTCCAACCTGAACCTTCCCTGGCACAGCTTGAGGCTGTTTCCTCTGGTTCTGGCACATGGGAGAAGAGACCAACCCCAACTTAGCTGCTGGTGAAGCAAATACCTGTTGGAGAGCCAATACCTGGCTCTCCTATGTAACTTCTTCTCCCTCCCAGCCCAAATTTCCTTCTAATCCCATTCACTCTTCCTGTAAAGCTGTGATCTCCGAGAACCTCGCAGCTTTGCTTTTTCCTGCCAATTCATCCCTTTCACTCTCTATTCTAGACACCCTCCCCTATGAATCATCCTCTATTTCTGTCTCACAAAAATCTTGTTGCCCCAGTTGTCCATATTTCTGGGGACTGCCCAAAATACCACATCCTTGCTCCCTCCCCTCAAGACACAGAGAGCACAGGCAGTACCTCACACACTCTCCCTGACACCCATCAGTTGTATTGTATTTAGCCAATCCCATTTTAGGGAGGTGGTTTAGTGGTGGTGCCTCAGAAGTAGTGGTGGGATTGCAAGGTCTAAGCAAGCAGTTGGGACTTGATCTGAAAGGTCTCTCCAACCTCAAGAGTTCAATCACTTCTATGGTAGTCTGTCAACACTTTAAAAGCTAATTCAGGCATTGGGATATACAGGTGTGTCCTGTGTGCCAAAGATTGTGCCAGGGGAGGTTCAAGTTGGATATTAGGAACAATTTCTTCATAGAATCAGTAAGGTTGGAAAAGACCTCAGAGATCATCAAGTCCAACCTGTCACCCAACACATCATGACAACTAAACCATGGCTCCAAGTGCCACATCCAATCCCCTCTTGAACACCTCCAGGGATGGGGACTCCACCACCTCCCTGGGCAGCACATGCCAATGACAAATGACTCTCTCAGTGAAGAACTTTCTCCTCACCTCCAGCCTAAACCTCCCCTGGCACAGTTTGAGACTGTGTCCTCTTGTTCTGCTGCTGGGTGCCTGGGAGAAGAGACCAACCCCCACCTGGCTACAACCTCCCTTCAGGGAGTTGGAGAGAGCAAGAAGGTCTCCCCTGAGCCTCCTCTTCTGCAGGCTAAGCAACCCCAGCTCCCTCAGCCTCTCCTCACAGGGCTGTGCTCCAGACCCCTCCCCAGCCTCCTTGCCCTTCTCTGGACACCTTCAAGTCTCTCAATGTCCTTCTTAAACTGAGGGGCCCAGAACTGGACACAGGACTCAAGGTGTGGCCTAACCAGCACAGGGCACAATGACTTTCCTGCTCCTGCTGGCCACACTCTTCCTGATGCAGGCCAGGATGCCACTGGGCTTCTTGGCCCCCTGGGCACACTGCTGGCTCATGCTCAGCTGCTGTCAACCACTACCCCCAGGTCCTTTTCTGCCTGGCTGCTCCCCAGCCACTCTGACTCCAGCCTGTAGCACTGCCAGGGTCCTCAGGCACCGGCACAGGCTGCCCAGGGAGGTGGTAGAGACACCATCCCTGGAGGTGCTTAAAAGACGCGTGGATGTGGTGCCGAGGGAGGTGGTTCAGTGGCAGCGGTGAGACTGTGAGCTGCAGGTGAGCAGTCGGACTTGATGACCTCCAAGGTCTCTTCCAACCTCAGGAGTTGTGGGATTCTATAAAAATCATTCACTGCAAGCCACTCCCTCAGCAGCACTGGGAAAAAGGAAGTGTTCAGTCTCATGAAGAGCTCCTTCCCCGCTGCTGTTGGCACCAGCAGGAATGCACATTACTGGCACCAGCATTTTCATTGAAGCCTTCACAAACTATGAATAAGAATGAAGTTCTCTGCTCCACAGCTGGTCTATCACATATGTTTTAAACAGGCCAGATGTTGCAGTGGAAGACTGTATTACCTTTATGTTCTTCAAAAAAAGCCAATGTCAAGGATGAAAGATCAGGCAGAATCCTACAATCAAAGCATTCTTTGGGCTGGAAAAAGACCTCTAAGGTTATTGAGTCCAGCCAGCAACCCGAACCCACCATGGCCATCAAACCATGTCCCCAAGTGCTGTGGCCACAGGTTTCTTGAATGCCTCCAGGGATGTGGACTCTAGCACCTCCCTGGGTAGCCTGTGCCAATCCCTGACCACTTTTGCAGCAAAGAAATGCTTCCTAATTTCCAGCCCAAAGCTCCCTAGCACAATTTGAGGCCATTTCTTCTTGCCTTATCACCTGATACTAGAGAGAGGAGACCAACCCCCACCTCACTGCAACCTCCCTTCAGAGAATTGTTGTAGAGAGCAGCCCTCAAGCCTCCTCTTCTGACTGAACACCCTCAGTTGCCTCAGCTGCTCCTCACTAGCCCCATTCTCTAGACCCTTCACGAGGTTTATTTCTCTTCTCTGGACACATTCCAGTGCCTCCATGTCCTTCTTGTAGTGAAAGGGCCCAAAACTGAACCCAGTAGAATTACAGAATCAATAAGATTGGAAGATACCTCAAAGATCATCAAGTCCAACCTCTACCTCCAACCTCAAGTCCAACCCAACACCTCATGACTACTAAACCATGGCACCAAGTGCCACATCCAATCCCCTCTTGAACACCTCCAGGGATGGGGACTCCACCACCTCCCTGGGCAGCACATTCCAGTGGCTAACAACTCTCTCTGGGAAGAACTTTCTCCTCACCTCCAGCCTAAACCTCCCCTGGCACAGTTTGAGACTGTGTCCTCTTGTTCTGCTGCTGGGTGCCTGGGAGAACAGACCAACCCCCACCTGGCTACAACCTCCCTGCAGGGAGTTGGAGAGAGCAATGAGGTCTCCCCTGAGCCTCCTCTTCTGCAGGCTAAGCAACCCCAGCTCCCTCAGCCTCTCCTCACAGGGCTGTGCTCCAGACCCCTCCCCAGCCTCCTTGCCCTTCTCTGGACACCTTCAAGTCTCTCAATGTCCTTCTTGACCTGAGGATCCCAGCACTGGACACAGGACTCAAGGTGTGGCCTAAGCAGTGCTGAGCACAGGGTACAAGGACTTCCCTGCTCCTGCTGGCCACACTCTTCCTGATGCAGGCCAGGATGCCCTTGGCCTTCTTGGCCACCTGGGCACACTGCTGGCTCAGTAGTGAAGGTGTGGCCTCTCCACCCATGCAGGTATGTCCCAGTCTGCTGGGGCATTTCTGCCAGGGGAGATCATTGTGGTGCACTTCTAGAGAGGGCATTTGCAAATTAAAACCTCCTGGACATTTTCTGCTGTCTGAATGCTGTCATAAAGCTGCTGTATGGTGTTAGCAAGAGCACATCCACACCTGCCAGCTGCAGCAGATGACCTCTAACATCTTGGGGCCATCCTGGCCTCCAAACACAGCTTCATTAACTTCAGCAAAGCTGTGTAAGGACAGAGTCATTTCAGTGCACTAAGCCAAGCATTATATGACAGACATTTATCACACTTAAATCAGTTCCTCTACAGGCAAACATCTTTAGCTAGGAAGTTGCTGTTGTGACTCTAGTTTTGTCCTCATGTTAAGAGGGGTGGGATGGAAGATTCAAGAAGAAAGTACAGCAAATATATCAAAACAGTAATTATGTGGAAACATTTGCTCCTAACCAGCTTGTATGCATACTTAATAGCAAGCTACAGCCACTATGGCCTAACACAGAATCAATCATTTGATGGCTTGGGTTGCAAGGGACCTCAAAGGTCATCCAGTTCCAACCTCCCTGCCATGGGCAGGGACACCTCACACCAGCCCAGGTTGCTCAAGGCCTCATCCAATCTGGACTTGAACACCTCCAGGGAGGAGGCAGCCACAGTCTCCCTGGGCAACCTGTGCCAGTGTCTCACCACCCTCACTTCTTTCTCATCTCCAGTCTCAATCTCCCCTTTCCCAGCTCAAAGCCATCGTCCCTCCTCCTGTCACTACAAACCCTCATCAAAAGTCTCTCCCCAGCATTCCTTGTAGCCGCTTCAGGTACTGGGATGCTGCTCTAAGGCCTCCCTGGAGCCTTCTCTTCTCCAACCTACTTCTCCCCCGGGACATCCTGAGGCCATTTCATCTCATTCTATTACAGTCTCACAGTATAACTAAGGTTGGAAGAGACCCCAAGGATCATCAAGTCCAACCTGTCTCAACAGACCTCACAACTAGACCATGGCACCAAGTGCCACATCCAATCCCCTCTTGAACACCTCCAGGGATGGGGACTCCACCACCTCCCTGGGCAGCACATTCCAATGGCCAACAACTCTCTCTGGGAAGAACTTTCTCCTCACTTTGAGTCTAAACCTCCCCTGGCACAGCTTGAGACTGTGTCCTCTTGTTCTGGTGCTGGTTGCCTGGGAGAAGAGACCAACCCCCACCTGGCTACAGTCACCTTTCAGGTAGTTGTAGAGGGCAATGATTCTCCTGATTCTATGGAGAAGAGACCAACCCTCACCCCACTGCCACCTCCTTTCAGGAAGCTACAGAAAGCAACAGTGTGAAGAAATGGAAAGGAGGACAGAAGGAAGGAAGAGTTCTTTCCCCATCACTCCAAAGCCAAATGAACACCCTCAGGCAAGGAGAGGGAGAGTCTATTTTTTATTTCCTCACTCTTTCCAGACAAGCTTGGTAAAAGTGTTGAAAAATACTTCAACAAAATATTTCTCCTTTGAGGAGCTACTCAATAAACAAAAATATAAAGCAAGGGGGGGGGGGGGGGGGGGGGGAGGAAAGAAAGAAAGAAAGAAAATAAAGGACTGCAGTTGGAAAGCAACCCATAATACCCATCCACTTCATACATTTGTATAAACACTTTGCAAGCCCTGCCAATTTAAGAGACTCTTCTTCTTCCACCACCCACAACTACTTCCTTTTATCTTATCAGAAAAATAGCTCCTCACCGCTGTGGGCTAATTGCACCATCTGTTTAGCCCCAGTACAGTAACACTAAGGCATGGCACATTAATTCCTTAACTTTCCCACATGGAACTGCTTTCTGTTGCCCTCAGACTCACAAAGGCATGGGCTGGGCAGATGGGGGGGCAGGGGGAGGAGGGAGAAGGAAAATAAAAAAGGAAGAGCAGGGGGGAAAAAAATAGAAGGAAGGAGGGAAATATGGAGGGGAGGCAAGGAGAAGGAAATAAAAACAGGGGGGGAAAGCAAGGAGAAGGAAACAAAAAGGGGGGGAGAAGCAAGGACAAGGAAATAAAAAGGGGGGGAGAAGCAAGGAGAGGAGAGGAAACAACGGGGGGGGAAGCAAGGAGAGGAGAGGAAACAACAGGGGGGGAAGCAAGGAGAGGAGAGGAAACAACAGGGGGAGAAGCAAGGAGAGGAGAGGAAACAACAGGGGGGGAAGCAAGGAGAGGAGAGGAAACAACAAGGGGGGGAAGCAAGGAGAAGGAAACCAAAAGGGGGGGGAAGCAAGGAGAAGGAAACCAAAAGGGGGGGGAAGCAAGGAGAAGGAAACCAAAAGGGGGGGGAAGCAAGGAGAAGGAAACCAAAAGGGGGGGGAAGCAAGGAGAAGGAAACCAAAAGGGGGGGGAAGCAAGGAGAAGGAAACCAAAAGGGGGGGGAAGCAAGGAGAAGGAAACCAAAAGGGGGGGGAAGCAAGGAGAAGGAAACCAAAAGGTGGGGGAAGCAAGGAGAAGGAAACCAAAAGGGGGGGGAAGCAAGGAGAAGGAAACAAAAAGGGGGGGGAAGCAAGGAGAAGGAAACAAAAAGGGGGGGGAAGCAAGGAGAAGGAAACCAAAAGGGGGGAGGGGAGGGAACCAGGAGCAGGGGGAAATAAAGGGGGAGGGGAAACAAGGAGCAGGAAATAAAGGGGGATAAAAATGAAAAAAAATAGGTGAAAGAGGAGAAGAGATAAAGGGGTGAAAACAGAAGAAAGAAAAAGATTGGGGGGGTGGAGAAGAGGAAAGAAGGGAAGGGAAGAAAAGAAAAAAGGGGGGGGGGAGAGCCAAACCAACCCAAACCCACACCACCACAGGCTCCCATGATTTGTATTCCCTCTTCCTCCTGCACAGCTCTGCTGCCAGGCTTCGGAGGGATTTCAGCAGGCTGACAACCCCTGTCTCGCTCAGCCCAGCCCAGCCGCGCCGGCTGCCAGCAGCAGCGATGGCAAACATCAATCAGGGGCGCGGCGGAGGAGCGGGCGGCGGCCGGGCCGGGCTGCGCCGCTGGGCGCGCCGAGGTGCCGGGACCTCACCGGGCAGCTTCCCTGCGCAACAGGAGAGGCACAGCCTTGCAATTCAAAGAAAGGGGTCTTTTTTTTTTTTTTCTGGAAAACAGACCACTCCCCACGGCCCTTCTGCCTCTCCGAAGTGCCCTGGCAAACCCACCCCGACTAGACAGCACAGTATCACAGTATCACTAAGGTTGGAAGAGACCTCAAAGATCATCGAGCCCAACCTGTCACCACAAACCCCACGACTAGACCATGGCTCCAAGCGCCACGTCCAATCCACTCTTGAACACCTCCATGGGCAGCACATCCCAATGACAAATGACTCTCTCCGTGAAGAACTTCTTCCTCACCTCCAGCCTAAACCTCCCCTGGCACAGCTGGAGACTGTGTCCTCTTGTTCTGGTGCTGGGTGCCTGGGAGAAGAGACCAACCCCCACCTGGCTACAACCTCCCTTCAGGGAGTTGTAGAGAGCAATGAGGTCTCCCCTGAGCCTCCTCTTCTGCAGGCTAAGCAACCCCAGCTCCCTCAGCCTCTCCTCACAGGGCTGTGCTCAAGGCTTCTCCCCAGCTTTGTTGCCCTTCTCTGGACACCTTCAAGTGTCTCGATGTCCTTCCTAAACCGATGGGCCCAGAACTGGACACAATACTCAAGGTGTGGCCTAACCAATGCAGAGTACAGGGGCACAATGACTTCCCTGCTCCTCCAGCACCAAGCTGCCAGGGGTGCCTGATGGGAGGGTATGCACCACATGGGCCGGGGTGTGCTGGCAGAGGTCTTCACGAACCCCACAAACACTTCATCCCTCTCTCCCAACTCCTTGAAATAAGCCAGAAGACTTCAGAACATGTCCACTTGGGATCCTTTCCTAGTCCCAAGCAGAACTCAAGTGATAGCTGTGGGGTGCAGACCACTGCAGGCTCAAGCACTAGCGCAGGAGTTTGGCCAAGCCCTGCTCGGTGTCAGCAGCCAGGGTTCAAGAGTTTGCACCTTTCCTCAAGTAAAATTGCTCAGAAAAACCTTTAGCTCGATTTGGAGGAGTGGACTGAACACTGAATACACAAAGACAGGGAACAGCAGGCATGAAAGGGCAGTCATCTTAGAACCACAGAATCATAAAGGTTGGAAAAGCCTAGAGAAGAGCAGGCTCCAGGCAGACCTAACAGTGTCCTTCCAGCACCTGAAGGCTACAAGGTGGCTGCAGAGGGACTGTTTCTGAAGGCACAGAATCAGGGACTGCTGGGCAGCAAGGTCCCTTCTAATCCAATGCAACTTGTGACTCTGCAAGGTCAGGGTTACACTGTGCAGGACACACTTGGTGCTCCACTGCACTTGTTCCTACTCTCTGAGGCACTTTCCTGTCATGGAATACAAATGTGGAGCCAAGCATCCAGTGCCAGGACACAGCTGCATCTGTCCTTCCAGCTAATGGAAAAGTACCAAACACCAACACCAGCCCACAGAGGAGGAGGATCTCACACTAGAGCTGTTGTCATCTAATATTTCTTCCCATTCACAGTCACCACCGAGGCCAGGGTAAGTCACTAGGTAACTTTATTAACCAGGCAATCCATTAACTTCACTTGTAAGCCAGAAACTACAGAAGTTGTGTATCTGGTCTGAAGGTGTTCAAGAGACTTTTTTCCCTTGTCAAAGTCACTTTGACACCATAAGCCTAAAAACTGTGCCATGTGACTCCTAACTGAAACACAGTAAGTGCAGAGACAAATGTGCTCCAGAATCATAGCATGGTTTGGGTTGGAAGGGTCCTTCAAGATCATCCACTTCCAACCCCCATGCCATGGGCAGGGACACCTCCCACCAGCCCAGCTTGCTCAAGGCCTCATCCAGCCTGGCCTTGAACACCTCCAGGGAGAGGGTATCCACAACCTCCCTGTACAACCTGTGCCAGTGTCTCACCACCCTCACTGGACAGAATTTCCTCCTCTCCCTGCAGAGAGATTCCAGTCCTCTAATGATCTTTGTAGCCTTTTCTGTATCCTCTCCAGCAAGTCCCTGGCCTTCTTTGCCTGAGGAACCCAGAACTGGACACAACACCCCAAATACAGCCTCACCAGGGGAGAGTAAATGGGAAGGAGAACCTCTCTCCACCTTCTGGCCACATTCTTCTTAATGCACCCCAGAACACCATCTGCCTTCTGGGCCAGCAGGGCACATTGCTGGCTCATGGCCATCCTGTTGTCCACCAGCACTCCCAAGTCACAGTATCACAGTAGCGCCAAGGCTGGAAGCGACCTCAAGGATCATCGAGTCCAAGCTGTCACCACAAACCCCACAACTAGACCATGGCTCCAAGTGCCACATCCAATCCTCTCTTGAACACCTCCAGGGATGGGGACCACCCACCACCCACCACCTCCCTGGGCAGCACATTCCAATGACTAATGACTCTCTTGGTGAAGAACTTTCTCCTCACCTCCAGCCTAAACCTCCCCTGGCACAGCTTGACACTGTGTCCTCTTGTTCTGGTGCTGGTTGCCTGGGAGAAGAGACCAACCCCTTCCTGGCTACAACCACCTTTCAGGTAGTTGTAGAGGGCAATGAGGCCACCCCTGAGCCTCCTCTTCTCCAGGCTAAACAATCCCAGCTCCCTTTTCCCCAGAGCTGCTCTCCAACAGCTTAGTCCCCCAACCTGTAGTGGTGCACGGGGTTGTTCTTCCCCAGATGCAGGACCTACACTTGTCCTGGTTGGATTCCATTCAATTTCTCGCTGCCCAGCTCTCCAGCCTGGCCAGGTCTGGCTGAAGGGCAGCACAGCCTGAGGGGGTGTCAGCCACGGCTCCCAGTTTGGTATCACCAGCTCCAAGAACAGGCAGAAGTGAACCACAGCCGTTCTGTTGCCTCCTAAGTGCAGCTTAGCAAAGCTAGCACCAGTTTCACAGAAAGAAAGGGATTTATGGCTTGATGAGAAACAGATTCCAAAAACCCCTCTGCAAACTTGCAGCCTAATTAAACACCTTCTGTTCCACCTGGCATGAGCACTGCCACCACTGCTTTGCACGCCCATAAAACCACTCTTCCTTCTCGCAGTTATTTACCTCCTGTTGACCAAATGGGGGGAAAAAAGTGCTGGCATGCACCCTCCAGGATTTCCAGAAGCTGCTGCAGACAGTACAGCTCTGTGTGCTGCCACTCTTAGCATCAGAGAATGGTTTGGGATGGAAGGGAGCACAGAGATCATCCAGTTCCAACCTGCTCCCTGCAACGGGCAGGGACAACATCCACCAGACTGGGCTGCTCAATGCCTTCTCCAACCTGGTCTTCAACACCTCCAGGGAGGGGGCATTCACAACCTCCCTGGGCAACCTGGTGCAGTGTCTCAACCACCCTCACTGCAAAGAATTTCAAAGAATCACAGAATTGTTTGGGTTGAAAAAACCCTCTGAGATCCTCCAGTCCAACCATCAACCCAACACCACCATGGCCATCAATCCATGTCCCAAAGAGCCATGGCCACAGGTTTCTTGAACACCTCCAGGGATGGGGACTCCACCACCTCCCTGGGCAGCCTGTGCCAATCCCTGACCACTCTAGCAGCCAATAAATTGTTCCTAATATCCCACCTAAACCTCTCCAGCACCATTTCAGGCTGTTGCCTCCTCTTGTGCCAGCTTGCAAAGACACAGATCTGCACCCCAAAGAGATGGGAGGTGACTGAATGATACCTAAAACCTCTCCAGCACCATTTCAGGCTGTTGCCTCCTCTTGTGCCAGCTTGCAAAGAAACAGATCTGCACCCCAAAGAGATGGGAGGTGACTGAGTGGTGCATATTTGACACTAAATACAAGCAGTCAGTAAGTTTAACTGCCTCATCATACCAAGAGTAACACACACCACCAAAGGTTACCAACACAGACCATTGCCCTCACCCCCAAAGCTCAAACTCTGGAAAGATGACTCCCTGGAAGCATTTGGCAGCCATGCAGTCAGATTAAGCAAGCATACATGGAATGCTAAGCACTTCTTCACTTCATTACCTCCCCAGCACATTGCACCACTCCATCCAACACTGCACTACATCTTCAGCCTTTTAATTTTGGAAGCAAGTATCCAGTAACATGTGAAATGGTTTAAAACAGAGCTCAAAAACTCTTGAAAGGAGACAAAATATTTCAGTGGCACATGAACACTGTGAAGTGTCACAAGTGTCTCAAACAGAAAACAGAAGAGAAGAGAAATACACTCAGCAGTCAAAGCACTGCAAGTCTTGATGCTCTTCAAGATCCTAGGAGCACTGAAAGTAAAATTCTGACTGCTTCAGTTGCAGATTTTTTACTCAATATGGACCTCAGAGCTGCCTTTCAGTACCTGAAGGAATCCTACAGGAAGGCTGGAGAGGGACTCCTCCTGAGGGTGCCTAGTAACAGGACTAGGGGGAATGGTTTTAAGCTGAGGTTAGGTTTAGCAGGGTTAGACTGGGTCTTAGGAAGAAGTTCTTCAGTATGAGGGTGGTGAGATTCTGGAACAGGCTGCCCATGGAGGCTGTGAATGCCTCCTCCCTGGAGGTGTTGCAGGCCAGGTTAGATGAGGCCTTGAGCAGCTGAGTCTAATTGAGAGGTGTCCCTGCCCATGGTGGGGAGGTTGGAGTAGATGACCTCTGAGGTCCCTTCCAAGCTAAGCCCTTCTATGATTCTGTGTACCTGGCAGCACAGCAGGAGTCTTTGTGGAAGATCCCTTCCCCAAAAAGGTACAATAATTAACTGCAGGGTTCATAGCAGAACACAGAAGAGCACTTCCCAAAACCTGAAGAGTCCTCAGCAGACTTCAAGAACCTGTTAAACAAATGCACACCAGCTACAGTTCAGCTCTGGAAAACAACAGTCAGCTTAGCCAGAAGTTCTGGTAAGCACTCAAGTAAGACAAGGCAGGAGACACTGTCTTTAGAATAGAACAGAACTGAATTAACCAGGTTGGAAGAGACCTTTGAGATCATCAAGTCCAACCTATCATCCAACACCATCTAATCAACTAAACCATGGCACCAAGCACCCCATCCAGTCTCTTTCTGACCCCCTCCAAGTGATGGTGACTCCACCACCTACCTGGGCAGCACATTCCAATGGGCAATCTCTCTTTCTATGAACAACTTCTTCCTAACCTCCAGCCTAAACCTCCCCTGGCACAGCTTGAGACTGTGTCCTCTTGTTCTGGTGCTGGTTGCCTGGGAGAAGAGACCAAGCCCCACCTGGCTACAACTTCCCCTCTAGGCATCCCTGTCAGGGGTGATTGCAGACCGATACAGAAGGGGAGGAGCACATGATCTCAGCAGGCTGGATGGACAGGCTGAGGTCAGCTGCATGAAGTTTAACAAGGCCAAGTGCTGGGTCCTGCCCATGGGTCACAACAACCCCATGAACGCTCCAGGCTTGGAGCAGAGTGGCTGGAAACTGCCCAGCAGAGAAAGACCTGGGGGTGCTGGTTGGCAGCAGGATGCAGATGAGCCAGGGTGTGCCCAGGTGGCCAAGAAGGACACCAGCATCCTGGTCAGCAATGGTGTGGCCAGCAGCACCAGGGCAGGGATCATACGCCTGGACTCAGCACTGGTGAGGTCACACCTTGAATCCTGGGGTCAGTTTTGGGCCTCTCACTGCAAGAAGGACACTGAGGGGCTGGAGCATGTCCAGAGAAAGGCAGCCAAGCTGGGGAAGGGTCTGGAGAATAGCGCTGGGGGAGAGCAGCTGAGGGAGCTGGGATTGTTTGGCCTGGAGAAGAGGAGGCTGAGGGGAGACCTCATTGCTCTCTACAACTCCCTGAAAGGAGGTTGCAGTGAGGTGGGGGTTGGTCTCTTCTCCCTAGCATGAGGTGAGAGAAGGGGAGGAAATGGCCTGAAACTGTGCCAGGGGAAGGTTAGGTTGGAGATGAGGAAAATTTTCTTCCCTGAGGAATCATAGAATCATAGAATCAGTCAGGGTTGGAAGGGACCACAAGGATCATCTAGGTCCAACCCCCCTGCCATGGGCAGGGACACCCCACACTACCATCAGGCTGGCCAGAGCCTCATCCAGCCTGGGCTTAAACACCTCCAGGGATGGGGCCCCAACCACCTCCCTGGACAACCCATTCCAGGACTTCACCACTCTCATGGGGAAGAACTTCCTCCTCACCTCCAGCTTCATTCCTGTCCCCCTAGTCCTATCACTCCCTGAGATCCTGAGAAGTCCCTCCCCAGCCTTTCTGCAGCCCCCCTCAGACACTGGAAGGCCACAGTTAGGTCACCTGGGAGCCTTCTCCTCTCCAGACTGCACAGCCCCACCTCTTTCAGTCTGTCCTCACAGGAGAGGTGCTACAGCCCTCTGCTCATCCTCGTGGCCCTTAAGAGCATATTCCTCATTTTCAGAATCACAGATTGTTAGGGGTTGGAGTGGTCAGGCATTGGTGCAGACGGCCCAGGGAGTCACCATCCCTAGATGCATTCAAGAAAGGTGTGGCCATGGCACTTGGGGACATGGTTTAATGGCCAGGGTGGTGTTGGGTTGATGGTTGGACTTGTTGATCTTGAAGGTTTTCACCAACCCAAACAATTCTGTAACTCTGTGATGTCTCTAACAAATGGCAACACAAAACATCCCTTTGCTGTTATTCTCTGAGGTTAGGCTAAGTTTCTAAGGAGTGTTCTCTAAACAGCTCCTAACACAAATTCCTAAGTATTAAAAGGCCATCTGAAAAAAAACAATGAACCTGACTCTATGAGCAGATTTGGGACCCCCAGCAAAAGCCAATCTAACACAGTAACTCCTCCTGGCCCAGAAAGGCCACCAGAAATGGTTGCCTTCAACGGCTCTGACAGATGAAACTGCAAGAATGAAAACAACCACCACAGAAAATCCCAGCAGCTAAGCACTGCTTCCAAGAAGCAGTCAAAATCCTCTTCCAGTAATCTGGTGGAAAACTAACTGCAAGTGTGACAGAAACATGAATTTACACTCTGAAAGCAAATCCTTGCATGAAACACTGTCCAGATACAAGGCTGCCTTAAATTACCTTCTGAGGAGTCTGGATTTGCTTCACAGGTGGAGCTCTTCAACTTTCTGCTACATCACAAGGCAGAAAACAGTTCCTCCTGCCTATAGAGTCAATAAGGTTGGAAAAGACCTCAGAGATGTTTCCTCAGTGATCCTCATTAAACCCTGGTTCCACCTGACCTAAGCACTAGGGTTCTTTCCACATGTACTGCAGAACACTGTTAGAGGGCAGAAGAGCTCTTCAGAGGGACCTTGCCAGGCTGGACAGATGGGCAGAGTCCAAGGGCAGCAGATTGAACACATCCAAGTGCCAGGTTCTACACATTGGCCACAACAACCCCATGCAGTGCTACAGGCTGGGGTCAGAGTGGCTGAGAGCAGCCAGGCAGAAAGGGACCTGGGGCTACTGGTTGAGATTAGGCTGAACATGAGCCAGCAGTGTGCCCAGGTGGCCAAGAAGGCCAATGGCATCCTGTGCATCAGGAAGAGTGTGGCCAGCAGGAGCAGGGAGGTCATTGTGCCCTGTGCTCAGCACTGGTTAGGCCACACCTTGAGTCCTGTGTCCAGTTCTGGGCCCCTCTGTTTAGGAAAGATGTTGAGATGCTGGAAGGTGTCCAGAGAAGGGCAACAAAGCAGAGGAGGGGTCTGGAGCACAGCCCTGTGAGGAGAGGCTGAGGGAGCTGGGGTTGCTTAGCCTGGAGAAGAGGAGGCTCAGGGGAGACCTCATTGCTCTCTCCAACTCCCTGAAGGGAGGTTGTAGCCAGGTGGGGGTTGGTCTCTTCTCCCAGGCACCCAGCACCAGAACAAGAGGACACAGTCTCAAGCTATGCCAGAGGAGGTTTAGGCTGGAGGTTAGGAAGAAATTCTTCATAGAGATTGGCCACTGGAATGTGCTGCCCAGGGAGGTGATGGAGTCCCCATCCCTGGAGGTGTTTAGGAAGAGACTGGGTGAGGCCCTTGGTGCCATGGTTTAGTTGATCAGTTGGTGTTGGATGATGGGTTGGACTCAATCTCAAAGGTCTCTTCCCACCTGGTTAATTCTATTCTATTCTAATACCCAGCTGCTACAGTCACTGGCATGCTTGAAGTTCATGCCCTGCCTCACCCTGTGCCAGCTTGTTCAAATGCCTAGACCTTTAGCCACACAGGGAAGTTGGAAACAAAGTGCTGCAAAGTTGAGATTTAAAAAGAAAGGAGGGGGGAAACCCACCACAATCCATTTTCCTTTTAGCTGAGGGAAGTCTCCCTCTCTGGAGCTATTCAAAACGTGCCTGGATGTGTTCCTGTGTGATCTGCTCTAGGTGGTCCTCCTCTGGCAGGGGGCTTGGACTGGATGAGGTCCCTTCCAGCCCCTGAAATTCTGTGATGATTCTGTGAAGTGTTGTAGGTTAAGGGAAATCAAGAGTTAGAGGTATAACCATACAGACAAGTCCTCCAGAGGCTAGAGAATCCTAGGGGGACAGGCAGTCTGTCCCAGGATATTGAAATCTGTTACTCTGCTCCATTTTCCTATAGCTCTCTATTTAAGGGAGTGTACAGCCAGTGCTCTCTCTCTTCTCTCTGGTTGGGATGTGTGTGCTTAGCCTGGAGAAGAGGAGGCTCAGGGGAGACCTTCCTGCTCTCTACAACTACCTGAAGGGAGGTTGTAGCCAGGTGGGGGTTGGTCTCTTCTCTCAAGCACCCAGCACCAGAACAAGAGGACACAGTCTCAAGCTGTGCCAGGGGAGGTTTAGGCTGGATGTTAGGAAGAAATTCTTCCCAGCAAGAGAGATTGGCCATTGGAATGGGCTGTCCAGGATGGTGGTGGAGTCACCATCATTGGAAGTGTTTAGGAAGAGACTGGATGGGGTGCTTGGTGCCATGGTTCAGTTGATTAGATGGTGCTGGATGATAGGTTGGACTTGATGATCTCAAAGGTCTCTTCCAACCTGGTTTATTCTGTTCTATATCTTATGGTTTGTGGGGGGAGGCTTTCTCCTGGCCTTTCCTGGCAGTGAATTTCCACATCCAGCCTAAACCTCCCCTGGCACAGCTTGAGACTGTGTCCTCTTGTTCTGCTGCTGGATGCCTGGGAGAACAGACCAACCCCCACCTGGCTACAGCCTCCCTTCAGGGAGTTGTAGACAGCAATGAGGTCACCCCTGAGCCTCCTCTTCTCCAGGCTAAGCAACCCCAGCTCCCTCAGCCTCTCTTCATAGGGCTGCTGCCCTTTCCCACCACAGAGCCCTCTCAACCTTTCAAACCACAAACACTTCACCCAGAACACTTCAGAATCTGAACAACTGTGGTTCCAAAAGCCTAAATGTCTCCACAGCATCTCAGACTGACTTTTGCCCTGAGAAAATCTTCTGTATGTTAAACCCCCTCAATTAACAAAGAATAAAACTGAAGCTCTCTGAATTTGTTTTGCAGTGTTTAGAGCTCAACTCTGATCTCTGTGGTTTTGGTTCACTGGTGGTGTCCCCTGATACCAGTGCAGCTCCCTGACATGGGATATTGCTTCTTAATAGCTCCATTAAACATGTTTGGAGATACAAAACAATTATGTGGGGCCTGAGGGAATTCCAAAAGAGAAACTAGGGAAGTTTTATGGTATCTGGGAGTCGACACAGAGCTCCTCTTCACTCCCGAAGCATCTCCATTGGAAATGGCTTTGGAACTGCCTTCTGCCTGGGACGTTTTCACAGAATCACAGAATGGTAGGGGTTGGAAGGGACCAGAGCAGGGTCACCCAGGGCAGGTCACACAGAACACATCCAGGTGGGTTTTGAATGTCTCCAGAGCAGGAGACTCCACAACCTCTCTGGGCAGCCTGATCCAGGCTCCAGCACCCTCACAGGGACAAAGTTTTCCCTTCTGTTCCCCTGGCAGCTCCTCTGCTCCAGCCTGATCCCAGTGCTCCTTGTGCTGTCCTTGGACATCCCTGGGCAGAGCCTGGCTCCAGCCCTGCACATCTTTATCCCCAGCTGTGAGGGCAGCCCTCAGGCTCCTCTGCTCTGAGCCCCAGCTCCCTCAGCCTGGCCTCAGAGGGAGATGTTCCACTGCCTGCAGCAGCTCTGTGCCTCTGGGCTGGACTCTTTCAAGCAGTTCCCTTCTTGACCTGAGGGGCCCAGAACTGGACACAATATTTGAGATGTGGCCTCACCAGGGCAGAGTGGGAGGAGAACCTCTCTCAACCTACTCACCACTCCCCTTCTAATCCACCCCAGGATGCCCTTGGCCTTCTTGGCCACTAGGGCACATTGCTGGCTCATGTCCATCCTGCTGTCCATCCAGACCTCCATGTCCTTTTCTCCAGAGCTGCTCTCCAACAGAACAGTCCCCAGCCTATCCTGGCCCATGAGGTTGTTCTTTCCCTTCACAGTATCACCAAGGTTGGAAGAGACCTCGAGGATCATCGAGTCCAACCTGTCACCACAGACCTCAGGACTAGACCATGGCACCAAGTGCCACATCCAATCCCCTCTTGAACACCTCCAGGGATGGGGACTCCACCACCTCCCTGGGCAGCCTGTTCCAGTGTCTGGGAACCCTTTCAGTGAAGAAGTTTCTTCTAATCTCCAACCTAAATGTCCCGTGGTGCAGCTTGAGACCATTTCCACTCCTCCTATCACTTGTTACCAAGGAGAAGAGGTCCCCAGAAGGTGTCCCCTCAGCCTCCCTTCCTCCAAGCTAAATACCCTCAGTTCCCACAGCTGCTCCTCACCAGATCTGTTCTTCAGACCCTTTAGTCTCAATCTGCCCACCTCAAGCTTCAATCCATTGCCTCTCACCCTGTCACTACAAGCCCTCCCAGCTTTCTTGTAGCCCCTTCAGGAACTGGAATGCTGCTCTAAGGTCTCCCTGGAACCTTCTTTTCCAGGCTGACCAGCCCCTGCTCTCTCAGCCTGTCCCCGTGGGCAGAGGTGTTCCAGCCCTCTCATCATCTTGGTGGCTTCCTTTGACCCCCCTCCAACAGTTTGATGTCCTTCTTATGCTGGGGGCACCAAAACCGACTGCAGCACTTGAGGTGGGATCTCACCCTTGTTGTATTCCATTCCATTTCTCCCCACCCAACTCTCCTCCTAGATCTGAAAGGAAGCAAAAACAAATCAGAGACAACCTCTCAGGGTTTAATAGTTGATGGTAGGTGGTATATGAAAACCCTAACATTTACTTGAAGACTCCTGATTTAATCTATGCTAAAAGTTGATGAGTTTGGAGAGCACATTATTCACTAGCACCTAAAGAGTTTTGTTTATGCAAGCAGCATTTCTTTAATTACAATTTAATATTCCTGAGAGCACCAGGGAGATTGATTCCTTGCAAGCTGAACCAACACAGCACCTCTGAGATGAGAGCTCCACGTGTGATCAAGCCAAGGCAGCTTCTGGGAAGAGATTTACTTCCAAAACCAGGAGGATGAGTCAGCCTCCCTTTTTGTATTTGCTCTTTCACTCTTCTGCTATTAAGCATAAATCTGGATTAACCATTCCAGCATTCCACATCATATGTTAAGGACTAATGAGGATGATTAGGGGACTGGAGCATGTGCTGTAGGAGAGGCTGAGGGACCCAGGGCTTTTCAGTCTGGAAAAGAGAAGATTTAGAGGGGATTTAATAAATGTTTATCAATATCTGAGGGCTGGGGGTCAGGAGGGAGGGGACAGGCTCTGCTCACTTGCTCCCTGGGACAGGACAAGGAGCAATGGATGTAAGCTGCAGCACAGGAGGCTCCACCTCAACACAAGGAGGAACTTCTTTACTCTAAGGGTCACAGAGCACTGAGACAAGCTGCCCAGAGAGGTTGTGGAGTCTCAATTTCTGGAGCCTTTCAAGACCCATCTGGATGCATTCCTCTGTGTCCTGAGCTAGATTGTATGGTCTTGCTCTGGCAGTGGGGTTGGACTTGGTGATCTTTTTGGGTCCCTCCCCAAGCCCTGACACCCTCTGATCCTGTGACTTCTGGACTACTGAACCAGGTCTACGACAGCAGCTGTGATCTTAAAGTGCAAAACCCAACAGCCCCCTACCTGCATCACAGAAATATAGTTTTCATGACAATTAACTACAAGCATACCTCCCAGAAATCCACAAGAGATTTATTTAGTTGTCTGTTGAAAAGTAAGCCTCAAATTTATATGGAGTAGCTTTCTACACTTTTGTCTTACACCCATGACTACTGAAAAACTACTTTCTGACAACATCCAAAGCAGGACAGCAAGTATCCTCTTTGTATCTCTGGAGAGAAGGCTCCAAGAAACACTTCCTGTGGCCTTCCAATAGGGGACTACAGGAAAGCTGGGGAGGGACTTTTGAGGGTGTTGGATAGTGATAGGGCTGGGGAAAATGGATCCAAGCCAGAGGAGGGAAGAGTTAGATTAGATGTTGGGAAGAAGTTGTTCCCCAGGAGGGTGGTGAGAGCCTGGCACAGGTTGCCCAGGGAGGTGGTGGCAGCCTCCTGCTTGGAGGTGTTTGCAGCCAGGCTGGAGGTGGCTCTGAGCACCCTGCTCTACTGTGAGGCGTCCCTGGCCATGGCAGGGGGGTTGGAACTGGCTGATCCTTGAGGTCCTTTACAGTCCTGATAATTCTATGATTCCACACAAACAGGAGGCTCTGTCTCCAAAGGTGCTTTCCCAGACTATTTGCCTTACTTCTCAAACAGTTCCCCAACTTCCCTGAAGCCACCAAACTGAAATGCAATTGGATCCATTTAGGCAGCATTCTGTGTTCTTACACACCATAAACAAAGCCATTAAAATCCTTCCATCTACCACTTCTAACTCCCAGTTGGCATCCTGAACACACAGTGCCCCAGTAGAAATGGCACAGGTTGAGCTTAACAGTGGCTACAGACCTGAATCATTAAATTGTCCATTTTGTCAGCAAAGTGCCAATATCTTCTTTTCAACTCCCTGCCTGAGATCATGGCTCAAATCCTTCTTAATCTGAGCTGGGACAAAAACACAGCAGTGTTTACAAATGCCCTGTGCACTCTTACAACTTGGCATTTAAACCACTGCTAACAGCTCCTCGCCCTCTAGGGCTGCAGCCAGCCTCTCACCCACCTCCTCTTCCAGCAAACCTTCTAACCAAGCAAACACAAAGCTCCCAAGGAGGAGATCTGCCACTCTCTCTCTAATGTATTAGCTGCCCAAGCTGAGTAAACAGCAAATGCCACAGAGAAGCATTCAGGGCCTAGCAGGGTTTGGAAGGGACCTCTCTGGAGACTTGAGTGCAAGCCCTTGGCCAGAGCAAGATCACTTAAGGCAGGAATGTATCCAAATGGGTTTTCAAAGCCTCTCGAGGAGGAGACTCCACAACCTCTCTGGGTATCCTGCTCCAGGGTTCTGACATCCTCACAGTAAGGAAGTTTCTCCTCCTGTTGAGGTGGAACCTTCTGGATTCCAGCTTATCCCCATTGCTCCTTGTCCTATTCCTGGGCACCACTGCAAAAAGCCTGACCCCTTCATCTTGCCACCCACCCCTCAGATATTTGTAGGCATTAATCAGCCTTCTCTTCTCCAGGCCAAACACCCACAGGGCTCTCAGCCTTTCCTCACTGAAGTTGCCTTCCTTTACACAAAACCAACACTTTGGATCTGCTGAAGCCAAGAAGCATGGACAGATAGGGTCCTGGAGGGGGTGGCACAGTCCTCAGACACTCATCCTTCCCCTGGCATCATAGAAACAAAACAAATGAGCAGGACAGAAGGCAAAGCCCTCCCCTCCTGGCAGCAATACACAGTACCTGCAGAAACCAAGTTTTTATGGCACAGTTAGCACAGAAAACATCCTTTGGGCTCCTTCTCCACAAGTACCACCATGTCCCCAGTAAATTTCCTGCTCCCATAAAACTTCCTGTGTTGGGTTTGTTGCTGTCATAAAGAGGAGAAATCCACTTCCAAACAACATAAATCTCTCCTTCTGTAACCCTGCAAGTTCTTTCATGCTCTTCATTAAGGGAAAAACACAAGCCCTGTGCAGGCCTGTACAGAACACTATCACAGAATGCTTTGGGTTGGAAGGGACCTTTAACATCATCCAGTTCCAACTCCCCTGCCATGGGCAGGGACACCTGGTGAGGAGTTATTGGCACAGAGAATTTCACAGTATCACAGTATAACTAAGGTTGGAAGAGACCCCAAGGATCATCAAGTCCAACCTGTCTCCACAGACCTCACAACTAGACCATGGCACCAAGTGCCACATCCAGTCCCCTCTTGAACACCTCCAGGGACAGTGACTCCACCACCTCCCTGGGCAGCACATCCCAATGACGAACGACTCGCTCGGTGAAGAACTTTCTCCTCGAGTCTAAACCTCCCCTGGCACAGCTTGAGACTGTGTCCCCTTGTTCTGCTGCTGGGTGCCTGGGAGAAGAGACCAACCCCTTCCTGTCTACAACCACCCTTCAGGTAGTTGTAGAGGGCAATGAGGTCACCTCAACAACCCCAGCTCCCTCAGCCTCTCCTCACAGGGCTGTGCTCAAGGCCTCTCCCCAGCCTTGTTGCCCTTCTCTGGACACCTTCAAGTCTCTCAATGTCCTTCTTAAACTGAGGAGCCCAGAACTGGACACAGGACTCAAGGTGTGGCCTAAGCAGTGCTGAGCACAGGGCACAAGGACTTCCCTGCTCCTGCTGGCCACACTATTCCTAATACAAGCCAGGACGCCATTGGCCCTCTTGGCCCCCTGGGCAACCTCCCACCAGCACAGCTTGCTCAAGGCCTCATCCAGCCTGGCCTTGAACACCTCCAGGGAAGGGACACCCACAGCCTTCCTAGGCAACCTGTGCCAGGGTCTCACCACCCTCACTGGAAACAATTTCTTTCACATCTCCAGTCTCAGTCTCCCCTCTTCCAGCTCAAAGCCATTGTCCCTTGTCCTGGCACTCCCAGCCCTTGTCACAAGTCCCTCCCCAGCTCTCCTGGAGCCCCTTTGGGTACTGGAAGGCTGCTCTAAGGTCTCCCCAGACGTTTCTCTTCTCCAGGCTGAAAAGCCCCAACTCTCCCTTCCTGTCCCCACTGGTGAGGTTCTCCAGCCCTCTGATCATCCTGCAGGCTTCACCTGGACCTGCTCGGCAGTTCCAGGTCCTTCTTTTGCTGGGGGCACCAGGACTGGAGGCAGTGCTGCAGGTGGGGTCTGAGCAGAGCAGAGGGGCAGAATCCCCTCCCTGCACTGCTGCTCTCCCTGCTTTGGGTGCAGCCCAGGATATAGCTGTCCTTCTGGGCTGCAAGGAGGACAACCACTGGGAGCAGACATCTCTTGGAGGAGACATGAGGACAGTGGCCTACACCACCAAAAAAAAGATGAAATCCAGCAGGCTTTTGTACTCCTGTTTCCAGTTTTGTATTGGAAGATGAAATCCAGCAGGCTTTTGAACTCTTGCTTCCAGTTTTGTATAGGAAGATGAAATCCATCAGGCTTTGGGACTCTTGCTTCCAGTTTTGCATAGGAAGATGAAATCCATCAGGCTTTGGGACTCTTGCTTCCAGTTTTGTATTGGAAGATGAAATCCATCAGGCTTTGGGACTCTTTGCTTCCAGTTTTGTATAGGAAGATGAAATCCATCAGGCTTTGGGACTCTTGCTTCCAGTTTTGCATAGGAAGATGAAATCCATCAGGCTTTGGGACTCTTGCTTCCAGTTTTGTATTGGAAGATGAAATCCATCAGGCTTTGGGACTCTTGCTTCCAGTTTTGCATAGGAAGATGAAATCCAGCAGGCTTTTGGACTCCTCTTTCCAGTTGTGCTGTGGTAGTTTCCTTTGGTGGGTTGGGTTGGTTCTGGGGGTTTTTTTTGCTTGCTTTTTGCTGTCATGGTGCTGGGGAGGTTTGGTTGGGTGTTGGGGTTTTGTGTTTCAGGTTTTTTGGGGGGGTTTTGTTTCTTTTGGGGGGGGGGGTTGATTGGTTGGTTTGGGGTTTTTTGTGGGGTTTTTGTTGGTTTCCCTCCTTTTTTTCCCCCTTTTATAAAATCTGTATTTCACAGCTTCACTGCAAGAGCAGCCAGGTAAAACCACAGGATTTGAGAGCTGAAAGGTGGAACTAACAGCTGGAGATTACATTCAGCCAACTGTGATAAGCAGCAGCCAAGACTGGCCTCTCTGACTCTTTCTTAATCCACCATGAGGGTGAGTGGACTTTAGCCTAGCTGAGGATTCCACCCGAAGCAAAGATGAATTCCTTCCAGCCAATATTAGGCGAGTATGGAAGGGCACAACAGAGCCTAATGCACAAAGAACTTTTAACCTTTCCCCAAAAGCCTTACCTTCAGTCACTGCTGGTTTACAAATGGAATCAGACAACTTCCTTGCTCAGACAAGCCAAGCATCAAAAGGCTTAACTGCACCAGCGACAGAAGGTGTGAAGCCTCCTAACTCCTGCTAAACAATCAGCTCAGCAGCAGCCAGGCTGTGTTAAAGATTCCATGAATTTTAAAGAGGCATTTTCAAAGCATCTGTAGGAAGGACAAGACCATTAATGGCACATTGAAAGATTACTTTTCAAGCTCCTAAGCTTTTAGCTCGAGCAAAGAAAGGGAATCTGATTCACTAACCAACAAGCTAACAAAAGGCTCAAAGATGAAGAGTATTCAGTATTCATGAGGACAACCAACACCACTCCTCAGTAGATGCTTCCTCCATTTTAAGCAGCCACATGCAATGTGGACACACAACCACAGAACTGTTTTGGCTGGAAAAGACCTCTAAGGTCATTGAGGCCAACCCTCAACCCAACACCACCATGGCCATGCTTCTTGAACACCTCCAAGAATGGGGACTCCACTACCTCCCTGGGCAGCTTCTTCCAATCCCTGACCGCTCTTGAAAAGAAATTTTTCCTCATCTCCAATCTATACCTCCCCTGGCACAATTTCAGGCCATTTCCTCTCTTTCTATCACCTCATGCTAGGGAGAAGAGTCCAACCTCCACCTCACTGCAACCTCCTTGCAGGAAGCTGTAGAGAGCAATGAGTTCTCCCTTCAGTCTCCTCTTCTCCAGACTAAACACCCCCAGCTCCCTCAGCTGCTCCTCCCTAGCTCTGCTCTTCAGACCCTTCCCCAGCTTGGTTGCCTTTCTCTGGACATGTTCCAGCCCCTCAATGTCCTTCTTGGAATGAGGGCCCCAAAACTGAACTCAGGATTCAAGCTGTTATCACTTTTACATCTCTCTAATCTTTGGCAGCTAGAGGCAGCTAAAACTATTTACAGACTGAATCACTGTGGGCATTTCAATCCCATAGGAGAACATTCTAATGAGTTGAGTCACACAATGTTGGAGGAGCAACTGTGGTTCTAGGTTTTGTTCACCATGTTCTAAGCATTGTATCTAAACACAGAGGCAAGTTAAGCACAGCCAGCAGCACACTGTGTGACACAAATACATTAGTATCATAGTATCAGTCAGGGTTGGAAGGGACCACAAGGATCAGCTAGTTCCACCTCCCCTGCCATGGGCAGGGACTCCCCACACTAGATCAGGCTGGCCAGAGCCTCATCCAGCCTGGGCTTAAACACCTCCAGGGATGGGGCCCCAACCACCTCCCTGGACAACCCATTCCAGGGCTTCACCACTCTCATGGGGAAGAACTTCCTCCTCACCTCCAGCCTGAATCTCCCCACCTCCAGCTTCATTCCATTCCCCCTAGTCCTATCACTCCCTGAGATCCTGAGCAGTCCCTCCCCAGCCTTCTTGGAGCCCCCTGCAGATACTGGAAGGCCACAATGAGGTCACCTCAGAGCCTTCTCTTCTCCAGACTGCACAACCCCAACTCCCTCAGTCTGTCCTCACAGGAGAGGTGCTCCAGCCCTCTGCTCATCCTCCTGGCCCTGCTCTGGACACCTTCCAGCCCCTCCAGATCCCTCTTGTCACAGGGGCTCCAGACCTGGAGGCAGTACTCCAGGTGGGGTCTCAGCAGAGCAGGGCAGAGGGGGAGAATCCCCTCCCTGGCCCTGCTGGCCACACTTCTCTTGCTGCAGCCCAGGCTCTGCTTGGCTCTCTGGGCTGCAAGTGCACACTGAGAGCTCCTGCTGAGCTTCTCCTCCCCCAGCACCCCCAAGGCTCTCTCCTCAGGGCTGCTTTCCAGCCAGTCCCTGCCCAGCCTGCATTTGTGCCTGGGGTTGCCTCCACCCAGCTGCAGGACCCTGCCCTTGGTCTTGTTGAACCTCCTGAGGTTGGCTTGTACCCAGCTCTCCAGCCTGTCCAGGTCCCTCTGGATGGATCCCTTCCTTCCAGCTGTCTGCTGCCCCACACAGCTTGGTGTCAGCAGCAAACCTGCTGAGGCTGCACTCTATGCCACTGTCCATGGCACCCACAAAGATGTTGAACAAGCCTGGTCCCAGGACTGATCCCTGAGGGACTCTGCTCGTCCCTGGCCTCCAATGGGCCATGGACCCTCTGACAGCCACTCTTTGGGTGCAGCAGTGCAGTGACTGGTAGGAAACACTTTACTCTGTTAGCTCCTTCAGCTAGAGAAGTAGTGCAAGAGAAGCCAGAGAAAAGAAACAGCTTGGCAAGAAGAAAAGGAAAAGTCCAGGAAGCTAACTGCTGTGTTAGCCCTCAGCTAGTCATAGAATAGCCATTAGGACAGCTTAATAGTTAGGGAGTTTGCAGCTAATCCTTGATTAACATCATTACATAAAATTCTGAGCAAATGATTAAAAACCTCAACCCACTTTGAAGCTGACTTGATTACAAAACTTAAACTTGAATGAAAGTGTTTTCCTTTCCAGGTCTTTTCCCTTCCACCTTTCACTTCTTCCCCCAGGTGAAACACATCCACTGCTTCATCCCAAGCAGAATGCTCTCTGCAAATCACATATCAAGATATTCACACAATGACTCATTTGGTGGTAGGGTGAGTGAGAGGGAGGCTAATCATGAGGGGAAAAAGAGATCTCCCAAGCACAAACCCAGGGTGGGTGAGGAGTGCCTCTAGAGCAGGCTGGAGGAGAAGGCCTTGGGGGTGTCAGTTGATGACAAACTCCCCATGAGGCAGCCATGGTCCCTGGCAGCCCAGAGCCAGCTGTGTGTTGAACTGCATCCAGAGCAGGGAGAGCAGCAGCACAGGGAGGGGATTCTGCCCCTCTGCTCTGCTCAGACCCCACCCACAGCATTGCCTCCAGTGCTGGTGCTCCCAGTGCAAGAAGGACCTGGAGCTGCTGCAGAGGGTCCAGATGAAGCCTCCAAGATGATCAGAGGACTGGAGAACCTCTACTATGGGAGAGCTGGGACTGCTCAGCCTGGAGAAGAGAAGACTCCAGGGAGACCTTACAGCAGCCTTCCAGTATCTGAAGGGGCTTCAGGAGAGCTGGGGAGGGACTTCAGACAAGGGTGGGCTGGGAGTGACAGGACAAAGATCAATAGCTTTAAGCTGGAAGAGGGGAGATTGAGACTGGAGATGAGGAAGAAATTGTTTCCAGTGAGGGTGGTGAGACAGTGGAACAGGTTGCCCAGGGAAATTGTGGCTGCCTCCTCATTGGAGATAGAATAGAATAGAACAGAATAGAACAGACCAGGTAGGAAGAGGCCTTCAAGATCATCACATCCAACCTATCAACCAATCCAACACCACCTAATCAACTAACCCATGGCACCAAGCACCCTATCAACTCTCCTCCTGAACACCACCAGTGATGGTGACTCCACCACCTCCCTGGGCAGCACATTCCAATGGGCAATCACTCTCTCTGTACAGAACTTCCTCCTAACATCCAATCTAAACCTCCCCTGGTGCAGCCTGAGACTGTGTCCTCTTGTTCTGGTGCTGGGTGCCTGGAAGAAGAGACCAACCCCCTCCTGGCTACAACCTCCCTTCAGGGAGTTGCAGAGAGCAAGAAGGTCTCCCCTGAGCCTCCTCTTCTCCATGCTAAGCAACCCCAGCTCCCTCAGCCTCTCCTCACAGGGCTGTGCTCCAAACCCCTCACCAACTTCATTGCCCTTCTCTGGACACGCTCCAGCCAGTCAACCTCCTTCCTAAACTGAGGATGTTCAAGGCCAGGCTGGATGAGGCCTTGAGCAACCTGGGCTGGTGGTGGGAGGTGTCCCTGCCTATAACAGGTGGTTGGAACTGGTCCCTTCCAACCCAAAGCACTCTATGAATCTTTTTTCTAAATGGAGGCATCAAGGGAACATCATTTTCCTTGCTTAGCACACCTGAGGATGGCAAAGATGTGCAGTCCAGAGTGATAAACACAACTGTTGAGGGACTTCCAAGTCATACAGGGCTGGGATTTCTTTTTTTTTTTTTTCCTTTTTGGCTGTGTCTTAAGGATTTTATTATAAAAATCCCTTTTCAGAGATGCAATTGAAATCAGCAATTGAAAGCCAAAGCCTTCCCCTACGGGCAACAAATTGCTGCAGCCTGCTCCAGCGCATCCACACCAACGCCTGATGCATTCAGGCCAGGGAAGGACGGGACACATTAAAAGAGCCAGGCCTGGAACACAGCACAGAAAGCTGTTTCTCAAGGCAAGATGGTTGTTTTGTTGCTGAAGGCTGCCTTCCAGCATCCCTCTAAAAATCCATATCCAGAGGTGTATCAGCCTTCAGCTTTTCAATAACACATCTGATACCGACACTGCGCAGGGGAAGTGACTGAATGAGGTCGCGTCAGGGCAGGGAGCGGTTCTGTTGTGGTGCTGCTTTGGAACTGCAATCAAAGTATGATGCCAGTTACATAAAAACTACTCCTTTTTTTTCCTCCCCCCACCCCCTTTCATTTCACTGATGAGCCCTCTGCTTTACCTTGAAAATACAGCACGACACAGCAGTTACATTGGTGATCTCATCACCTCTTTCACCTCCCAAGCAACGCACCGAGCAATCTTTGTGCCGTTGGTGCTGCTGAACACAAAACAGCAAACAGGTCATGGAAGGACCTGAAACATTAATTCATCATCATAATAAAAAAAAAAAAAGCAGTTATTTGCTCAAGGAGTGTTTCTGCACACTGCTCCCATCTCACTTGTTTAATAAAAGGATGGTTAAAAGCCGTAACTGGAAGAGCCTTCTCTCGAGTACAAAATCTCGAGCCCCCCTGCCATGGGCAGCGACACCTCCCACCAGCACAGGGGGCTCGAGGCCTCATCCAGCCTGGCCTTGAACACCTCCAGGGAGAGAGCATCCACAGCCTCCCTGGGCAACCTGTGCCAGTGTCTTGCCACCCTCACTGGAAAGAATGTCTTCCTAATCTCCAGTGTCAATCTCCCCTCTTCTACCTTGAAGCCATTGCCCCTTGTCCTGTCACTCCCAGCCCTTGTCAAAAGTCCCTCTCCAACTCTCCTGGAGCCCCTTTGGACACTGGAAGGCTGCTCTAAAGTTTCCCTTCTTTTCTCCTGGCTGAACAGCCCCAAACAGAAAGAGTGATTGCACATTGGAATGGGCTGCCTGGGGAGGTGGTGGAGTCACCATCACTGGAGGTTTTTAGGAGAAGACTTGACGGGGTGCTTGGTGCTGTGGGTTAGTTGCTTGGGCGGTGTTGGATTGGTTGATGGGTTGGACGCGATGATCTTGAAGGTCTCTTCCAACCTGGTTTATTCTATGTATTCTATGTATTCTAAATCTCCCAACCTGTCCCCACAGGAGAAGTGCTCCAGCCCTTTGATGATCTTTATGGTCTCCTCTGCACCTTTTCCAGCTAATTGGAGCATTGATAGAGCTTATTGAACCATCCCTCTGTATTTCCATATGCTCAGGACTGATGGAAGTCACAGTATCACACAGTATCACCAAGGTTGGAAGAGACCTCAAGGATCATCGAGTCCAACCTGGCACCACAGACCTCATGACTAAACCATGGCACCAAGTGCCACATCCAATCCCCTCTTGAACACCTCCAGGGATGGGGACTCCACCACCTCCCTGGGCAGCACATTCCAATGGCTAACAACTCTCTCTGTGAAGAACTTTCTCCTAACCTCCAGCCTAAACTTCCCCTGGCACAGCTTGAGACTGTGTCCTCTTGTTCTGCTGCTGGGTGCCTGGGAGAAGAGACCAACCCCTTCCTGGCTACAACCATCTTTCAGGTAGTTGTAGAGAGCAACGAGGTCACCCCTGAGCCTCCTCTTCTCCAGGCTAAGCAACCCCAGCTCCCTCAGCCTCTCCTCACAGGGCTGTGCTCCAGACCCCTCCCCAGCCTCCTTGCCCTTCTCTGGACACCTTCAAGTCTCTCAATGTCCTTCCTAAACTGAGGGGCCCAGAACTGGACACAGGACTCAAAGTCCTCACCTGTAACTCACAATCCAAAGTTTGCCACTCCATAGCACGTTCTGTTGTGCAGCATGTGACACCTTCTTTACTGAAAACAGCTGCTCCTGTTTTCCATTCAGCTGCAGACAGGACAGCATCACCTCAGCACTACATGGACATCTCCATCTGATTCTTTGTGCAAGTTCAAATGGTTCTATGACTCAAAGCATCTTAGGCTCCTTCTGTTTCTAAAAGTGAAGCAGATTGCTTGCCCTTTTCAACCAGGGTAGCAACACTGACACAAAGCTCTTGATATTTCCATGGTCTGAGGCATGACCGATCACAGAAACCCTCTTCAGCCATTTCATTACATGGCTTCCTCTGCCAGGTGACAAAAGCCAACATTGCTGGAAATCCTTCGAGATTGTCTGTGGAACATCTATGGGCTGGCTGGGATTAAGTCTTAAAGAACTCCACTTCATTTCCTTTACAATCAACTGATTTATATAAGAGATCAAAGTACAAACAACAGGATGTTAGCCTCATGTTGCTTGGCTACTAAGCACTGTGCTTTCTCATATTTTCACAGAGGCCAGCATCCAGAATGAATTCTTCAAATCGCTCTCCTGAGGCACAATACCAACCACCAGTGGAATGGACAAAGTAACCCAGCCTGCCTGCAGCTCCTGCTGCCTGCCACCAGCATTGGAAAGAAGTTCCATGGACTATGGTGAACTTCATCTGAAGGCTGGTGTCATTTCTCTCCCTTGACCCAGAAGGGCCTGCACAGGCTGCAGAAGTGGGTTAAGGAGAACCTCATCAGGTTCAATAAGGCAAAGGGCAAGGTCCTGCACCGGGGTCAGGGCAATCCTCAATACCAATCCAGGCTGAGGGAGCTGGGATTGTTTAGCCTGGAGAAGAGGAGGCTCAGGGGAGACCTCATTGCTCTCTACAATTACCTGAAAGGTGGTTGTAGCCAGGAAGGGGTTGGCCTCTTCTCCCAGGCACCCAGCAGCAGAACAAGAGGACACAGTCTCAAGCTGTGCCAGGGGAAGTTTAGGCTGGAGGTGAGGAGAAAGTTCTTCCCTGAGAGAGTTGTTAGCCATTGGAATGTGCTGCCCAGGGAGGTGGTGGAGTCGCCATCCCTGGAGGTGTTCAAGAGGGGATTGGATGTGGCACTTGGTGCCATGGTCTAGTCATGAGGTCTGTGGTGAAAGGTTGGACTTGATGATCTTTGAGGTCTCTTCCAACCTTGGTGATACTGTGATACTGTGACATTGAGAGCAGGCCTGCAGAGAAGAACTTGGGGGTGCTGGTAGATGAGAAGCTGGACATGAGCCAGCAATGGGCACTGGCAGCCCAGAAGGCCAAGGGCAGCCTGGGCTGCATCTAAAGAAGTGTGGACAGCAGATGAAGAGAGGGGATCCTGCCCCTCTGATCTGCTGAAACCCCACCTGGAGTACTGTGTCCAACTCTGTCATCCTCCACACCAGGACACAGAACTGCTGGAGAGGGTCCAAGATTGCCACCAACACGGTCAGAGGGCTGGGAGGGTTGGGGCTGCTCAGGCTGGGGAAGAGAAGGTTCCACAGAGACTTTATAACAACCTTCCAGTTCCTGAAGGGAGAGCTGGGGAAGGACTTTTGACAAGAGCTGGGAGTGACAGGATTAGGGGTACTGGCTTTAGAGGGAAGATTGAGACTGGAGATTAGGAAGAAATTTTTGACAGTGAAGGTGGTGAGACACTGGCACAGGTTGCCCAGGGAGACTGTGGATGCTCCCTGTCTGGAGGTGCTCCAGGCCAGGCAAAACACAAGCAATACCAGGGGAAAAAAAATCCAAATCAAAACCAAACCCAAAACAAATCAAACAAAAACCCCCACCAAAGCCACCACACAAAATCAACCAAAACCAAACAACCACCACCAAAACCCCAAACAGCAGAAAACTACCCAAGGTACAGTACCACAGTGTCACAGTATCACCAAGGTTGGAAGGGACCTCGAGGATCATCAAGTCCAACCTGTCTCCACAGACCTCATGACTAGACCATGGCACCAAGTGCCACATCCCATCCCTGGAGGTGTTCAAGAGGGGATTGGGACTCCACCACCTCCCTGGGCAGCACATCCCAATGACGAACGACTCGCTTGGTGAAGAACTTTCTCCTCACCTCCAGTCTAAACCTCCCCTGGCACAGCTTGAGACTGTGTCCTCTTGTTCTGCTGCTGGTTGCCTGGGAGAAGAGACCAACCCCTTCCTGGCTACAACCACCTTTCAGGTAGTTGTAGAGGGCAATGAGGGGTCACCCCTGATCCTTCTCTTCCTGATGACAGCAAAATAAAGACACTGAATACCCCAAGCCAACTTGAGTTCTTGCTCTACTCCTCTTCCCCATACTACCAAACCACTTCCCAGGCCATTCCAAACCAGGACAAACAAAAGCCTGCTGAGTATTTTTCTCCTTGCACTTTCTGAAGCATCCCTGCAGGGTAAACCTACCAGATCTCAGTCCACAGCCCACCCATCTCCGAAGTCCACGGGGTGTGAGTGTGGTGAACCCTGCTAGGCTACCTTTGGTTGAAAGCTTTTCCACCCCTCCCTGGCCCCAGCAGCACAGTTTGCAGTGCTCCAGCAGCAGCCTTCCAGCACACAGGGCAGCGCAGCATCACCCTCTGGTTCAAGCCCTCTGAAAGCATTCTGGACAAGCAGCTGCTCCTCGTGGCAACCACCTCCTTTGATTCACTGCTATGAAAGCCTCCATCAGTGGGCTATCTTTTTATCTCATCTCTTCCAACAAACTTTGAAAATCCTTTCAGAGTGGACTCTACCCTCCAGGTCTGAGTTTAAGCTGCACCCTCCTCGTTAAGGACGTTCTAATTGCTCTCGGGTCAAAACCTGTTTTTCCCCTAGCACCAGAGCTCCGCCAGACAATGCTGACGAGGCAGATGTGGACTGAAACATCCTGGCAGGCTCACTCCAAAAGTGCTATGCTTTAGAGGTCTGATTGCACAGAGCTGATCAGTTCAAAACACTGTGCCAGTGTCTGCAGTGCCTCCCTCCAGGCACCTCAGAAGTCACTGGAAAGGTGGTTCCGCGTCCAGGCTTGCCCTTCGCAGCACGCAGCTCCGTGTCTCAACACCACACACATCTGTTCTATTTATGCATTGCTGTTTGGGGGAGGCACTTCTGACAAGGGCTGGGAGTGACAGGACAAGGGGCAATGGCTTTGAGCTGGGAGAGGGGAGATTGAGACTGGAGATTAGGGAGAAATTCTTGCCAGTGAAAGTGGTGAGACACTGGCACAGGTTGCCCAGGGAGGCTGCAGATGCTCTCTCCCTAGAGGTGTTTAAGGCCAGGCTGGATGAGACCTTGAGCAAGCTGGGCTGGTGGGAGGTGTCCCTGCCCATGGCAGGGGGTTGGAACTGGATGATCTTGATGGTCCCTTCCAACCCAAACCAGTTTATACCACAGGAGCCTTTGATGAAATCCTCACCCAAGAGACCCAGCACTACCAGCACCAAGAAAAACGTTCCCAAATTGCTCATTGTGATGACCTCACCAGTGCTGAACCCAACAAATGCCCAGGGTACCCTCTTCCCCCTCCCCCCTCACACCAGGAATTCTCATGAGTTTTCCAGTCCCATCTCTATACATCCTCTTCCTTTTTGTGAGCAGTGTCTTAAGGCCCCAGCTCAAAAATCATTTCACTGGTAGCAATCCTCTAGGATTGTCCCAGCAGACAGCAAGTTCTCCATGGGACAGCAATGTGCCATTATGGCCAGGAAGGACAATGGGATCCTGGGGTATACCCAGGACAGTGTAGCCAGCAGCTCTGGGGAGGTTCTCCTTCCCTTCTACTCTGCACTGAAGAGACCACATCTGGATTACTGTGTCCAGTTTTGGGCTTTCCAGCTCAAGAGAGACAGAGACCCGCTGGAGAGAGTCCAATGGAGGCTTCAAGAATGCTGAAGGACTGGAACATCTGTGTGATGAGGAAAGGCTGAGAGCCCTGGGGCTGTTTAGCCTGGAGAAGAGAAGGCTGAGAGGGGATCTGCTCAGTGGTTACAAATATCTGAGGGGTGAGTGTCAAGATGAAGGGGCCAGGCTCCTCTCACAGAATCACAGAATCACAGAACAGAATCATAGAATCAATAAGGTTGGAAAAGACCTCAAAGATCATCAAGTCCAACCTGTCACCCAATACCTCATGACTAACTAAACCATGGCACCAAGTGCCACATCCAATCCCCTCTTGAACACCTCCAGGGATGGGGACTCCAGCACCTCCCTGGGCAGCACATTCCAGTGGCTAACAGCTCTCTCTGGGAAGAACTTTCTCCTCACCTCCAGTCTGAACTTCCCCTGGTGCAGCCTGAGACTGTGTCCTCTTGTTCTGCTGCTGGTTTCAGTGGTGCCCAGAAGTAGGGCAAGGAACAAAGGGGATAAGCTGGAAGCCAGGAGATTCAACCTGAACATGAAGAGAAACTTCTTTACTGTGAGGCTGACAGGAGCCCTGGAGCAGGCTGCCCAGAGAGGTTGTGGAGTCCTTCTCTGGTGACTTTCAAAACCTACCTGGATGTGTTCCTGTGTGACCTGCCCTGGGTGAACCTGCTTTAGCAAGGGGTTTGGCATGGATCATCTCCAGAAGTCCCTTCCAAACCCTAACATTTTGAGAGTCCATGATTCTATGATCTTCTCTTCCAACCTGGTTTATTCTATGTATTCTATTCTATGTATTCTTTGCTCCTTTAGACAAAACAGATTCCACACCAGCCAGTGTCCTGTAAACACATGAGATGAGCAGCAAGTCTGCAGAGACACCTGCCAGCCTTGCTGTATCATACAAAGCCTAACATTCTTGATTAGTAAGTATTCAGGATGATCAATTACTTTTCCTTGCAGTGTGGAAAAACAACCAACAGAAAGAAACCAAACTGCATTGCTCCATTTCCCCAATGACCAGCACAGTTCAACTGCTATCCCACTCCCAGCTCAGGCTCCACTGTAACACAGGGAGCAGGTAACAAAATGCTTCCTGGAAGTGGAATATCAAATTCACCCTCAAAGTGCAACATAGGAAATGTTGTACAGGGTCATCTTGAGCACTATGTTCAGTTTGGGGCTCCTCAGTTTAAGGAGGGACAGGGATCTGCTGGAGAGGGTCCAGCAAGCAGAGGGCTACAAGGATGAGTAGGGGACTGGAGCACTGCCTGGGGAGGAGAGGCTGAGGCACCTGGGGCTTTTTAGTCTGGAAAAGAGAAGACTGAAGAAAGGATTTAATAAATGTTTATCAATATCTGAGGGCTGGGGGTCAGGAGAGAGGGGACAGGCTCTGCTCACTTGCTCCCTGGGATAGGACAGGGGGCAATGGATGTAAGCTGCAGCACAGGAGGTTCCACCTCAACACAAGGAGAAACTTCTGTGTCCAGTTCTGGGCCCCTCAGTTTAGGAAGGAGGTTGACTTGCTGGAACAAGTCCAGAGAAGAGCAACAAAGTTGGTGAGGGGTTTGGAACATAAACCCTACGAGGAGAGGCTGAGGGAGCTGGGGTTGCTTAGCCTGGAGAAGAGGAGACTCAGGGGTGACCTTATTACTCTCTACAACTACCTGAAGGGAGGTTGTAGACAGATGGATGTTGGTCTCTTCTCCCAGGCAGCCAGTACCAGAACAAGAGGACACAGTCTCAGGCTGCGCCAGGGGACGTTCAGGCTAGATGTTAGGAAAAAGTTCTATACAGAGAGAGTGATTGCCCATTGGAATGGGCTGCCTGGGGAGGTGGTGGAGTCCCCATCACTGGAGGTTTTCAGGAGGAGACTTGATGGGGTGCTTGGTGCCATGGGTTAGTTGTTTGGGTGGTGTTGGATTGGTTGATGGGTTGGACACGATGATCTTGAAGGTCTCTTCCAACCTGGTTTATTCTATGTATTCTGTGTATTCTTTACTGTAAGGGTCACAAAGCAGGCTACCCAGAGAGGTTGTGGAGTCTCCTCTGGAGACTTTCAAGGCCTGTCTGGATGCTAGATTGACCTGAGCTAGATTGCATGGTCCTGCTCTGGCAGGGGGTTAGACTGGATGATCACTTTGGGTCCCTTCCAACCCCTGACATCCCGTGAGCCTGTGCATAAAACATTTGTGCACAGGACCTTGGACACAGTACTCTTAAAAATATAAACACTGGGACACAAAGCTAAATCCTTTCCTCCAGCCAGGAAGTTTCCCACTGTATTTAGCATGTCAGAAAACACACAAACCCTACTGCAACAGAGCATTCCACAGCTGCCTGTACAAAGGACACGCGGTGAGTGTTAAGCATTAAGCCAACACAAACAGCAAATCGATTTTCCAGAAGAGCCTTTTTAGAGCATTTCAGAACTTCAAAATGGAAGGAAAGAGGCAGGAAAGGGGAACTTCAAAAACCCAACTGCTTTGCTCTTCTGTAGCTAAGCACTTCAACACCAGGCACAGATGACAGAGAAAACAAAAGGCATTACAGGTATTAAATAAAAATGAGCTATGCTACTTACCACTTGGAATAGCAGATTATTTCCAAAGGCCCAGAACTCAGGCAGATAACACAGCTCAAAACACACAGCTGGCACTCCTGTGCAAGCTGTCAATGAAGTGCCTGTTCACACACCACCCACCCCATTTTCCACCTTTTTTTCCCCCCTCATTTTTTTCTGTTTCTTGAAGTAATTGTAAACCAAAGAACAGCAGGGGTTAAAGGAACCTCCAGAGACTGAGTCCAACACCGCTGCCAAAGCAGGGTCACCAAGGGCAGGTCATGCAGGATCTCGGCCAGAGGGGTCCTGAAAGTCTCCAGAGAAGGAGACTCCACAGATCTCTCTGAGCAGCCTGCTCCAGAGCTCAATCACCCTTACAGTGAAGCAGTTTCCCCCCTGCTGAGGTGGGAATCATATTGTTTGATATGCAAAACATTACAAAACAGAGTGCATGTGGTCCCAAAATGTAAGAATTAAGATGGTTAAGAAGTATCTGGACACAAATCCACCACCCAAGGGCGAATGGAATAGAATAGGAATGGAATAGACCTGGATAGGGTGAGCTCCAGCCTCCCTCACACTCTGGAGATGCTCCAGGGGTGTCACTCAGCCAACAGCAGCCCTATGCCACCAATGACTCCTCTGTCATGCAGCAAAACTCCAAAACTCAAATTAAGAGCAGGACAGTGTGATGCTCTCTTCTTCCAGCCACAAATCAAAAGGAAACCCTTGCCACTGGCTGGACACACTTCAGACACCCCTGCTGACTGCAGAGGGACATCTGGATGACCTTTGGAGGTCACTTCCAACCCAAACCATTCTGTGATTCTGTAGGTCTCCTGCCCTTAGCTGGGAAAACTGTGGGCAAAATGACCCTTCCCAAGCCAAACCAGGATGGGGTGCAAGAATCATTGCTTAGACCCTGCTGGAGAGGGCTATGAGGATGATTAGAGGACTGCAATATGTGCCTTATGAGGAGAGGCTCAGGGACCTGCGGCTTTTTAGTCTGGAAAAGAGAAGATTTAGAGGGGATTTAATAAATGTTTATAGGAGAGGGCTGGTGGTCAGGAGGGAGGGGAAGGCTCTGCTCACTTGCTCCCTGGGATAGGACAAGGAGCAATGGATGTAAGCTGCAGCACAGGAGGTTCCACCTCAACACAAGGAGGAAGTTCTTTACTGTAAATTCACAGAGCACTGGAACAGGCTGCCCAGAGAGGTTGTGGAGTCTCTTCTGGAGACTTTCAAGGCCCTGTCTGCATGCCAGATTGACCTGAGTGAGTTTGTATGGTCCTGCTCTGGCTGGGGGGTTGCACTGGATGATCTGTTTGGGTCCCTTCCAGCCCCTGACATCCTGTGATCCTCTGACAGCAAGGATTAGTTGCACAGCTTTGTAAAATGGTCAAACAAAAGGTAGGTTTTCATGACAAGAAGATAGTAGTGGAAGCTAAGGAGGTTATTTCACTGTTACATTTCTACATCCAAATTCCTGACAGTCTCAGCTCCATCAGCTCTCTGGCAGAGCTATCAGACTTTCCTTCATTTTTAATGTTCCTCCATTATTTTTTCTTTTACCTCAAATGCATGGATTTCTATAAACCTGTGGGAGAAGGGGGATGGCCGCTGAAATGAAATCCAAGAGGTTCTGATTCCACATGCGACAGGTGAGGAATTTATCAGCCCAAAGTTCCCAGGACCTCCAGTACATCAGCCTCTACACCACACTCCAGCTCGGAAGGAGTAAGTTTTATTACAACGTAGACGCAGGCATGGCTCAGGCATTCTCTCTCTTCGCCCAGGTCTGCCCTAGTGAAAGCACCAAGCAAACAAACGAGTCACGTTCACAGACACCATCTGAAACAGCAGGGCAAGCGCCCGGGCGCGGGGCGCCGCTGCCGGCGGGGCCGCTCCGCAGCCGCTGCCCGGGGAGCGGGGCAGCGCCGGGCCGCGATCCCTGCGCCTGTTCTCTACCGCCACCTGCTGGCCGCCTCCAGCCCAGCCCGCACCGGCTCGGCCGAGGCGGGGGACAGCCGGGGGCGCCCCGAGAGAGACTCGGCAGCGGAAAAACCAAAGCGAACAGCAAGGAAACGCGGAAAACACCCCACTCGCACAGAACACCCGGGACCGGGAAAGACACTGTCCCCCTGCACTCGGCACTGGTGAGGCAACGCCTCCAGTACTTGCCCTCGCTGCAAGAAGAGCATCGAAATGCTGGAGTGGGTACAAAGAAAGACAACAAAGTCAGGAAGGCTCCGGAGAACAGGGCTGGTGAGGAGCACCTGAGAGAACTGGGAGTGTTTCGACTTGACAAGAAGAGGCTGAGGGGAGACCTTCTTACTCTCGACAACTGCCTGAAAGGAGGCTGGAGCAGGTGGGTGTTTGTCCCTTCTCCCTAGTAACAAGTGAGAGGAGAAGAAGTGGCCTCAAGTTGCACCAGGGGAGGTTTAAGTTGGAGATTGAAATAAACCTCTTCACTGAAAGGTTTCTCAAAGAATGGAACAGGCTGCCCAGGGAGGTGGTTGAATCCCTGATCCCTGGAGGTGCTTCAGTGTGGCAGAGATGTGATGCTGGGGGACATGGCTTAGCAGCAGCCTTGGTAGTGTTAGAGAATGGCTGGACACAATTTCAAGGGGCTTCTCCAAATCAAACAATTCTACAATCCTAGAGCTCACACACCAGGACTTCAGGAAGTCTGAATATTCCTCCCCTCCCCTTTATTTTAAAGCTTATTTTGCTTACCCCAGAAAAGAGGGGAAAAAAACTTGATCAAGGCTGGAGGAGAAACTGTCATTCTAAGGATACACAGAGCCTAAGGAGACTGAAAACTGACAAGCCCAGGCCAATTCCCAACAGCTTGGTGAAGCACAGGACCACAAGACTTTCCCCCAGACTTGCATTAATTTCTATTGAAATGGGAAGCAAAGCAGCTTCATCTGTGCCAATAAAGCACCTCAAGCACCTACAAAAGTCCTGTTACACAACAAGCTTAAAGGCTAAGCTCCACAAGTTGGGTTGAGCACACCTGGGCATTTACTCATCTGCTGACTCTTCTTGCCACTTGCCTTCCTGAAGGCTCCAAAAGGGCCCTCAGAGTCTTTGTGGGCTGTGCTTATGCAACCAGCAGGAGATACCATACACCAACAACCTCTACAGCTTTCAATCACCTTCATGGCTGCATGAGTTCATCTGGCATAAAGTTTAAACCTCACTACAGCAGGCAATGTCTCCCCCATCCACCACTCCAACAGGTCCCAGCTAGCTGGAAGATGACAACCTGGAAACACCAGAAATCTCTTCAGGCCCAACTCAAATGGCTAGAGAAGGAAAAAGTGCTTTGGGGTGGTGTGGACAACCTCAAGGCTTTTCCTGAGGCTTTTGCTCCAATACTATGATATCATGCACTGGGGTCACTGAGGATTTTCCAAAGAATCATTGAAAGGTCAGGGTTGGAGGGGGCCTCAAGGATCATCCAGTTCCAAGCCTCCTGCCATGGCAGGGACACCTCACACCACAGCAGGTTGCTCACAGCCACCTCCAGCCTGGCTGCAAACACCTCCAGGCAGGAGGCTGCCACCACCTCCCTGGGCAGCCTGTGCCAGGCTCTCACCACCCTCCTGGGGAACAACTTCTTCCTCACATCCAATCTCAGTCTCCCCATTTCTAGTTTTGCTCCATCCCCCCCAGTCCTATCCCTCCCTGACACCCTCAAAAGTCCCTCCCCAGCTTTCTTGGAGCCCCCTGCAGATCCTGCAAGGCCACAATTAGGTCTCCTCAGAGCCTTCTCTTCTCCAGACTGCACAGCCCCAACTCTCTGTCCTCACAGGAGAGCAGCTCCAGCCCTCTGCTCATCCTTGTGGCCCTTCTCTGGACACACTCCAACACACAGAATTACCCAGAAGAGAGTTCCCCTCCCCCACCCACCCCCCTTTAGAACTTGAAAAAGATTTAGCTGCTACTCACACACAGACAAAATAAATAAACAAAAAGCAAACTCTGGGAATTTACAAACAAGCATCTGAAATTCTCTGATGTTTTCTATTACCTCCAATGCAGGCTGCTTGCAGAAGCAGATCTCCTACCAACAAGAGATGGGAAATCAAATGTGACCATTTGTTTGTTAGAGCAATCTCCGTGCACTTGCGTGACACCACGCTATGAGTGGCTCAGCTCTGCATTCCTGTCCAAACAAATCTAATCTCTTCCTTACAACCAGAGCTCCAGAGCCTTCAAGTTGATTTTCCCCAAGAGTATTGCTGGGCTATCTTTGGAATGCTTGTGGAAAAGGGTGGGGGAAGGGTGAGGGCCCAGGAGGGAGTGGAAGAAACACCACCAAGTAACACAGAATTGAGCAGGTTGGAAGAGATCATCGAGTCCACCCTATCACCCAGCACCATCTAATCAACTAAACCAGGGCAAGAAGCACCCCATCCGGTCTCTATTTAAACACCTCCAGGGATGGTGACTCCACCACCTCCCTGGGCAGCACACTCCAATGGCCAATCTCTCTTGCTGGGAAGAATTTCTTCCTAACATCAGCCTAAACCTCCCCTGGCACAGCTTGAGACTGTGTCCTCTTGTTCTGCTGCTGGCTGCCTGGGAGAAGAGACCAACCCCCACCTGGCTACAACCTCCCTTCAGGGAGTTGCAGAGAGCAAGAAGGTCTCCCTGAGCCTCCTCTCCTCCAGGCTAAGCAACCCCAGCTCCCTCAGCCTCTCCTCCCAGGGCTGTGCTCCAGACCCCTCCCCAGCCTCCTTGCCCTTCTCTGGACACATTCCAGCAGCTCAACATCTTTACTTAACTGAGGGGCCCAGAACTGGACACAGGTCCCAAGGTATGGCTTCATCAGTGCTGAGCACAGGGACAGAATGTCTTAATAAGCAATTATGGATGGAAGTTAAACCTTACTTTGGGTGCTGACCAAAACAAAGTGATGCCATTCCTTATAAATCACTGCCTGGCTAGCACTCACCTTCACTAAAATGTTTACCAAGTTAATGCTGTCCTGTAGATTCAACCCCCATGACAAATGGCACTTTCACCTCCTCCACTAACTTCTGGTTTTCCCTTCATATGTGCTTGCATGCTGGATAGTAAATTATGGACTCCTAACCTGCTGCATTTCCAGCTTTCCTATTGCTACTTAGAGAGGGCAGGCAGAGGTTTTCTGTGAAGCTTTGATTTAGAAAGGAAACTGAAATCTGAAAATAAAATCAGCACTTTTCATCTTTGAAATCACACAGACAGCATAGGGCTGCAAGGGACCTTCAAAGGTCATCTTGTGCAACCTCCCTGTAATCAGCAGGGATGTCTCCAACTGCATCAGGCTGCCCAGGTCTCCAAGGATGGGGACTCCATCACATCCTTGGGCAAACTCTTACCAGTATTTTGTCACTCATTGTGAGGAGCTTCCTCCTTATTTCCAACCTAAGTCTACCCTGCTCCAGTTTCAAGCCATTGCCCCTCATCCTGTCACTCCCAACCCTTGTTTAAAGCCCCTCCCCAGCTTTCCCATAGCCCCCTTCAGGTACCAGAAGGCTGCTCTAAGGCTGCCCTGGAGCCTGCTCTTCTCCATGCTGAACAAGCCCAACTCTCCCAGCCTGTACTCATAGGAGAGATGCTCCAGTCCTCTGATCATCTTTGTGGCCCACCCCCAGACTTGCTCCAGCCAGTACAATTCTCTCTTCTGTGGTGGGTCCCATAGATGGACTCCATGTGAGGCCTCGCTAGAGCAGAGGGGCAGGATCCCCTCTCTCCATCTCTGGCCATGCTGCTTTGGATGCAGCCCAGGCTGCCATTAGCTTTCTGGGCTGCCAGTGCCCATTGCTGTCCAGCTTCTCACCCACCAGCACCCCCCCAAGTCCTTCTCTGCAGGGCTGCTCTCAGTGTCATCATCCCTCACCCTGGATTGGTATTGAGGATTGCCCTGCCCCCCAGCCTGGATTGATACTGGAAGATTAACCCAACCTAGGTCACAGACCCTACCTTTCTTCCCTGCTCACACTCTTATCCCTCACCACTTTGCATCTCAGATCAGGAGCTTTCTAGAGAAGGGAAATTAGACTTTTCTCTCTAAAGGGAATAAAGAGCCACCCACATCCAGAGCACTGTACAAACAGCAAACAGGACACATACAAATTCCCTCTCACAGTGCTTTGCTAGAAACAGTCAAAAGCTTAAACTAGTTAGAAGTTGCCAGCTGTGCCCAAACTTAGCAGCAGTGCACTTTAAGTCCACCACTGCTCACAGTAGAAGTCTTCAGACTTCATACTACTGCTCAAAAGTGATGAAATTGGGTAACTTGAAAACTTTCCTCCTTTATCTTGCAAGAGCAGAAGTCAAAGGAGGCAAAAATCAAAGAGGAAGATAAAGAGCACGTTTTCAAAGGGTTTCTCCCACAGATAAAGTGGAGCAGTCAGTGAAGAGGAAGATTACTTCTTCACTGCTCTCAGCGAGAGGTTTTCCCGCTGCAGACCCTGCAGGGAAGCAGAGTCCCAACCTCATCAGCAGCATTAGCCATTTTGAAGTATCACAGTGTCACCAAGGTTGGAAGAGACCTCAAAGACCATCAAGTCCAACCTGTCACCACAGACCTCAGGACTAGACCATGGCACCAAGTGCCACATCCAATCCCCTCTTGAACACCTCCAGGGATGGGGACTCCACCACCTCCCTGGGCAGCACATTCCAACGATGAATGACTCTCAATGAGGAACTATCTCATCACCTCCAGCCTAAACTTCCCCTGGCACAGCTTGAGACTGTGTCCTCTTGTTCTGCTGCTGGTTGCTAGAGAGAAGAGACCAACCCCTTCCTGGCTACAACCTCCCTTCAGGGAGTTGGAGAGAGCAAGAAGGTCTCCCCTGAGCCTCCTCTTCTCCAGGCTGAACCACTCCAGCTCCCTCAGCCTCTCCTCGCAGGGCTGTGCTCAAGGCCTCTCCCCAGCCTTGTGATCCAAAGGGATAAGCTGCCACTCCTCCTCTCCATTCCCAAGTTAGTTTGTAACCACAGCTTGCGAGCACCTGCGATTTCATGTTTTCTGTTACCTCCAACACAGACACTTTGCATCTCCAAGGTGTGAGATTACAAAACGCTGGTGTGTTATGTAAAGTGAGATCTTTACTTATTTATTTGTGTTTTCTCAGCTGTGCATTCTGCTACTCATTTGCAGACAATCCCTGAGAGAAGGCACTAAAGCCCACAAACCTTATTTCAAGGCAGGGCAGTTATAACCTCAAACCTCCTGGCTTTCGTACAGCCTCCAGCTCTTATATGATGGGCAGGGGAACACACATCATTTCAGTAAATCCTCCTGGTCTTGTCCTCCTTCCATGATCTACATACACTTAATGACCAATAAAAATTAAATGGGATGGGTGAGAAAAGGCAGGCATCTAGTCTGAGATCTCCCAGAAGCATTAAAAGGAATACCTTACATACCATAAAGCTTGACTCTGGAGCACTGTGTCCAGAGTCCCTGGAGCCCCTATTACAGGAAGGATCTGGAGGTGCTGGAAGGTGTCCAGAGAAGGGCCACGAGGAGGAGCAGAGGGCTGGAGCTGCTCTGCTGTGAGGACAGACTGAGGGAGTTGGGGTTGTACAGTCTGGAGAGAAGTCTCCCAGGAGACCTAATTGTGGCCTTCCAGGATCTGAAGGGGGCTACAAGAAAGCTGGAGAGGGACTTTTGAAGGTGTCAGGGAGTGATAGGACCAGGGGGAATGGAACAAAACTAGAAATGGGGAGATTGAGATTGGCTGTGAGGAAGAAGTTGTTCCCCATGAGGGTGGTGAGAGCCTGGCACAGGTTGCCCGGGGAGGTGGTGCCTGGAGGTGTTTGCAGCCAGGCTGGCTGTGGCTGTGAGCAACCTGCTGCAGTGTGAGGTGTCCCTGGCCATGGCAGGGGGTTGGAACTGGCTGAGCCTTGAGAGGTCCCTTCCAACCCTAAGAATTCTATGATTGACTCTTACAAGAGAGCTAGAACCAACTTGGACCTTTTGACAAGATTCAAGATGAGGAGAGTTGGCAGCTTTCACCTCCAGAAGCAATTTTGTGGCCAAGTGTTAATTCAGAACGTCACATTTAAAATGTCTCCTGCTCTACCCACAGACCTCACCTCTCTCACAGCCCCGTTGCAATCATTCCCGAAGCTCAGAGACAGCACTGTCTTAACTGACAGGTAAAACAACTAATGTTCCAGTTAACTAACTCTGAGTTAGTATTAGGGAAGTGGTGGAAGCCTCATACCTGGAGGTGCTCAAGGCCAGGCTGGATGTGGCTCTGAGCAATCTGATCTAGTGTGTAGCATCCCTGCCCATGGCAGCGGTGTTTGGAACTAGATGATCCTTCAGGTCCCCTTGCAGCCCTAACAATTCTATGATTATAAGGACTAAAGAGCAACCACATGCTGTGTCTTGAGACAATGCTGAGCAAAACCATATTTAACATGGCATGAACACTGGCATGTGGAACAGACCATCAAACTCAACTAACACCTCTCAGACACCACAGAGCTCCCTGGCCCTCCTGGAACGCCAGCCAAAATCCAGCCCGTAGCATAGCAACCTCTCTAAGCTACATTTCTCTCCTCCCAGAGAACCCCTTTATTTTCCACAACTGCAAACTGGAGATGAATGACTCAACCATAAGAGTAAGTCACCACCACAGATTGCAGTTTGCCTGCACAATACAGAACAACAATATGCATTTCTCTCGACTGTTTCCTCTAGATATAGCCAACACTACTGAGACAACAAAAACAGTGACAATCTGTATCTTCAGTTCCACTTTCCTTGATTGCAATGAGATCACAGAATGTTAGGGGTTGGAAGGGACCTCAGAAGATTGAGTCCAACCCCCCTGTCAGAGCAGCACCACCTAGAGTAGATCAGCGGTGATCCCAGGGGTGCAGGGTTGAGCTCAGACCTCGGGAGCTCCAGATCTCTGCCTGTGTGGCTCAGGTGTGCACAGGTACCTTGGAGGCACAGGTACCTGCATGAAGGGGGAAGGCCCAAGTCAGTATCACAGCAAAGTATCACAGAACCACAGTGTGGCAGTGATTACAAAGGACCTTTGGAGAGCATTGAGTCCAATCTCCCTGCCAAAGCAGGATCACCCAGGGCAGGGCACACAGAACACATCCAGGTGGGTTTTGAATGTCTCCAGAGCAGGAGACTCCACAACCTCTCCGGGCAGCCTGATCCAGGCTCCAGCACCCTCACAGGAACAAAGGTTTCCCTTCTGTTCCCATAGCACCTCCTCTGCTCCAGCCTGATCCCAGTGCTCCTTGTGCTGTCCTTGGACATCCCTGAGCAGAGCCTGGCTCCAGCCCTGCACATCTTTATCCCCAGCAATGAGGGCAGCCCTCAGGCTCCTCTGCTCTGAGCCCCAGCACCCTCAGCCTGGCCTCAGAGGGAGATGTTCCACTGCCTGCAGCAGCTCTGTGCCTCTGGGATGGACTCTTTCAAGCAGTACCCTTCTTGACCTGAGGGACCCAGAACAGGACACAATATTCCAGATGTGACCTCAGCAGGGCAGAGTAGAGGGGGAGGAAGTTTCTATATGAGGATTTGTTTCCAAATGCCTTTGAAGCACAAACCCTGATTCTAAGCTTAGGCACAAGAACATAGAATGCCAAAATTTAAGTGATTTAATTCAGGAGAAGGAAAAACCCCAGACATGTAAAATATAATGTCTTCTAGGAGCAGTCTGTCAAAACCAAGTGCTTGTGTATTTACATCACAGAGTGGTGGGGGGGGGTAGGAGAGACCTCCAGAGATCATCTGTATTTCCTCCAATGTCACTCTTTTTTCCCCTTCTATTCTTGCTGTGTTCCTTTGTTTTTCCACTGTTCTCATTAGATGAAGTTTTCTTTTCCAAACAGTGCAAGCCAAATTTAATCTCCCAGGGAAGCTGTGGGTGTCCCATCCCTGGGGGTGATCAAGGCCAGGCTGGATAGAGCCTTGTGCAGCCAAGTCCTGTGGAGAGGCCTCCCTGCTCATGGCAGGAGGGTTGGAGCAGATGATCCCTAAGGTCCCTTCTAACTTGAGCCATTTTGTGATTCTTTTATTGCTTGTAACATTTATTTGTATTTGTTCCTGTCCTTTTGAAAACCTGGGGGGGGGGGAAACAATAAAACCAACCACACACACACAAACAATAAAACCACACCAAGTAAGGAGGAGCCAGAAACAGGGATGAAAAGTGAAGGAGCTCAATATCCAGAACGTGTGGGGTCAGTCAGAACAGCCCTCTACAGACCCTTGCCTCCCAACACTCATAGAATTGTTTCAGTTGGACAAAGCCCCTGAGATCATCCAGTCCAACCATCAACCCAACCCCACCATGGCCATTAAACCATGGCCCAAAGTTCCATGGCCACACTTTGCTGGAACACATCCAGGCCACGGTACCACAGAATCACCAAGGTTGGAAGAGACCTCAAAGATCATCCAACCTGTCACCACAGACCTCATGACTATACCATGGCACCAAGTGCCACATCCAATCCCCTCTTGAACACCTCCAGGGATGGGGACTCCACCATCTCCCTGGGCAGCACATTCCAGTGGCTAACAAATCTCTGTTACCAGAGCGTCCTCGAGGTCAGCATTGCATACGACACAAGTTATATCCCCACTGATTTTCAGCAAGGCAAACTTCAAAGGCCACAGCACCCACTGGCCAACAGCTTTTTTTTCTTACTTAAAGAAAAATGTGTAAAACAAACCACAAAAAGCCCCCACAGCTGCAGTGAATGCAAATGCAGGAGGATGTTAATGGGCAACACAGAGAGGCTGTATCCAGCATTCCCCAACTGTGTATTCCTGTTAACAGGACTACCAAAATTACCCCAATTAGCATCACTTGGCCACTTCAAACCCTTTCAAAACTACCAAAATATCACAGATAAAAAGCTCTGTGGTTGGAGACAGTCACACTGTCTGTACCATGCAGTTAATAAGCTCTGAGGTGTTGAATCACCTCACACTGTCTCCCCTCCAAGAAAAACACAGATCTGTTCCAAGTGTTGGTTAAGAGTCTGGTTGTATCTACATCAAATGGAACCCCTGAAATAAAATCCTGGGTGGAAGAAGCAGACTACAAGCTTCACACAGCACTGTCAGGAGCAACAGTTCAGAAAACAAGAGCCCTGGAACCACAATATTAAGAATAAATCAGCAAACAATAGACGTTGATCATTTGCATCTTTAATGCCACCTAATAACACTACACATATAATTAGAGTGGAAGGATATAATTAGGGTGATTTATCTAGAATAGGTATCATTTTCAGTGCTTTATGGAGAAAAAAAAAGAAGAAAAAGGTGGTACTAAACCTACAGAGGCAAAACACAGAGCCACAGAAATACTGCCTGGTTTGAGGTTTCTGAAGAGACATCACAGTACCACCAAGGTTGGAAGAGACCTCAAAGATCATCGAGTCCAACCTGGCACCACAGACCTCATGGCTAAACCATGGCACCAAGTGCCACATCCAATCCCCTCTTGAACACCTCCAGGGATGGGGACTCCACCACCTCCCTGGGCAGCACATCCCAATGGCTGACAACTCTCTCTGTGAAGAACTTTCTCCTCACCTCCAGCCTAAGCCTCCCCTGGCACAGCTTGAGACTGTGTCCTCTTGTTCTGCTGCTGGTTGCTTAAGAGAAGAGACCAACTCCCTCCTGGTTACAACCTCCCTTCAGGGAGTTGGAGAGAGCAAGAAGGTCTCCCCTGAGCCTCCTCTTCTCCAGGCTAAGCAACCCCAGCTCCCTCAGCCTCTCCTCACAGGGCTGTGCTCCAGACCCCTCCCCAGCCTCCTTGCCCTTCTCTGGACACCTTCAAGTCTCTCAATGTCCTTCTGAAACTGAGGAGCCCAGAACTGGACACAGGACTCAAGGTGTGGCCTAAGCAGTGCTGAGCACAGGGCACAAGGACTTCCCTGCTCCTGCTGGCCACACTCTTCCTGATGCAGGCCAGGATGCCCTTGGCCTTCTTGGCCACCTGGGCACACTGCTGGCTCATGTTTAGGCAGCTGTCAATCAGCACCCCCATGTCCCCCTCTGCCTGGCTGCTCTCAGCCACTCTGACCCCAGCCTGTAGCTCTGCCTGGGGTTGTTGTGGCCAAAGTGCAGCCCCTGGCACTTGGACTTGTTGAATGCCATCCTGTTGGCCTCTGCCCATCTGTCCAGCTGGTCGAGGTCCCTCTGCAGAGCCCTTCTGCCCTCTAACCGATCACTGCAGACCCCTTCAGGTGGGACTAAAGCCATCCCCAGAGGGATCTCAGCGTTACTTTGATTAAGAAAATGGAAATTGTTTCACTTCCACTCGTTCCCTTTTCAAGTCTTTCAGCATGAAATCAGGTAACATCAGGAGCAGGCTGCCTCCCTGTTTGCCTTAAGTCTGAAGGAGGACTGCTTCAAAACTAAGAAAAGGCAATAGGAAAGGAGCTTACAAAAAGGTTTCCACACGCTAGCCAGGAAAAGTTACAAACAGCCTCAGTGATAAATAATTTACAATAGGGCAAGAACACATTTTGAGACCAGAAAGGAACACAGATTTGATTAGCAATTCTGACCTTTTACCACTTCAGATCACAGTGGGGGGTGAAATAATATATATGGATATATACATATAACCTCACAACTACATCCACACAAAACCCTTTAAGGTAACATTACAGCCTGCCTGAGCAGTTAAAAACAGATATTAATAAAGTGTCAGAGGCTACAGGAGACACAGGAGCTGGGGATGTTTTCAAAGAGAAGGCTTACAGAGAGCACTGGCATTTGAGCTGGTCAAGCCAGCACACAGCTGAAGATGGGAGTGCAGAATTTATTGCTGTGTATCTAGGATGCAGTGGAGGATCCTGGAGCATTTCCAGCCTCTCAGCTGCAGCTGTAACTGTGGAGAGCAGGAGGAGTGGGCACCTCACCCTCGCTAGCCAACAGCAGGCAGTCAATACAAGCTGAAGCACTACATACAGCCTTAACTCTGAAACCCTAACAAAAATACATTACTCATTCATGTTTCATGGAGGAAAAAAAATGAAAGTTTGTCAGTAAACAGAATGACAGATGAAGGGAAAACCTAGGAGAGTGATTTAACATTTGGGGCTGTTCAGGCTGGAGAAGAGAAGGCTCCCAGGTGACCTAATTGTGGCCTTCCAGTATCTGAAGGGGGCTCCAAGAAGGCTGGGGAGGGACTGCTCAGGATCTCAGGGAGTGATAGGACTAGGGGGAATGGAATGAAGCTGGAGGTGGGGAGGAAGTTCTTCCCCATGAGAGTGGTGAAGCCCTGGAATGGGTTGTCCAGGGAGGTGGTTGAGGCCCCATCCCTGGAGGTGTTTAAGCCCAGGCTGGATGAGGCTCTGGCCAGCCTGATCTAGTGTGGGGTGTCCCTGCCCATGGCAGGGGGGTTGGACCTAGAGGATCCTTGTGGTCCCTTCCAACCCTGACTGATACTATGAACATTCATTATCTTTACTGCAAGAGCAGATACTTGCTGGAGAGGGTACAGCAAAGGGCTACAAGGAAGATGAGGGGACTGGAACATCTCTCTTAGGAGGACTGAGAGAATAGGGGCTTTTAGTCTAGAAAGGAGCAGACTGAGGGGGATCTCATCAATGCTGATCAATACTTAAAGGGTGGCTGTCAGGAGGATGGGGCCAGGCTTTGTTCAGAGGTGCCCAGTGACAGGACAAGGGGTACCAGGCACAAACTGGAACACCAGAAGTTCTAGCTAAACACGAGCAGGAATGCCTTTAAGGGTGACAGAGCCCTGGAGCAGGCTGCCCAGAGAGGTTGTGGAGTCTCCTCTGGAGACTTTCGAGGCCTGTCTGGATGTGTTCCTGTGTGACCTGCCCTAGGTGATCCTGCCTTGGCAGGGAGATTGGGTTCAATGCTCTCCAAAGGTCCTTTGTAAACCCTACCATACTGTGATTTCTGTGATACTCCATTGTCACACTGACTTGGGCTTCCACCCTTCATGCACCTGAGCCACCAAAGGCAGGAGTTCCAGATCTCTAAGACCTGAGCTCAACCCCGGGGATCACCGCTGGCCCCGCTACCTCCCTGCAGCACAGCACCGCTCCTGGCCCTCCCTTCCACCTGCACAGCACCTCCAGGAATAGTTTCCTGCTGGATTATCAGGCTGGACTGGCAAACCAGGAACAGGCAGCTTCATGCCAAGGAAAAGAAGAAGAGAGGCACCGGCGAAATGTCAATTCAGGTCGGCTGGCGAGAAACCGACTCCAAACCTTTCCTCACCAAAAACCAGAAGGAAAAACAACCTGCTTGCCATCCTAAAAATGTTAATAACACATTTGGGTTAAGTTATTTAGACAACAGTCAAAATCTACTCAGGCATGTGGGGAAGTAAAAAATACCCTTGCTTTCACATTCCATTCATAGAAATGAAGTAGTCTTGGAGACACAATTACCATAACCACCTACTTTCCAGAGCACTAAACCTGTATGTAAAGTTCAGCCTGAACCCATGACAGCCTAAAGCTACCATGAGTAATGCCACAGCTCACAAGTCAGCAGCTTCAGCCAGTCTCAGAATCATAGAATGGTAGGTAGGGGTTGGAAAGGACCTCTGGAGATCAAACCCCAGCCAGAGCAGGGTCACACAGGAACACAACCAGACAGAATGTGAAAGTCTCCAGAGAAGGAGGCTCCAAAACCTCTCTGGGCAGCCTGCTCCAGGCTCCAGCATCCTCACAAGAAATAAGCTTTGCTTCGTGTTGTGGTGGAACTTCCCAGGTTCCAGTCTCTTCCCACTTCTTTCCAGTCTTTGCAGGGAAGTTGATTACCATCCTCAGAGCAGGTTGTGCAGGAAGGTCAAAGAAACCCAGAAGGGAACAAGCAAAAGCACAGATCCCTGGTCCTAGGGCAGCCCTGTCCCTGTCTGGAGTTTCTGTTTCAGAGGAACCAAGACCAAACCAAGACCCTGAACAAGCACCTGCCTTCAGATGCTGGAAGTAACCCTCCAGCCAGGAAGGAAGCAACCCTCCAACCAATCCCCAAAAAACAGCTCCAAATTATACCTTAGGCCACACAAATCTACAACCACATGAGAGAGTCCAGCTTGCAGCTGATCATCTCCAAAAGCCCAGAAACACAGCCTCTGAACCAAAAGCTTGCAACTTGCCAGCATGAAAAATAACCTTTTCATCTTACTCAGTTTCTCTCCTATTTTCCCTTCTGTTTGCACTATCAGAAGCAATGGACTGCTCCTCCCTAAAGGTGTTCAAGGCCAGGCTGGATGAGGCCTTTCAGCAACCTGGGCTGGTGGGAGGTGTCCCTGCCCACAGCAGTAGGGTTAGAACTGGATAACCATTAAGGTCCCTTCCAACCCAAACCATCCTACCATTCTACAAATAGAAAAGAGAGGTACAATGATCAACTATGCAGAAAAAGACCCCCCCCAAAACCCCCTTTTATATAGGGGTAGATATATGCACAGGCAACTTTTAAAGTGGTCCTTGCCTCATGTAAAGAGGGGAGAGAGCAACACGATGTTTCCTTCACAAACATGCTACAGCAAGAGGCAGGCACTCCACTGAAATCAGGTAGAACAACCTTGCAGAATTGCTTCAGCACTGCTTGAGAGATTTCTTGTTTAATTAAGGTGTTCCTAGAAACACAGAGGCAAATAAAGCACCAATCTTCCTGAACGTAAGCAGATTTGAGTGGTTTTCAGCTCACAGTGCCAAATGCTCTGTAAAACCGCCCCTCTCTCTCTCTCTCTCTCTCTCTCCATTAGAAGCTTACATCAACCTAGCCTGCAAACAAAAATACTCACACTCCTCATTTCTTGCCTCCTCCTTGGAGCTAGCAGTATGTAATATCCATAACACATATGGCTCCGCAGTCAGCTGTGACTCCAGCCTACTAACTTGACAAGGAAGAAAGCCCCAAGGCCTGCATTTGTAAGAATAAAGCAGATCATACTAATCTGGCTCTAGGAATTTAAAGAATGGTATCATATTGCAAGTGGCTACCCACTTGAACATAATTTCTCCTCAGGTTTTTCCTGCTACTTGAATTGCCAGCAGCGTTAATCAACTCATTCAAGCAGCACATATTGCTACCACCGAAATCCAAGGAGAGCTCTAGGATCCTATACAGAGCGCTCTCCACCCCACAAAAAACCACACAGAACAGACATTTAATTGGTTTTGACATACTTCTAAACAAACCAGTTTCCACCAGCGAGAGGAAGCCCACACACTGTATTCAAAATCACTTTACAGATGCAGCCTGGAAAGCTGAAGAATTTGTGTTTTGTTCACAGTAGTCAGCACACACAAAAAATACATGGGATTGGAACTCCAGAAGGAAATGTTTCCCCATGAGAACAGCCAGACACTGGAATCATCTCCCAAGGGAAGGCTTCCCCTATGCTGGACAGTGTTAAGACTCATTTTGGGTCAGCTCATTTCAACTCCACCATCACCTGAGAAAGGTTGGAGCAGGTGATCCTTGGGGGTCCCTCCTATGACTCTTGGGAATGAGAAGTTTTAACTGGAAACCACAAAGTTTATGCTCATTGTTTTGGGTAGCCCTGAAACAGTCTCTGAACAGGGTTGCTTAACTTTTTGGAAGCACAGTCAGTTTCAAAAGAATGAAGCAAGAAGGGTCCTGTGGAGTTGAAGCATTTTCCCCAGGAATTCCAGGCCACTGTGAAAGCTCCAAGGGCGCTCAGCAAGACAGAACAATGCCAGTATTTAAAAGCAGGATTCAAAGGTCTAGGCCAGCAAATAATCTACCTTTGGGTTTTTTTTCCTCCCCACATCTGTCTTCCAGCACTACACCTCTATCTGATCAGAATTTGACCCCTGCCTAGTGTCAGACTTTTTACACTGTGGATAAGGGAGGGGGAAATAAAAGAGAATAAAATCACCACAACACCAGAATGAAAACATAACTAACTCAGCCACCTTACTAAACACAACCTCCTTGCTTTGATGCTTCCACTGTTTGTTGCCTTCTTTTTTTCCCCCCTTCATGTTCATTAACATTGTGGGTTTCCTATTTAAAAAGCCTTTCAGTCACCATTATCTCTGGAGTTTTTATGACAGGGAGTCATCAGGAGTGATCCACCAAAACAAATCTAGGTCAGCAGTACCAACACTTCAATGGGAGATACTACCAGCAGCCAAGTGGGAGAGAGAGAGAGGGCTTTTTCCACAGCAGAAGCTCCTGCTCTTTCTCAAGGCAGAACTGTAAAGCTAGCACTGAGTGACTAACCACATATTTGCCTTCAGAGTGTATTTTTTATGACAAAAAGCTGCTAGTCCTGTGTGATGTTTCCTGCACGAAAAACACAGCACGAAAACGAGGCACAGAGAGTGACAAAGCAAAACACCACACCATCACAGATTCATAGAATGATTTGGGCTGGAAGGGATCTTGAAGGTCATCCGGTTCCATTCCCACTGCCATGGGCAAGGACACCTCCCACCAGCCCGGGTTGCTCAAGGTCTCATCCAGCCTGGTCCTCAATACCTCCAAGGAAGAAGCATCCACAACCTCCCTGGGCAACCTGTTCCAGCGTCTCGCCTCCCTCACTGGAAAGAATTTCTTCCTCATCTCCAGTCTCAATTTCCCTTCTTCCAGCTCAGTCTTGGTCTTCTCCAACCTTAATGATTCTCTGCAAGTTTCATGCTTGGATATTAAATCTTTACAGCAGACCTACACCCTAACTGTCCATGCACCACAACACTTTGTACTTAAAGCATGAAGCTCTTGTTGCTTTAGGAACAGCTCGTGGTCTTTGGTACAAAGGTGGGATTTAAGGATCACAGGACAGTTAAAACTTGAATGTTTCTGACTGGAAAAAAAAGGGCATGAATTAATTAGCAGGCACCATTTAGAAAGGGGTAATGAGCCTCCATCTGAACTAGTGAATTAAGCCACTGGGCAGCTGAAGTCAGATAGAATCACAAAATCATTGTTAGGGTTGGAAGGGACCTCAAGGACCATCCAGTTCCAAGCCCCCTACCATGGGCAGGGACACCTCACATTACAGCAGGTTGCTCACAGCCACAGCCAGCCTGGCTGCAAACACCTCCAGGCATGAGGCTTCCACCACCTCCCTGGGCAACCTGTGCCAGTGACTCACCACCCTCAAGGCAGATGCCACTACCTTCAGACACACTCAAAGCCCAGGTAAAGACACACTCAAAGATGGAAATTAAAAACCAAAAGTTAAACCTTCTTTAAACAATACAACCCCTGCACTTCTGGAACATGAACTGCTTCTGCTTCCAATTCTAACTTCACCCAAAACAAACCAAACCAAACAGGCACTCAATTTACCATAAATTAAAACCAGCATCGACTGCTTTTTCCCAAACACCAAATATCCTGAATATATTAGCTCCAGCAGTTGTGCCAGTATGAGTGAAGCTTGTTGCCCAAATACATCGCACCAAATGCATCCCACACAAAGGTGCTGCTCTGTGGGCTGTTTGGTTTTGAGGGTTAGGGAGAGGGGCCATGTTTTCCTTGGTAAGCAGCAGCTTGTTTGCTGGTTTTGAAGCAAGAGAGGGTTGCCTGTAATAACTTCAGAGCACAGAGCTTCAAGGAGACTTAAACTAATCCCTTCCAGAATCTGCCGACGCAGCACGCTCGCAGCTCCAGCTCCCGCTGCATTTGCTTACAGCAGCTGAAGGAGTTAATTCCCCCTGCGCTGAGCAAATGCCCACAGAAACTGGGAATGGGAGCTGAGGAGGCCAGAGCTCAGCATGGCTTCTGCAACCATCACTCACCTCAGCCAACTGCAGCCACAAAGGGGCAGACACACTCCCCTCGCCATGATCTGCCTTTTGGTTTCAAGCTCTGATGGGGGTTACCGGAGCAGACAGCTGACAACTCCTTGTGTCACCCCAAAACACATCACAAGGTGCCTCAGGGACCTCAGCCATCTGAATTATTCCTGCTGCTAAAGCCAACCAAGGCTCAGTGAAAGCACTGCACAAACACGATGCACTCTGGCCAACATACCTTAAAGCCATTCCTTCAGTGAAGTGACTCCTGTCGTGCTGGGGACACCCCTTTACATGCAGCTCCTCCTTGATACCCTGAAAGCAGCCCTGGCCTGAAAGCTGCTCAAGTCTACAAAGATCAACATGGAGAAGCAAAATGTATCAGCTGAGTTACAGTTCTTCTGATGTATCCAGCTTGGAGAACACTGGAAGTGTACCTTGCTGACACATTCAGGAAGAAGGGTCAACAATGCCTTCAGAGGTTTCCCAGGTGAGGAAGGTAAAACAGGGGCTCCACATTACAAGTCCTGTAAGGAGCAGCTGAGGGAACTGGGGGTGTTTAGCCTGGAGAAGAGGAGGCTGAGGGAAGACTTCATTGCTTTCTACAGCTCCCTGAAAGGAGGTTGGAACCAGGTGGGGGCTGGTCTCTTCTCCCTAGTCTCAGGTGATAGGAGAGGAAATGGCCTGAAATTGTGTCAGGGGAGGGTTAGGTTGGAGATGAGGAACAATTTCTTTGGTGCAAGAGTGGTCAGGGATTGGAACAGGCTGCCCAGGGAGGTGGTGGAATCCCCATCCCTGGAGATGTTTAAGCACTTCATGGTTTAATGACCATGGTGGTCTTAGGCCAACAGTTGAACTTGATTATCCTTGAGGTCCTTAACAACCAAAACAATTCTGTGATCCTATGATTATGAAAAGCAGTTTGGGGATTATGTCCAGCAGAGCGAGGAAGGGTTGGGTCATAAACACTCTTCCACTGGGATTACAGTAAGGAACATGTGCCCTAGCACAACATATGGGCTATTAGTCTGCATTATCTCTGAAGTCATCACCTATTCCACTTTGTGGAACTTGTGCAGCTTCTTTTTTCTACTTTAATCCAATTTACCCTAATCCATTCCTAAGGTGAATTATACTAAACTGAATTTTCATACACCATTTTAATACTGAATGAAAGCAACCCACACACAAGTTTAACACAATTTATAACTGAACTCTTTGCAATTAAGTTTTAATTTGAATGTGACCTTTCTGTCACATCTGGAGAAGCTACCTTCACACTAATGCTTGAAACAGAGAAGCTGAGCCTCACAAGGCAGAGCCTCACAAGGCACAGAGACATTTCTGTGCCAGGCAGAAGCCTTTCCTCTTGCCAAGAAGGCCAATGCCATCCTGGGGTGGATAGGAAGGGCTGTGACCAGTAGGTCAAGAGAGGTTCTCCTCCCCCTCTACTCTGCCCTGCTGATGCTGCATCTGGAATATTGAGTCCAGTTCTGGGCCCCCTCAGGGCAAGAAAGACACAGAGCTGCTTGAAAGAGTCCAGCACAGAGCCAGGAAGATGATGAAGGGAGTGGAACATCTTCTGTATGAGGAGAGACTGAGGGAGCTGAGGGAGCTTAGAGAAGAGGAGACTGAGAGGTGACCTCATCAACATTTATGAATATGTAAAGGGTGAGTCCTGAGAGGCTGGAGCCAGGCTCTGCTCAGTGGTTCTCAAAGACAGTACAAGGGGCAGTGGTAGAAGCTGATGCATCAGAAGATTCATGGAAATATAAGGAATTCTTTTTTCCCCTGGGAGGGTGACAGAGCCCTGGAGCAGGCTGCCCAGGGGGGCTGTGGAGTCTCCCTCTCTGGAGATATTCAAGACCTGCCTGGATGTGTTTCTCTGTGATCTGCTCTAGGTGCTCTGGCAGGGGGATGTTGGACTGGATGAGCTTTGGAGGTCCCTTCCAGCCCCTGAAATTCTGGGATTCTGTGAAAGGCAGCTTCTAACTTGGTGACCTCCTTGAAAAGCCAAGGAATGAGTGGCTCCATCTCAACAGCTGTTGTTGAACACAACTGTAAGACCTTTTTCTGTGGAAGAGTGGAAATTGTATGGAAGATCCTGCAGAGAGCCTCTTCCCAGTAGAGCTATGCTTACTAAACAGTATCACACAGTATCACAGTATCACAGTAACTAAGGTTGGAAGAGACCCCAAGGATCATCAAGTCCAACCTGTTCCAACAGACCTCACAACTAGATCATGGCACCAAGTGCCACGTCCAATCTCCCCTTGAACACCTAAACAACAGAAGCAAGCAGTTCAACTCCAAACCCTAGCTGCCTTCATGCTTGACTTGCAGGGTACCTTAAGCTTATCAATGAGTCTACATTAAGAGCCATAAAACTTGGTCAATTCTCTGATTTAGAGAGAAGAGAAAAACAACCAACCAACAAATAGGGGTTTAGGTATTTCTGCAAATTCATTCCTCCCCTGCAACCAAACCTTATTGGAAGTGCATTGATACTGGGCTGGCTGGGAGCATGTCACATGTCCATCTGTTCAGAGGAGGAGCAAAGGTTATGAAAAAGCCTCTCTGGAGCAAAGATCACCCAGCCAGTGTGCCAGGCTGGAGCATTTTCAAACTGCATCAACCTGTTCCCAGACTCCATGAAATTGCAGGCTGCAGCTCCACTGGAATCAAAGAAGAGTTGCTTGCAAGGCACCTCTGGAGGCCATCTAGGCCAAGCACCCCCTTCAAAGCAGAGCTGTCACTAACACTAACATCAGCCACAGGTTTGTCTATCTCAGACTCGGCAGGCTCCATGGACAGGGCTTCCCTGGAGCAGTCTGTTCTGCTCCACCACCCTCCTCCACATGAGCCATGTTTCACAGCACCCAATCTGAGCCTCACAAGCTATTATTTGTGGCCTTGCTAGAGTGCTGGCTGCTATTACAAAGAGATCAGCTCTGTCATCTTCAGTTCTTGCAAGCTCCTGCTAAGATTATTCCCTTGAGACCAAACAAGTCCAGCTCCCTCCAGGTGCCCCCTGCAGGTTACACCACCCAGGCTCCAACCATCTCAGCTTCTCAAGCTCATCAGCTTCTCACATTTGAGTCTCTCCAGGTCTTTCTAGACATGGGAAGGGTGCATAAGCCCCAATACCCCACAAAGTACTCCAGACATCCTTCACCAACACTTAATCCAAGGGGACAAGAGCTTCCTCCAGTCTGCTGCCTACATTCTTACCAGCCCAGCCCAGCACGAGGTTCACTTTGTGGATGGAAAAAACAACCCAAAAGGCAAACACACAAAAAAAGCAACCAAACAAAACCCTGACTCATACTCAGCCAGGTGTGAATTCCAGGTGCCTTTCTGGCAGGACAGCCACTCAGCCACTCCCCAGCCTGCATCCAGGCATGCATCAAAAGAAGTGTGGCCAGCAGGTCTAGAGAGGGGATTCTGCCCCTTTGCTCTGGGGAGACCACACCTCAAATACTGCATCCACTCCTGGTGTCCCCAGCATTAAAAAAGGCACAGGGCTGTTGGAGAAAGTTCAGAGGGAGGGACACAAAGATGATCCAAGGCTAGAACATCCCTGCTGTGAGGATAGGCTGAGGGAGCTGAGGTTGTTTAGCCTGGAGAAGACTCCATGGGGACCTTAGAGCTGCCTTCCAATACCTCAAGGGATCCTACAGGCAGGCTGGAGAGAGACTTTTCATGAGGGTGTCTAGAGACAGGACAAGGGGGAATGGTTTGAAGCTGAAGGAGAACAGGGTTAGACTGGAGCTAAGGAAGAAGCTCTTCAGTACAAGGGTGGTGAAACTCCAGAATAGGTTGTCCAGAGAGGTTGTGGATGCTCCCTCCCTGCTGAAAGGTGTCCCAGCCCATGGCAGGGAGCCTGGAGGAGATGATCTCTAAGGTCCCTTCCATCCTAAGCCATTCCATGATATTTCTCCTGCTGAGCATGGTCCATGAACTCACGCTCTCGGTCCAGATGCCCTTTCTGACTCCATTCAAGTCCACCCCAAACTCTCCTAGTAACACACCACGTGTCACAAGTGCTGCAGAGGAATGAGACACCACCACTGACATCATTTCAGCCACAGACAGTCCCCATCATGAACATTCAGGAGCATTTCCTGGGCAGTGCAAATGAAAAGACAGCAGCAGGAGGTGGAGTTGGCATCGTTACTGTGACATGCATGACAATTGTGTTGTTCTCCTGAGGTCTGCCACGATGTACACCTTTGAGAGCTGGCATCTGTGTGACCTCCAGTAAAAGCAAAGCTACACACCTGAAAGATCTGCAGTGAAAAGTTAAGGGGAAGGGGATATTTTCATTTTTTCCCCCCATCATAAGGAAGTTCTTCACAATGAGAGCGGTGAAATACTAGAACAAAATTGCCCAGGGATGTGCTTGGGGCCCTGTCCTACAGACATTTAAGATCAGACTTGATGTGGCCCTGGAGAGCCTGATCTGGGTGGAAGTGTCCCTGCTGACTGCAAGGGGGTTGGACAAGATGAGCTTTGAGGGTCCCTTTAAACCTGTGAATCTTCAACGTGCAATCAAACATACCACATCGAGAACTGGACTTCAGGACTGGCTTGATATTGTAATACATCTCTGTCTTGAGTGAAAACATGCAGTAGGAAAACTTGAGGGGGGGAAAAAAAAGAGAGAGCAAGTGATCTCTGGAGCCTGGAATTACAAAAAGGTGCCTTTTAGCTACTCTGTATTGCTAACCTGATTCATCCATGAGGTGAACCATAATACTAATATTTTGAGTAAGAGTTGGCTCAAAGTCAATTCCTGCAGGCATTTAAAGTATCAAAGAAGCACATTCACTCTAATAAATCAGAATCAAGCTGAAGGAAAATTAAGCATGAGCACACCCCTGCCCTGCTCTCTCAGAAAGGAGAAAAAAAAAAGGTAGAAAAAGGTTAGGGTTTAATATTGAAGTGCTGAACAGAAAATGTATTACACAGGTTTCATAGAATGGCTTAAGTTGAAAGGGACCTTAGAGATCATCTACTCCTACCTCCCCCCATCATGGGCAGGGACACCTCTCACCTAGCCCACGTTGCTCAAGGCCTCATCCAACCTGGCCTTGAATACCCACAGGGAGGGATATCCTCAACCTCTCAGGGCAGCCTATTCCAGAGTCTCACCACCCTTGTACTGAAGAGATTCTTCCTCACCTCCAGTCCAACCCTGCTCTCCCTCAGCTGCAAACCATTCCCCCTTGGTCCTGTCTCTAGACACCCTCATGAAAAGTCCCTCTGCAGCCTTCCTGGAGGATCCCTTCAGGTACTGGAAAGCAGCTCTAAGGTCCCCATGAAGTCTTCTCTTCTCCAGGCTGAACAACCCCAACTCCCTCTGCTTATCCTAACAGCAGGGATGTTTGGGCCCTTGGGTAAACACTGACTCTGGAAGGTTTGGCCTTCCCTCCCCCCCGAGGGAGATCTACCTTCCAAAGCTCTGTGCTTTCAGGAGCTGTTGAAAGGACACAAGGTAGAAAGAACTGTTTGATATGTCAATAATGACATCGATCCTCTGTTGCTTAAGCAGAAACCTGATCTGCTTATTACTTACACTGTGTAAGGGAAGAGGATTAAATATGAGAAGAGTGAACTTGCCCTGATTTTGCTCTGCAGCATTAATGAAACGTCCAAGAGCAGCTTCGTCGTGGTGTCTGCCACAGGAAAATGTCCAAATGGCCTTGGAAGGAGCCATCTGACAACAAAGCATCAGTCTCTGAAACAGAGGCAAGGCTATTACCATGCAAGTGCTATCAGATCATCCCCTTGGTATGGAGCATGCATGTTTATCTTCTTTCCCCATCAGACTGTTGTTATTCTGTGTGATATTAATCTCCGTGGGGGTGGACACCTCTGCGAGGTGCAACAGTTCACCTCCCGGGTCTGGTCAATTCTTGTTTTAATCTCATTTCCAGATCCAAGTCTTCACACACAGCAAGATATCAATCTCCAGAGGGGCAGGCATCTCAGCTGGCCTTAGCACGCAGCTCTCCCTCTCCTGGTCAATTCTTGTTTTCATTCTAATGTCTGTGATTTATATTCCTCCAACAGATGTAACATATTCTGCTTGGCTCTTCTCAACAAGTCTCACCTCCCCTCCCCTCTTCTGCCTCTTTTCAGAGATCTTCAAGAGGAAAGCTGCTGCTTTGGTCCCCTTTGCCAAGGCTTACTCCCAGCACCCTTGTGGGTGTCACTGGTGTTGCTGGTGCCATCCACACTGCCTGCAAATGTACTGCTGCTGCTGCTCTCCTGGTGCAGGATGTGTTTTCCCAGCATGGGTTCAATTTTGTGCAGTCCTGCTTCATGTAAGATTTCATTTACCTGTGTCAGGATGGGATAACCCTACAGCTAGGTAATGAACTTGGATGGAAGGTAGAACACAAGAGATGAAAAATCTCATAATGCCTTATCAGAGCCTTTCTGATGGACAGCCAGGTCTCTGGGCATGCACCCCACCTCCTGGGAAATGAGGGGTGCAAGACAAACAGACCTCACAGAAAACCTAGAGACTTCTATGTAAGGGTGATAGGCCAAGAAGGAATGGCATTGAAGCTTGAGGAGGGCAAATTCAGACAGGAAATGAGGAAGAAATTCTCTCCAGTGAGGGTGGTGAGACACTGGAACTGGTTGTCTAGGGAGGTTGTGGCTGCCCCCTCCCTGGAGGTGTTCAGGGCCAGGTTGGATGAGGCCTTGAACTTGTCATACATAGAATACATACATAGAATAAACCAGGTTGGAAGAGACCTTCAAGATCATCGCGTCCAACCCATCAACCAATCCAACACCCCCCAAGCAACTAACCCACGGCACCAAGCACCCTGTCAAGTCTTCTCCTAAAAACCTCCAGTGATGGCGACTCCACCACCTCCCCAGGCAGCCCATTCCAATGTGCAATCACTCTTTCTGTATAGAACTTTTTTCTAACATCCAGCCTGAATCTCCCCTGGCGCAGCCTGAGACTGTGTCCTCTTGTTCTGGTACTGCTTGCCTGGGAGAAGAGCAAGCTGGGAGGTGTCTCTGCCCGTGGCAGGGGGTTGGAGCTGGATGATCTTCAAGGTCCCTTTCACCTCAAACCATCCTATGAACGGTTTTCACATCAACCATGAAGCTAATATGAAATTTTAGTTGCATAAAGGGGAAACAGAATCTCAGAGGGGGAAACAGAAGGAAGGTCTTTAGCCTGCATGATTACCCATCTAGCCTCAAACATTTGGAGACCACACCTCTCCTCTTCCCACTGCAAGCAGAGCATTGTCTGGATGTGGTATTTAACTGCACTACCTAAACAAGCTTTCCATTTTCCCTTCAAGGTTAGCTTCTCAGCCTCGAAAGCATAATCACTTTCTCATCATCAAATTAGCATATAATCACCATCCTCATCTCCCATTTGCTCACCACGTGGAAAAAAACCACACCACCCTATTACCCAAATGGTGAAATCCAACACACAGAGATTCATGTCTGTAAAAGGGGCAAGAGGCATTGTTTCCAAACCATCACTGCTCTAGCAGTGTCTTTCTCATCTATGCTTTGTCCCACTGATTTCTACACACTCTGGCAGGGAACCTTTGTGTTTAATTGTTATCTTTCTTTATTTTTGTTTTAAATAAGCTGAATTTGGCTCAAGAATTTGGCTCAAAACAGCAGGGAAAAAATAAAGTGATTGCCTCTGTTGGCCTGCATCAAGAATAGTGTGGCCAGCGGGAGCAGGGAAGTCATTCTGCCCTGTGCTCAGCACTGCTTAGGTCACACCTTGAGTCCTGTGTCCAGTTCTGGGCCCCTCAGCTCAAGAAGGACATTGAGAGACTTGAAGGTGTCCAGAGAAGGGCAAGGAGGCTGGGGAGGGGTCTGGAGCACAGCCCTGTGAGGAGAGGCTGAGGGAGCTGGGGTTGCTTAGCCTGGAGAAGAGGAGGCTCTCTCCAACTCCCTGAAGGGAGGTTGTAGCCAGGTGGGGGTTGGTCTCTTCTCCCAGGCAAGCAGCACCAGAACAAGAGGACACAGTCTCAAGCTCTGACAGGGGAGGTTTAGGCTGGAGGTGAGGAGAATGTTCTTCCCATAGAGAGTAATTGGCCACTGGAATGTGCTGCCCAGGGAGGTGCTGCAGTCACCATCCCCGGAGGGGTTTCAAAGCTGCATGGATGTGGTGCTGAGGGACATGGGTTAGTGGCAGTGGCTCAGCAGCAGTGGTTGGGTTGTGAGCTCTGGGTGAGTGTGTGGACTTAATCTCAAAGGTCTCTTCCAGCCTCAACAGCTCTATGATTCTACAACCAAAAACTTACTTTTACCTGCATTACCACATATTACTCTACTTGGGTAACATCTTCACGAGACTGCTTTCTAACCTCCAGTTTCAGCAGTAATCAGGCAGGGTCGGCAATGCCACAAAACCTCACAGTGCTCCAGTCAAAACCTTTTGGAAAGTCAACTCAAGTACACCTCAAAACATTGATGCAGGCTTTGACTTCATTTAATTCTCCTGTGCATTTTCATAGACGGTCCTTATGGTTGGGCTGGCTGCTGGACTACTAACATCCACAATCCATTAGCCAGCTGTCAAACACTGATTACTATCCCCCCACATTAAGAGTATCCTCTGTTCCCATGCACTTTACCCCCTGCTGTTACAACATTCCACCACGTCAGAACCTGTAAACTGTGCCTGGGAAACAAACTCCTCTACGGCTCAGCTAAACTGATCAATCATGGATGAAAGGAAGCCAAAAACACTCTGGAGAGCTCCGGAGTAGTTGTAGATTTTACTGTGTATAAATGTCTTGCTCAAACAGCCACTGGGTCCACTTAGGAGCTCTACAGCAATTAGTGAATATTTACAGAGAAGATACAATCACTGCTCCTTCATCTTAGACACTGCTAAAGGCAAAGCCTCTTAATTAGAACTTATTTAGACAAAACTTTTCAATGTATGCAACTCCTGTTAATTTTAGACTTGCTCTGCTTTTGCCCCTTCAAATTCTGCTTTCCCTTCCCCCTTTGTGGTTTTGGGTGGTTTGGGCTCTTTGGGGATTGTTGTTTCCCTTTTCAATCATAGAATCATAGAATTGTTAGGGTTGGAAGGGACCTCAAGGCTCAGCCAGTCCCAACCCCCCTGCCATGGGCAGGGACACCTCACACTGCAGCAGGTTGCTCACAGCCACATCCAGCCTGGCTGCAAACACCTCCAGGCAGAAGGCTTCCACCACCTCCCTGGGCAACCTGTGCCAGGCTCTCACCACCCTCATGGGCAACAACTTCTTCCTCACAGCCAATCTCAATCTCCCCATTTCTAGTTCTGCTCCATCCCCCCCAATCCTATCCCTCCCTGACACCCTCAAAAGTCCCTCCACAGCTATCTTGGAGCCCCCTTCAGATACTGGAAGGCCACAATGAGGTCTCCTGGGAGCCTTCTCTTCTCCAGCCTGCACAACCCCAACTCCCTCAGTCTGTGCTCACAGCAGAGCAGCTCCAGCCCTCTGCTCATCCTCATGGCCCTTCTCTGGACACCTTCCAGCACCTCCAGATCTTTTCTGGCACAGAGGCTCCAGAGCTGGCCCCAGAGCTGCAGCTGTGGTCTCAGCAGAGTGGAGCAGAGGGGCAGAATCCCCTCCCTGGCCCTGCTGGCCACACTTCTCTTGCTGCAGCCCAGGCTCTGCTTGGCTCTCTGGGCTGCAAGTACTCACAGCTGGCTCCTGTTGAGCTTCTCCGCCACCACCACCCCCAAGTCCTTTTCTTCAGGGCTACTCTCTTCAGGGGTTTCGCCATGTGGGGGGGAGGGGGTTGCCCATCTGTTTTTTTTCCCTCTTTTGGATTTTGAGGGGTTTTACCATTTGGGGGGTTGCCCTTTTGGACTTTTTTGGGGGGTGTTGTAATTTGCAGGGGTTCTGCCCTTCAGGATTTCAAGAAGAGCTTGCCCCTTTGGGGGAGGGGGGTTTTCCTTTTGGATTTGGAGGGGGGAGAGGGGTGCCATCCTGGGGTTCTGGAGCTTTTTAATGAGCCTCTGAACCTCAGAAGTGTAAGGAAATAGCAAGTTCTTAGGGCCTAAAGATAGCCTAAAGAAGGCTCCTTTCTGCTTAAACACCCAGGCCATGCACTGCCTTCTCTGTCTTAATTCTTGCACAAAGAAATGCAAATTTAATCAGATGCCTGCTGATGACTCTAGCCGGGGTAAGCAAGCAGGTGAGAGAGAATGTAAAGGAAGGGCAGGAGGGACACCGGCACAAAGAAGCCACAGCCATCTCCGATGCAGAATTCCTAAGGATTAGGCAGTAAACAGAAACCAGCTTTCCCTGGATTCCTCCTCGGCGAGGTCTTTTTAAGGCAGTAAACTGGAGGATAAAGATACTGTGATCTGGGATTTCTAAAACCCCACACCAATAAAACAAAGGCTTCAGCAGGAGCGAGGAAGAAACCAGAGAATTATCAGGGAAGTTACCAAAATCCCTTGACTGGCAGCTGGGAGCCTGCAGAACCAGGTCCAAAGCAAGGTGTTCAATCCCACGGGCAACTGTGCTGGGGCGGTTCTCTGTCCTGTTTGCTCTGTCAATAACCAACAGCAAATAGCCAGCAAGTCCAGAGGGGCTGGAATTGTAGGGGTGTGTGGGCAACAGCAAGTACAACTGCTAATGTAACAAGATCATGATCAAACAGGAGTTATTCCTGAAGTACCAAAAGCTGAAGAGCAGCAAAAAGTATGGGGCAACTGTGCCCTGGGCTGCCAGCTGCATCCTGGACTGCATCAAAAGCAGCGTGGGCCACCAGGTCAAGGGAGGGCATTCTGCCCCTCTGCTCTGCTGAGACTCCACTGCATCCAGTTCTGGGGCCCCCAGCACAAAAAGGGCATGGAACTGTTTGGGAGGGTCCAGAGAAGGATGATCAGAGGGCTGGAGAACCTCTCCTATGAAGACAAGCTGAGGGATGTGGGGTTATTCAGCCTGGAGAAGAGGAGGCTTAGAGCAGCATTTCAGTACCTGAAGGCAGGCTGGGAAGGGACTGTTTAGAAGGGTTTGCAGTGAGCAACAGGACAAGGGGCAATGGTTTGAAACTGGAGCAGGGCAGATTTAAGTTGGACATAAGGAAGTTCTTTACTTGAGGGTGGTGAGACACTGGATCAGGTTGCCCAGAGAAGTTGTGGATGCCTCATCCCCGGAACTGTTATAGACCAGGCTGGATGAGGCCTTAGGCAACCTGGGCTAGTGGGAGGTGTCCCTGTCCAAGGCAGGGGGGTTGGAACTAGATGGTCTTGAAGGTCCCTTCCAACCCAACCCATTCTATGATCTCATGTGTTTAACTTTGATTTTTCAATCCACCTGTTGAATCTTGAATTTTATCACACTCTACAACTACCTGAAGTGAAGTTGCAGTATGGTGGAGGTCAGGCTTTTCTCCCAGGCAACTTGGGACAAGAGGAGGTCATAGGCTGGACTTGATGACCTCAGAGGTCTATTCCAGCCTCAGTAATTCTGTGATTTTCTCTGGCATTTGCTTCAGTTCCCAGCTGCCTAACATTTTTAGCTGAGGGGTCACGATGCAAACACTTCACACTCAAGTGCAAGGGCTGTTCTGTGTGGGTTTTAAACACGCATTCATTCCCTTCAAACAGGTTTTCTTTCTAACTCTCTTCATTTCAACATCCCAGAATAAGACTGTCCTCTCAATTACTCAAAGCTGATTGCAGCTGACAGGTGAAGAATAGGTATTTCAAGTAATGGATGTCCAAACCCCCCTTCCCTGACACACAAGCTATCTATCCTTTTTTTCTCCCATTCCCATTCCCATGCTTAAGCAAACAGAGGGAGATGTTTATAGTTAACATCTGGACACTATCACCACCCAACAGATTACTTCAGTATTCCTATCCAAGGCTCCATACATTTCACTATTAATCACAAGTGCTACTCTTCCAGGTTCACAGCCTCATCCCCCAGCCCACAAAGCTCAGCCCCAATGATTTTCAAGTACATAGTTTCTGTCAAATTGAAAGTGATGCAGAGCCTCCCCTCTGCTGAAGGCTCGTAAAGAACATCTGTGCAGCCTCTCCAAACAAGAGTAAAATCCTACCCTTCCCAAATGCTGGTCACTTAAGGCAACTCCTTGTTGAACAGTTGACAGAAACACCAATAAATCAGCAGAAGAACTGCACATTTGGAGTACAAACTCAAGCAATACAGATAAGGAAGCCCGAGGGAACAGCCAACACCCCCAAGAAAACTGTTCAGTGTTTCTACTTCAGCGTGTTTAAAATAACCTATAAAGTGAGCCTGGTGGTTAACTGCTGCTGTGCAGGCACAGGACACAGAGCAGCGAGGAACTTGCTCATCCCTGGAAAGGGCTGCAGACCTGGAAGCACTTCATGCCTTCAAGATGACTCAGGTGGTGATGTGAACCTACCCTGCAGTGTTTAACCAAACTGGCACACAGGGATTTCAAAGGAAAGGAGAGGGGGAAGGGAAAAAAGAAAGGGGAAAAGTGCTGAGAACAACACAGCACCTCAGAATGCAACTCATTCCTGCTTAAGCAGCTCTTCAGTCTGGAGAGGAGAAGGCTCCCAGGAGACCTCATTGTGGCCTTCCAGGATCTGAAGGGGGCTACAGGAAAGCTGGGGAGGGACTTCTGAGAGTGCTAGGGAGTGATGGGACTGGGGGGGGATGGAGCCAAACTAGAAATGGGGAGACTGAGACTGGATGTGAGACAGAAGTTGTTCCCCATGAGGGTGGTGAGAGCCTGGCACAGGTTGCCCAGGGAGGTGGTGGAAGCCTGGAGGTGTTTGCAGCCAGGCTGGATGTGGCTGTGAGCAACCTGCTGTAGTGTGAGGTGTCCCTGCCCATGGCAGGGGGGTTGGAACTGGCTGAGCCTTGAGCTCCCTTCCAACCCTGACAATTCTGTGATTACACTGAGTTTACCACAGGAAAAAGCTGAACAGCTTGGCCATTAACAGCATCCAAACTCAGCAACTACTAACAGAACGAGAATCACAGAATCACCACAGGTAGTATGATGCTACAAGCCAATACTAAAAAAGTACATTTGGCTGACAATTTCTCACTGCCAGGTTCCAGCCAGAGAAGAAAAAAAACCCTCCTCTTTCCATTCCATGTCATTACACCCATCTCTTCAGCCTGTGTTTACCAGGGGAATTCTATTCCCTTTCATTACCAAGCTCTGTTTCAACCGATTTAGAAATCCAGATCATTACACTCTAAAGGTTTTGCTCTCACCTGGAGCCTGCCCTTACTCTGCACTTACATGTGTACACAAATTACAGCTTCATATATGTGTGTAGCAAGGAGATGCAGGAAGGCTTGTCTTGACTGGGGTTACTTTGCCACACTGCTGAAAGGGAAGGCAGCGAGGAGGAGGAAAGCCAACCCCACAGAGACTTACAAACTCAGGAAACACCTATACATATGTATCTATATATCTACCTATATGTTTATAGATATATATAAGGGGGTTTTTTGCACTGAACAAGGCTGCACATAGAAAGTATTCACACCCTGATGAGCTGGCAGGCCTGTGGAATTAGCTTGCAGTTTCTAATATCTTCACAGGTTCACTGAGAATGGATTACTAGTCAAAACTGAGCAAAAAACCAGAGCATTTGTGTGGCTCTTCTGGACTGCATAAGGGAAAGACTGAAAAGATTACATTTTGGTTGTGAAAAAGAGGAAAAGCCTCTCTGGCTGGAATGTTTTCTTAGTCTGAAAAACTGAACACTGAGTCACAGAATAGTTTGGGTTGGAAGGGACCTCTCCAAAGGTCATCCAGTCTATCCTCTCTGCAAGTCAGCAGGGACATCCTCCACTAGATCAGGTTGCTCAGAGCCTTGTCAAGCCTGACCTTGAATAGCTCAAGGGATGGGACCTCAACTGCATCACTGGGCAACCTGCTGCAGTGTTCCACCACCCTCATGGTGAAGAACTTGTTCCTAATATCCAAGCAAAATCTCCTCTGCTCTAATTTCAAGCAAAATCTGCTCTGCTCTAATTTCAACCCATTGCCCCTTGTCCCATCACTGCAGGCCTTTGGAAACAGCCCCTCTGAAGCCTTGCCTGGATGCTTTCTTGTATGACCTGCCCTAGGTGACCCTGCTTTGGCACAGGGGTCAGACTCACTGTACAGAGGTCCCTTCCAATCTCTACCATTCTGTGACTCCACGCATATTTTAAAAGCATTTCTTCCAGAGGAATCAGAAGCTGGACAAAACATAAAACTGCTTTTGGGATTGCAGATCATGAGGTTTTAACAAATTGTCCCCCTAAAGCACTTTAAGCAGACAGCACTGAGAACTTCTCTCTGCTGCAGGAACTCATGAACTCGGCCACATTTCCTCACTGCTCTCCTGGCTGCTAGGAGCTTTCAGATTTAAAAGGCCAGGTAAACAGGGTAATGCTGGGAAAAAGGAGGCAACTGATACTCCTCATTGTGCTTTTACTCCAATTTAATACCACACAGATAACACAAATATAATAATGTGACAAAACATCAAATGAGAGCATTTTCCCAATTAATGGCTAAGGGACAAGTCTCCTCTCTTGGAATAGAATCATAGAATCAGTCAGGGTTGGAAGGGACCACAAGGGTCATCTAGGTCCAACCCCCCTGCCATGGGCAGGGACACCCCACACTAGATCAGGCTGGCCAGAGCCTCATCCAGCCTGGGCTTAAACACCTCCAGGGATGGGGCCCCAACCACCTCCCTGGACAACCCATTCCAGGGCTTCACCACTCTCATGGGGAAGAACTTCCTCCTCACCTCCAGCTTCATTCCATTCCCCCTAGTCCTATCACTCCCTGAGATCCTGAGCAGTCCCTCCCCAGCCTTCCTGTAGCCCCCTTCAGATACTGGAAGGCCACAGTTAGGTCACCTGGGAGCCTTCTCTTCTCCAGACTGCACAGCCCCAACTCTTTCAGTCTGTCCTCATAGGAGAGGTGCTACAGCCCTCTGCTCATCCTCGTGGCCCTTAAGAGCATATTCCTCATTTTCAGAATCACAGATTGTTAGGGGTTGGAAGGGACCTCTAGAGATCATTGAGTCCAACCCCCCTGCCCTAAGCAGGATGACCCAGGGTAGTCTGCACAGGAATGCATCCAGGTGGCATTTGGAAGCCTCCAGAGAAGGAGACTCCACAACCCCTCTGGGCAGCCTTCACCAGGGCTCTGCCACCCTCACTGTATAGAAGTTTCTCCTCATGATAAGATGAAACCTTCTCTGTTCCAGTTTGTATCCATTGTTCCTTGTCCTATTGCTGTGCACCACCAAAAAGAGCTTGGCCCCCTCCACTTGACACCCACCCCTCAGCTATTGATAGATACTGATCAGATCCCCTCTCAGTGCCACGTGTCTGCATGTTTCAAACCACCTCATTGGCCCAAATATTGTGCTGAGAAATGTTACACCAACAAATTCTAACTAACTTACTCAACTGTAAGACAAACCATGGGTGACCTGATGACCTCTCAATAAACACCCAACGTGCCAAAACCTGAAGGGAACCCCTGAAGGCGTTCAAAAGACACAGAGATGTGTTTCGCTACGGGACACGGTTTAGCACCAGACTTGTTGGGTTAGAGAATGCTCGGACTTAATGATCTTAAAAGGTCTTTTCCAACCAAAACAATTCTGGGAATAAAACAATATTCAGGAGGTGAAATATATCCTGGCAAGACATTTGAAGCATGGCTGCAAGATATTTGAAGCACACGACCTCGGTTTCTAACCTGAGGGACTAAAACAGATAAATAAGCTGATAAAATGAAACCTGAAGCTTCAAACAGATAAATAAACTGAAATTAGGGGGATTAAAAGAAAAACTCAGAACTTAAATACTGTCTTTTTTCTTTATTCCTTGTATCCCTAAATCATTTGAAAAGCTACACCTAGGTATCCCAAAACGACACTAAAGGAGTCACAAATAAACACAACCTGCACTTTGAAACAACAAAAACCAAAACCCACACTTAAAAGAGGTTTACATAGAATACATAGAATAAACCAGGTTGGAAGAGACCTTCAAGATCATCGTGTCCAACCCATCAACCAATCCAACACCACCCAAACAACTAACCCATGGCACCAAGCACCCCATCAAGTCTTCTCCTGAAAGCCTCCAATGATGGTGACTCCACCACCTCCCCAGGCAGCACATTCCAATGTGCAATCACTCTCTCTGTATAGAACTTTTTCCTAACATCCAGCCTGAACCTCCCCTGGCGCAGCCTGAGACTGTGTCCTCTTGTTCTGGTACTGGCTGCCTGGGAGAAGAGACCAACATCCGTCTGTCTACAACCTCCCTTCAGGTAGTTGTAGAGAGTAATAAGGTCACCCCTGAGTCTCCTCTTCTGCAGGCTAAGCAACCCCAGCTCCCTCAGCCTCTCCTCACAGGGCTTATGTTCCAAACCCCTCACCAACTTTGTTGCCCTTCTCTGGACTCATTCCAGCAAGTCAACCTCCTTCCTAAACTGAGGGGCCCAGAACTGGACACAGGACTCGAGGTGCAGTGCAGTGTACAGGGGCAGAATGACCTCCCTGCTCCTGCTGGCCACACTGTTCCTGATGCAGGCCAGGATGCCATTGGCCCTCTTAGCTGCCTGGGCACACTGCAGGCTCATGTTCAGACTACCGTCAACCAGCACCCCCAGGTCCCTCTCTGCCTGGCTGCTCTCAGCCACTCTGACCCCAGCCTGTAGCTCTGCATGGGGTTGCTGTGGCCAATGTGCAGAACCTGGCACTTGGATGTGTTCAATCTCCTGCCCTTGGCCTCTGCCCATCTGTCCAGCCTGTCGAGGTCCCTCTGCAGAGCCTCTCTCCCCTCCAGCAGATCAACTCCTGCCCCCAGCTTGGTGTCGTCAGCAAATTTACTGATGATGGACTCAATGCCCTCCTCCAGATCATCAATAAAGATGTTAAAGAGCATGGGGCCCAGCACTGCTCCCTGGGGCACACCACTGGTGCCTGGCTGCCAGCTGGATGTGGCACCATTCACCACCACTCTCTGGGCTCAGCCTCCAGCCAGTTCCTAACCCATCGCAGTGTGCTCCCATCCAAGCCATGGGCTGACAGCTTGGCCAGGAGTTTGCTATGGGGAACGGTGTCAAAGGCCAAAAAAAAACCAAACACAAAACTAACAGAAGAGTAATCCAGGAAGTCAGGTATCCAGACAAAATAGATTTACAATAGATTTTAAATACTTAAATAGCTTTAAATAAACTTCAAATAAAATGGATTAAAAAAAAAACCCATACACAACCAAACAAACAGAAGAGTAATTCAAGAAGTCAGGTACCCAGTCAAAACAGATTTAAAGTACTTACATATATAGATTGAAATAAACTTAAAAGAGATTTAAAGCCCAAACACAGCACAACTAACAAAAGAGCAAGTCCAGAATTCAGGTATCACAGAATCACCAAGGTTGGAAGAGACCTCAAAGATCATCAAGTCCAACCTGGCACCCAACACCTCATGGCTGCTAAACCATGGCACCAAGTGCCACATGCAATCCCCTCCTGAACACCTCCCAGTCAAAACAGATTTAAAGCACTTAAAGAAATGGATTTAAATGAACTTAAAATAGATTTAAAACCCAAACACAGCACAACTAACAAGAGAGTAATTCCAGAGTTCAGGTGTCCAGTCAAAATAGCCTTAAAATAGATTTAAAACACTTAAATAGATTTAAATACACTTAAAATAAAGTAGATTTTGCACCCAAACACAGCACCAACTGACAACAGAGTAATTCCAGAATTCAAGTATCCAGTCAAAACAGATTTAAAGTACTTAAATAAGAAGATATAAATAAACTTAGAAGAGATTTAAAACCCAAACACAGCACAACTAACAAAAGACTAATTCAACAAGTAAGGTATCCAGTCAAAATAGACTTAAAATAAAACAGAGTTAAAATACTTAAATAAGAAGATTTAAATTAACTTAAAATAAAATGGATTTAATAAACCAAATACAGCACAACAAAAGAGTAATTCCAGGAGTTCAGGTATCTAGTCAACATAGATTTAAAATAAAATAGGTGTAAAACACTTAAATAAATAGATTTGGCCACAGCAACCCCAGGCAGTGCTACAGGCTGGGGTCAGAGTGGCTGAGAGCGGCCAGGCAGAGAGGGACCTGGGGGTGCTGGTCGATGGTAGGCTGAACATGAGCCTGCAGTGTGCCCAGGCAGCCAAGAGGGCCAATGGCATCCTGGCCTGCATCAGGAAGAGTGTGGCCAGGAGGAGCAGGGAGGTCATTCTGCCCCTGTGCACTGCACTGGTTAGGCCACACCTTGAGTCCTGTGTCCAGATCTGGGCTCCTCAGTTTAGGATGGAGGTTGACTTGCTGGAAGGTGTCCAGAGAAGGGCAACAAAGTTGGTGAGGGGTTTGGAACACAGCCCTGTGAGGAGAGGCTGAGGGAGCTGGGGTTGCTTAGCCTGGTGAGGAGGAGACTTAGGGGTGACCTTCTTGCTCTCTCCAACTCCCTGAAGGGAGGTTGTAGCCAGGTGGGGTTTGGTCTCTTCTCCCAGGCACCCAGCACCAGAACAAGAGGACTCAGTCTCAAGCTGTGCCAGGGGAGGTTTAGGCTGGAGGTTAGGAGGAAGTTCTCCACAGAGAGAGTGATTGCCCATTGGAATGTGCTGCCTGGGGAGGTGGTGGAGTCACCATCACTGGAGGTGTTCAGGAGGAGACTTGATGGGGTGCTTGGTTGCATGGTTTAGTTGGTTGGGTGGTGTTGGATGATAGGTTGGACTCAATGATCTTGAAGGTCTCTTCCAACCTGGTTTATTCTATTCTAAATGAACTTAAAATTAAATGGGTTTAATAAACCAAACACAGCAGAACAAAAGAGTAATCCCAGAGTTCAGCTATCCAGTCAACATAGATTTAAAATAAAACAGATATAAAACACTTAAATAGATTCAAATGACCTTAAAATTAAATGGGTTTAATAAACCAAACACATCACAACAAAAGAGTAATTCCAGAAGGCAGGTCTCCAGTCAAAATAGCTTTAAAGTAGTTAAGATAAAATAGATTTAAAAACCAAGCACAGCACAACTAACAAAAGCAATTCAAGCAGCCAGGTACCCAGTCAAACTAGATCTAAAATACTTCAATAAGAAGATTTAAATAAACATCAAGTAAAATAGATTTAAAAGCCAAACACAGCACAACTAACAAAAGCAATTCCAGAAGCCGGGTATCCAGTCAAAACAGATTTAAAGGACTTAAACAAATGGATTGAGATAAACATAACATAAACTAGATTTAAAATCCAAACACAACCAAACTAACAAAAGAGTAATTCCAGAAGTCAGGTATCCAGTCAAAATGTTTCCTCCTGAGGTGTTTTGAAGTCATTTGGACTCCAGCCATGATTGGTTTTTCATACCTTTTTTCTCCCCACCCCCCCTTCCTTCTGGTTAACATTCATCAGTCATTCTTCTTGTTCCAGAACAAGTGTTTACACACAAAAGCAGGCACACAGCTCCACCTCAATACATTGAGTAACCAGCATGTAATAATTAGAATGAACATACCATCACTTAATTGCAGCAGCACTTGGGTTGAAAGTATCCCACAACGTCTCATAAGGCAGGGGAATTAAGTTCATGACAGGGCAGTTGAGCAACGGCTCTCTTTTGCTAGTCAATTAATAATGTAATCACATGTTTTTAGTAAGTGGCAGCAGAAATAAATGACTTCCTGGCAAAGGCAAGGGGCTGATCTTTCACAGATTGGCTGGTAAAAAAATAAAACAGGAAAAAAAAGTAGCTTCCTATTACCTGTAGTAGTGAGCAAAGAATTTAATCATCACACAGCACCCATCTCCAAGAAATTCAGTCTCTCAGTTCTGGTACTGAGGCATGCTCTTGGTGCATCACCATAAGTATCAGCCAATCCCATGTATATTCACTCATCTGAGAAAGAGCTAACGCCTGGCAAGCCCATACACAGCACCTTCGAGCTTAAAACAAGTTTTTACATGTTAAAACCACTTAACATCCACAGAATCATAGAACTGTCAGGGCTGGAAGGGACCTCAAGGCTCAGCCAGTCCCAGCACCCCTGCCATGGACAAGGACACCTCACACTGCTGCAGGTTGCTCACAGCCACAGCCAGCTTGGATGCAAAAAACTCCAGGCAGGAGGCTGCCACCACCTTCCTGGGCAGCCTGTGCCAGGCTCTCACCACCCTCATGGGGAACAACTTCTTCCTCACATCCAATCTCAATCTACCCATTTCTAGTGTTTTTCCATTCCCCCCAGCCCTATCACTCCCTGACACCCTCAAAAGTCCCTCCCCAGCTTTCTTGTAGCCCCCTGCAGATATTTGAAGGCCACAATTAGGTCTCCTCAGAGCCTTCTCTTCTCCAGACAGAACAGCCCCAATTTCCGCAGTCTGTCCTCACAGCAGAGCAGCTCCAGCCCTCTGCTCATCCTCATGGCCCTTCTCTGGACACCTTCCAGCACCTCCAGATCCTTCCTGTAATAGAAGCTCCAGAACTGGATGCACTTCTCCAGGTGGGATTTCACCAGAACAGAGTAGAGGGGGAAGAAGATAACTGTTTGGGTCTTTTTTAACCCTGGACTATAACACCAGAGAATATCCTTCAGACCTCATCCACACTCAAAGGTTGGTTGGTTTGTTTCGCACACCTGCCATTGAGTAATTCAGGAGGTGGGGGGAAAAAAACCACCACCACCACACAAACCTATTAGCAAACACAGCTATGCCAGCAAAAAATCCTAATGCAGTGCCCAGTTTTAAGCCTGCAGGAAAAATAATTTACAGCCACGGCTTATTCTGCTTGAGAAAGTGATTCCATGTGAGCAGCCTAAGGTGGCCTTATTGCTGTAAGGTTTGCTGTTCAGCTTTGGGGGGTCCTCCTGCCTTTCAGCAGTGGCCAGCACTTCTCTCTCTGCTCCATAAGGATACTCCACGCAGTGCTTTAAGGATACATAGAATCAAAGGGTTGTTTTGGTTGGAAAAAGCCTCCAAGATCATCAAGTACAACAATCAACCTAACACCACCCTGGCCACTAAACCACATCCCAAAGTGCCACTGCCCCCCTGCTGAGGCTTCAGTCCAGCAGCCTCAGTTCTACAACCCCTTTATCTATCCAAAGCAGAAATGACATTGATTAATAACTCCACAGAATGTTTAGTCTGAGGTCCTTCAAATACAACAAATCACAGCACTGTGCCATTATTTCATGGAACCACAGAATGGTTTGGGTGGGAAAAGACCTCAAAGTTCCAGCCCCCTGCCATGGGCAGGAACACCTCCTACCAGCCCATGTTGCTCAAAGCCTCATCCAGCCTGGCCTTGAACACCTCCAGGAACAGAGCATCCACAAACTCCCTCCTGGGCAACCTGTTCCAGTGTCTCACTACCCTCACTGGAAAGAATTTCTTTGTCATCTCCAGGCTCAGTCTCCCCTCTTCCACCTCAAAGCCATTGCCCCTCAGCCTGTCACTCTCAGCCCTTGTCAAACGTCCCTCCCCAGCAATCCTGGAGGCCATTTCCGATACTGGAAGCCACTATAAGGTCTCCCACACGCCACCAATGTCAGCTTTTCAAGTCTGAGGGTACATGTGCAGGTACTTACAATAAACCCTACACCAAACAGCCATTTTTTTGGTTATATTTGGTGATTTAAATCCTGGGGCTGCCTGGGGCTTTTCTTTTCTTGCTTTGCTTAAACCCAGCACTGAGTTGACACAACTACTGCTAGCTTCTTGTTTAGGAGGAGATTTCAATGTTTCTGTTAGCTTCCAATATGTATAAAACATGACTTTCAACTACATAGCTTCCTGGAAAGAGTAGACTGTAAGTGACTTCTAACTACATGGCAAGCACACACTGTAAGGTGACTTCAAATAGGGTAGTTAGCATCGTTTTAACTACATGGTTTAAAGTCTAAGTCACCTATAGTCAAGGCTCACCAGGAAGCAGCATGAAGTAATGGCCTTTCTGACCTACAAAATGAGGTGCAACAGGACCTTATGCTCTGTCTCATGCTATGGAAATCTCAGCACCACCATTGAGGCCATACAGCTTTGAGCTGTACCAAGGGAGGTTCAGGTTGGGTGTTAGGAAAAAAGTTCTTCACAGGAAGGGTTATCAAGCACTGGAACAGGCTGCCCAGGGAGGTGGTAGAGTCACCATCCCTGGAGATGTTCAAAAGTTGTGTGGATGTGGTGCTGAGGGATGTGGTTTAGTGGCAGGGTTGTGAGCTCTGGATGAGTAGTTGGACTTGAGGACCTCAAAGGTCTCTTCCAACCTCAACAGTTCTATGATTCTGATTACCACTCCTCACCTGGCTCACCCTGGCCTTCAGAAACCACAGCCATTTTTCTTCTTCTACCCACATCCACATGGGCAATGCTATTTAACACCCCAAGGGCTGGGGAAGGGTGGATCATGCAGGGGAAAAGGTGAAACCGCAGGTGCCAGCTCTAAACCGGTTCCAGCTGCACCCCAAACTGGGTGTCACAACATCTTCTAATTCTAGCCTGGTATCTAGGTGCCACCTCCTCCAAGGCCTTTCCTGCTTGCCATCAGCCCTGCTGTCTACCAAGTGCCATGAGCAGGCCACTTCTTGCTCATACAGTCACATAACAAGTGCCCTGGCTACCCGCTGTGATGAAAGAGCATCTTTCAGCCCAGGCTACCCAAGGATGCATGGCACGGAAAGAGACACTAGCACCACGGCATTAGTTTGCATGCAGTCAACCACAACACAGCCTCAACCACCCTCACCCAGTCTAACCCCTCCAGCTCCAGAGGGATGGCCAAACCTCTCCTCCCACCCCTCCTTGTATCCTCCTGCCTCCTCTTTGCATTTCCTTGAGTGAGCAAGGCGCTGCACGGCGAGCAGAGCACACAGCCAACGTGACTCAGACCAACAGAGGTTCACCTTATGTGAGCTGGGCTGTAATTACAGCTTGCTGCCAAACCCAGCCAGCCCACCATCAGCCTTCATCCTCCTGTACATCACATTTATGTGACCACACATCTGCAAGGCAGCTAAACTCACCAACCAACAGGAAATGAATGCCAAGCCCCGGCTTTCCTCCAAGAAGATTCACCCAAAGCTAAACCAACTCACCCACAGGCCACACGGCAGCCAGATCCAGCTCTGGCAAAGACCTGAGAGCTACTCCAGCAATGGAGATGCCTCCCTCTGCAGCAGCAGTAACTTAAATTGGCTTCATGGCGTTGGTGGAGTGTAACTGAGGCTCCAAACCTGAGTGCACACTCCTGGCAGTAGCACTACAAAGGCTTCTTTCCATGACAATAACCAACGATGAGAGATGGGATCTCATCAGCACAAGAAAACACAAGGTGTGTCCTGACCGACCCTGTTATCAGGACTAAAGTAATGGTTTTGGAAGCTTCCTGTTACACATTCAAACAGCATCCCTGTCGCAAAAGGAAGAGCAGGGATTTCACCCAAACAGATGCTAATGCAAAGCAAAGTTAACACTTAGTGACAAATCCAACTCCCGAGAGGTAAGATGACCTAAAAGTCTTCCAGCTAAAGAGGTCATACCAAGACACCAGAAAGACTCCGGAGCAAGAAACCACCACACAGCAGCGTTTGCAGATCGCCGCATGTTGTTAATCCAGATACTGCCAATCTTTGCATGTAAGAGGATAAACTCCTTTTAACTCACTTGTAGTAAGAGCATTTCAGAAAGGGGAGACAGACCACGGTGGTAAGCATTAAAGAGGTTCTTTCTCTCAGACATGCAGCACGAGGTCATGAGTCCTTCCAGAGCCCTGCTCAAAAGTTCTCTGCCCGCCAGAAGGGCTGCTTAAAGGCTCTGCCCTTTCCAAGAACCCTGCTGTCCACTGACACAACCACTCCACAGACCACCCTTTCACCACAAGACCTCAGCTCTTCACTAAGGAAATCCTTCCAGAAATACATCAGCTCACAACCACGAGTGGGACAAATGGTCCAGCAAAGCAAAGCAAGTGCCAGAAACAATCACACTACAGAAATCGTTACGAAGCACTAAGTAAATCTATCAGCAGCTGTCTCTTGGATACTCAGCACAGAAGAACTGGGAAAGAGAGAAAGCTGATAAGGGATGATATTGGAATGGTAACTTCCTAGCAAGTGGCTGCAACTGGATTTCTCTGACAAGAAAAGGAATAGTTGAGAGAGGGTGGAAAAAAATTCCACATGGCTTGAGGAAGGTAAATGGAGATAAATTATTAACCACCTCTTAATACAAGAGCTAGGAGATACTAAATGCAATTAGCAATTTCAACTAATAAAGAGCCATAGCTTTTTTCCACACAACACAGAGATTCCTTGTCACAAAGCGAGGCTAATGCTAAAAGCAATCCAGGCTGAAGACGTCATTAGGCACAATCACAGTGACAAGAATCCACTTAAAACATTAAATACCAGCACACTGCCTCAGTGCACAGACAGTACTCAGAGGCACTCAACTCACCTTGCCAAAAGCCCTTCCCCCTTGAGAGCCCACCACCAGGGGCAGAGCCAGGAAAATTCCACCTTGAGCAGTTATTTACACTGTATAATTGCAATATTGCTTCCGAAAGCCATCTCTGAGCCAACGCTGCCAGGAGAGGAGCTGAATATACAAAGGGAAGGAAAACACCTGGGAAGCAGGGCGGGGGGAATGCAAGAAAATAACTTCACTTTTAATTCCACTCATCCTCCAGGTGATTTGTCAATACATTTTAACAGATTGGGGAGGGAAAAACCACCAAACCATTGGCAAGTGCCTTCTGCATGCACACCTACCGGCACCGCTGTCTCCTGTGCGCCACATGCAAACCGTAGCACATTCGAGCATTCAAAGACAGAAGGAAGAGACTTCTGCTGTTTTCTGACAGCAAAGGGCTAATCTGAGTTTAATGACTTCAAAGCATTTTACAAGATTATTTCCAAACCCCTTGATTTCTTCTACTACATGATAATGAATTTAAGACTCGAGATACTCGTAGTACGCTTTTCATTCGTTCCTCTGCAAGCTTAATTACACAGTTCTCAGAAAAGAAATAGTATCTTCTACTTCAGAGCCACAAAAATGGTTAGGGGAGGGGAAAAGACTGAGGGAGCTCAAGGCTTTTTAGCTTAGAGAAGAGGAGACTAAGGGGAGACCTCATTCATGTTGATAAAGATGTGCAGGGTGAGTGCCCAGAGGCCGGAGCCAGGCTCTGCTGGGTGATGCCCAATGCTATCACAAGGGGCAGTGGTGGAAGCTGAGGCAGAGGACGTTCCACGAGGAAAGAACATGAGGAAAGTGTGACAGAACACTGGAACAGGCTGCCCAGGGGGGTTGTGGAGTCTCCCTGTCTGGAGATATTAAAAACCTGCCTGGATGTGTTCCTCTGTGGCCTGCTCTAGGTGACCCTGCTCTGGCAGGGGGTTGAACTGGACGAGCTTTCAAGGTCCCTCTCAACCCCTAATATTCTGTGAAGATCAGATTTCTGAGTTAGATTCTCTCCTAAAGAGAGGCTAAAGGCGGGGGGAAATAGATTAATGCAGAAATATTTACCCTTGCCTACTCATTTGTGACACCACAGCTACTTTCTGCATGAGAATGGCTGAGGAATAACAACTCCAATGACTACTTTTATTTGTACTCTCATAAAGTACAGGCATAAAACAGAGGACTCTATGTTTGACATCACTATCAATATGAGCTGAAATACCACAACTGAACAGCTTCAGGTAGGCTGATGTGTTTCTAGAATGGTTATCCTTGCATTTTTAATTGAGTATTAAACCCACAGAGCATGGAAGGCAGGGCCATACAGCTTTCCATCAGCTGGCTCACAAGCCAGCATCACAAAGGTGGTGAGAGACTGGCACAGGTTGCCCAGGGAGGTGGTGGAAGCCTCATCCCTGGATGTTTTTAAGGCCAGGCTGGACGTGGCTCTGAACAACCTGATCCAGTGTGAGGTGTCCCTGCCCACGGCAGGGTTGGAACTAGATGATCCTTGAGGTCCCTTCCAACCCTGACAAGTCTGTCATTCTTTTTCCCCCCCTCCAAATCTGGAAAACATGCAAAGTGCTAAAAATAATGTTTAAAAAACTAAAATAATGAATCAATTTAAGTCTGAAGTGATGGAGTTGTGTGAAAAAAACAAGCTGAACTTGTTCTTTATCGAACTGTAGGAGTTGCAGATGAAAGGAGGTGCTATATAAGGAATAGCTAGACTTCAACAGAGAACAGGCTGCCAAAACATTTTGGCCTAGATTCTGACAGGCACGCTCCCAAGTTGAAGGGTCATGGAAAGCAGCGGTGTAAAGAAACCATCTACAGAGAGCAGCAAACATTACACTGTGGATTATGGCTGGGTTGGGGGGGGGGGGGGGGGGGGGAGCAGAGAGAAGCTGCTTGGGTTTGGGTTTATTTTTGTTGTTGTTTTGGTTGTGTTGGGTTCCCCCCCCCCCCTCCCCCCCCCCCCGTTTGACATCTGTAGGGAAATAGACAGCTGCCAAAATACGAAGTGTTTGAACTACGTGCAAAGGGGGTGGGGATGATATCCCAGCACAGTTTTTAAGAGAGCAACAAATCACAGAATGTGCCTTGTTCCTTCTTCTATCTTGATGCTGCTCCTCCCTCTTGCCTCTCGTTTGCTTGCCTGGAATATGCTATGAGGAAAAGCAGAGAACCACCGTGGCAGGCACGCTCCTGAGGAAAGCCAACTTGCAAGACGCTCCTACTCTGTAATTTGCCTCGACCCCTTCATAAACATATCAAAAGTTTTTAGGAAGCATTCTGCACCTAGGAAAGATTCACTCAGGGGCAGTACAAAGCATGATAAAAAGGGGGGTGGGGAGAAAGAGATTTATGAAAAATCCAGACTGATTTAACAGCTTCAGTAACGGTGAAGAAAAATGAACAGGTTTAAATTCCTACCATCCAGACAATAAGGACACATTAAAAAAGGGAAACTGAAAATTAATTAGGTGGAAAAGTACAGGTGAGAAGAGGGGAAGCCAGTCAAAGGAGGATGCTTGGAAACCAGTAACTCCAGGGAACAGAAGGGATGACCGTGAAGGAAACACAGTGTGCCCCAAACATCTCATTGGAGGCTACAGAGAGGCCCTGCTGGCACAGGCACACAAATGCCAACCTCTGTGTCCTGCATCCAGGATAAAAGGTCTCATCATCACCAGACACACCGTGGGGACTGGTTTGGAATAAGGCATGAACCCTAACTGTGGTAGTTACAAATCCAGACCCTTCAAACCAAGATGAACCACAAATGAGTGCTCAGCAGGGCACAGCTCCCTACCTGCGGATATCTGAGCCTATTTAGCAAGAGTCTGGGCACCATACCTTCAGCTGAGTATGCTGAAAGTACCAGCTGCTAACAATTGTGTCTCCAAACCTTCAAGAAGCTCCAATTAAAAAGCCTCTGAGCACTGCAAAACATCAGTAGTTTCGATGCTTGCCAATAGAAAAATAAGTCTGTAGCTGCTACCATGCTGTAAAAATAAATTAACCAAACACTTCCTAGATGCTATTGTTCAAACCCTTGACAAGCTTCACCTCCTCTCCTCAGAAGAATACCGAGCATTCTTCTCTGCTTACCTAACAGATGCTCCACGGAATCAAACTGGCTTCTGGTGCTTGCAATTCAAAAAACCAAACAACACAAAAAACCCAACCCAGGGCTGCCTGCCTGCCACATCGTCAGTGCAAAACACCACACACCCCGTGAGTTACCAGAACTTCCTACTCTTCTTACACCAGTGAGCAAGCTCGAGAAAGCAAAAACAAGAAAGAAAGGAAAGAAAAAAAATCAAAGGCAAATATCTTTACGTAAGAGTTACCTTTGGTGCTAACACTAGCCCGATGAGTTACAGCAAAGCAAGAAGCCGTCTGATTTCAAAGGTTGTTTTGAATGAGACAACGTTAACACCGGGGCATGTGTTACTGTACCTATTCCCACACCATCCGAGCTGCGTACACGGTACACTTCTCACCCTCTCGTAGAAAGCTTGTAGCTGCTTACATAACCTCACCATTCCGAGATGCAGACATGAAATTATACAGCCCAAAGTCAATCACATCGGAAGGGTGCAACCTGCTCAAACCAACACGGCTTCTCTTACTGCTTTATCTCAAACGTCTCGATTAAAAACTAATTTAGAGGAGGACCAGGGAAGGGGGGAGGGCAAAGCCACCTAACTACACATCAGTCCTCAAGGCACACTGCGCTTCCAAGTCTCCGGAGCGTAGATACTTTTATTAATGGCCGTTTTCAAGCCTGTACCCCACGATGAAGGCTTGAAACGCTTGCCCAGCTGATGCCCCTGCTGTAATTGCAAGCGCTAGTTCAAATAAATTAAAATAAAATAGAACAAAATGAAAGCCAAGAGCCCGAAGCCCACTTCAGCTCATCCCTCGCCGAACACCGCACACAATAAGAACCCGTTCACGGCACAGCTTCGCTCACCAGCAAACGAAGAGCGCTTCACAAACTACCGCGGAGGGGCCGGGGGAGATTCGGGGCCGGGGGAGATTCGGGGCCGGGGGAGGAGTCCCCGCTGCCCGTTGCCTGCCCCTCCCCAAACCCTCTCCAGCCACAGTCCCGCCGCGGGCTCTGCCCCGAGGCTCCCCACGGGCCAACACCTCCCCGCTGGCCGCAGGCTCCCCCCGCCCGGCCCCGAGGGTTTTCAGTCTGCAAACCACCACCCCCACCACCACCCCCCGAGGTGGAGCAGGAAGGGGCGAGAAATTGGCGGCTTTCAAACACAACAGACGCCGTTCCCCGTGCGATGCCTTCCCTCCCGTTTCTCGCCCACCACTTTTTGGGTTGGGGGTGAGTATCAGCAGCCCGGGCCGTGCCTCCAGCGCCCCGGGGCGACGGGAGCTGGGGAGAGAGGGAAACGGCCGTGAGCGCCCGAGGGCTGCACCCCCCGCGCCGGGCAGGGAAACGCCGGGAAAAGTTTGAGCGGGGGAAGGGGCGGCAGCAGCTCCGGCCCCCCCGCCAGCACCACCGACACCTAGGAGGCTGGCCAAGGGAGGAGGAGGGGAAGGAAGGGGAGTTTGAGAGGTGCCCCTGCAAGCCCCGCGCCGGCAGCCTGCGGACACGCGTGGATCTCGCCCCCCCGACCGCACCGGACCCTTCGCAGCTCCACCGCCGCTCCCCGCGGACGGGAGCGGGATCCCGGCGGGGCGCCACTCGCTCACCCCCGCCTCCCCCTCCCTACCTCCTTTCCCTGGGCACGACGCGACCCCGCCGCCCCGCCCGCCCCTCACCTGGGCGTCGAGCAACAACTCACCTGCGGAGAGCTGGGCCCGGGCCGCCCCCAGCAGAGCGGGCGAGCAGCCGGCCAGCAGGGCCAGCAGCGGTAGCGAGGCGGCGGCGCCGGCCCCCCTGCCCATGCCGACTTGCCGAGAAGTTTCCCAAAGAGGCCGGGGCCAGCCCGGCGGCGGCGGGCGGAGCTCTCCTCGCCCGGCCCTGCCGCCCCGGCGCCTCGCCAGGAGACCCCCTCCCTCCGCTTGCACCGAGGGGCGCCCGCTGGCCCCGGTGCCGCCCGCTGGGGCAGCCGTCTGCGGCGCGGCGAGCGCAGCGGCACCGGCTCCCCTCGTACTCCGGAGTTACTTTGCTCGCTGGGCGAGCGAGGAGGGAGGGAGGGAAGGAAGGAGGAGCTGAACGCGCAGGTCCAACCTCCACTCCCCGGCACTTGGCAGAGGGAATGTGGGACTCGGGCCCGCAGCCCGGCGCGGGCGGAGCGGCGCCCGGCAGCGCCTCCTGCTGCAGGCGCGGGGGCCAGCACCGCCTCGGCTCGGCACGGCGCTGCCTGCCTCCGATCGGGTCGGCTCGGCTCAGCTTAGCTCGGCACTGCCTGCCTCGACTCGGCGTGACTTTCATCGGCACTGATCGGTTCTTCTCCGCTCCCGCCGGCACGACACAGCCTGGCTCAGCGCGGATCCGCTCGGCTCGGCACGGCACGGCACAGCCTAGAAGCGGCTACTGACGGCTCTGCGAGACCACCGCCGCCCATGGGGAACCTGCCGCCTCCGGGGGAGAAGCGGGAGGCGAAGGGGGACCAGGAGGCAGCCGGCGCCAGGGGATCTCTCGATCGGGGCAGGAAGAACGTCCCGGGAGGCGGATGCTGGAGCTGCGTGCGGGGGGGAAAGTCCAGCGGCCCCGGTGCCATTTGCTGGCTGCTCGGCTGCTGGAAACGCGCTACAGAGCGGGGCGAGCCGGGCGTTAGCACCGCGCAGCCTGGCTGTGCCCTCGGAGCGGAGGGAGGTTGTCTGTGCTCCCCTGGCTTTCTCCGGCTCCTCACACAGTGAAACCTCCCTGATGGGAATCGGAACCGTAGTAACGGCAGTGCCACTCATGCTGCAGTTTCCTCGCCTGACAACCAGCCTCTGGGCAGGTCCTGCTCGCCAGAGCCAGACCCCAGCTATGCCCCAGGCCCCCTTCTCTACCTCTGAATGCACCGCAGGTCCGGATGCTTCCGGAGCCTGGGATCCTAGAATCCATGTGGAATCACAGATAAAGGCACTGGAATGGCCATTTAAAGCAGAGAATCACAGAACTGTTTTGATTGGAAAAATCCCTCTAAGATCGAGTCCAACTGTCAAAATCAGCATCATTTCCTCCGGATTTTTTTAACCATTATTATTATCATCATTAGTTTTTCTTCTTAGCACGGCACCTCGTAATTAGAGATGTTGTCTAATGATGACAACAGAACCTGAGACCACTGGAAACTCACCGGGGTTTATTGCAAACTGGAAATTCAATCCAGGTTCAGCAAAGGTCTGCTGTGATTCAAAATCCTTTCCTGCCAATTGATAGGTTTGCCTCTAAACAACACAAACCTTCGTGTTTTCACAGAAAAAAACAAACAAAACGAAGCAAAGCAAAACAATCAACCAAACCAAACAAACCCAAAAAGGTGAAACACAATAGTTTGCTTTGTTACACAAACTCACACGGACTTCCCCAAAAGAAAAACACCCAAACCAGAGTAAAACCGCACTATAAAACCTCTATACCTGGTAATTCGTTTAGGTGGAGTGGCTGTAAACCACCTCCCTGCTCACTGTGAGCTGTAAAATGCTGTGCTTCAGTGAACACTACCTCTTTGTTTGGACTTGGAGAGGGCTGGGGTGAGGCAGATCTCCTGACACCCAGGCTTTCAGGAAGGATGGGCCACGTCCTAGGTCCAGGTAAACAGAAGGAGTTCTTCTGGGCAAGGTGAAGGGAAATAGTATGTGGGCTGGGCTTCTGAGGTGTTAGGCTGCATCACCGGTTCATAGAATCACAGAGTGCCTTGAGTTGGAAGGCACCTTCAAGATCATCCAGTTCCAACCCCCCTGCCATGGGCAAGGACACCTCCCACTAGCCCAGGCTGCTCAAGGCTCGACCCAGCCTGCTCTTAGGTTTTAATGAAGAAGTTGTACAAAGTCATGTTGGTGTAAAGGTGGGGAGAGCACACAGGCACCTGGTGCTGGTTTATGTGCTGGGAGCTCTGGAGCTCATGTGGAAATGACAAAGATGATTAGAAGGATGGAGAACCTCCCCTATGGGGATGGGCTGAGGGAGTTGGCATTGTTCAGCCTGGAGAAGAGAAGGCTCCAGGGAGACCTTAGAACAGCCTTCCAGTGCCTGAAGAGTAAAGGAGAGCCAGGGAGGGACTTTTGACAAGGGCTGGGAGTGACAGGATAAGGGGCAATGGCTTTGAGCTAGAAGAGGGAAGATTGAGCCTGGAGATGACAAAGAAATTCTTGACAGTGAGAGTGGTGAAACACTGGAACAGGCTGCCCAGGGAGGGTGTGGATGGCCCCTTGCTGAAGGTGTTCAAGGCCAGGCTGGATGAGGCCTTGCGCAACTTGGGCTGGTGGGAGGTGTCCTTACCTTTCACAGGGGGGTTGAAACTGGGTGATCTTTAAGATCCTCTCCAACCCAAACCATTCTGTGAACCTAAGACTTCAAGCCAGCTAACTGGTGAATGGTTTGGGTAGGCAGGGGAGAGGAGGACTGATGCCTGCTTCTCCTTAACCTCTATGGCAGTCTGGCAGGTATCTCTGGTCACCAGCACTACAGGTTGCTACAACTTCAGTGTGAAATTGAAGGCTGTTAGGTGCTGATGGGTGTGCAGCATCAGGTCACAGCTCCGCTCCACTGCCATGAGGTGCTGGGTCCCACTGTCATACAGGCACGTGGGATTTATCCAGATAGTTTCCCTGTCTTCCAGTGGGAGTCTGCTGGGATTTCATCTTTTCCCCATTGCTCACATGCCTATTAAAAGCAACGCAGAGGGTTTGGATCGCTGTTCTTTGCTTGGCTGGAGGGTTTGAGCATGGGAGGCAGAGGCGAGGAGCGCGTGTGACGCCTCTTTTCCTGCAGGTGCGTGTCTGTCAATCTGCCGCGTGTAGTTCGCTCCATGTCCTTCTCCTGGGCTTGGCATCCTGACAAGTACTTCGACTTGGGCGTCAGGTTTGAGATCATTTTTATGTTCTGTGACATGAATGGGTTTATTTTTGTCCCAGCTCTCACATTTTTAGAGCCCTAAATGTTTTACAGTTTTCCGCGTTCCCAATTAAGAGCAAAGTGTATTTCTGTTGCCTCTTCCCCATCGTTTTCAACCTGCCTGGGCTAACAGCTCGTGTGCTAAATGGAAGCCAAATGTCACAGCAGAAAGGTGGAGAGACCCCACAGGAGTGTCTTTCCCCCCAGCCCAAGGGATATTTAAAACTTAAGGAAGATGCAGCCTTCAGCCTGATAATCACAGCCTCTAAATAGTGTCAGATAAATCATAGAATCATAGAATTGTCAGGGCTGGAAGGGACCTCAAGGATCAGCCAGCTCCAACCCCCCTGCCATGGCCAGGGACACCTCACACTACAGCAGGTTGCTCACAGCCACCTCCAGCCTGGCTGCAAAAACCTCCAGGCCTGAGGCTTCCACCACGTCCCAGGGCAACCTGTGCCAGGCTCTCACCACCCTCCTGGGGAACAACTTCTTCCTAACATCCAATCTCAATCTACCCATTTCTAGTTCTGCTCCATCCTCCCCAGTCCTATCCCTCCCTGACACCCTCGAAAGTCCCTCCCCAGCTTTCTTGTGGCCCCCTTAAGATACTGGAAGGCCACAATGAGGTCTCCTCAGAGCCTTCTCTTCTCCAGACTTCTCTGTACAACCCAAGAAAGTTTAATTCTGGGACTCTCAGAGATGTCTCCTTCCCTCTTTTCATGCCCTGGTAAAACTTTCCCATTGGTCTGGAGAAGACTAAAAGGAGATCATATTGCTGTTTACACATGTCTAAAGGGTGGGTGTCAAGAAAGGGCCAGGCTCTTGTCAGTGGTGCCCTGCAACGGGATGAGGGGCAGGTGACACAAACTACAACCCAAGAAGTTCCACCTGAAAATAAGGAAAAACTACTCTCATGTGAGGGTGCTGGAGCCCTGGAGCAGGTTGTGGAGTCTCCTTCTCTGGAGACTTTTAGGACCCATCTGGATGTGTTCCTGCTCCTGCCTTAGGTGACCCTGCTTTGGCAGGGTGGTTGGACTGGATGATCTCCAGAGCCCCTTCCAATCTCTACCATTCTGTGATTCTATGATTATACTTTTAGGTGTGGCTCAGCACATCATAAAAATATTTATTTAACACAGGCTATCATTTAATTGTGTTCATAATGACTGACAGATTTGTCTCATGTCTGACCTTATTAAAAGACATTGATCAGTCAATTGGGAGTACTGACTTTGATGACAAAGTAAATTAAAACATAGCTTTCTGAATTCAGTGAGTACTGGAAAAACTTGAGGGTGTTGAGACATTGGAACAGGTTGCCCAGGGAGGTTATGGTTTCCTGGGGTGCATTGGGATTGCTGGGGTGTATTGGGGTGCTGGGATTGTTTAGCCTGGAGAAGAGGAAGCTCAGGGGAGACCTTATTGCTTTCTACAGCTACCTGAAGGGAGGCTGTAGCCAGGAGGGAGTTGGTCTCTTCTCCCAGGCAACCAGCACCAGAACAAGAGGACACAGTCTCAAGCTGCACCAGGGGAAGTCTAAGCTGGAGGTGAGGAGAAAGTTCTTCCCAGAGAGAGTTGTTAGCCTCTGGAATGTGCTGCCCAGGGAGGTGGTGGAGTCCCAATCCCTGGAGGTACTCAAGAGGGGATTGGATGCAGAACTTGGAGCCATGGTTTAGTCTTCATGAGGTGTTGGGTGACAGGTTGGGCTTGATGATCTCTGAGGTCTTTTCCAACCTTATTGATTCTATGACTCTGTGATTCTATGACTCTATATCTCCCTTAACAGATAATCTCTCAGCAAAGTATCTTATATTAGCAGCATTCCAATGCTATAGAACAGGATTCATGCCTGACATGGTATTTTCCCAGGGTGTTTGAATAGGATGTAAAATATAGCTCTGTTATAATAAAGTCTATGTTCCCAACCCACAAAAATATTTCCCTCTTCCCTTTCTCTTCTTTAATTCTCTTTTTTTCCACAGGAAATTATAACCACCCTCCTTGAGCACCAGAGGGTTCTGAACCACAGAATCATTTTGCTTGAAGAAGGTCTTTAAGATCGTTGAGGCCGGCTATCGTCTCCCTCTCCCAAAGCTGCTGCCAAACCTCCTGCCTCAGTTTTAGGCTATGCCTTTAATTTTGTTTCACAGACCTTGAACAGAAAAGTAGTAAAATGTAAAGAAATCACTCCTGGGTGTAAAAAGGGAAATCAAGGTAATTCTAAACAATCCTGTTGGAGAGATGTCTACCATAAGTTTAGCTCCTAAAACACTTTTGTTCTCTTCTCACCTCTTCTTTCTGGGTGATACTAACTTGCTTCTGCTTGACCTTGGCTGCATTGTTTTGGCTAAGCCATAGAATCATAGATTCAATAAGGTTGAAAAAGACTTCAGAGATCATCAAGGCCCCCTCCCCTTCTCCTCAGTTTAGGAAGGACATCAAGACACTTGAAGGTGTCCAGAGAAGGGCAAGGAGGCTGGGGAGAGGCCTTGAGCACAGCCCTGTGAGGAGAGGCTGAGGGAGCTGGGGTTGTTTAGCCTGGAGAAGAGGATGCTCAGGGGTGACCTCATTGCTCTCTACAACTACCTGAAAGGTCGTTGTAGACATGAAGGGGTTGGTCTCTTCTCTCTAGCAACCAGCACCGGAACAAGAGGACACAGTCTCAAGCTGTGCCAAGGGAGCTTTAGGCTCAAGGTGAGGAGAAAGTTCTTCACCGAGAGAGTCGTTCGTCATTGGAATGTGCTGCCCAGGGAGGTGGTAGAGTCACCGTCCCTGGAGGTGTTCAAGAGGGGATAGGATGTGGCACTTGGTGCCATGGTTTAGTCATGAGGTCTGTGGTGACAGGTTGGACTCAATGATCTTTGAGGTCTCTTCCAACCTTGGTGATACTGTGAAGTCCAACTGTCACCCAGCACCTTGTGACTAACTAATCCATGGCTTTAAGTGCCACATCCAAGCCTTTCTTGAGCACCTCCAGGGACAGGGACTCCACTACCTCCTTGGGCAGCACATTCCAATGGCCAATTCCTCTTGCTGGGAAGAACTTTCTCCTCACCTCCAGCCCAAACCTCCCCTGGCACAGCTTGAGACTGTGTCCTCTTGTTCTGCTGCTGGGTGCCTGGCAGAAGAGACCAACCCCCACCTGGCTACAACCTCCCTTCAGGAATGCATTGAACTGCTCAGAACTGTTCAGTTTTAAGCAAGTTCTTGCAGTGCATGCTCTGCATATGTGACTTTAAGCACCTCTCCACATCCCCTAGAAGCCCTTTGCTAGTCATCTTTTACCACTATGCCATTTGTCTCAGACCTGTGCTTGTATTCCTCATTAGGAACATAGAAGGAAGTATCATTTTGTGCCATTGGTGGAGGATACCAACAGCTCTGGGGTTTATCATAGAATGACCTTAAAGAATGTCCAGTTCCAACTCCCCTGCTATGAGCAGGGGCACCTCCTGCTAGACCAGGGTGCCTAAAGCCTCACCCAGCCTGGTCTTCCAGGGATGAGGTGTCCACAGCTTCTCTGGGCAACCTGTTCCACTGTCTCACCACTCTCAGAGTAAATAACTTCATAGAATCATAGAATCAATAAGGTTGGAAAAGACCTCAAAGATCATCAAGTCCAACCTGTCACCACTTCTTCATGATCTCCAGTCTCAGTCTCCCCTCTTGCAGCTAAAGCCAATGTCCCTTGCCCTGGCACTCCCAGACCTTGCCAGAACTCCCTCCCCAGCTCTCCTGTAGCGCCTTCAGGTACTGGAAGGCTGCTCTAAGGTCTCCCTGGAGCCTTCTCTTCTCCAGGCTAAACAGGAATAACTCTAAGGCCATCCCCATAGCCCTCTGATCTCCTTCATGGCCCTTCTATCTACCTGGTGCAGCAGTTCCATGCCCTTGTGCTGGGGGCTCCAAAACTGAGTGTAGTGCTCCAGATTAGATCTCACCAGAGCAGTTTAGAGGAGCAGAATCACCTCCCTTGACCTGCTGGCCATGCTGCTGTTGATGCAGCCTAAGACTACATCTAAACAAGGACTTGCACAGGTGCCTTGCACTTCTATACTTAGTCAATTCTTTTTGCCTTGTGGTACCTGTACCTGCTGCTTGCAATGGTTGAAAGCTTGTAGAGCTTCAAAGTCCACAACACTAAAGCTGATCTTGAGCTCTGCTGAATGTGTTCATTCATGTTTTGCAACAGCTCCTAAAGGGCACTCGATGTGCCCTTCAAAGAGTCATGAGAAGCTGGGAATAAAATGGACAGCTGGCCTTAGGGCACGTGTTGGCACTGAAGTACAGCAGACAAAGAGATCCAGCCACAGAGAATGGGTGAGTTGGAGGAGGCCTTGCAGGTATTAATGCGATGCAGTGAAAACTGGAAGCAGAAAATTAAATGCAAAAGGGATAATATACAGATGGGCAACCAAGGGAGATCATTTTAGCATCAGTTTAATGGCTCTTGGGGTAAATGGTTGGCTGTGATCAGTAGGATAAATTACAGAGCGTTGCTTCTGTTCCCTTATTAGGTAAACCTGCTTATTATTTATGGCTTCCTTGGGCAAACATCCACATGGAAAATGCAGTGAGTAGAACGTTGGTAAAACTTTACTGGAGGAAAGAAATGAAATGAAAGTCAAGGGAACGTGATCCAAAGCCACACTGCACTTGGCATCCAGCTTTCACCCGGCCTCAGCACGTTGGGATTGGCACAAGGGGTGACCATTTCCTCTGGAGAGCACACACACTTTGTGATCACTGTCAAATGATAGTCCTGGAGACACTGAAATATCTCCTCCCTAAGCAGTTCTTAATTGTTTTTTAAAAGGTTTGAGCAATCTGAAGGTCAGAGAGGAGACACCTAGAAACCAGACCTCTGAAGGGCACTTGTGTCAAACCCTGACCCTGTTACCCACAACTTCCTTTGAATGGTGGCATTCATCTAGGGACAGGAATGACAGGCAAGTTGTCCATAGAATCTAGAATAAACCAGGTTGGAAGAGACCTTCAAGATCATTGAGTCCAACCTATCATCCAACACCATCTAATCAACTAACCCATGGCACCAAGCACCCTATCAAGTCTCCTCCTGAACACCTCCAGGGATGGGGACTCCACCACCTCCCTGGGCAGCACATTCCAGTGGCCAATTACTCTCTCTGTGTAGAACTTCCTCCTAACCTCCAGCCTAAACCTCCCCTGGCACAGCTTGAGCCTGTGTCCTCTTGTTCTGGTGCTGGTTGCCTGGGAGAAGAGACCAACCTCTGCCTGTCTACAACCTCCCTTCAGGTAGTTGTAGACAGCAAGAAGGTCTCCCCTGAGCCTCCTCTTCTCCAGGCCAAGCAACCCCAGCTCCCTCAGCCTCTCCTCATAGGGCTGTGCTCCAGACCCCTCCCCAGCTTTGTTGCCCTTCTCTGGACACCTTCCAGCAAGTCAACCTCCTTCCTAAACTGAGGGGCCCAGAACTGGACACAGGACTCAAGGTGTGGCCTTGAGCACAGGGCACAAGGACTTCCCTGCTCCTCCTGGCCACACTCTTCCTGATGTAGGCCAGGATGCCATTGGCCCTCCTGGCTGCCTGGGCACACTGCAGGCTCATGTTCAACCTACCATCGAACAGCACCCCCAGGTCTTTCACCTCCAGAGCTTTCACATTGCTGTAGCATCCACTTGTGCTACATCCAGTGAGAAGATGCAACCTTCCTGCCATGAGCAGGGACTCCTCTCAATTAGACTGAGTTGCTCAAGGCCTCATCCAACCTGGCCTTGAACACCTCCAGACAGGAGGTAAGCACAGCCTCCCTGGTTAAGCTGTTCCAGTGTCTCACCACCCTCATACTGGAGAACTTTCTCCCAAGATCCAGTCTAACCCTGCTCTCCCTCAGCTTCACACCATGCCCCCTTGTCCTGTCCCTAGACACCTTATAGCATCCTTCCTATAGGATCCCTTCAGGCAATGACAGGCAGCTCTGAGGTCCTCCTGGAGTCTTCTCTTCTCCAGGCTGAACACCCCCAGCTCCCTCAGCCTGTGCTCATAGCAGAGGTGCTCCATCCCTTGGATCATGCTCTGTGTCCTTCTTCTGCTGGGGACACCAGAACTGGACAGTATTTGAGGTGAGGTCTGAGCAGAGCAGAGCCAAGGGGCAGAATCCCCTCTCCTGCCCTGCTGCCCACACTACTCTGGCTGCAGCCCAGCACAGAGCTGCCTGCTGGGCTGCAGGAGGACACTGCTGCCTCACGGGGAGCTTCTCATCAATCAACAGCCTCAAGTCTTTCTCTTCAGGGCTGCTCTCAGTCCACTCTGCACCCAGCCTGGATTTGTGCTTGGAATTTGCCTGACCCAGATGCAGGTTATCAAGTTCCCTTATCAGGTTGCCTTGAGCAGCCTGGTCTAAGTGTGAGGTGTCCCTGCCCATGGCAGGGGGGTTGGAACTCTGTGATCTTTAAGGTCCCTTCCAACCCAACCCATTCTGTGAAGACCTCCTTGAGAAAACCTGGAAGTGAAGGAAATAGAGCTTGTAAATCAGAAAATGACTCCTAAGTAAGGCAGAGCTCCACAGTGCTTGGCAGGTCTGCTGGGGTAGGCAGTGACTTTGCTTGGCTTAACCAGGCATAAATATCCAATGCAGATGACTGGAGAGCCTCTTAGTGAAATGATAGGAAGCTAGGCTTGGCTTGAAGGAGAGCAATTACTCTTCCTGTTAGAATTGTTGGTGTTCCAGTGGCGTGCTCCAAACTTTTACGAGCTCCAAAGTCTTGCATGCTTCCACCTCTCCTTGTTAATTGGAAATTGATACGTGTGAGGGTAGCTGAGGAGCCTGCCTGCATAGCAACTGATCTGAAGAGAACAACCCTGAGCGTAAACAAGCAGGGGGAAGTGACAATATGAAACACATTCTCCCTTCCTCCAGCACATTTATCCATTAAAAGGGAATATATTCAGCTTCTTGCTGTAACCAGGAGATGGCTATGATTTGAATAAGAAAGAGGCTCAAGAAGCCCAGCCTATGATTCAACCCTACCTCCACAAATTTTAATGATAGCCAGGAATGAAAATTGGAATCTGCAATCAATCAGGCCCTACTCAAGGGAACAAGAATATGATTAAAGGCATTTCAAGTCCAGCACTATGCTCTCATTTGTTGTTGCAGACTCGCTGGTTACCAGCTGAGGCAAAAAACTGGGGCCCAGATGTGTGCACTTCCTACCTGCGGCCACGCTGCTGAGCAGTGACAGCCCAGCTGAAAAGGAAAGGTCACGGTTTGCAGAGGGGTTTCCAGCATTACCTTCAACAGGGCAGGGCAACCAAACCCAGCCCCCTCTTCTCCAGCCTACCATGTACCATACAATTACTTTCAGTGAACATGATGGTTTTTTTCAGTCATGCTTAAGGGGATGGTTATCAACAGCTTGTCTTCTAATTATAAGCCTTAAAAAAGGTTAAGCAGGGAGGTGGTGGAATCCTTGCCACCCCACTGCAAGAACATATTGAGCAGGTACATAAAACCATGGAACTTCTTCACTGTGAGGGTGCAGAGCCCTGGAGCAGCCTGCCCAGACAGGTTGTGGAGTCTCCTTCTCTGGAGACTTTACATCCCCACCTGGATATAGAATACATAGAATAAACCAGGTTGGAAGAGACCTTCAAGATCATCGTGTCCAACCCATCAACCAATCCAACACCACTCAAACAACTAACCCATGGCACCAAGCACCCCTTCAAGTCTTCTCCTGAAAGCCTCCAGTGATGGTGACTCCACCACCTCCCCGGGCAGCCCATTCCAATGGGCAATCACTCTTTCTGTATAGAACTTCTTCCTAACATCTAGCCTGAACCTCCCCTGGCGCAGCCTGAGACTGTGTCCTCTTGTCCTGGTACTGGCTGCCTGGGAGAAGAGACCAACACCAATGTGGGTGACCCTGCTCTGGCAGGAGGGGGGGTTGGACTGGATGATCTTTTGAGGTCCCTTCCAGCCCCTAACATTGTGTGATTCTGTGATTCACGTCAATCTGTCAGCTGGGGGGGAGGGACATACGACCTCTCGAAGAAGGAGGGATAGATATTGGATTATTTCCTCATCTCATGCATAACCCAGGAATTGCTAATGCTCTGAAGGCACTTTGGCAGAAACAATTGCTAAAAATTCATGGGTGCCACCTTGTCTGTAGCTTTAGATAGCAGATTTCATCCCCCAGGGAAATTAATCACCCCACATGAATATACACTCAGCGGGCTCCCAAGTCATAAGTGATGTGTGGAACAGTCATTGCTCATGTCATTCCCCCAAAGCATCCTCTATGGGAGCAGTCTTTCATAAGCCACTACTAAACTTCTCTTCCAGAGTGGAAGGTCTCATTGGATAAATCTTACAAACTCATAAGGATTGGGTCTCTAGGGTCCGACAGATATTTTCTGGTTGCTCTTAGAATATTACTGCCTCAGTTCTGTGTTCCTTAACTCTGAATTCCAGTGTGACTTTTAGATATCTGCCATGAAGGCCTGAGTTTCTCCTTTTGTGTTCATAGCATCACAGGACTGGGAAAGCCCTCTATGATCATGGAGTCCAACCATCAACCCAACACCACCATGGCCATTAAACCACGTCCCCAAGTGCCATGGCCACAGGTTTCTTGAACACCTCCAGGGATGGGGACTCCACCACCACCCTTGGCAGCCTGTTCCAATCCCTGACTACTCTTGCAGCAAAGAAATTTTCCCTCACCTCCAGCCTAAACACCCCCTGGCACAGCTAAAGCCCATTGCCTTTTGCCCTATTGCTAGTTACTTTGAGAAAGAGCCCAAACCCCACCTTACTGCAGCCTCCTTTCAGGGAGCTGTAGAGAGCAATGAGGTCTCCCCTCAGCCTCCTCTTCTCCAGACTAAACACCCCCAGTTCCCTCAGCTGCTCCTGGTATGATGCCCTCCAAAGCCCTCACCAGCCTTGTTGCTCTTCCCTGGACATGCTCCAGGACCTCAATTCTTTATTGCCAGAGCTATCACTTAACTCTGTCCATTTTATCTCAGCGATGTCAGACTAGAGGACAGGAGAACAGTCCAAGAGTGCTTGTGGCACAGGTAATGGCAACCTCCACCAGCTGTGAGAAGTGTACTGTGCTCCATTACCATCCTTTTACATCCTGTCAATAAGCCCACATCCTTTGTTTTGCCCAACTCCTTCCAGGTGCCACTTCCCTCCAACAAACCACAGTCCTCAGCTTCTCAGCAATGCTCACTGGCAGAGTGAAATGTGTTTATGGATCTTCCTTTAGCTCACAAGAAGGTAACTTCTACATGTTCAATAAGTGGATCAATACATCTTGCTGTTGCACTCCACGTTCCTGAGCTGCCATCTCTTCTGGGCTGGGGCCATTCAGTGAGATCTGGACAGGCTGGAGAGCTGGGCAAAGGGGAACCTCATGAGGTTCAACAAGAGTAAGTGCACAGTCCTGCACCTGGGGAAGGACAACCCCCTGCCCCAGTACAGCTTAGGGGTTGACCTGCTGGAAAGCAGCTGCATGGAGAAGGAGCTTGGAGTGCTGGTGGGCAGTAAGTTATCCATGGGACAGCAATGTGCCTTTGTGGCCAAGAAGGTCAATGGTCTCCTGGGGAACATTAAGAGTGTATCCAGTAGGTCAAGGGAGGTTCTCCTGCCACTCTACTCTGCCCTAGTGAGGGCATACCTGGAGTAGAGTAGAGTGGAGTAGAGTAGAGTAGAGTAGAGTAGAGTAGAGTAGAGTAGAGTAGAGTAGAGTAGAATAGAATAGAGCAGGTTGGAAGAGACCTCAGAGATCATCAAGTCCAACCTATCACCCAGCACCATCTAATCAACTAAAACATGGCACCAAGCACCTCATCCAGTCTCTTCCTAAACACCTCCAGTGATGGTGACTCCACCACCTCCCTGGGCAGCACATTCCAATGGCTAACAACTCTCTCTGTGAAGAACTTTCTCCTCACCTCCAGCCTAAACCTCCCCTGGCACAGCTTGAGACTGTGTCCTCTTGTTCTGGTGCTGGTTGCCTGGGAGAAGAGACCAACCCCCACCTGGCCACAACCTCCCTTCAGGGAGCTGGAGAGAGCAATGAAGTCTCCCTGGGAGACCTTCTTCTCCAGGCTAAGCAACCCCAGCTCCCTCAGCCTCTCCTCACAGGGCTGTGCTCCAGACCCCTCCCCAGCCTCCTTGCCCTTCTCTGGACACCTTCAAGTCTCTCAATGTCCTTCTTAAATTGAAGGGCCTAGATGCCTGATTCTTGATGCCTCAATGAGAGGCAGTGGCTGGATGTTTACTCCTCTTAGGGTGCCCACCCCAGCACCTGCACTGACTGACTGCTGACTCTGGCACCACTGTAATGATGGCAGCATCAATAGCACCACTAAGACAACATTAGCATGAAATCATTTTCCCAGAGGAGAGAACACACATCGATGGAGCAAAAGCAGGAAACTATAAATATAAATGATGTTAGTCTTGAGGAAAAATCACTCCTTTTATTCAGCAGGAGGGAAAAAGACAACAGTGATCAGCAAGCCTGCAGCCCCTGCAGGGGAAGGGTTAAGATTCCCACCAGCTTCCACCTAAACTACAGGCTTTATTTAGAGAAAAGGGAGATTCAGAGAGAAGCTGTCCTTGCACAGCCCAAATGCCCTTTCTCCTGTTTCCTTTCCCACTGGAATAATTAGCCATGGTAGGTAGTTCAAAAGTGGTTGCCTGGCATTCCTGATTAGAATTGTTAATTCCAAATTGCTGAATATTTCATTTAAGGAGGAGTTATGGCTTGCTGAAAATCTCACTCCTGTCTGCATTCTCCATCCCGGGTTACAAGTAACACCTACAAGTTGCTGTGCCTGAGATGTTCCTGATGCTGACATGAAGCATCTCAGAGCATTTCAGTTGGTTGTTTTCTCAACATAATCAGTGAGAGCCCCTTCGAACACCACTGGTACTTTGCACTGAGCTGTGGGTAGTCCCCCTGAAATGAGGGCCTCAGTCACAGAATCACAGTGTTGTCAGGGTTGGAAGGGAGCTCAAGACTCAGCCAGTTCCAACCCCCCTGCCATGGGCAGGGACACCTCACACTGCAGCAGGTTGCTCACAGCCACCTCCAGCCTGGCTGCAAACACCTCCAGGCAGGAGGCTGCCACCACCTCCCTGGGCAACCTGTGCCAGGCTCTCACCACCCTCCTGGGGAACAACTTCTTCCTCACATCCAATCCGAATCTACCCACTTCTGGTTTTGCTCCATTGCTCCTTGTCCTATTTTTCCCTAACACCCTCAAAAGTCCCTCCCCAGCTTCCTTGGAGCCCCCTGCAGATACTGGAAGGCCACAAGAAGGTCTTCTCAGAGCCTTCTCCAGACTGCACAACCCCAACTCCCTCAGTCTGTCCTCACAGCAGAGCAGCTCCAGCCCTCTGCTCATCCTCATGGCCCTTCTCTGGACACCTTCCAGCACCTCCAGATCCTTCCTGTAATAGAGGCTCCAGAACTGGACACAAGGCTCCAGGTGAGGTCTCAGCAGAGTGGAGCAGAGGGGCAGAATCCCTTCCCTGGCCCTGCTGGCCACACTTCTCTTGCTGCAGCCCAGGCTCTGCTTGGCTCTCTGGGCTGCAAGTACACACTGCTGGCTCATGTCATCATGCCTGATGATAATAGCTTGCTAGGTTGAGACCTCAGAGATCATCAAGTCCAACCTATCACCCAGCACCACCTAATCAACTAAACCATGGCACCAAGCACCCCATCAAGTCTCCTCCTAAACACCTCCAATGATGGTGACTCCACCACCTCCCTGGGCAGCATATTCCAATGGGCAATCACTCTCTCTGTGTAGAATTTCTTCTTAACTTCCAGCCTAAACCTCCCCTGGTGCACCAAGGGCCCCATCCAGGCTCCTTTTAAACACTTTCAGTGATGGTGACTCCACCACCTCCTTGGGCAGCACATTCCAATGGGCAATCACTCTCTCTGTGTAGAATTTGTTCTTAACCTCCAGCCTAAACCTCCCCTGGCACAGCTTGAGACTGTGTCCTCTTGTTCTAGTGCTAGTTGTCTGGGAGAAGAGACCAACCTCTGCCTGTCTACAGCCTCCCTTCAGGGAGTTGTAAAGAGCAATAAGGTCTCCCCAGGAGACATTCTTGATCTCTACAACTACCTGAAAGGAGGTTGGAGCCAAGTGAGGGTTGGTCTCTCCTCCCTAGGAACAGTGATAGAATGAGAGGAAAAGGCCTCAGTCTGTGCCAGAGGAGGTTTAGGTTAGATATTAGGAAAAATCTCTTTACTAAAAGAGTGTTCAGGCAGCGGAACAGGCTGCCCAAGGAGGTGGAGTCGCTGTCCCTGGAGGTGGAAGAAACATGCAGGAGAAGAGGAGGCTCAGAGGTGCCCTCATTGCCCTCCACAACTACCTGAAGCGTAGTTGTAGCCAGGAAGGGGTTGGTCTCTTCTCCCAGGCACCCAGCAGCAGAACAAGAGGACACAGTCTCAAGCTGTGCCAGGGGAGGTTTAGACTCGATGTGAGGATAAAGTTCTTCACCGAGTGAGTTGTTTGTCATTGGAATGTGCTGCCCAGGGAGGTGGTGGAGTCCCCATCCCTGGAGGTGTTCAAGAGGGGATTGGATGTGGCCCTTGGTGCCATGGTCTAGTCATGAGGTTTGTGATAACAGGTTGGACTCGATGATCCTTGAGATCTCTTCCAACCTTGGCAATATTGTGATACTGTGACAATGACAAATGACTCTCTCAGTGAAGAACTTTCTCCTCACCTCGAGTCTAAACCTCCCCTGGCACAGCTTGAGACTGTGTCCCCTTGTTCTGGTGCTGGTTGCCTGGGAGAAGAGGCCAACCCCTTCCTGGCTACAACCTCCCTTCAGGGAGTCCTAGAGGGCAATGAGGTCACCCCTGAGCCTTCTCTTCTCCACGCTAAGCAACCCCAGCTCCCTCACCTCTCCTCATAGGGCTGTGCTCAAGGCCCCTTCCAACCTTAGTGATACTGTGATACTGTGGTACTTTGGGACTTGGTGTAGTGGGCCTGGGGGTGTTGGGTTGCATGGTTGGACTTGCTGACCTCACAGGTCTTTCCCAACTGCAGTGATTCTGTGATTCTCTGATCTGCAGCAGTGCCATCCAGCAGCAACCCTCTGTGACTGCAAGTGACTGCAGCTGCGCTCAGCTCAGTCAGAGGCCCGACAAAGCACTCAGGCTTCATTTTTGAAGTGCCTAAGTCTTTACCCAACACTTTGCCTCCTAATGGATTTCAGTGACTAATCAACTTAATTCTGAAAATGTGTCAGCCTTTGAGTTCCACAAAAAAAAAAATTATGATTCCTGCCATCTCCCTCTCTCTCTCTCTCAATTAGTCTCTGCTTTTGCCTACACTAATTACTGTTTTATCTGTGTACTGTAGATCTCAGGGGGGGTTGTCAGTAATAAAGTGATTTTGGAAGAAATATTGTTAGCAAGCACTTAAGTTCAAATTATTTCGTGGGGTGGTTTGGGGTTTTTTTTGCTGTAATTTTTTAATCAGCAGCTGCCAGGGATTTGATGTACCGTGGAGCCTGCATTTCCAACACCTGGAGAGGCTGGGTTGCTCTCCAGCCTCCTGCGAACAAAAGGAGTCCTCCAGCCAGTCCGTGGGATCACGAGGTGGGAGCCTACCTATCCAGTCATAAATCAGCAGCAGCCTCATTGTTCTGCTCCAGGTTAGCACACAAAGAGGGTTTTATAACCGTGGCTGCTCTGAAGGCGGGTGGAGTGCCCGGCAGCACGCAGGGAATCCGGAGAGGTTTGTGATCCTCTCGTCCTGCTGCGCTCAGTGTCAGGCGTTGTCTTGGAGCGGCTGTGCGATGGACGGCACGCAGGGCTCCTGCGGCCAGCGCTGCGACTCGCAGCGCTCTGCATCGTGCCGCTGCATGCAGCTTCCGCACACCAGCCTGTCCCGCACGGAGACCCGAGTGCTCCTTTTCCCTTTCTCTGAGGACAAACTTTCTGCTTTTCCGTTCTGTTCTTTATCCACAGCTTGTGAAGTGGAACAGAGATGGTGGCTTGACTCTGGGGTTTTTTTAAATCTCTTTTTTTCCCCTTTGTCTTCCCCCCCCCTTTTTCCTTTTCTTTCCCCCTTTCCTTTCTTTGTCTATTTTTCCTTCCCCCTTCCCCCTTCCCCCTTCCCCCTTCCCCTTCCCCCTTCCCCCTTCCCCCTTCCCCCTTCCCCCTTCCCCCTTCCCCCTTCCCCCTTCCCCCTCCCCTTCCCCCTCACCCTTCCCCTTCCCAAACTTTCCCAAACCTTCCTTCCTGTCCCTTCCCAAACCTTCCCTTCCCCCTTTCCTTTCCCCTTTCCCCTTCTCCTTTCTCCTTTCCCCTTCCTTCCCTTCTCCTTTCCCCTTCCCCTCCTTCCCATTTCCCTTCTCTTTCCCTTTCCCCTTTCCTTTCCCTCTCCTTTCCTTTTTCCCGTGAAGAACGAGCCTTGATTAACGACGAGTTTCTGTTCACCAGTGTTCTTTCTTTTAAAAGGCAAAACCTGTTCTCTCTCTCCATGGAAGATGACAGATTGACAGCCCTGGGAGACTGAAAGCCCTCTGTTTATCCCCAGTACAGGCAGAGCACAACCAGTAAAAATGCACCTTTCAGGGAGCTGCCCTGCCAGGGTGTTCCAGCCATGATCTCCATGGCCAGGCAATCGCTCAGGACCCTGGAGGTGATTTCAGTCACCCAGGCTACGTGGTCCTTTGTCTTTGCCAAAGCTACCCACCACTGTGCCAGCAATCTCTGTCATCTGGATGTCTGGGAACATTAGCTTTCACTTCGTGGTCATCACATGGTAGTCACTTTCATTTAGGACTGATCTAGTCCAAATTCAAACTGCTTCAGAGCTTAAATGCTTTAAAGTCTGCCTGCCAGTCACCTGAGCCTTCCAGCTTACAATCACAGAATCACAGAATGCAGCAGGTTGGAAGGGACCCTCAAAGGTCATCTTGTCCACCCATCCTGTACTGAGCCCCAGCAAGTCTGACCTTGAATGTCCCCAGGGATGGGGCCTCCACCACCTCCCTGGGCAACCTGTTCCAGAGTTGAAATGCTGCTCTAAGGTCTTCCTGGAGCCTTCTCTTGTCTAGGCTGAACAGCCTCTACTCTCCCAGCCTGTCCCCATAGGAGAGGTGCTCCAGCCCTCTGATCATCTTCATGGCCTCCTCTGACCCTACTCCAACAGGACCATGTTCTTCTCATGTTGAGGACACAGCACTGCAGGTGATGTCTCACCAGAGCAGAGGGGCAGGATCCTCTCTCTCCAGCTCTGGCCACACTGCTTTGGATGCAGCTCAGGCTGCCCTTGACCTTCTGTGCTCCTGTCCAGCTACTCCCCCACCAGCACCCCCAAGTCCTTCTCTGCAGTGCTGCTCCCAACCTCATCATCCCCCAGCCTGGACTGGCTATGAGGATTGCCCTGACACAGGTGCAGGGCCTTGTTGAACCTCATGAGGTCCACCTGGGCACAAATTCACCTAATTCCTCAATGTCTTGTTTCCAGTCACCTGAGCCTTCCAGCCTCCCTGAGTGCCCCTTGTTTGAAAGAAAAAGAAAGGTTAGAGTTTGCTGTTGATGTCTGGGGAAAGAGACCTAAGCTGATGCTGCATGGAGGTGTTCAAAAAGGGATTGGTTGTGGCACTTGGTGCCATGGTTTAGTAGTCATGAGGTGCTGGGTGACAGGTTGGATTTGAGGATCTCTGAGGTCTTTTCCAACCTTATTGATTCTCTAGGGCTGAGCACATTGATTTCAGTGCTTTGGTGCCTCTTTGAAACTAATGGAGGCACACCCTGAGCTTTTTGTGACTCTTCTTGCATGGCTGTAAAATTCAGTGAGTTCAGAGGGGACAGCTGGGGGAGCAGCCTGGGGGGAGGTTAACAGCGATCTGCACCGTGGTTATTGCCAGAGATTTCCACAGATGAGGATGAGGAGGATTACAAAATGCTTCAGCACCATTTTGGGCAGTGGTACACAGGAAATGTACATGAGGAGGTGCTGCTAATGATCAGCCTCTCAGCACATTCCCCTTTCAAGGAAGCCCAAATGAAACCAACGCTGTGTGGTGGGGACAGGAGGGGGAACACATTGGTTGGAGGTACGTCTGTCTCAGGGCAGGCGTTGGTGAGGCAGAGGAGGAGACTGCAAAACAGAAAGAGACCTGGGGGTGCTGATTGACAGCCACTTAAACATGAGCCTGCAGTGTGCCCAGGGGGCCAAGAGGGCCAAGGGCATCCTGGCCTGCATCAGGAATAGTGTGGCCAGCAGGAGCAGGGAAGTCATTGTGCCCTGTACGCTGCACTGGTTAGGCCACACCTTGAGTCCTGTGTCCAGTTCTGGGCCCCTCAGTTTAGGAAGGACATTGAGAGACTTGAAGGTGTCCAGAGAAGGGCAACAAGGCTGGGGAGAGGCCTTGAGCACAGCCCTGTGAGGAGAGGCTGAGGGAGCTGGGGTTGCTTAGCCTGCAGAAGAGGAAGCTCAGGGGAGAACTCATTGCTGTCTACAACTCCCTGAAGGGAGGTAGTAGCCAGGTGGGGGTTGGTCTCTTCTCTCAAGCAACCAGCACCAGAACAAGAGGACACAGTCTCAAGCTGCACCAGGGGAAGTTTAGGCTGGAGGTGAGGAGGAAGATCTTCACAGAAAGAGAGAGTCATTGGCCATTGGAATGTGCTGCCCAGGGAAGTGGTGGAGTCCCCATCCCTGGAGGTGTTCAAGAGGGGATTGGATGTGGCACTTGGTGCCATGGTTTAGTCATGAGGTCTGTGGTGACAGGCTGGACTTGATGATCTTTGAGGTCTCTTCCAACCTTGGTGATTCTGTGATTCTGTGAGGCAGGAATACTCTTGTGATCAAAGAGAGGCAGAAAGCAAGCAAGCAAAAACATGCAGAAGAAAGAAAGGTGACCAGAGAAACACAGAATCACAGAGTGGTTTGGGTTGGAAGGGACCTTAGAGATCACCTAGCTCCAGCCTGATCTTTCTTTATGCCATTTAGAACTCAGAAAGTGAGTTTAGGTTTATGGGAGTGTGGTGAATTTTAGTCAGGGATCTGCATGCAGCTCAAGTGAATCACACTTCTGTTATTGAGGTTTTTTTGCTGGTTTTGGTTTTGTTTGGTGGTGGTTGTTGGCTTTTTTTACCCCTCTGAAAATAAGTTTCTGTAGAGGCTTGGCTGCAGAAATTACTGAGGGGACATTTGGTCTTTGGGAACATGTGGGGAAGTGCTACCTTGCAGTGCTGTGGTGGCAGCATATGATTAATATTGCAATTAATAGCTCATGTTTCTCCCCTGTGCACCCAGACACTGAGCTGTCTGAAACCTGATTCAAGAGATCTTGCTGCAGCTGCAGTCTTCTTGGTACAACTCCCCTGTGCTTTTACAACACCTCCACTAATATTTCAATGCTGTTTTATTCTCAAAGTCTCCAAATCTTGTGTTGGGATGGCTTGGTTGGTTGGTTTTCTCTTCCCCCTTCCCCCTTCCCCCTTCCCCCTTCCCCCTTCCCCCTTCCCCCTTCCCCCTTCCCCCTTCCCCCTTCCCCGTTTTCTACAAACAAGAATTCACAGGATGTTAGGGGTTGGAAGGGACATCCAGAAATCATTCAGTCCAACCCCCCTGCCAAAGCAGGGGCACCTAGGCCAGGTCACACAGGAATGCATCCAGATGGGGCTTGAAAGTCTCCAGAGAAGGAGGCTCCACAACCCCTCTGGGCAGCCTGCTCCAGAAGTGTCTCCTTGTGCTGAGATGGAATCTCCTGTCTTGTAGCTATTGTTCCTTGTCCTGAGCACCACTGCAAAGAGCCTGGCACCTTCTTCTTCACACCCACCCCTCAGATATTGATAGACATTGATCAGATCCACTCTCAGCCTTCTCTTCTCCAGGCTGAACAGCCCCAGGGCTCTCAGTCTCTCTTCACAGGAGAGATATTCAGGTCCCTTCATCATCCTCATAGCCTCCTCTGGACTCTCTCCAGCAGGTCTCTCCTGAACTGGGGTGCCCAAAACTGGACACAGTGTTCCAGGTGTGGTATCACCAGGACAGAGCAGGGCATTTGCTGCAAGGATGTGAATATTCTCTCCCCATTGATGCTGGTCTACCTAACACCCAGCTCTGCTATTTCTGAACAGCCAGACTGGATGCTGGAGCATGGCAGAGGTTCCCTCTGTCCTCCAAGGCAAGGTGGGAATTCATACCATGACACACTGAAAGGGAGGGCATTGAGGGAAGTGTTTAAGAAGGGACTGGATGGGGTGCTTGGTGCCATGGTTTAGTTGATTAGATGGTGCTGGGTGATAGGTTTGACTGGATGATCTCTGAGGTCTTTTCCAACCTGGTTAATTCAATTCCTGGTTAATGCAATCCAATGCAATTGCATTGCATTGCATTGCATTGCATTGCATTGCATTGCATTGCATTGCATTGCATTGCATTGCATTGCATTCCATTGCATTGCATTGCATTGCATTGCATTGCATTCCATTGCATTGCATTGCATTGCATTGCATTGCATTGCATTGCATTGCATTGCATTGCATTGCATTCCATTGCATTCCATTGCATTGCATTGCATCCATTGCATTGCATTCCATTGCATTGCATTGCATTGCATTGCATTGCATTCCATTGCATTGCATTGCATTCCATTCCATTCCATTCCATTCCATTCCATTCCATTCCATCCATTCCATTCCATTCCATTCCACTCTACTCTACCTCTATTCTTTGCAAAATCTTTCCACACAGTCCTGGAGCCTGCACAAGCTTAAACATTTCACATATATGGCTGATGGAGAATTTTGACACTGCTTTCATGTGCTGGAGCATTTTGACTATCATTGAGTCACAGAATGGCTTAGGTTGGGAGGGACCTCACTGATTATCAGGCGCTGGCACAGGTTGCCCAGGGAGGTGGTGGAAGCCTCCTGCCTGGAGGTGTTTGCAGCCAGGCTGGAGGTGGCTGTGAGCAACCTGCTGCAGTGTGAGGTGTCCCTGGCCATGGCAGGGGGGTTGGAACTGGCTGATCCTTGAGGTCCCTTCCAACCCTGACAATTCTGTGATCATCTACATCTACTGATCAGGCTGCCCAGGGAGGTTGTGGTGTCTCTTCCTCTGGAGATATTCAAAACTCACCTGGATGTGTTCCTGTGTGATCTGGTGTAGGTGACCCTGCTCTGGCAGGGGGGTTGGACTGGATGAGCTTTTGTGGTCCCTTCCAGCCCCTGAAATTCTGTGATGCTGTGAAATTCTGTGATACTCCAACCCCCCTGCCATGGGCACATGGGCAGGGACACTTCTTGAGTAGGCTCAGCTTCTCAAGGCCTCATCCAAGCTATTATAGGTTGGACTCGATGATGGAATGGAATGGAATGGAATGGAACACAATACAATGGAATGGAATGGAATGGATTGGCATGGAATGGAATAGAATCGAATAGAAAGGAATAGAATAGAATTGAATGGAATGGAATACAATACAATGGAATGGAATGGAATTGATTGGCATGAAATGGAATAGAATAGAAAGGAATAGAATGGAATGGAATGGAATGGATTGGCATGGAATGGAATAGAATAGAATAGAAAGGAATAGAATGGAATGGAATGGATTGGCATGGAATGGAATAGAATAGAAAGGAATAGAATGGAATGGAATGGATTGGCATGGAATGGAATAGAATAGAATAGAAAGGAATAGAATGGAATGGAATGGAATGGATTGGCATGGAATGGAATAGTAAGGAATAGAATAGAGTAGAATGGAATGGAGTGGAATGGAATGGAACCAACCAGGTTGGAAAAGACCTCAGAGATCATCAAGTCCAACCTATCACCCAACACCACCTAATCAACTAAACCATGGCACCAAGCACCCCATCCAGTCTCTTCCTGAACACCTCCAGGGATGGGGACTCCACCACCTCCCTGGGCAGCACATTCCAGTGGCCAATCTCTCTTGCTATGAAGAACTTCTTCCTCACCTCCAGCCTAAACGTCCCCTGGTGCAGCTTGAGACTGTGTCCTCTTGTTCTGCTGCTGGGTGCCTGGGAGAAGAGCCCAACCCCCACCTGGCCACAACCTCAAGGTCTTTTCCACCCTGGCTAATTCTGTATTCTGTATGAAGAACACGAAGGAGCTTTCTGGAAGGACATTTAATTACCAAGTAGTGCAGATTCAGGAGATCTGGGATTATTTTCTTTTTATTGAATTGATTTTTTTTTTTAGGGGGGGAGTAAGTTTGCTGAGGGTTTAGCTCATCAGCTGCAAGCTTTTTAAAGTGGCTCCCTGAGAAATATGCAAGATCCAGGCTGTGAATTTCCTCCTCCTCCTCCTCCTCCTCCTCTCCACCGCCGGGTGGGTTTTCTTCCTGCTCGAACGGGCAGCACAAATATCTCCATGGCTCATCTGTGAACACCATGTCCTACCAGGAGAGAAATCTCTCCTCTCAGTAACTGAGCAAAAAAAACAAGAAGAAAGAGAAAAAGGACTTGCTCTGTTTCCAGTTCCATGTGCTATCATGTGATCATGAGGCTGTTAGTTGGGGGAAAGCCCTGCTGGTTTTCAGTCTCCTAATCACAGTGCTTACTCAGTTGTCTGCTGAAATGTTCTTGGGTCCCCAGGGCCATTTTCATACACCACCAAACTCAGCAGCAAATATTTTCATGTCTTATTTAAATTGCCACCAGCACACACACAAGCTCTCTGGGTGGTGAGGGGTTTTTTTTGGGTGCTTGCTGCTGTTGTTGGCTATTTGGAACCTTCTCCATCGGCTCGCTTCGAATCCCAGCCATAAATTTAGTCCAAGCAGCAGCATCTGAAGTGTCTGCACCTCATCTTTCCCAGCCATTTTGGCAGCTATGCATCCCCCATACCATATGGCATGGCGCTCTCGACGTGAAGCTGCAGCTTTTCTTCCTCTGCCCAGTAATTGTTCTCCTTCCTATTGAAAGAGAAAGGCACAAAGAACAGGTAGGGCAGGGGCAAGCAGTCTTTGGCATGTCACTGAATCCTTGCTGTCTGTTCAAACCCCACCTAAACTTGCAGTTCCCTTGACAGAGCACGTAGGAAGGCCTCCCTCCATCTGCTGTTTGTGCTGATGAGATGCCAAATGTCTTTACAGATACTCTCAGAGAAAAGGAAGGAAATGCAATTACAGGAATCATGCTCTTAAAAGCACCATTTGGGGGGGGGTGGAATTAGAGTGAAGTGATTTTTGTAGGTACTAGATCACCTCAGAGAATGATTACAAATGATGTTCATTTCCAACAGGAAAGAGTGAGAACTGATTTTTCTATACCTATTTTTATATAGAAAAGATGCAAAGCAAGTTAAAAATCCAAGAGTGTGGCCAGCAGGAGCAGGGAAGTCCTTGTGCCCTGTGCTCAGCACTGCTGAGGCCACACCTTGAGTCCTGTGTCCAGTTCTGGGCTCCTCAGTTTAGGAAAGATGTTGAGATGCTGCAATGTGTCCATGAGTCAAAGAATCCATGAAGAGAAGGGACGAGAAGAGAAGGGACGAGACGAGGTTGGGAGAGACCTTCAAGATCATTGTGTCCAACCTATCAACTAATCCAACACCACCTAATCAACTAACCCATGGCACCAAGCACCCCATCCAATCTCCCCCTGAACACCTCCAATGATGGTGACTCCACCACCTCCCCGGGCATCCCATTCCAATGGGCAATCTCTCTGTGTAGAACTTCTTCCTAACCTCCAGCCTAAACCTCCTCTGGCCCAGCTTGAGACTGTGTCCTCTTGTTCTGGTGCTGGGTACTTGAGACCAACCTCCACCTGGCTACAACCTCCCTTAAGGTAGTTGTAGAGAGCAAGAAGGTCTCTCCTGGGCCTCCTCTTCTCCAGGCCAAGCAACCCCAGCTCCCTCAGCCTCTCCTCACAGGGCTGTGCTCCAGACCCCTCCCCAGCTTTGTTGCCCTTCTCTGGACTCGCTCCAGCAAGTCAACCTCCTTCCTAAACTGAGGAGCCCAGCACTGGACACAGGACTCAAGGTGTGGCCTAACCAGTGCAGTGTACAGGGGCACAATGACCTCCCTGCTCCTGCTGGCCACACTCTTCCTGATGCAGGCCAGGATGCCATTGGCCCTCTTGGCTGCCTGGGCACACTGCAGGCTCATGTTCAGCCTACCATCGACCAGTACCCTCAGGTCCCTCTCTGCTGATCTCCAGCCACTCTGACCCCAGTCTGTAGCACTGGTTCTGGTTGGAAAAGTCCTCTAAGATCACTGAGTCAAGTCATCATCCTAAGACCATGATGACCACTAAACCACATCCCACAGTGCCATGGCCACAGGTTTCTTTAACACCTCCAGGGATGGGGACTCCACCACCTCCCTGGGCAGCCTCTTCTGATCCCTGACCACTCCTGCAGCAAAGACATTTTTCCTAGTCTCCAACCTAACCTTCCCCTGGCACAATTTCAGGCATGCCCAGGGAGGTGGTGGAGTCACCGTCACTGGAGGTCTGTGAGAAAAGCTTGGATGTGGCACTTGGTGCCAGGGTTTAGCTGATGTGGTGGTGCTAAGTCATAAGCTGGACTTGATGATCTCAGAGGTCTTTTCCAGCCACAACAGTTCTGTGATTCTGTGATTCTGTGATTTTCTCTCCTTCTATCACCTAATACTAGGAAAAAGAGACCAACCCCCACTTCACTCCAACCTCCTTCCAGGGAGTTGTAGCGAGTCATGAGGTCTCCCCTCAGCCTCCTTGTCTCCTGACAACTGCCTCAGCTCCCTCAGCCACTCCTCACAAGAGCTGTTCTCTAAGTGTCCATCGTCCTCTGCTCATTCAGCTGTTGTCATTCTTGCCTTTAAACTGAAACAGCTTAGCACAGAGCAAGCAAATAGCTTTTATCAAGCCTAATTCAACCCAGCAGAGCCAACTGCCTTTACTTTAACGAGAGGAGCAGTGCTGGAAACGCTGCACAGAAGAGGAATCTTCAAATCATCTCAACTATTTGCCTCAGCCTGATCCAGGCCAGCTTTAGAGAGTGGCATTGTATTGTTAGCTGTATTCATGCAGATGTGCTTCCAAAACAACAGCAAATTGTTCCAAAGGCCACTTGGCTTGTCCTGCTTGTTTGTGATGTGCTGCTATGGGCTTAGAGCACTTCCTTAGGGGCTGCAGTGACAATCACACCATTTTTATCACTGCCTCCACACCAAAACAGCCAAAGCCAATCAGCTGACATCAGCTGGCATTTTGCTCGACCTTTTTATGTTTGTTTGTTACCACACAGAAATAAAGGGATCAGTATTGGGCCCTATCCTGTTCAATATCTTTATTGATGATCTGGAGGAGGGCATTGAGTCCATCATCAGTAAATTTCCAGCTGACAGCAAGCTGGGGGCAGGAGTTGATCTGTTAGAGGGTAGGAGAGCTCTGCAAGAGGGACCTTGCCAGGCTGGACAGATGGGCAGAGGCCAAGGGCAGGAGATTGAACACATCCAAGTGCCAGGTTCTGCACTTTGGCCACAACAACCTCATGCAGTGCTACAGGCTGGGGTCAGAGTGGCTGAGAGCAGCCAGGCAGAGACGGACCTGGGGGTGCTGGTTAACAGCAGCTGAACATGAGCCAGCAGTGTGACCAGGTGGCCATGAAGGGCAATGGCATCCTGGCCTGCATCAGGAACAGTGTGGCCAGCAGGAGCAGGGAAGTCATTGTGCCCTGTGCTCAGCACTGGTTAGGCCACACCTTGAGTCCTGTGTCCAGTTCTGGGCCCCTCAGATTAGGAAAGATGTTGAGCTGCTGGATGGTGTCCAGAGAAGGGCAAGGAGGCTGGGGAGGGGTCTGGAGCACAGCCCTGTGAGGAGAGGCTGAGGGAGCTGGGGTTGCTTAGCCTGGAGAAGAGGAGGCTCAGGGGAGACCTTCTTGCTCTCTCCAACTCCCTGAAGGGAGGTTGTAGCCAGGTGGGGGTTGGTCTCTTCTCCCAAGCACCAAGCAGCAGAACAAGAGGACACAGTCTCCAGCTGTGCCAGGGGAAGTTTAGGCTGGATGTTAGGAAGAAGTTCTTCCCAGTAAGAGAGATTGTCCACTGGAATGTGCTGCCCAGGAAGGTGATGGAGTTGCCATCACTGGAGATGTTTAGGAAGAGACTGGATGGGGCCCTTGGTGCCATGGTTTAGTTGGGTGCTGGGTGGTAGGTTGGACTTGATGATGCCAAAGGTCTTTCCCAACCTGGTGAATTCTGTATTCTGTATGAGAAGCAGGAGATTGATGGAGTTGTATAGAGAGGTTCCTTTCCCATTCACAACCCTGAAACACACTCTTAAAAGCATCAAGCTGAAGGAGAGCCTCTGAGAACCAAACTGGCTTTGTGAGGCATAGGTGAGGCATTTTCTGTGTTCTCAGATCTAGGTGTAAATTGAAACAGAGTTAAACTAGCAAGAGCAAACAGGAAAGAGAATTAAAACACTATGTCTTTGTTGTTTCATTTCCTTTACCACGGAGTGCAATCAATACTTTACAACAGGGTTAATATGGTCTCTTCAAACATGCTATTATTCTTTCAAAATAGCACAATAACTTTATTAGTTATGCTGTCTGCAGCCTTCTCCAGTGTGACAGGATTGTGTGGGTGTGCAGATTGGAAGTAATTTTCTTGGTGCCCTCTGTTGGGAGTATTATCCCCCGGCGCTGACAATAGCAGCTCGCACCACACAGCTGCACCAAATTGGAGTGGGGGAAGTTCTAATTCTAATTAGTATAATTAACACAAACAGCAACAACCAAAAAAAAAGGGTCCCACACTGGGAGACTGAGAGTCACTGTTTCTGCTTAGTAGCTACTCAATATTCAGATTCCACATCTGCTGATCTTTTGCTGTTCAAGCCAGGTTGTAGTGGTTGATTCATTAATTCCTCCCCCCCTCTGCCCTTAGCTTCAGGGACATTCAGGTGGCTCTGAAAGGTATTTTAAAACATAGCCTAGAGGCTGATCTGGTAGCTGTTTGTTTGTGTTCCTTCCTGTACCTTGCATCTGTTTCATAAGCAAATAGGTGTGAGTCAGTGCTGGCCCCCGTTTGGTGCAGCGGTGCCTCCTGCTTTTGGCTGCAGAGGAGTTGTGTGCTCATCAGGTGAGAGGAGACTGCTTCCTCTGCAAGGGAATCATAGAATCAGCCAGCTTGGAAAAGACCTCAGAGATCATCAAGTTCAACCTAGTACTTAATACCCAACACCTCCTGACAACTAAACCATGGCTCCAGGAGCCACATCCAAGCCCTTCTTGAGCACCTCCAGGGATGGGGACTCCACCACCTCCCTGGGCAGCACATTCCAGTGGCCAATCTCTCTTGTTGGGAAGAACTTTCTCCTCACCTCCAGCCTCAATTTCCCCTGGCACAGCTTGAGACTGTGTCTTCTTGTTCTGCTGCTGGGTGCCTGGGAGAAGAGACCAACCCCCACCTGGCTACAACCTCCCTTCTGAGCAGGTCTAGGAATAATCCATGTCACCACTGCTCCCAATGCCTCCAGCAAATCACAGAATTGTGTCAGTTGGAAAAGACCCCCAAGATCATCCAGTCCAGACACCAACCTGTGTCTAGTTTTGGGGCCCTCACTACTAAAGAGATATTGAGGTGCTGGAGGAGGTCCAGAGAAGGGCAATGAATCTGGGAAAGGATCTGGAGAACAGGGCTGTGGAGGAGCAGCTGAGGGAGCTGGGGTCATTTAGTCTTCAGAAGAGGAGGCTGAGGGGAGACCTCATTGCTCTCTACAGCTCCCTGCAAGGAGCTTGCAGTGAGGTGGAGGTTGGCCTCCTCTATCCAGTATCAGGTGATAGAAGGAGATGGAATGGCCTGAAATTGTGCCAGGGAAGGGTTAGGTTGGAGATTAGGAAAAATGTCTTTGCTGCAGGAGTGGTCAGGGACTGGCAGAGGCTGCCCAGGGAGGTGGTGGAGTCCCCAGCCCTGGAGGTGTTCAGGAAACCTGTGGCCATGGCAGTGTGGGACATGGCTGATGGTCAATGGTTGGTCTTTGGGAGGAGAAGAAGAATGCCTGAAAACTTCTTGTTTGAGAAGATTTGAATATCCCAGTGAGTCCCTCCAGAAGTGGCTTGGATCCCATGGTTTCAGGGACAATCATCCTGGCTAACTTGTCAATAGCTTAATCCTGGGCTGAATTTCTCTATCTTTATTAAGCTTGCTCCAGTCTCAATATTTCAACCATGACTATTTTCTGCAGACAACTATTTCTGCTGGCAATCCAGGGTGCCAGCATCCTGACAGAACAGTTCTTCATTTGTCTTTGATCATACACATCACCAAGGTAAACAGGCAGAAATGGGATGTGCTTGATCACAGTGAGAAGAACCTTAGCTGCAAGTAGTTCGTAGGATCACAGGTTGTCAGAGGTTGGAAGGGACCCAAAGAGATCATCAAGTCCAATCCCCTGCCAGGGCAGGACCATACAGTCTAGCTCAGGTCACAGAGGAACACATCCAGGCAGACTTTGACAGTCTCCAGAGAAGGAGACTCCACAGCCTCTCTGGGCAGCCTGTTCCAGTGCTCTGTGGCCCTTACATTAAAGAAGTTGCCCCTTGTGTTGAGGTGGAACCTCCTGTGCTGCAGCTTGCATCCATTGCTCCTTGTCCTACCCCAGGGAGCAAGTGAGCAGAGCCTGTCCCTTCCCTCCTGGCCCCCAGCCCTCAGATATTGATAAAGATTTATTAAATCCCCTCTCAGTCTTCTCTTTTCCACACTAAACAGCCCCATGTCCCTCAGCCTCTCCTTATAAGGCACATGCTCCAGTCCCCTAATCAATCCTCAGTCCCCTAATCAACCCTCCTAGCCCATCCTCATAGTTGCATCTGTGTAGCAAAGTGCTACTCAGCACCACTGCACTGTGCAAAGCCATAGCAGCATTCAGTGAACAAAGGTGCAAGCTGTAGACCTGGCCTTTGTGGACAAGATATGGCAGAAGTCATAATGTGAGGGGGGATTAGTGAACTGAGAAAGCAGAGCTGTGTTGCTGGTGCTTAGGAAAATGGCAAGAGTGGAGGGAAAAGTTATCTTTTGCAATTAGGTCTGTGTTGGGCAACCCAGGCTGCCTCACCTGCCAGAGTCAGAAGTGGTCATATCTGCACCAAGTGATAATTTTTCTATCCCTTTTCTTGTCAAGATTGAGTCAATCACCATGTGACAGACCACCCATGTGTAAAAAGATAGATGTCTGGTGGGAGCTGATATGGAACCTACAGATGGGCTTAGTGGCTTTGAAAAGCAAGTAATTTCCCATTAATACTTCCCAGAGAGGATAAGGTCCTGGTGCCTTCCAGAGGAGCTGTAGTTAGGTCATTACATGAGGCCTGAGATACTGCAGCTGATAACTGTGCCAGCTGCAGGCTTATACCAAATTGCCCTTTCATCTTTCAGTCTGCCTTTATGTCTGGATATGGAGCTGAATGGATCACTCCTGGCAATTAATTGTCAACATATTAGCTGCAGGAGATGCTCATCATTTCTTCTCCTTCCCTCAGCCTCTCTTCAGATGTCCATCATTAATAGTCAACTGGGTTATAGCATCATGCACTTACACTTAGGTGCTGTACAAACAAGACCACAAACCCACAAAGCATAGAAGCTAAACAAAGAGAGGATTAATGACCTCATTCCCCTGGTCTGATTCTCTGCAACTACAACTACTTTTCAGTGCAGGAATTTGGGTTCTGCAGCCTAACTCTTCCTCAGAGGTTTCTGCTTCAGGCTATGTGCCCCAAGCACATGTGTTTCCTCAGCTACTGTGGGATGAGGCAGGTGTAACATTTGCTGTCCAGAATCATAACATCATAGAATTGTTTCAGTTGGAAATTACCTACAAGCTCATCAAGTCCAGTGATCAACCTAAGACCACCATGGCCACTAAATCCAAACTGCTCTGCCTGCACATTCCTTCAACACCTCCAGGGATGGGGACTCCACCACCTCCCTGGGCAGCCTCTTCCAATCCCTGACCACTCTCACACCAAAGAATTTTTTGCTTCCTTAAGCTTTCCCTGGCACAATTTGAGGCCATTTCCTCTTGTTCTATCAGTTAATAACAAGGAGAAGAGACCATCCCCCAACTCACTGCAACCTCCTTTCAGGGAGCTGTAGAGAGCAATGAGGTCTCCCCTCAGCCTCCTCCTCTGAAGACTAAACAATCCCAGCTCCCTGTGCTGCTCCTCTCCAGCCCTGTTCTCCAGAGCCTTCCTCAGCTTTGTTGCCCTTCTCTGGACCTGCTCTAGCACCTCAAAGTCCTTCCTGGAGTGAGGGCCCCAAAACTGAATACAGGACTTAAGGTGTGGCCTCACCCATACAGAGTCCAGGGGCACCATCACTGCCCTGGTCCTGCTGGCCACACTCTTGCTGATCCAGACCAGGATGCTGTTGGCCTTCTTGGCCACCTGGGCACACCCTGGCTGATGTTCAGATGGCTGTAGCCCCTTTTTGTGTGAAAGGAGCAGATGTTGGTCAGTTAGAGGGCAGAAGGGATCTGCAGAGGGACCTCAACCGACTGGACAGATGGGCAGAGGCCAACAGGATGGCATTCAACAAGTCCAAGTGCCAGGGGTTGCACTTTGGCCACAGCAACCCCAGGCAGAGCTACAGGCTGGGGTCAGAGTGGCTGAGAGCTGCCAGGCAGAGAGGGACCTGGGGGTGCTGATTGACACTGCCTAAACATGAGCCAGCAGTGTGCCCAGGTGGCCAAGAAGGCCAAGGGCATCCTGGCCTGCATCAGGAATAGTGTGGCCAGCAGGAGCAGGGAAGTCCTTGTGCCCTGTGCTCAGCACTGCTTAGGCCACACCTTGAGTCCTGTGTCCAGTTCTGGGCTCCTCAGTTTAAGAAGGACATTGAGAGACTTGAAGGTGTCCAGAGAAGGGCAAAGAGGCTGGGGAGGGGTCTGGAGCACAGCCCTGTGAGGAGAGGCTGAGGGAGCTGGGGTTGCTTAGCCTGGAGAAGAGGAGGCTCAGGGGAGACCTTCTTGCTCTCTGCAACTCCCTGAAGGGAGGTTGTAGCCAGGTGGGGGTTGGTCTCTTCTCCCAAGCACCCAGCACCAGAACAAGAGGACACAGTCTCCAGCTGTGCCAGGGGAGGTTTAGGCTGGAGGTGAGGAGAAAGTTCTTCCCAGAGAGAGTTGTCAGCCACTGGAATGTGCTGCCCAGGGAGGTGGTGGAGTCCCCATCCCCGGAGGTGTTCAAGAGGGGATTGGATGTGGCACTTGGTGCCGTGGTCTAGTCATGAGGTCTGTGGTGACACGTTAGACTTGATGATCTTTGAAGTCTCTTCCAACCTTGGTGATTCTGTGTGATTCTGTGTGATGTGTCACAGATGAATATTGCTCAATGTCAAGAATCTGAAACCTTCATTTGAGGTCCAGTAGTTCATCTGTGGATTTTTTTCCCAAGTGTTTCTTGCATGAACCCTTGCCCTGAGTTAATGAGGAAGAATCAGCTGATCTGAAGCAGAATAACTGTGTGAAGTCCTCCTTGCTATGGATCTCATAATAAATGAATTGTTCCCTAGGAACTACAGAGAACAGAGAGAGAGCTGGTTCCACAAAAGGGAAGAATTGAGAATGTAGAAGAATTAAAGGTACACAGGCACCCATACACACATTTTCTTGCAGGAATTGTCAGGAACTTTGGAGTGAGAGACTGGGTTGTTTGCAGGAGTTGTAAATAGATAGGACACCATAAAAAGCTGGGAGCTGGAAGAAAAGGGAAAAAAAACTAACTAGGTTTTCCAAAGGGTTGGAAGGACATGAAACAGGAGTGAATAGCAAGACATGGGAATGAAGGAAGATGATGGCAGAAGTGCGGGGGTTGGGCTTTTCCCTGCTGTGGAACTGGACATAGACTAGAACAAAATAGACTAAACTACACTAGATTGGAATAGAATAGAATAGAATAGAATAGAATAGAATAGAATAGAATAGAATAGAATAGAATAGAATAGAATAGAATAGAATGGAATGGAATAGAATAGAATTAATCAGGTTGGAAAAGACCTTCGGCATCATCAAGTCCAACCTATCACCCAGCACCATCTAATCAACTAAACCATGGCACCAAGGGCCCCATCCAGGCTCTTCCTAAACACTTCCAGTGATGGTGACTCCACCACCTCCCTGGGCAGCACATTCCAATGGGCAATCACTCTCTCTGTGAAGAACTTCTTTCTAAGACCAAGCCTAAACCTCCCCTGGCACAGCTGGAGACTGTGTCCTCTTGTTCTGCTGCTGGGTGCCTGGGAGAAGAGACCAACCCCCACCTGGCTACAACCTCCCTTCAGGGAGTTGTAGACAGCAAGAAGGTCTCCCCTGAGCCTCCTCTTCTGCAGGCTAAGCAACCCCAGCTCCCTCAGCCTCTCCTCACAGGGCTGTGCTCCAGACCCCTCACCTACTTTGCTGCCCTTCTCTGGACACCTTCCAGCAAGTCAACATCTTTCCTAAACTGAGGGGCCCAGAACTGGACACAGGACTCAATGTGTCCTAAGCAGTGCTGAGCACAGGGCAGAATGACTTCCCTGCTCCTGCTGGCCACACTATTCTTGATGCCTTGATGCCAGGATGCCTTTGGGCTTCCTGGCCACCCGGGCACACTGCTGACTCATGTTCAGCCTACTATTGACATCCAGTAAGGACTGAGGGACTGGGAACAAGAAGAGAGGAATGAGATAACTGCTGAGGGGAGAGGTCTAGAGAACTTAATCTGGGATAAAGAGGAAAGCAAAAGGCTGCAAAGATCTGTTTTGACAGAGTACTTCCCAAATGGAACAGGGCATTTGGAGGTGCCTCACTATAGGAGTGACCTGAACAAGCTGACCTTTAAGGGTCCCTTCCAACACGATGCAATCTGTGACATGGGGACATGGAGAGTGCTCTGCACCTGGGGTGTACACTGTAGGGGGGTGGAGGGCACTGCCCTCTAAAAGCAGAGCACAAGAAGTTTGGGAAGAGAGAGTTTTGTTCATGATTAATGAAGCAAATTGCAAGCCAAGTTCTGCCTGATTAGTCCTGTCAGAAACCTGGCTCTGGGTGCCCAGTGTTTGCCCTGCCCTAACCTGAGTGCCCAGGCTTTGCTGGTTGCTTCCCCTTCAACTGGTGTAGAGGAAATCAAAGCATTAGGTGAGAAGTGTTAAAGTGCCTCTAATTACACTGCATTTACACCTCAGCCTGACAGAGGTCACACAGGTAATAAAAACCACCAAACATTCTTGTGGGATTTCTGTGGGTTTAATCTCCTGAAGTGGCTGCTTGCATGGCCCTCTGTCAGAACACAGCTGGCTGGAGCAGGAAGTTATCACCAGCTATTATCACAGAATCACAGAACTGTTAGGGTTGGAAGGGACCTCAAGAAGCTTCCAGTCCCAACCCCCCTGCCATAGGCAGGGACACCTCACACTGCAGCAGGTTGCTCACAGCCACATCACCAGTTCTCACTACCTGATGCTAGCAGAAGAGAAGCATGCCTTGTCTACCTCACTGCACCAAAGTCACTCAGAGGAGTCTCAGCTGATAGTCAGAGAATCACAGAATGATTTGGGTTGGAAGGGACTCCAAAGAACATCCAGTTTCAAACTCCCTGCCACGGACAGGGACACCTCCCACTAGAGCAGGCTGATCAAGACCTGACCTTGAATACTTCCAGGGAGGTGGCATCCACAACTTCTCTGTTGTAAAGACATAAAGAATATCTTCCTAATGTCCAATCTAAATCTAGTTTAAAACCATTGCCCCTCACACTGTCACTACAAGCCCTTGTCAAAAGTCCCACCCCAGCTCTCCTGTAGTCCCCTCCAAGCTGCTGTAAGTTCTTCCTGGAGTTTTCTCTTCTCCAGGCTGAACAGCCCCAGCTCCCTCACCTGGTCACCTGAAGCAGACTCAGTAGGTGAGGCATGTCAGGGCAATCCCAAGCACCAAAATAGTCTGTGCAGGGACTGGTTTGAGAGAAGCCCCGAAGATAAGGACTTGGGGATGCAGCTGGAGGAGAAGCTCAACAGGAGCCAGCAGGGAGCACTTGCAGCCCAGAGAGCCAAGCAGAGCCTGGGCTGCAGCAAGAGAAGTGTGGCCAGCAGGGTCAGGGAAGGGATTCTGCCCCTCTGCTCCACTCTGCTGAGACCACAGCTGCAGCTCTGGGGTCAGTGCTGGAGCCTCTGTGCCAGGAAGGATCTGGAGGGGCTGGAAGGTGTCCAGAGCAGGGCCATGAGGATGAGCAGAGGGCTGGAGCTGCTCTGCTGTGAGGACAGACAGAGAGTTGGGGTTGTTCAGTCTGGAGAAGAGCAGACTCTGAGGAGACATTATTGTGGCCTTCCAGTATCTGAAGGGGGCTGCAAGAAAGCTGGGGAGGGAATTTTGAGGGTGTCAGGGAGTGATAGGACTGGGGGGGATGGAACAGAACTAGAAATGGGGAGATTGAGATTGGATGTTAGGAAGTTGTTCCCCATGAGGGTGGTGAGAGCCTGGCACAGGTTGCCCAGGGAGGTGGTGGCAGCCTCCTGCCTGGAGGTGTTTGCAGCTAGGCTGGAGGTGGCTGTGAGCAACCTGCTGCAGTGTGAGGTGTCCCTGGCCATGGCAGGGGGGTTGGACCTGGCTGATCCTTGAGGTCTCTTCCAGCCCTGACAATTCTATGTCCCCTTGATCCATCCCACCAACTCTGGAGATTTCCAGGATGTGTAGTGAAATACTTCATCCATTTAGCAGCGTGTGTGTTCCTCTGTGTCTTACACAGTGGTGGTGGAATGCTTTCTGCTCTGTTCCTCTTGCAATGGACAGGAATAAATAACTGTAGTCAGGAGCAGTAAAGATAGAAAAATAAAACTGTAGCTGGTGTGCCATGTGTTGATTTGCAGCTAGGATGCAGACTCTGCCTTCAGGAACGTCTGTGGGCAACAGCTCTGCTCTCCAGCTGCCATCACAGTTTGCTCTAGGGAACAAAAGGAAAATACATTTCTGGATCTGAGTTCATCTCAGGTAGGTGCTCCAGAGGGGCCAGTTCATAGAGTCATAGAATGGTACAGGTTGGAAGGGACTTGTGCAGATCATTGAGTCCAAGCCCCCCTGCCAGAGCAGGATCACCTAGGGCAGCTCACCGTATTCTGGCATGATGTGTTCTAAACACTTGTGCCAGTCACCAGTAAGGCTTCAGATCACAGCATCACAGTATCACCAAGGTTGGAAGAGACCTCAAAGATCATCAAGTCCAACCTGTCACCACAGACCTCATGACTGAACCATGGCACCAAGTGCCACATCCAATCCCCTCTTGGACACCTCCAGGGATGGGGACTCCACCACCTCCCTGGGCAGCACATTCCAATGACGAACGACTCGCTCAGTGAAGAACTTTCTCCTCACCTCCAGCCTAAACCTCCCCTGGCACAGCTGGAGACTGTGTCCTCTTGTTCTGGTGCTGGGTGACAGGGAGAATAGACCAACCCCCATCAGGCTACAACCTCCCTTCAGGGAGTTGTAGAGGGCAATGAGGTCACCCCTGAGCCTCCTCTTCTGCAGGCTAAGCAACCCCAGCTCCCTCAGCCTCTCCTCCCAGGGCTGTGCTCCAGACCCCTCCCCAGCCTCCTTGCCCTTCTCTGGACACCTTCAAGTCTCTCAATGTCCTTCCTAAACTGAGGGGCCCAGAACTGGACACAGGACTCCAGATGTGGCCTAACCAGTGCAGAGTAAAGCTTGTTATGTAGAACGCCACCATGCCAAGTGTTTGGGGTGTGCTCCCCATGAAACACACCTGATTTCTGACCCCTTGGCTTTAGATGCAGTAGCCACATGCCCCTGAATTTGCTGTCCTCACTGGGTATTGACTGTCCTTTAAAACTGACCAGGGAGTACTTCATGAAAGGAAGAAAATATTGAAGGAGGTAAATTAAGTGGCAAAAATGGAGGGAAGAACTTCCCAGAAGAGAAACTTCTATGCTGAGATTCACTGTGTTATAGGAAGTAGATTTAGAATAACCATCATCATCATAATCATCACAGAATGGCTTGAGTGGAAAAGGACCTTAAAGATCATCTAGTTCCAACCACCCCATCATGGGCAGGGACATCTCCTTCTAGAGCAGGTTGCTCAAAGCCTCACCCAACCTGGTTTCAAACACTTCCAGGGATGTAGACCACAATCTCCTGGGCAACCTGTTCCAGTGTCTCCTTGCCCTCACTGAACAGACCTTCTTCCTAATCTGCAGTCTCAGTCTCCCATGGTCTAGTTTCAAACCACTGCCCTTCATCTTATCACTGCAAAACCTTGTGGGGGTCCCTCACCAGCTCTTCTGTAGCCCATGGAAGGCTGCTCTAAGATCTCCCTGGAGCCTTCCCTTCTCCAGGCTGAGCAGCCCCAACTCTCCCAGCCTGTCCCCACAGGAGAGATGCTCAGCCCTCTGACCAGCTTCAGGGCACCCTGAAAGTGGATGTCCTGGTTCTGCAGCTGAGCTCATCACAGCCTTTCAAACCAACACAACTTTTAACTCTGTTGAAAGGTATTTCACAAGTGTCCTGCTCCAACAGATCAGCTTGAGAGAGGCTGTCCTATCACCACTAGCAGAAGTGCCCATCATGGAGGGCCTGTAAGAGCAGGTCTGCTTCTCTGGTGACTCAAAGAAAAGGATTTAATGTGTCAGAGGAAAGGATTTCATTCCACCCATTCAGAAAGTCAGAGACTTCTGAATAACCTGAACATGAAGCATGTAGGGGAGATGTCCTTTGTCTCATGCTAATGTTACAGCAAATGGACCCAGGCCTGCTTCATGAACCAAAATGGCCCTTGGTAAGTCCAATGCAGTATCATTCACAGGAAAATGTTCACTTTTTAACCTGTAGGCCTGGAATCATATTGTTACAGAATACAGAATTAACCAGGTTGGGAAAGACCTCAGAGATCATCAAGTCCAACCTATCACCCAGCACCATCTAATCAACCAAACCATGGCACCAAGGGCCCCATCCAGGCTCCTTTTAAACACTTTCAGTGATGGTGACTCCACCAACCCCCTGGGCAGCACATTCCAATGGCAAATCTCTCTTTCTGTGAAGAACTTCTTCCTAATATCCAGCCTAAACCTCCCCTGGCACAGCTAGAGACTGTGTCCTCTTGTTCTGCTGCTGGCTGCCTGGGAGAAGAGACCAACCCCCACCTGGCTACAACCTCCCTTCAGGGAGTTGCAGAGAGCAAGAAGGTCTCCCCTGAGCCTCCTCTTCTGCAGGCTAAGCAACCCCAGTTCCCTCAGCCTCTCCTCACAGGGCTGTGCTCCAGACCCCTCCCCAGCCTCCTTGCCCTTCTCTGGACACCTTCAAGTCTCTCAATGTCCTTCTTGACCTGAGGAGCCCAGAACTGGCCACAGGACTCAAGGTGTGGCCTAAGCAGTGCTGAGCACAGGGCACAAGGACTTCCCTGCTCCTTCTGGCCACACTCTTCCTGCTGCAGGCCAGGTTGCCATTCACTACATGAAGGTGATTCTATCAACTCTAAGTGTTAGGCAAGTCATGGGGATGACTGGATTCCCTCTGTTCAAACCAGGAAAAGCTGCAGCAACAGAGCTACTGCCTCTTGTCCTTTTGCCCCATCCCTGGTGACATTCAAGGTCAAACCTGATGGGGCCCTGAGCTAGCTGTTCTAGTTGGAGCTGTCCCTGCTGACTGCAGGGAGGTTGCAAAGAGGACCTTTGATGGTCCCTTCCAACCCAATGCCATCTGTGATTCCACCTGCTGTAAAGGAGATGCTGGTGTGAAACCACTTTCCTGCATCACTGGGGCTGAGAACTTCAATCTCTACAACCCAGGCAAGCAAAATGAAAGTTGCAGTCACTTGCTGCCCCTGACATACAAAATATGGTCCTTCATTAGGTGTTTATTTTTAGTGCCTGTACAATGCAACATGAGGGACTTAATGTTGCCATGGGAACTAAAACTTTCAATTCCTGACTTTTTTTTCTGCCTTTTTATTTTTCCCCCACTGAATTTTATTTTAAAAAGAAGTGTACAGAAATAATCATGGGGGGGGGGGGGGGGGGAAGGATTGGACACAACTCCAGCTAGTGACAGGCTGAGAGCTCGGGGGCTGCTCAGCCTGGAGAAGAGAGGGGCTCCAGGGAGACCTTAGAGCAGCCTTCCACTACCTGAAGGGGGCTGCAGGAGGGCTGGGGATGGGCTTGCAGTGACAGATTGAGGGGCAAAGGTTTTCAGCTGGAAGAAGGCAGATTGGGAGTGGAGATTAGAAAGAAATTCTTGCCAGTGAGGGGGGTGAGACACTGGCACAGGTTGCCCAGGGAGGCTGTGGATGCTCTCCTCCTGGAGGCGTTTGAGGTAAACGTTGCTGGAGGGTTTACTGAAGTCTAGAAATATGTTCACAGACACTTTCAAAGTTGGTGTTTCTCCTTAAGAAGATGATTTCAGCTGCACATTCAGACTGCCTGGAACGTGGACCACACCACCTGGAATACTGCATCCAGTTCTGGAGCCTCCGTTCCAGGAAGGATCCGGAGGTGCTGGAAGGTGTCCAGAGAAGGGCCACGAGGAGGAGCAGAGGGCTGGAGCTGCTCTGCTATGAGGACACACTGAGAGAGTTGGGGCTGTTCAGTCTGGAGAAGAGAAGGCTTCCAGGAGAACTCATTGTGGCCTTGCAGTAGCTGAAGGGGGCTCCAAGAAAGCTGGGGAGGGACTTTTGAGGGTGTCAGGGAGTGATAGGACTGGGGGGCATGGAGCAAAACTAGAAATGGGGAGATTGAGATTGGAAGCTTGAGGGGCAATGGTTTTTGAGCTGGAAGAAGGCAGATTGTGACTGGAGATTAGAAAGAAATTCTTGCCAATGAAGGTGGTGAGAGCCTGGCACAGGCTGCCCAGGGAGGTGGTGGCAGCCTCCTGCCTGGAGGTGTTTGCAGCCAGGCTGGAGGTGGCTGTGAGCAACCTGCTGTAGTGTGAGGTGTCCCTGCCCATGGCAGGGGGCTTGGAACTGGCTGATCCTTGAGGTCCCTTCCAACCCTATCAATTCTCTGATTCTATGGAAGCCTACTACCATTATGTGGGCTCCAGGCAAAAAGTGCCTGAGATCTACAACTTGTCTCTAATCTCTCCAAAGGAGAGGGTTGATACTAGTGGAGAAGGTGCATTACTGTGTGTTTAATTTCCATCAGTGCTTGACTGAGCTCCATCCCTGGGAATTTTATGCCTTATACACTTCTAACATGGCACTTCAGGGCATGGTTTAATGGCCATGGTGGTGTTGGGTGGATGGTTGGACTCAATGATCTTAGGGGGGCTTGACCAGCTGAAACAGTTCTATGAAGAAGTCCAAGACAGTGTCTTGGAAGATATTTACAAACAGTGGCCCAGCAGTGACCTTGCTCTGCCTGTGATGCTTTGTCAGCTTTCTAAGAGCTTTTGAAACACTGTGGAGAACAATTTACAGTGAAGGAGCTGCTTTCCAGATGAAACAGACTATTTGATCCCTAGATGGGTGTAATAGACAGGTCAAAGTGCTTTTTCACTTCTGTGTTTTAATGGGTGGTGATCACAGAATGGCGAAGATTATGCATAAAGAAGAAGAATAGAATAGAATAGAATAGAATAGAATAGAATAGAATAGAATAGAATAGAATAGAATAGAATAGAATAGAATAGAATAGAATGGAATGGGATGGGATGGGATGGAATGGAATGGAATGGAATGGAATGGAATGGAATGGAATGGAATGGAATGGAATGGAAGAGAGGAGAAGAGAGGAGGAGAGGAGAAGAGAGGAGAAGAGAGGAGAAGAGAGGAGAAGAGAGGAGAAGAGAGGAGAAGAGAGGAGAAGGGAAGGGAAGGGAAGGGAAGGGAAGGGAAGGGAAGGGAAGGGAAGGGAAGGGAAGGGAAGGGAAGGGAAGGGAAGGGAAGGGAAGGGAAGGGAAGGGAAGGGAAGGGAAGGGAAGGGAAGGGAAGGGAAGGGAAGGGAAGGGAAGGGAAGGGAAGGGAAGGGAGGGGAAGGGAGGGGAAGGGAAGGGAAGGGAAGGGAAGGGAAGGGAAGGGAAGGGAAGGGAAGGGAAGGGAAGGGAAGGGAAGGGAAGGGAAGGGAAGGGAAGGGAAGGGAAGGGAAGGGAAGGGAAGGGAAGGGAAGGGAAGGGAAGGGAAGGGAAGGGAAGGGAAGGGAAGGGAAGGGAAGGGAAGGGAAGGGAAGGGAAGGGAAGGGAAGGGAAGGGAAGGGAAGGGAAGGGAAGGGAAGGGAAGGGAAGGGAAGGGAAGGGAAGGGAATTAACCAGGTTGGAAACAACCTTTGAGATCATCAAGTCCAACCTATCATCCAACACCATCTAATCAACTGAACCATGGCACCAAGGGCCTCATCCAGTTTCTTCTTAAACACCTCCAATGATGGTGACTCCACCACCTCCCTGGCCAGCACTTTCCAATGGCCAATCTCTCTTGCTGGGAAGAACTTCCTAACATCCAGCCTAAACCTCCCCTGGCACAGCTTGAGACTGTGTCCTCTTGTTCTGGTGCTGGGTGCCTGGGAGAAGAGACCAACCCCCACCTGGCTACAACCTCCCTGCAGGGAGTTGTAGACAGCAATAAATAAATAAATAAATAGTTGAGAGCACTAACTAACTAACTAACTAACTAACTAACTAACTAACTAATATATCATAATATAAATAATAAGACAATATAGATAAAAATAAAATAGAATAAGAATAAAATCAATAATAAATAAATAAGAATAAGAATATGAAGAAAATGGTGAATCACAGGATGGACCTCTGGAGACCATCAGCTTCAACCCCCCTGTCAAAGCGGGATCACCCAAGGCAGGTCACACAGGAACCCATCCAGCTAGGCCTTGAAAGTCTCTCGATGCCTCCAAAGAACATCCCTGGTGGAGATAAGCCCAACCTCCAATAGCAAAAGATGCAGAAATCAGATCTGCTTCAAAGTTACTGGCAAAGCTGGATGCTGTGTTTACAAAGCCCAGAGATGCATCACAACATCTTTCTGGGTAACAGCTTATTGGTATCAAAACAGCATCTGGTAGAATAATCAGATACTGCATGTCTGCACCAGATGCTCCTCTGAAGAGTTTTGGTCACTTGCAATAATATCTGCTGGGGCCTGAGTTCCTTTAGTGGCATCCCAGATCTGTTTGGGCAAGCACCTTTCAGGCTGAACCCAGAAATAAACCACAAATCATATCCGGAATGGTGCTTCTCTGTTCAGCTGTCTTCTCTAGGAACAGATTTGGATGTGGATGAGAAGGACTGTGCCAGCTTTATCTGGTGTAATGCTGAAGTAATCTACTGTAATCACTCAAATACCCACGAGCCACTGCCACCTTTGCTGTCTAATGCCCTTTCTTCCCCATCAAGCTGTGCTGCAGCCTCTCACCACAGCTAGCCATGTGGTCACCTTCTTGCCCTCTGAAGATCATCCATCTTAAGACTGTACTTAAACAAGCCTGCAAGATTTTAAACTCCCTCTTCCAAGAAGCACTTGTGATTGATCTGTTCTCTTACTCTTCCTGACTCTTGGACAGCAAAACGCTTCAGGCTTTGCTGTAAGCTGTCTTCAAAGGCAGTGAGAAGAGCAGGATGAGTGAGGTGATTCTCCTCCTCCACTCTTCTCTCCCGAGACCCCACACGGAGTGCTGCCTCCAGTTCTGGTGCCCCCAGCACAAGAAGGACCTGGAGCTGATGGAGAGAGTCCAGAGGAGGCCACAAAGATGATCAGAGGGCTGGAGAACCTCTTCTATGGAAACAGGCTGGGAGAGTTGGGGCCGTTCAACCTGGAGAGGAGAAGGGTCCAGGGAGATCTTAGAGAAGCCTTCCAGTGCCTGAAGAGGACTTACAGGAGAGCTGGGGAGGGACTTTGGACAAGGGCTGAAAGTGACAGGATGAGGGGCAATGGTTTGAACTGGAAGAGGAGAGATTGAGCCTGAAGATGAGGAAGAAATTCTTTGCAGTGAGGGTGGTGAGACACTGGCACAGGTTGCCCAGTGGGGTTGTGGATGCTTCCTCCCTGGAGATGTTCAAGGCCAGGCTGGATGAGACCTTGAGCAAGGTCCAAGCAATCTTAGTCTAGTGGGAGGTGTCCCAGCCCATGGCCAAGGGGGTTGGAACTAGATGGTCTCTAAGGTCCCCTCCAGCCCAAACCATTCTATAATATAAAGGCCTGTGTTGCAAAACAGAGCAAGAATAATTTGCAGGTGTTTTTCAATAGGTCTGTTGATAAATCTACCCTTGTGAAAACAGTGAGAGCCTCCCAGTCTCCCACTTCAGCCTGTGCTGCTCATGGCTTTATTAACTTCACTTCAGTGATGTCCAAGGGATGGAGGGCTGCCAATTGTCATGGGTGTTCTCCAGGAGCAGGGAATCCTGGCTAACAGGTACTGCTGCTGGAGGGCATGCTCTTGAACAGCTGCACTGAGTGCTGCTCTGCCGCTCTCTGGATGGTGCCAACGGTTTCCTTTATCCTTGCACACACCAAAATCATGTGAAGAAATCACATTATTACAATCTGATTACAAGCATCAGACCACTCAGGCCAGTTGCTGTTGATTAAAAAATGCAGGGTGGGGAAAAAAGGGGGGGGGGGGGAAGGCTGTACATTAGAGATTATCAGAGAGCTGAGAGCATTTGAAAGGGACACGAGGTTTTCTATGCACTGTGCATCCATAACCTCTCTGCTCCACTGCCAGGCTTAAGGGAAAGCTGAACAAAACACTTCTTTGTGCTCTCCTCCTCCAGCCCTGGCTCTGCCTTCTGTCCCAGGCTCCTGTTTGTACACAGAGGCACACAGATCATTCGCAGTGGCAGAGGCAGATCTGGAGGAGCCAGGTCCTGTGACGTGGTGCCAGAGGGCACGATCAAGCATGCAGATGCTGACTGATGGCCCCTTTGCACGATGGCAGTCGGGGGTAATTCTGCCTAGATTGTTAGATTGTTCAAAGGGAAGGGCCTGGGTTTTATTTGGGTGATGTGACTGCTGGAGGGGGTGTGCATGAAGGGTTTTTTTTCTCCATCTGAGAGCACTGAGATGCATAATATTAGTGTGATCCTGATGTTGTCTTATTAGTGAGGCAACTTGTCCTTTTTTTTGTCAGTGAATTGCAGAGATCTGTCAAGGCCCAATTTAATCTACTCCCTGTAATAGGATTTGTCTGTAGCTGGAGGAAACAGAAGCTTGTAATGCATAGGGTTATTAAGAGTGGGATGTAAGCTATTTGAGAGTCTTTAATAAAATATAATATCAGTATATTCAATGAATATGGAAAGAGGGATCTAAACATTCCTCGTTACAACCTTCAAATACCTTGGGAGATGGGGATGATAGCAATTAAAACGAGGGAGGAAAAGCAACAGTGCTCTGAATTCTAGCCTTCCTCAAAGTTAAATATTGATGCAAGCTAGAGCTCAATTCAAGAGTCTCATTGCCCCTGCTGTAACCATTAAACTAAATCCCTGCCCCGCTCCAAGACAAGGTTAATGTATTTAGGGGACCTGGCGAGCGGCAGCTTTAGCTGCTTTCATGTACACCCATGCGTAGCCCTTCTGCAAACAAGGCAGTTTCAGACAAGGAAAGATGCAGCTGCCAGGAGGTACAAAGTATTCTGCCCTCTGAATTGCCTCACTTCCCATGGAACAAGCTTGCAGGCAGGTTGAAGTATTTGCAGTCCCAAACCTCACTCACCTCCTCCCTGGGCGCCAGTGACTGGAGACACAAAAATCCCAACCTTTGATTGCCTCTCTTTAGAGGGAGTTCTGGTGTCCAGGGCAAGCAATCAGCAAGCAGTGATCGAGGGGGGCTGTGGATAGAGCCACTAGGAACAGGGCTCTGTTGCCTGTGCCCTGAGCATTAGGACATGTGGTAGGAAACAGCCTGCTCTGACGTAAGGCTGCTGATCCTCCACTGCAAACCACCCCATGTATAGTCCAGTTCTGGTGTCCCCAGCACCACAATGAGATGCAGCTGTTGGAGAGGGTCCAGGGAAGGCCACAAAGATGATCAGAAGGCTGGAGAACCTCTCCTATGGGGACAGGCTGGGAGAGTTGGGGCTGTTCAGCCTGGAGAAGAGAAGGCTCCAGGGAGACCTCAGAGCAGCCTTCCAGTATCTGAAGGGATCCTACAAGCAAGTCAGGAAAGGACTTCTGACAGGGGCTGGGAGTGACAGGATGAGGGACAACGGCTTTGAGCTGGAAAAGGGGAGATTGTGACTACAGATTAGGAAAAAATTCTTGACAGTGAGGGTGGGGAGACACTGGCACAGGTTGCCCAGGGAGGCTGTGGCTGCCTCCTCCCTGGAGGTGTTGAAGGCCAGGTTGGATGAGGCCTTGAGCAACCTGGACTGGTGGGAGGTGTCCCTGCCCATGGTAGAAGCATTAGAAATGGATGATCTTCAAGTTCCCTTCCAACCCAAACCATTCAGTGATTCTATGATGCCTCCTCTTCTGCAGGCTAAGCAACCCCAGCTCCCTCAGCCTCTCCTCACAGGGCTGTGCTCCAGACCCCTCCCCAGCCTTGCTGCCCTTCTCTGGACACCTTCCAGCAACTCAACATCTTTCCTAAACTGAGGAGCCCAGAACTGGACACAGGACTCAAGGTGTGGCCTAAGCAGTGCTGAGCACAGGGCACAAGGACTTCCCTGCTCCTGCTGGCCACACTCTTCCTGATGCAGGCCAGGATGCCATTGGCCTTCTTGGCCACCTGGGCACACTGCTGGCTCATGTTCAGCCAGCTGTCAACCACTACCCCCAGGTCCCTCTCTGCCTGGCTCCTCTCCAGCCACTCTGACCCCAGCCTGTAGCACTGCATAACTTGAGGTATTCTTCAAGCACTCCCTGGCTGTAGTCCTCCAAAAGTACTGTTGGGCAAAGTGTGTTTTGAAAGGCAACATCCTGATTGCCCTAGCTCATTGTCTCTGAATATGAAGTCTAGATCCAGCTCCCCAAACCCCTGGCTCTGCCAACACTTCTGGTACAAGCAGAAAAAGGGAAGGGAGGAAGCTTGTGTGAAAGGGACAAATTTCACCAAGAGAAACCTTGGGGCTGGCTTGAAGGCATTTTTGGGTACCTGCAGGGTTTTGCAGAAAGGGCAGGAGTGTGGGAATAAATGCAGCCAGGAATAAATACAGCCAGGAATAAATACAGCCAGGAATAAATGCCTCTCAGGAATAAATACAGCCAGGAATAAATGCAGTCAGGGTTGGGGTTTTTTTGGGTTTAATTGAAGGAGAATTACTTGAGGTTTGTGATTATGCAACAAAAATTCATTTTGGACAGTGATAAAAGAACAAGATGAAACAAAAGGGCACTTTTCCCTAAGGAATTATCCTTAGTTTAATGACTAAGAATTTGTTATTAATTAACCTGGGCTAATCTGGAGAACAAGGAAGTTGAGCTCCCTCTGTGAAGTTATTTGCTAAAGGAAATAGGCCTGGGTTTTATCTCAGATAGACAGAAGGGAGAAGGGGTACAGGTCATTTTATCCTTAATTATATTTGAGACAAAATCAGAGAGACATTTAGGCCAGTCAGGACTCAAGTATAGCCCACTGAGGCTTCCCCCAAGCCAGGAGGACTGTACTGTGCCTTCCAGGAGGCCAGGGCTCCCAAGAGGTTTAGGAATCTGGCTTGTGGAGAGACAGCAGGTGATTATTCTCATGGCCTCACTCATAGAATCATACAATCAGTCAGGGTTGGAAGGGACCACAAGGATCAGCTAGTTCCAACCCCCCTGCCATGGGCAGGGACACCCCACACTAGATCAGCCTGGCCAGAGCCTCATCCAGCTTGGGCTTAAACACATCCAGGGCTGGGGCCCCAACCACCTCCCTGGACAACCCATTCCAGGGCTTCACCACTCTCATGGGGAAGAACTTCCTCCTCACCTCCAGCCTGAATCTCCCCACCTCCAGCTTCATTCCATTCCCCCCAGTCCTATCACTCCCTGAGATCCTGAGCAGTCCCTCCCCAGCCTTCTTGTAGCCCCCTTCAGACACTGGAAGGCCACAATGAGGTCACCTCGGAGCCTTCTCTTCTCCAGACTGAACAGCCCCAACTCCCTCAGTCTGTCCTCATAGGAGAGGTGCTCCAGCCCTCTGCTCATCCTCATAGCCCTTCATCCTCTTTCAGGAAGTTTATCCACACTGGGAAGTGTGGCAGTGGTGAGAATGCTTTTGAGGCTTAAATTGGACCTCACCAAAGAGCAGCACGTCTCTATCTGCACTCCTTCCCCCAAGTGCCTCAGGTTACTCCTCTGAATCCTCCCTTCCAAAGAAGATATTACCTCTTTTTTATTAGAGAACATGGAACATAAACCATCTTTTTTATTGCTACTCTGGTTTGGGTCCCAAAGGTGTTGCTTATGATGAACAAGATGACATCCAAACCATTTCATAACTTCCTGAAGAAATTTGCAGGCTGTAATTCTCAGTGACTTGTAGTACAGCAGAGAATTGAGCAGAGCGAGAACCCAGCTCGCAGAGGGACTCGGGGAGCTCAGTGAGCCCCAGCAATAAAGGTTACCTGCCTACAACCCTGGGAAAACTGCAGCTCTGCGAAGCCCTCCTTCTCTGTGCAGTCAGAAAACCTAACTGGAAGGAAATCTCAAGGAGAGGAACATCATGTATTCTTTCCTCCCTTCACAGAGACGAGCATTTTTCTCCCAGCTGCAAATGCCTCTCAGTGGTAGGGACCTAGGAACCAAGCCCTTCCCTTTCCAAGCCAGGGAAAGCAGAGAGGGAGGGACTGCTCAGGATCTCAGGGAGTGATAGGACTAGGGGGAATGGAATGAAGCTGGAGGTGGGGAGATTCAGGCTGGAGGTGAGGAGGAAGTTCTTCCCCATGAGAGTGGTGAAGCCCTGGAATGGGTTGTCCAGGGAGGTGGTTGAGGCCCCAGCCCTGGAGGTGTTTAAGCCCAGGCTGGATGAGGCTCTGGCCAGCCTTATCTAGCGTGGGGTGTCCCTGCCCATGGCAGGGGGGTTGGGACTAGATGATCCTTGTGGACCCTTCCAACCCTGACTGATACTATGAGACTATGATACAATGTGTTGTTCCCTCTTCACTGCTTCTGACTGCTGATGGCCCAGCAGGTAAAGGAGTCATTTGGGGCAGCTAGCAGGGTATGGATTAGTCCTTGACCTGAGCTGAGGCAGGAACCTGAAGGTTGTTCCAGTTTCTTGGATAAATGCATTCACCACAGGCTATAGGGAAATCCAAGGAGCATCTGGAAGCCTTCCAGGCTTGGAGGTCTGGGCACTCTGTCAGGCAAGCTGCAGTTCACACTCTGACCCAGCAAATTTCCTTACCCCTGCACAAAGAAAATCTTCAAAGGAGGGAGCAGGAGAGATCAGCTTTAGAAACCACTACAGCCTGCTGAAAAGGGGGCTGAGTGACAAATAAAGAGCCCACCAGCCAAGCAAGGGTGTTGCAAGGAAAGGACCTTAGCCTGTGCACTTACATGTATTGACTTACTGGGTGTAAGGCAAGGAGTCAGCATTGCTGCCAGGGGTGTGGTGTGTACCCTGGCATTGCCAAGTGCCACAGCTGCCAGCTTCCCATGCAGATCAAGACTGTACCCAGGCCTGTGCCTACCTTCCAGGTAAATGCTCTAATGGTGTTAATGATGTCATCACAGGGATCTCTCCATCTCTTCTTTGCCTTCTGCTTGGACAGCACTCCAGCAGGCCAGTGTGATCAGGCTCTGGAAAAGACATCCTCAGGGGCAGGGAACACCTAACTCTCAAATTCTGCTGAGGGTTGTGGAAAACAGAAGGGTTTGCCAAAGGCTAAGAGTGGATAGGATGAGAGTGTGTTAATGATCTGAATGCCTAAAAGCTGACCTATGTGGCACCCTTGGGCATCCTTAGCTGAATTAACCTGACACCCTCAGGTCTTAATCATTAGATGGCAAGAGAGATGAAGGTCTAACACATGGCCATAAAAACACATTAAAAAGCTATGTTTGTTCAAAAGCAAAGTATCCCTAATCAATTAACTTCCCACTCAAAATCTGAAGTGTATCTCACCTCATAAACACTCATATTACTGACAAAAAAGGGAAAGTAATGAGTTCCAGTGGTGAGAGGAAAACCAAGGATGGAGAAGAGAAGGCACAAACAGGGTGGCAATGAAGTTCACCAAGTCACTGCTAAGCTTCCTGTGTCTTAATAGAGCTAGAGGCTGCTAAAAGATCATGGGACAACAGGATCACAGGACATTAGGGTTGGAAAGGACCTCTGGAAATCTTCAGATCCAATCCCCATGTCAGAGCAGGAGCATAGAATCCAGCACAGGTCACACAGGAACGCATCCAGACAGGGCTGGGAAGGCTCCAGAGAAGGAGACTCCACAACCTCTCTGGGCAGCCTGCTCCAGGGCTCTGGGACCCTCACAGTGAAGAAGTTCCTCCTCATGTTGAGGTGGAACCTCCTGTGCTGCAGTTTCCATCCATTGCCCCTTGTCCTATCCCAGGGTGCAACTGAGCAGAGCCTGTCCCCTCCCTCTTGACACTCAGCCCCAGATATTGATAGACATTGGTCTCTCTCAAGTATATCCCTGTCCATCCTGGACTGGGGAGCCCAGGACTGGATGCAATATTCTAGGTGAGATCTCAGTAGGGCAGAGTAGAGGGGGAGGAGAACCTCCCTCAATCTGCTGGACACACTCCTCTTGATGCATCCCAGGACCCCATTGGCCTTAACAGGGCACATTGCCGTCCCATGCAATGGATCCCTTGCTGCCTACCAGCACTCCCAGGTCCTTCTCCACAGGGCTGCTCTCCAGCAGATCACCTCCTAACCTGCACTGCTGCAGTTTTTTCTTCCTTCCCAGATGCAGGACTCTGGGGCTGAATCTTGTGTTCACCAAATCCTTGTGTGATCTCTACAGTAGGATTGCAGAGTGGTTCCAAGTGCAATCCCCTGCACTGGGTTAGGAACTGGCTGGAGGCTGAGCCGAGAGAGTGGTGGTGAGTGGTGCCACAGCCAGCTGGAGGCCAGTCACCAGTGGTGTGCCCCAAGGATCAGTGCTGGGCCCCATCCAGTTCAATATCTTTATTGATGATCTGGATGAGGGGATTGAGTCCCTCATCAGTAAATTTGGAGATGACAGCAAGCTGGGGGCAGGAGTTGATCTGTTAGAGGGTGGGAGAGCTCTGCAGAGGGACCTTGCCAGGCTGGGCAGATGGGCAGAGGCCAAGGGCAGGAGATTGAACACATCCAAGTGCCAGGTTCTGCACATTGGCCACAACAACCCCAGGCAGAGCTACAGGCTGGGGTCAGAATGGCTGAGAGCAGCCAGGCAGAGAGGGACCTGGGGGTAGTGGTTGACAGCAGCTGAACATGAGCCAGCAGTGTGCCCAGGTGGCCAAGAAGGCCAAGGGCATCCTGGCCTGCATCAGGAAGAGTGTGGCCAGCAGGAGCAGGGAAGTCATTTTGCCCTGTGCTCAGCACTGCTTAGACCACACCTTGAGTCCTGTGTGCAGTTCTGGGCTCCTCAGTTTAGGAAAGATGTTGAGGTGCTGGAAGGTGTCCAAAGAAGGGCAACAAAGCTGGGGAGGGGTCTGGAGCACAGCCCTGTGAGGAGAGGCTGAGGGATCTGGGGTTGCTTAGCCTGGAGAAGAGGAGGCTCAGGGGAGACCTTCTTGCTCTCTCCAACTCCCTGAAGGGAGGTTGTAGCCAGGTGGGGGTTGGTCTCTTCTCCCAGGCAAGCAGCAGCAGAACAAGAGGACACAGTCTTCAGCTGTGCCAGGGGAGGTTTAGGCTGGAGGTTAGGAAGAAATTCTACACAGAGAGAGTGATTGCCCATTGGAATGGGCTGCCCGGGGAGGTGGTGGAGTCACCATCACTGGAAGTGTGTGAGAAGAGACTGGATGAGGCCCTTGGTGCCATGGTTTAGTTGATTAGATGGTGTTGGGTGATAGGTTGGACTTGATGATCTCAAAGGTCTTTTCCAACCTGGTTAATTCTATTCTATTCTATTCTATTCCATTCCATTCCATTCCATTCCATTCCATTCCATTCCATTCCATTCCATTCTATTCTATTCTATTCTATTCTATTCTATTCTATTCTATTCTATTCTATTCTATTCTCTCTGTTTCAAACAGTTTCTAAGCAATAAGGCTGAGATATCAAGGTTTCTAACTTCAGAAGATCAAACCTTCTGCTGACTTCACCTTCTCAAAGGATTTAGGACTGCCTAAGAGTTTGTGGGCCACACAGCTGCCAGGGAAGCAAAGCTCCACGCTTACTGTTTAATGTTATTTGTGGTGGTAGTTAAACTAGACAATCCTCATGGACATGAGCACACAACAAGAAGTGCTCTGCTAGTGAGATGTCACAAACCATGCACCAGAGGCAGTGGGAACAATATTGAACAAGACTGAGCAAAACTAACCCAGAGGAGGAAAAAAAAACCCAGGCAAACAGCAACAAAAAAGGACAATCCTACACTGCAGCCTATTATTCTGTTGACTAATCTATCACAGGAAGGAGCACTTGCACCATCTGAAGCTACACTGGCCATTTTTCTTCCCATGTAGGATCAATATATATATAAATAGCCAAGTTACAGCTAGAAAATGGGTTTTAGATAACAAAGTTCAAGCTTGAAAGTTGGGTCGTTGAGGCAGCAAGAGCTGAGATTCCTTTAACTCCCAGAGGCAGGGAACACCACACAGACCTGCAGAAAACAGTAAAAGGGAGGAAAACATAAAAGAGAAACTTCTTCTCTCTGCCTTTGGATCCCTTTGGCAGCAGAGCTTTGCTTGCTGAGTGATGCCTGTGGGTGGATGAGGAGCAATTTCCTGCAGGATTGCTTCCTGAAAGCTTGAACCTTCCCTGTGGGAAGGTTTTGTACAGGCAGCAAATGCTTTGCAGGCCATTGTACACTGGCTTGCCAAATTCTTCCCTCTTCCCACCTGACAGGGATAAAAAGGTGGCTGTGGTGTTTTGAGAGAAGCAGTGGTAGCCCTTGTTCTCCCTCTGCATGAACGTCAGGAGATTTTCACCCTTATTTTGATCTTCCCCAGACTGCTGCAGTGAGGAGGCTGATTGTGTCCAGAGCAAGAAGAGTGTATTGTCTAGTGCACTGCACTGGGCAGCTGGTACCTTCCTGAGCTCTAGACAAAAATCTCTTTTGAACTCAGCATACTCTCTTCACAGCACTGGTGAGGCAATGCCTTGAATACTGGGTTCAGTCTGGGGCCCCTCGCTACAAGAAGAACATTGAGGGGGCTGGAGGATGTCCAGAGAAGAGCAACCAAGCTGGTGAAGGGCCTTGAACACAAGTCCTCTGAGGAAGGGCTGAGGGAACTGGGGGTGTTTGGTTTGAAGAAAACCAGGCTCTCCCTGAAAGGAGGCTGCAGTGAGGTGGGCTTGGTCTATTCTTGCATGCAACAAGCACCAGGACAAGAGGAAATGGCCTCAAGCTGTGCCAGGGGAGGTTCAGGTTGGATATTAGAAACAATTTCGTCCCAAAAAATGGTTGGCTGGCACTGGAACAGGCTGCCCAGAGAGTCACCATCCCTGGAGGGGTTTAAAAGCTGGGTGGATGTTGTGCTGAGGGATGTGGTGTAGTGGCAATGGTTTAGCAGCAGTGGTAGGGTTGTGACCTCTGGGTGAGTGGTTGGACTTGATGATCTCAAAGGTCTTTTCCATGTGATTCCATGTGATTCCATGATAATAATCTGCACTGCTGTTGGGAGGCCAGGCATAGCAGTGGTGCACAAAAGCAAGGTCTGCTTCCTCTCAGTGGTTCCAGTCTCCATTGCATCTCACACACATCATGGTAAAGAAACAGAAACCACATCAGTGACATGTGGTGTCAGGGAGAGGTTGCCGCAGTACAGGTGAGGTTGCTCAAAGGCAGCCAGTGCTGAATCTCTGGTGCTGGGTCTCTGGAGGCAACCAGTGTTGAAGCTCTGGTGCTGGGTCTCTGGAGGCAACCAGTGTTGAAGCTCTGGTGCTGGGTCTCTGGAGGCAACCAGTGTTGAAGCTCTGGTGCTGGGTCTCTGGAGGCAACCAGTGTTGAAGCTCTGGTGCTGGGTCTCTGGAGGCAACCAGTGTTGAAGCTCTGGTGCTGGATCTCTGAAGGCAGCCAGTGTTGAATCTCTGCTGATGGATCTCTGAAGGCAGCCAGTGTTGAAGCACTGGTGCTGGGTCTCTGAAGGCAGCCAGTGTTGAATCTCTGCTGATGGATCTCTGAAGGCAGCCAGTGTTGAAGCACTGGTGCTGGGTCTCTGAAGGCAGCCAGTGTTGAAGCACTGGTGCTGGGTCTCTGAAGGCAGCCAGTGTTGAATCTCTGCTGATGGATCTCTGAAGGCAGCCAGTGTTGAAGCACTGGTGCTAGGCTTCTGCTGTAGCTTAGAAGAACTTACTTAAAGGGCAAAAAAAAAAGCAGCACATTTGTCCCCAGAATCTGGGTGCACAGAGTGCCCATTTTGAGATGGACAGCAGGATCCTGGGCAGCCTGCATCACAGCTGTCCTCACCTTCATCCTGAAGGATTCAAAGGATGATGACAAAATTACATGGCAGGATGTGCTGGTCTGTTATCTTGTCAGTGAAAAGTGTGCACACAGCAGGTGAAGGACACTGTCTGAAGCTTGAAATGAGGAGATGGGGAGAGGGGAAAAAGAACCTGGGAATGTATGTTCTGGAGAGCAAACCTGATCTTTCATAACAATAAAACAGAAGTGATGAGCACAGTGAGCAGACTGAAAATAACCCAGTTCTTTGCACTTGACCTTAGACAAACTTTCAATGACTGCAAACTTTTTTCTTTTGAGTATATTTAATCTGTGTAATCCCATACACTAAAAATAAAAACCCCAGTGGTGAAAACAGCATATTCAGATATGAAGGTCGGCCTTGGAACCTCTTACACCTCCTCTGCAAACTGGGCTGTAGCTGAGGAGAAGTGAGAGATGAGCTAAGAAGACCATGACACCTCTGGTCCAGGCTCAGCATCATCTACCAGGGCAGCAACCTCCTCACTAAGCACCCTCCCCTCTGAGCCCTGTACTTGTTGAGCACATTCAGAGATCATAGAATTCATAGAATGGTTTGGGTTGGAAGGGACCTTTAAGATCATCCAGTTTCAACCCCCTCACCATGGGCAGGGACACCTCCTCACACCAGCCTGGGTTGCTCAAGGGCTCATCCAACCTGGTCCTGAACACCTCCAGGGAGAGAACATCCACCACTTCCCTGGGCAATCTGTTTCAGTGTCTCACCACCCTCAGAGTAAAGAATTTCTTCCTAATCTTCAATCTCAGTCTCCTCTCCTCCAGCTCAAAGCCATTGTCCCTCATCCTGTCACTTTGAGCCCTTGTCAGAAGTCCCTCCCCAGCTCTCCTGTAGCCCCTTCAGGTACTGGAAGTCTTCTCTAAGGCCTCCCTGGAGACTTCTCCAGACTGAACAGCCCCAACTCTCTCAGCCTGTCCCCAGAGGAGAAGTGCTCCAGCCCTCTGATCATCTCTGTGGCCTCCTCTGGACCCTCTCCAGCAGCTCCAGGTCCTTCCTGTGCTGGGCTCCCCAGAGCTGGATGCAGTACTGCAGGTGAGGTCTCACCAGAGTACAGCAGGATGGGAGAAGCACCTGCCTCATCCTGCAGGTTGGTCTGCACTGCAGGTGTTGGGGGAGTGCGCAGGGCTCTCAAGAGTGCAGTGCAGAACATCCCCATTAGCCTGCATTAATGCAAGCTCTTCCTTACCAAGCACTTATTTGTGCTGCTGTACATTGCTTTTGCTTTTCATTAGTGCAGAATAACAACAAAGAGGCATGTGGACTTCTGACACATTTCATCTTGGGAAGCCAGAGCACTTTGCAACTATTAATTAACCTAACACCCCATTTATTGATTAGGAGCCATTAAATGTCCTCAAGTCACAAATGGCTCTGCTCTGCCGGTGTGGTTTGTGTTGGTGATTCCAGCCAGTGTGCCTGGGATTAATCATTCTCTGCCAAGCAGACCATGGCACATCATTTCTTCTAACAGATATGGGACAGAGGTGACATAAATGAATGTTATTAATTATTTTAAGTGGCTTTACACCTCCTGAGTGCAAGAAGCTCCTGTGGAGGTTGTTGTTGGTTTCTGTCTCTTTATTTGTAGTAATGAAATGGCATTAAAGAAATGGAGAGTACAAATGACTTTTCATAATACCTTGGGTTTTAACATGTAAGGAAGGAGCTCTCTGGGTTTCTAAGGATTTACTGTGGAATTAAACACATCAGAGGGTTGGTTCCCCCTGCCCCAGCTTAATCTCAAAGCAGGGATGTTAACAGCCTAATCCAATAGTCCCTGCTCTTGGTGGTATCCTTTTGTGCTGCCTTCAACAAGATCAGGGTGGGATCTCAGGCAGCATATCCTCTTTCCAGGAAACATACACTTAAACCTTGTTGCTTAAGAGCATCTCTCAAGAGAGATTGCCTTCAGAGTATGCTTAAGGTTCACTGTGTGCACAGGTACTTGGGGTGTACTAAAAGGCTTTGACAGGAACCCAGAAATTAGAAGGATTGGGCAAGTAGATTTGTTGGCATCTTCTCCCAAGTGCCTCATGACAGGACAAAGGAAATAGCCTGAAATTGTGCCAGGGGAGGTTTAGGTTGGAGATTATGAACAGATTTCTTTGCTGCAAGAGTGGTCAGGGATTGGAAGAGGCTGCCCTGGGAGGTGGTGGAGTCCCCATCCCTGGAGGTGTTCAAGAAACCTGTGGCCACGGCACTTGGGGACATGGTCTAGTGGTCATGGAGGTATTAGTTAGAACTTGATGACCTTAGAGGTCTTTTCCAACATTAATGACTCTGAGTAATGAATAGCATTTGAGAAATGGTGCTCTCAGGAGTCAAGCACAGGTCAATAGAAAATAAACCACAGTCTATTCATGGAAGTGTGGCATCAAAGGTAGCACAATTGTGTGATGGCTAAAGAGCAAGCTTCAATCTAGATGATAAAACAAACAGAACAATTCCTGTGCAGCCTGCCTTCCAGTCTTGAAGGCACCCAAGACAGTGGAGCTTCCTGCCTTCCTGTTGGGCTTGGAAAGAGAGTGGAGTTCTATGCTTCTGCTCTGGAGCACTCATGCTCTGTGCCAAGCTACAGGACAGAGGGTGCCCAGTGTATGGCTCTGCTCTGGCTGCCTGGGAGTCCCTCACAAAATGCAGAATCAGAGAGGAGGGGAGTTCCCCAGAGCCTCTCCCACAGCTCCATGCCTTACCTCTGGATGCAGAGCAATGTATCCCTAGCCCCACCAGGAACCTGCATCCCTTCCTGGTGACCCACTCCCACCAGAAGCACAAGGGACACAAAGCCACATGAGCTGCTCGATCTGGGCTCTCTCCAGCCTGCTCAGAGCACCTGAGTGGTAGGAGATGTAGGTCTGAAACCAAAACCTGAGGAGGTGTTGAACCAAGTGTGTCCATTTCCTGAGCAAATGAATCATTTTAAAACCCTCCAAGTTCCTGCTGCTTCTGGAGGTTTTGTGCCTGTGAGCCCTGCTCAGACCCTGAGCATTAGAGAGATGCCTACTTCAGGTATCCCTTAGGACCCAGTGGCTGTGGGGCATAGGAAGCTTCCTATTCAGTGTCTGACATTTCTTGGTAATCCTTTGGGCTGCACAATCATGAAATCAGAAAATCATAGAACTAGAGAATCAAAGAATCATAGAATTGTTTTGTTGGCAAAAGACCTCTGAGATCATTGAGCCCAACAGTCGACCTAACGCTGGCAGGGTGTAGTGGTGTGATGCTTTAGCCCACACGCACTAGCAATGAAAGCACAGCTAAACTCAGCTGGAGAAGCAAAGGGACAGCTGTAGTTTACAAGCAAAACTGCACTCTACGATGGAATGCAATGAATATCTACAAAATATATAGTGGAATGGAATGGAATGGAATGGAATGGAATGGAATGGAATGGAATGGAATGGAATGGAATGGAATGGAATAGAATAGAATAGAATAGAATAGACCAGGTTGGAAGAGACCTTCGAGATCATCGAGTCCAACCTATCACCCAGCACCATCTAATCAACTAAACCATGGCACTAAGCACCCCATCCAGTCTCTTCCTAAACACCTCCAGTGATGGTGACTCCACCACCTCCCTGGGCAGCACATTCCAATGGGCAATCACTCTCTCTGTGTAGAATTTCTTCCTAACCTCCAGCCTAAACCTCCCCTGGTGCAGCTTGAGACTGTGTCCTCTTGTTCTGGGGCTGGGTGCCTGGGAGAAGAGACCAACCCCCACCTGGCTACAACTTCCCCTCAGGCAGTTGTAGAGAGCAAGAAGGTCTCCCCTGAGCCTCCTCTTCTCCAGGCTAAGCAACCCCAGCTCCCTCAGCCTCTCCTCACAGGGCTGTGTTCCAAACCCCTCCCCTGCTTTGTTGCCCTTCTCTGGACACCTTCCAGCACCTCAACATCCTTCCTGAACTGAGGGGCCCAGAACTGGACACAGGACTCAAGGTGCAGCCTAGCAGTGCAGTGTCCAGGGGCAGAATGACCTCCCTGCTCCTGCTGGCCACACTGCTCCTGATGCAGGCCAGGATGCCATTGTATTTACAACATTATACAAGAATGCACAGGAAATAACACAAACACAGATTCTCCTGAGGAGAATCCCCCCCAAACCACTCTCCCCCTCCTCCCCTTTCCCCTAGTTGTTAATTAGGTGAAAAAGGAGAAAGAGAGAAAAAAGGCTATTAAGGGAAGTTCATTAGCTCAAAGCAGTTGTTAAGAAAGATAGTAATTCTTATCTTATCAGTTTGCAGTTCAGGGTTGGCATGCATGCAGTGTGGCCAAGAGCAAAAGTCAGAACAGCCTGAAGCTGAAGTGAGTGAGAGAAAGAATGTTTGTGATAGTTGCTGTGGTCCATCTCACATCTGACCAATGAAATTCGTTTAGCATTAATCTTTGCTTCCCTTTTTACACCTGAACATTCAGCTAGAGAATTCTGCAGTTGTCCTTTTCTTAGAGGCCCAGCCCAACCTGTCACACATGGCCCTTAAACCATTTCCCATGGTCACACCTGCCTTGACCACCTCCAGGGATGGTGACTGCTCCCTGGGCAGCCTGTGCCAGGGTCTGAGAACCCTTTCTGGGAAGAAACCATTCTGTGTAATCTATAGGCAGTGCAGCTCTCACTCTGTGTGTTTCTTGCAGATACCTAAATCACATCTCTTTCTAAGTGCCTGAAGCAACCTCACTACCATGGCAAGTCACAGTCAGCTTCATATCAGAAAAACCAAGATCAACAAAACTAACTGCTAGAATAAGGGGGGCAAAGTAGGAAAGCACCTTTTGGAGAGCTGGGGAGTGCAAAACTAATTCTTGGCTGAAGGAGCTGAAAGCATTTAATAAAAGTGCTCTGATGTGTCTTTGAAACTCCATTTCACACAGAGAGAGCAATCTTAATTCTCAGCTGGTATAAACTGCCAGGGCTACTTTGAAGCCAATTTCCTCCAGCTTCTGACCTGGCCCCGAGATATCATCTGCTGCTATCCATACTGGTGTCATCTAGTATCATCTCTATTGGCATCAGGACAAACCCTACCCATGTGCATACAGCTTTGTGTCTAACAAAGACACAGAAGGGTGCTAGCACAGAAGAAAGAAATGCCTGGCACGGCATGAACGAACAGCCGTGGCTCACAAATGCTTTACACACAACCAGGCACTGCTTACTCTTCACTTTCTGCTCTCATTTTTTAAAGAGATGTGTCCTTCAAGCTGGCTGATAGGTACATTAGCTTCATAGAACCAAAGAATCATGGAAGTTGGAAAGGTCCTCTAAAATCATGGAGCCCAACCACCAACACAACGCCGCCATGGCCATCAAACCATGTCCCACAGTGCCATGGCCACAGGTTTCTTGAACCCCTCCAGGGATGGTGACTCCACCACCTCTCTGGGCAGCCTCTTCCAATGCCTAACCGCTCTTGCAGGAAAGAAACTTTTCCTCATATCCCATCTAAACTTCCCCTAGCACAATTCCAGTGCAGTACAAGGCCACATGCCCTCCTAGAGAAGCTAGATGTTGTAGTAGCACACCTAACGTCCTGCAGAGAGGATCAAACACAGGGGTGCAGGCAGGGAAAGGGCAGCTCAGTGTTGTCATTGCACTGTTTTCTGGCAGCACCCCCTGCTCTGCTTTTTCTCCTTTGGAAATCCTAATCCTGCAACCTGTCAGCCAGAATGGGAAGGCTGCTGTGGAGGTGTGACCAAGTTTATTCTGTGACATGCTGTTAGCAGGCTGGTAGAGCTTCACACCTTTTAAAGAGGCTTTGCACGGTGGTTTCCTCCTGTAGCAAGCACAAGTGTGTGCGAGTGTGAGTGTGCATGTCCCTGTCTGGCTGCTTCTCCAAGGGAGTTTTAGACTAGACTAGACTAGACTAGACTAGAATAAACCAGGTTGGAAGAGACCTTTGAGATCATTGAGTCCAACCTATTATCCAACACCACCTAATCAACTAAACCATGCAAACAAGCACCCTGTCAAGTCTCCTCCTGAACACCTCCAATGATGGTGACTCCACCACCTCCATGGGCAGCACATTCCAGTGGCCAGTTCCTCTCTCTGGGAAGAACTTTCTCCTCACCTCCAGCCTAAACCTCCCCTGGCACAGCTTGAGCCTGTGTCCTCTTGTTCTGGTGCTGGTTGCCTGGGAGAAGAGACCAACCCCCACCTGGCTACAACCTCACTTCAGGTCATTGTAAATATCAATAAGGACTCCCCTGAGCCTCCTCTTCTCCAGGCTAAGCAACCCCAGCTCCTTCAGCCTCTCCTCACAGGGCTGTGCTCCAGACCCCTCCCCAGCCTCCTTGCCCTTCCCTGGACACCTTCCAGCAAGTCAGCCTCCTTCCTAAACTGAGGAGCCCAGAACTGGACACAGGGCTCAAGGTGTGGCCTAACCAGTGCTGAGTACAGGGTACAATGACTTCCCTGCTCCTGCTGGCCACACTGTTCCTGATGCAGGCCAGGATGCCATTGGCCTTCTTGGCCACCTGGGCACACTGCAGGCTCATGTTCATCCTACTATCCACCACTACCCCCAGGTCCCTTTCTGCCTGGCTGCTCTCCAGCACTCTGACCCCATCCCGTAGCACTGCCTGGGGTTGCTGTGGCCAATGTGTAGAACCTGGCACTTAGATGTGTCGAATCTCAAGCTCTCCAAGAGCTCTCCATGTGGATGGAAGCTCAGTGATGCCAGCCTGCAGGAACGCAGGGCTGGGGGTGTGGGGTGTGCTGGTACCAGCCGCGTGACTGCCGCCTGAGATGAGAGATGGCAGTAATTTTCCCTGCTGTTCTGGGAAGTGCAGGCAGTGCCAGTTTTGACAGGTTTTTCTCTAATTGGTACTTGCCTACTGGACACACCTTCTGCTGGAGCAGGACCCTGCCCCTCAGGCTGTGATCTGGCAGGCTGCTGCTCCCCTGCTAATGCTGAGTCTGCACGGCTCTTGGTGGGAGCCGTGGTGGGAACTGACCTGCTTTAAAACAAAATCCACAATCAAAGCCTAGTTTGCTTGTTTTGTCAGTGGAGACTCCTGTGCTGGATCAGTGAATGGATATAGAAGTTCTTGTGCCAGCATGGTGGTGGGAGAAGCAAGAGGTCAAGAGTGTAGGCTTGGGGCAGAGCGGCTGTAAAGCTGCCCAGCAGCATTGAGGGCTGGTCAACAACTGGCTGAACATGAGCCACTGTGTGCCCAGGTGGCCAGGAAGGCCACCAGCATCCTGGCCTGCATCAGTAAATGTGGCCAGCAGGACCAGGGAAGTGATTGTCCCCTTGTACTCATCACTCAAGATGTGACTCCATACCTTGAGTCCTGGGTTCAGCATTGGAGCCCCCACTACAAGAAAGAGATTGAGTGTCTCCAAAGAAGGGAAACCAAGCTGGGGAGGGGTCTGGAGAACAGGGCTGGTGAGGAGCAGCTGAGGGAACTGGGGTGGTTTAGTGTGGAGAAGAGGAGGCTGAGGGGAGACCTCATTGCTCTCTGAAGCTCCCTGAAAGGAGGTTGGAGCCAGGTGGTGGTTGGTCTCTTCTCCCTGGTTCCAGGCGATAGGAAAAGATGGGCTCAGGGGCCCATCAGCTTTGACATTGGATGTCGCCAGGGATGAGGCTTCCAGCACATCTCTGGGCAACCTGTTCCAGTATTTCACCACCCTCATTGTGAGGAACTTCCTAATGTCCAACTTAAATCAACCCTGCTCCAGTTTTAAACCATTTCCCCTCATCCTACCACTAAAAGCCCTTCTGAACAGTCCCTCCCCAGCCTTCCTGTAGGTTCCCTTCAGACTTTGAGATGCTGCTATGAGGTCTCCCTTGATCATCCAGGCTGAACCACCCCTATTCTCCTAGCCAGTCTTTGTAGGAGAGGTGCTCCTGCCCTCTGATCATCTTTGTGGCCTCCTTTGGACCTGCTCCAGCAGCTCCATGTCCTTGTGCTGAGGACCCCAGGGGTGGGCACCTTCTTAAAAATGCTGAGCCTGGAATATGATTCAGTGTGCACTTCCTGTCATGTCTGATTTGGGGAGGCCCACTGCAGTCCCTGGAAGCAGGACAGCATGATTTCACACAGCACAGAGATTTAATTTCCACATATCTGCTGACAACCTACATTATTCCTCCAGTCATAATAAAAAAAAAAGGCAATTAAGTTTGGCAAACCTGAAATAATCTTTCTATTTGATCTCTAGACCTGCTGAAAACACTTTCCCAGGCAGAAATTCACCTTGTTTGAGTCTGCTGAGACAGTAGAGAGATAGTGGCCCTCCATCTCTGTCTGTTGTCCTCCCCCCACCCCCCCAAAAGGATTATTCACCCAGAATCACAGTGGTAGGGGTTGGAAGGGATGCCCAGAGATCACTGAGTCCAACCCCACTGCCAAAGCAGGGTCACCTAGGGCAGGTCACACAGGGATGTGTCCCTGTGGGTTTTGAAAGTCTCCAGAGAGGAGGGGTCTGGAGCACAGCCCTGTGAGGAGAGGCTGAGGGAGCTGGAGAAGAGGAGGCTCAGGGGAGACCTTCTTGCTCTCTCCAACTCCCTGAAGGGAGGCTGTAGCCAGGTGGGGGTTGGTCTCTTCTCCCAGACAGCCAGCACCAGAACAAGAGGACACAGTCTCAAGCTGTGCCAGGGGAAGTTTAGTCTGGAGGTGAGGAGAAAGTTCTTCCCAGAAAGAATGTGCTGCCCAGGGAGGTGGTGGAGTCACCATCACTGGAGGTATTTTAGAGGAGACTGGATGAGGCCCTTGGTGCCATGGTTCAGTTGATCAGATGGTGCTGGGTGGTAGGTTGGACTTGGTGATCTCTGAGGTCTTTTCCAACCTGGTTAATTCTGTATTCTGTCCTCTGAAAAGACCTTTAGCATCAAGTCCAGCTGTCAGCCCAGCAGTGCCAGTCCACCACCAAACCACCTCCCTCGGCACCACAGCTGCAAGGCCTTTAAACCCCCACCAGGGATGGAGCCTTCACCAGTGTGCTAGGCAGCCCTGCACATGCAGATCTTATAGCTACCTTTCCGTGCCTGAATGGGACCTGATGCAAGGCTGAGGAAGAACTGTTTAGAAGGGCTTTTCCTTGATTCCTGAGACAAAGGTTGTGGTCCCCAGGACTGCAGAGGTTGATGGGATGTGCCATCCTCTTTGGTTCCTCTCTCCATTAGTGGTCCCTGTCTTTGGTGCTTCACCCCACCAGTCTCCTCTGGGAGGCCAGAAGGGCAGAGAGTGAAGAGCTGAGTACCTCACCCACGAGATGCAGAAAAGGCAGCAGCAGATCCACTTTGGACCTGACTTCCAGTTGACTCTGCTTTGGATGGGAGATTGGACAAGAGAGCTTCCACAGGCCCCTTCCAGCCTGAGCTCTATAGAATAGAATAGAATAGAATAGACCAGACCAGACCAGTTTGGAAGGGACCTTTGAGATTGTCAAGTCCAACCTGTCACCCCACACCACCTAATCAACTAAACCATTCAACCAAGCACCCTATCAAGTCTCCTCCTAAACACCTCCAGTGATGGTGACTCCACCACCTGCCTGGGCAGCACATTCCAATGGGCAATCACTCTCCCTGTGAAGAACTTCTTCCTAACATCCAGCCTAAACCTCCTCTGGCACAGCTTGAGACTGTGTCCTCTTGTCCTGGTGCTGGCTGCTGGGAGAAGAGACCAACCCCTGTGTTCCAAACCCCTCACCAACTCTTTTGCCCTTCTCTGGACACCTTCCAGCAACTCAACATCTTTTTTGAACTGAGGAGCCCAGAACTGGACACAGGACTCAAGGTGTGGCCTAACCAGTGCTGAGCACATGGCAGAATGACCTCTCTGCTCCTGCTGGCCACACTGTTCCTGATACAGGCCAGGATGCCCTTGGCCCTCTTGGCTGCCTGGACACACTGCAGGCTCATGTTCAGCCTACCACTGACCAGTGTTTCTATGAAGGGAAAAAACAAATCAAACCAAATCAGAACAAACAAACACAAACAAACAAAAAGCAAAACCACAAACCAAACCAAACTGGCTCTGGCCAGCCTGATCTAGTGTGGGGTGTCCCTGCCCATGGCAGGGGGGTTGGAACTAGCTGATCCTTGTGGTCCCTTCCAACCCTGACTGAAACAAAAGGCCAAACCCAACTATTTTGCAGAGTGATTGATTTGAAAAGCTCAGGCAATTGCTCCTGTAGCAACTGCTGATAGTTGCTGGTTGTTCTCAGCAGCTGTAGGAAATCTCAGAGCATTTCTGCTGCTCAGTTCTTCAGCCTTGGATCAAAGCAAATATTTCTCTTCTGGCTTTGCCTCTGAAAATCTTTTTGTTCTATTGATATATGGAAATCAGCTCCTGATGGCTGAATGAGATGGAATAATGCATCTCCTCCATCACACTGCTCCTAAGGCTCCTGTGTAATTTTAGAACCATTTTTTTTCCCCCTGTTATGCCATTAGCAGAATAAATGTGACAAATAAAGAAATATTGAAGTGCTGCAATCTCTGGATTAGTTGTTCCAAGCAACCACTAAGAGTAATATTAAAAAGATGATTCTCCAACCCCTCTGCTCTGCCTTGGTGAGACCACAGCTGGAGTATGGTGTCCTGTTCTGGGCTCCTCAGTTTGAGGGGGGCAGGAAACCACTGGAGAGAGTTCAGTGAAGGCTACAAGGATGGTGAAGGGCCTGGAACATCTGTGTGAGGAGGAAAGGCTGAGAGCCCTGGGGGTGTTGAGCCTGGAGTAGGCTGAGAGGTGATCTGATCAATAGTTACAAATATCTGAGGGGTGGGGGGCAAGAAGGGGCCAGGCTTTGGGCAGTGGTGTCCTGGGAGAGGACAAGGGGCAATGGACACAAACTGGAAGCCAGGAAGTTCCATCTCAGCATGAGGAGAAATTTCTTTGGTGTGAGGATGATGGAGCCCTGGAGCAGGCTGCCCAGAGGGGTTGTGGAGTCTCCTGCTCTGGAGACTTTCAAGACTTGTCTGGATGCATTCCTGTGTGACTTGGCCTAGGTGACCCTGCTTTGGCAGTGGGGGTTGAACTCAATGATTTCTGGAAGTCCCTTCCAACCCCTACCACTCTGTGATGCTGTGATTCCCCTATAGCAGAGATACAGCAAGCACCTGGTAACAAATACACAGTGGTAATAAATGCATGACAAATACTCAAAGAATTGAAACAGTTTGAAAATGAATAATATATTTAAGGAGTCAAATCCAGCCCAGAAACAACAAGAATTGCTTCAGTTAGTCTTTTGAATTGCAGCTTAATAATAGATACAAAACCTGGCTGAGCTCAGGGAACAGCCTCTCAAGTCAAACTGTGATCCCTTCACTTTCAAGAAGCATGTTATTTCACAAACAGTTCTAGTAATTTGCTGGAACAGACAGGAGGATAGAATAGAGAAGGGAAGAGAAGGGAAGAGAAGGGAAGAGAAGGGAAGAGAAGGGAAGAGAAGGGAAGAGAAGGGAAGAGAAGGGAAGAGAAGGGAAGAGAAGAGAAGAGAAGAGAAGAGAAGGGAAGAGAAGAGAGAAGAAACCAGGATGGAAGAGACCTTTGAGATCATCGAGTCCAACCTATCATCCAACACCACCTAATCAACTAACCCATGGCACCAAGCACCCTATCAAGTCTCCTCCTAAATATCTCCAGTGATGGTGACTCCATCACCTCCCTGGGCAGCCCATTTCAATGGCCAATCACTCTCTCTGTGTAGAATTTCTTCCTAACCTCCAGCCTAAACCTCCCCTGGCACAGCCTGAGACTGTGTCCTCTTGTTCTGGTGCTGCTTGCCTGGGAGAAGAATCCAACCTCCACCTGTCTGCAACCTCCCTTCAGGTAGTCGTAGAGAGCAAGAAGCTCTCCCCTGAGCCTCCTCTTCTGCAGGCTAAGCAACCCCAGCTCCCTCAGCCTCTCCTCAGACGGCTGTGTTCCAAACCCTCTCACCAACTTTGTTGCCCTTCTCTGGACACCTTCCAGCAAGTCAGTATCACAGTTAAGCCTTGAGGTTGTGAGTGAAGACCTGAGGCAAGGTCTGCCTCAGCAGCACGGGTTGGGGTTTTTTTTTCAGCTGCTAAGTGGGAAATAAGCACTGTCTGCTCTCGACAGAAACAGTGAGGAGAGCAGGATGTTAAGTTTTATTGTGCATCCTGTTTTCTGGTCAGCTCGCTCGCACTTTAAAAAGCAACCAACTTGGAGAGTCTTCTGCAGGCTTTGTGTGAACAGAAAATAGCCACAGACAGCTATTCTTTGGCTCGCTGGAAATTAGTATCAAGCACTTCTACAATGCAGTCTAGACAGGAAATTGCCTTGTCCTTCAGCAGAAAATTGATCAGGTAATTCATTACATCAGTCATCTAAGACACTCCAGCCTCTGAGAGATCTGTTTTCCCTGCCTCCGATACAGGCAAGATCTATAGGTCTTGTAAGCAGGTGAGTCATCTTAGGCTGGACATTTCACACATGGATCCTGCAGACAGCAATTCTTCTCGGTGGCTAAGCCGATTGCAGAGAAGCACTAAACTTCCCCGGTGCTTATCTGTAGGGTGCTCAGGGTACAAGGAAAGAATAAGCCTCCTGTAAAGAAGTTCGGGTACTTCTGTTCCTCTTCATCTCTGCAATCAATGCCTTTTGTTCCTGTCTGAACTGTTTGCGCTCCCCCAGCAGAATGCTCTTGGTAGTTAGAACCTGAAGCTCCCCGAGGTATTTGCTTTTTATTGCTGCCTATCGATTTTCATTTAAGTGTGCAGATCACAGCATAGACTTTAAGTCTGTAGATCAGCTCAGGGAGGGGGGAAAACCTGGCTTACATTGCTGCATGCTTTTCCTGATGTCTTTGCCTGTTAATGACAATTATCTGACTTTTAGCATTTGCAGGCAGCATGGGGCACAGGTGAGCCTCAAAGCGTGCCCCATGGATTCCTGCCAACAGGAAAGAAAATAAATGGTAAGCCAGAGAGTAAAGAAATGCAGCAATTTACACCAAACTGTGATCAGGAAGAGCTGAGAGGTCAGGAAAGAATGAACAGCACAATAAATGAGCTGGGTGTGGGTGTATGACCGGGCAAAAAGGAAAATAATTCATAAATCAATCTTCAGAAAGTAGTGGGAGGGAAAAGACCCAACAACAACAACAAAGAAAGGCAATAAAATAAGCAATTTAAAGAATAGAATAGCATAACATAGCATAGCATAGCATAGAATAGAATAGAATAGGCAGCTGAGGTTGCTATTGTTGGCATTCTCTTCAGAATAGAATAGAATAGGAGTAGAATAGAATAGAATAGAATAGAATAGAATAGAATAGAATGGAATAGAATGGAATAGAATGGAATAGAATAGAATAAGCCAGATTGGAAGAGACCTTCAAGATCATTGAGTCCAACCTATCATCCAACACCACCTAATCAACTAAACCATGGCACCAAGCACCCTATCAAGTCTCCTCCTGAACACCTCCAGTGATGGGGACTCCACCACCTCCCCAGGCAGCACATTCCAATGGCCAATCTCTCTCTCTATGAAGAATTTCTTCCTCACCTCCAGCCTAAACCTCCCCTGGCACAGCTGGAGACTGTGTTCTCTTGTTCTGGTGCTGGTTGCTTGGGAGAAGAGGCCAACCCCCACCTGGCTACAGCCTTCCTTCAGGGAGTTGGAGAGAGCAAGAAGGTCTCTCCTGAGCCTCCTCTTCTGCAGGCTAAGCAACCCCAGCTCCCTCAGCCTCTCCTCACAGGGCTGTGCTCCAGACCCCTCCCCAGCCTCCTTGCCCTTCTCTGGACACCTTCAAGTCTCTCAATGTCCTTCTTGAGCTGAGGAGCCCAGAACTGGACACAGGACTCAAGGTGTGGCCTAACCAATGCTGAGCACAGGGCAGAATGATTTCCCTGCTCCTGCTGGCCACACTATTCTTGATGCAGGCCAGGTCCCTTCCAACCTAAACCATTCTATGAATCTGTGAGAATTAGATCTCCTCTAAAGTTTAGCATCTGTAGACAGGGCACAGTTATGAACTGCAGCAGGAAAGGGATTTATCAGTGCAAGTCTGTTGCCAAATTAGAGCTGGAATTTTGAATAAGAAAGAGGACCTCTTGTGTCCTAAGTTTAGCTGCTTTCTGTGCAGAGCTTCTGATGAAAAGAGCAGGAATAAACCCCTCCTTCCCAGCCTGCACTTTGCTGGTGAGTGCTTGACTTTCATGACACCCTTTGCCTTTTAAGGGCAGAAATGAATGCAAACTGTTGCCTTCAGGGTGATGCTGGAGACCTTATGGGAATTCATTATGAGCATTTTGGTTTCCAGAGTCAGTATTCAAACAAACAAACAAAAGCCATGCACAGAAACAAATGACTGGAGTCTGATTCTCAATTTTTCTCCTTGGAGACAGCTCATACAAAAAAACCCAACCCAAACCAAAACCATTGCAGGGACCAGTAGCTAGGGTCCTATTCATACAATTAAAACCATGTCTTGGTAGGAAGAGTGAAGAGGATGTTTGGGCAGGAAATAGGAAGGGATTTCTTTCTCCAGCCTTGGGCAAATGATTTTCTTACCTGCTCCTCTTTTTCTCTTACTCTTTTTGCCAGCTTTATGGAATTTTTTTCATCTGGAAGAGACCTCCAAGGTCATTGAGTCCAATCATCAACCTAAGACCACCATGGCCATCATACTATGTCCCAAAGTGCCATGGGCACAGGTTTCTTAACACTTCCAAGGATGGGGACTCCACCACCTCCCTGGGCAGCCTGTGCCAATCCCTGACCACTCTGGCAGAGAAGAAATTTTCCCTAATCTCTAACCTGACCCTACCCTGGCAGAATTTCAGGCCCTTGCCTCTCATCCTATCACCTGATACCAGGGAGAAGAGACCAACCTCCAATTAGTTGCAGGGGGTTGTAGAGAGCATTGAGGTCTCCCTTCTTTCTCCTCTTCTTCAGACTAAATGCCCCCAGCTCCCTCAGCTGCTCCTCCCCAGCCCTCTTCTCCAGAGCTTTCCCCAGCTTTGTTGCACTTCTCTGGACCTGCTCCAGCACCTCAATGTCCTGCTGGGAGTGAGGAGCCCAAAACTGAATCCAGGACAGGTCACACTCTTCCTGATCCAGCCCAGGATGCTGTTGGCCATCTTGGTCACCTGGGCACACTATGCCAGCAGATAGATATTACCAGCAGTGTAACTCCTTCCCTGCACTTCACAACCCCCTGATGGCTAGCAGAAAGCAGTGGCTCTAAATTAAGACAATAACCAATGTCTGTCTGGCAGGGCCTCACTGCCTCAGAGAGGTTTTACCCAGCCATGAGACACCAGCCAGTTACAACTTTGTACCCTATGGTGACACCAAACCCAGAAAGGTTGGAATCTTTCATTGTGGTTTGGGTACAACTGGTGGCAATAAACCTCAGTGTGGTAATGGGGAGAGAATTTCCACTCTGTTTTGCTGGCCATATGCTTTCTGATGCTCAAAGCAGGTAGACTGGGCAGGGTCATCCTGGCAGTTGGGATATTCAATCAATCAAAAAATCCAATCAATTTTCTGAAGAGTATCCTCAGTGTCATTTGTGGTTTTCTTTTCCACCCCCATTCAGCAGACTTAGCAACAAAGCTGGGGAGGGGTTTGAAAAACAGCCCTGTGAGGAGAGGCTGAGGGAGCTGGGGTTGCTTAGCCTGCAGAAGAGGAGGCTCAGGGGAGACCTTCTTGCTCTCTCCAACTCCCTGAAGGGAGGTTGTAGCCAGGTGGGGGTTGGTCTCTTCTCCCAGGCAACCACCAACAGAACAAGAGAACACAGTCTCCAGCTGTGCCAGGGGAGGTTTAGGCTGGATGTTAGGAAGAAATTCTTCCCAGAAAGGGAGATTGGCCATTGGAATGTGTTGCCCAGGGAGGTGGTGGAGTCCCCATCACTGGAGGTGTTTAGGAAGAGCCTGGATGGGGTGCTTGGTGCCATGGTTTAGTTGATTAGATGGTGCTGGGTGATAGGTTGGACTTGATGATCTCAAAGGTCTCTTCCAACCTGGTTAATTCTATTCTATCCTATTCTATCCTATCCTATTCTATTCTATTCTATTCTATTCTATTCTATTCTATCCTATCCTATCCTATCCTATTCTATCCTATCCTATTCCATTCCATGCCATTCCATCCCATCCCATTCCATTCCATTCCATGCCATTCCATCCCATCCCATCCCATTCCATTCCATTCCATGCCATTCCATTCCATTCCATTCCACTCCACTCCACTCCATTCTTAAGAGAATGCCAACCATAGCAACCTCAGCTGCCTTTTGCTGGGAACAAGCAGCCCCTCTGCGAAGGCAGGGGAGAGAAATTCTGTTTACTTGTTGTTGTTGTTTTTCTTCTCTGCCAACTGATGTCTGTGTGACCCAGGAGGCCTTAATTTCACAGAGCTGTTAGTTTGACTCGTTGCATGACAATTGGTTTGTTTTTTCCAGCTGGTTTTAAAAGGTGGAACATTCTCTGAAAGGTCCCCAGCTCTGGCAGCGAGCTAAGGGAGAGCAGCCTGCTGCAGCCCAAAGTGTGTGAGCCCTCACTTGCCAGTCTCACAGCAGTTCCCTGGTGGTGTGATTGGATTATTTCATTGGATTATTTCCCAGATGGGCATTAATGTGTTTGTAGGGCACGTTCAGTTAAAGGGTCAATGTTTGTTAAAGCTGCAGATATTGCATTTGCTCCCAGCCTGTAATTAAAGCAGAAGATGGCTCTGGTTTGCCTGGCATACCGCAAGTTGTATCAGAAATAAATGCTGGATGATTTTTCTCACCTTTTTTTTTTGTCAAGAGCTTTAAGGTAGAATGCATGACAGGCTTCTTATGTGAAGTGAAATGATGTGTTTCCATAAAGCTAAGGTTTTCAAAGATTATGATTTATACTGTAGGCAGGGCAATTCCAGATTCTCTCAAAGACCTCTGCCTTGGTTTACAGATTTGTTGTACCTTTCTGCCTCCAGAGCTCCCTGCTTGGGCTGCTTAATTTTGGGGGAGCAAGCTTTCAGTGAACTGAACAGGACTTAGTTCTATAATGGAAGGTGTCCAGAGAAGGGCAACAAAGCTGGGGAGGGGGTTGAAGCACAGCCCTGGGAGGAGAGGCTGAGGGAGCTGGGGTTGCTTAGCCTGGAGAAGAGGAGGCTCAGGGGAGACCTTATTGCTGTCTTCAACTACCTGAAGGGAGGTTGTAGCCAGGTGGGGGTTGGTTTCTTCTTCCAGGCACCCAGCACCAGAACAGGAGGACACAGTCTCAAGCTGTGCCAGGAGAGGTTTAGTCTGGAGGTGAGGAGAAAGTTCTTCCCAGAACGAGGAACTGGCCATTGGAATGTGCTTTCCAGGGAGATGGTGGAGTCCCCATCCCTGGAGGTGTTTAAAAAGAGTCTGGATGATGCCCTTGGAGCCATGGTTTAGTTGATTAGAAGGTGCTGGGTGATAGCTTGGACTTGATGATCTCGAAGGTCTTTTCCAACCTGACTAATTCTACTGTATAATTTCTCAACAGATGATGCTGTACATAGCCATCCTTCACAAGAGCAAGATTCTGAATGTACTGGGATTCAAACATACTTTCAAATGTGACCAGTAGTAGCAATACTGTATAGGAATACATAGAGTATATAGCAATGCTATATAGGAATACATAGAGTATATAGCAATACCATGTAGGAATACCTATAGTGTATAGCAATACCATATAGGAAGGACACGGACCTGATGGAAGGGTCCAGAGAAGGACCATGAAAATGGTCAGGGGGTTGGAGCACCTCTGCTCTGAGGACAGACTGAGGGAGCTGGGGTTGTTCAGCCTGGAGAAGAGGAGGCTCTGGGGAGACCTAATAGCAGCCTGGCAGTACCTGAGGGGGGGTATAGGAAGGATGGAGAGAGATTGTTTGAAAAGGCCTGCAGGGACAGGATGAGGGGAAATGGGTTCCAACGAGAGAAGAGCAGGTTTAGATTGGATGTTAGGAAGCAGTTCTTCACTATGAGGGTGGTGGAACACTGGAACAGGTTGCCCAGGGAGGTGGTTGAGGCCGCTGGAGATATTCAAGGTGAGCTGAACAGGGCTCTGGGCATCCTGATCAAGTTGGGGATGTCCCTGCTGAGTGCAGAGGTCAGACTGGATGAGCTTGGAGGTCCCTTCTGGCCTGGCCCTTTCTGTGATTCTATAATATTCATTGCCTTACAATTGCCCCTCCCTGAAGTCTGGATGGGGTCTGTCTTCACAAAGGTACTGAATTATGTGTTCTTGCCTATCATGTCTTAGCCAATTCCATTCTGCACTTTACAGTAGGTATCCTGAGATGGTTTCAGTTCAATGGTGAATGAAATTATGGCTCTTATATCTAACATATTATGTATTATGTTCTAGAAATTAACCATTGAGGTAAAGCAATCTTTTACCAGCAGGTTTAATAACATCAAGCAGTAAAACACAGTAGTTCCAGGCATTACAGTTTCATTGCTCCAATACATCATTTCTACCATACAAAGTCAGTATTCCAGAGCTTTGTTTCTCTTGTTTTATCTTTAGAAGCAAATCTGAGAGACACATCCCAACGTTCAGCCAAGAGGAAATCTGCAGACCTGAAGAAGCGGAGGCAGAAAGACTTCGTGGTTTTCAAAGGAACCTTTTGACCATATGTCATTAAGAGGCTAGATCTCTTCTAAGAGCTTCTTCCAATTGCACTGGCTTAGCACTATTCCAGGAGCTTATCATGTCCAATCACTCTAAAAGAATCCTAATCAGGCCTTAGGCTAAACTGCTGTGCTGACAGAAAAGCTGGATGGCACAGAAGGGGTTGCGTTCACTTCAGCTGATGGCCTTGTCCAGCAGCCACCTTGCCAGCTTCTGAAACTCAAACAGAGGAAGTGTCATTGACAAGGAAGGTCAGGATTTTGTTCCCAGGTAAGCAAAAACATTAGGCCTGCAAATAAGCCTTAGAGTGTAGCCTTGACTTATATTTGAGGGTCTGGATCTGCTGGATGATCCTGGACAGATGACATTCAGGGATGACGCTCTACACTAGACATTGGTTTAAGCAGTATCCTTCAGAGCTGCTCATATTGTCCAGTTCTTCAGGACTTTTGATCCATTTCTTCTCCCTTTGAGATCTGTGGCCTCACACAATAGCTGTGCTGTGCTCCTGAATCCATTGATGCATTGGTTTAAGCAGTATCCTTCAGAGCTGCTCATATTGTCCAGTTCTTCAGGACTTTTGATCCATTTCTTCCCCCTTTGAGATCTGTGGCCTCACACAATAGCTGTGCTGTGCTCCTGAATCCATTGATGCATCACACACCAGCCTGGAGCTCTCTGATCAGCTGTGTTACAGGAAGATCCATAATAAACCTTCCATGGTCTTGGGGTTTGTTATTATTTGGATGAGCAGCAGAGGTTGAGAGCACAAGAGTGAGGCTTCACTGAATGGCAACCAAGCTGGTGGAGGGCCTTGAACACAATTCTTGTTAGGAGCAGCTGAGGGAACTGGGGCAGTTTAGCCTTCAGAAGAGGAGGCTGAGAGGAGAGCTCAGTGCCCTCTATGGCTACCTCAAAGGAGGTTGGAGCCAGGTGGGGTTGGTCTCTTCTCACAAGTGACAGGATGAGGAAACAGCATTGAGTTGTGTCAGGGGAGGTTCAGGTTGGATATTAGAAACAGCTTCTAGAGAGAAAGGGCTCTCAGGCACTGTCCCAGGCTGCCCAGGGAGGTGCTGGAGTCACCATCCCTGGAGGAGTTTCAAAGCTGCATGGATATGGTGCTGAGGGACATGGGTTAGTGGCAGTGGCTCAGCAGCAGGGGTGGCATTGTGAGCTCTAGGTGAGCTGGTTGGACTTGATGATCTCAAGAGCCCCTTTCTACTGAATACATGCTATGATTCTATGATTTATGAAGACATTTCTCATCTAGTCCACCCCCCTGCAGTGAGCAGGGACATCGTCAACTAGATCAGGTTGCTCTTTTAAGCTCCTGTGCTACAGTCAGACAGCTTTTGGAAATCAGTGCTCCAGAAGTTCTGGGAACACTCCCAGGAAGACTGAGCTACCTTTGCTTTGGACTGATTGAGGTTGACCCACCTTTAAAATCCGACCCATTTGGGATTCCCATCACACCACTCATAGCAAAACTTTCACCTGAAGTGTAATTAGCAAGTCTGTACCAACGAGCTTAGTGGGCTCTAATAAAACTGATAACTTAATGCCTGCTCTGCGCTCCCATCTGATGCCTCAGCTGGCAAGCCATTCCTCTCCACAGCCATCACTCCTAGGATTAGTCAACAGCTGATTAAATCTGAGGAAAGCCCCTTGCAGCCCATGGCTTGGGTGCTGGCCACGCTCCCTGCAAGCAGGTGTGGGAGCAGATCTTCCCTGCCGACGGAGGGCTGGCTGTGCCTCCGCAACTGTGCAGATGGCCGCGAGCAGCAGCACCAGAGACGCACACCGCAGATGGCAGCGAGGGGGATGCAGCTGTCTGCACGAGGCTTAGTATCCCCCAAGCAGCTGCAGTGGGAATTTGGTAGATGTAGCATGGCTTATGTGTGCTGAGTGCTCTCCTTTAATCCTTCTGCCTCCCCCTTATCTTTGCTCATTACATTATTATCACAAATTATGATCATTACTGGAGCACCAACAATATGGCAACCAACCTGTTGACGTAGCCCCGTGTCCTGTGCTCTCTGGGTTCCCGGCCTGAGCAAGACCACACTCTGCATTTTCCATTAATTATTGCTTCTCTTCTCATTTCTCTTTTCCTTTTTATTTATTTTTTTCCTTTGGTGGGGGTTTGTTTTTGCTTTGCTTTCTATTTTGGGTAGGGACAATTTAATGGGTGTCAAGAGCCTTGGGTAGGAAGGGTGAATAGCATTTCACGTGGTAGCCCGTGACACAAGAGCATGATGAAAGGCTTAATTATTGAACTCAGTCCCTCCTGAATTTGTCACTGAAGCCAGAAGACAAGGGTAAAACATAACCTTGATGGAATCTTTACATCTAAGGCATTATTTAAATGATATAAATTTTGCAGAGAGTCAAATTAAATTAACCTTATACCTTTCAATTCTCTGCCCAGCTCCACGCTGTGGAGCTGGGGTTGCTTAGCCTGGAGAAGAGGAGGCTCAGGGGTGACCTTATTGCTCTCTACAACTACCTGAAGGGTGGTTGTACACAGGGGGAGGTTGGTCTCTTCTCCCAGGCAGCCAGCACCAGAACAAGAGGACACAGTCTCAAGCTGTACCAGGGGAGGTTTAGGCTGAATGTTCGGAAGAAGTTCTATACAGAGAGAGTGATTGCCCATTGGAATGGGCTGCCTGGGGAGGTGGTGGAGTCACCATCATTGGAGGTGCTCAGGAGGAGACTTGATGAGGTGCTTGGTGCCATGGTTTAGTTGATTAGGTGGTGTTGGATTGGTTGATGGGTTGGATGTGATGATCTTGAAGGTCTCTTCCAACCTGGTTAATTCTATCCTATCCTATCCTATCCTATCCTATCCTATCCTATCCTATCCTATCCTATCCTATCCTATCCTATCCTATCCTATTCTATTCTATTCTATTTTTTCCTCCTCTGCTTTGTGCCTCCAGTCACTTGCAGGTTTGTTCCTGAAGACCTTTGTCCCACCCTCCTGCCCATTGCATTTATTTATTAAGCTGTGAATAAATCCTTCTTCTCCCATCATTTCCTGTGAATAAATCCTTCCTCTCCCATCATTTTTTGTGAATAAATCCTTCCTCTCCAGTCATTCTCTGTGTCACCAGCAGCGCTTCAGCATTAGGGCAGAAATGTACAGTAAAACTCCTCTGCAGGATTTGGCTCAGGATTCACCACCTCTTGATGGTGGAGCAAATCTTTTTCTCTGATGCCCCTCAATTTAAGATGGACATCGAGACACTTGAAGGTGTTCAAAGAAGAGCAACAAGGCTGGGGAGGGGCCTCCAGTACAAGCCCTGTGAGGAGAGGCTGAGGGAGCTGTGGGTGTTTAGCCTGAGACCTTCTTGCTGCCTACAACTCCCTGAAGGGAGGTTGTAGCCAGGTGGGAGTTGGTCTCTTCTCCCAGGCAACCAGCACCAGAACAAGAGGACACAGTCTCAAGCTGCACCAGGGGAGGTTTAGGCTGGAGGTGAGGAGAAAGTTCTTCCCAGCAAGAGAGATTGGCCATTGGAATGTGCTGCCTGGGGAGGTGGTGGAGTCCCCATCCCTGGAGGTGTTCAAGAGGGGCTTGGATGTGGCACTTGGTGCCATGGTTTAGTAGTCATGAGGTCTTGGGTGACAGATTGGACTTGATGATCTTTGAGATCTTTTCCAACCTTATGGATTCTATGATTGTATGCATCCCTGCAGGCTTTAGATCAGGACTCCTGTCCATGGCCAGCCTCATCTCTTACTGGTGTGTTCCAGACTGAGAGGAGGAGTGGATCTTGCTCCCTCACACTCCTGGCTTGGGTGGAACTGCCAGGCTAGTTAGGGCCTTATTACTGTGTGAAGAAGCTTATAGGGACACTTTAATTTAGGTTGGACATTAGGAGTGTGTTCTTTACAATGAGGATAGAGCAATACTGGCATGGGTTGCCCAGAGATGTGGTGGAGGCCCCATCCCTGGAGACATTCAAAGTCAAGCGATGGGGCCCTGGGCAGTCTGCTCTAGTGGGCTCTTCTCCCAGGCAACTTGTGACAAGAGGAGAGGGCATGGCCTGAAGCTGTGCCAGGGGAGGGTTAGGTTGGATGTTGGGAAACACTTCCCCAAGGAATGGGCGACCATACACTGGGATGGACCACTCAGGGAGGTGGCCATCCCTGGAGGTGTTTAAGGAAAGATTGGATGTGGCACTTGGAGACAGGGTCTGATTGAGGTGGTGGTGATGGGCCATAGGCTGGATTTGATGATCTCAGAGCTCTGTTCCAGCCTCAACAGTTCTGTGGTTCTGTGATATCCCTGCTGACTGCAGGGGGGGTTGGTCAAGACGACCTTTGAGGGTCCCTTCCAATGCATTCTGTGATTCTGTGAAGCTGCCATTTTAGATGTGTCACCTGAGGAGCAGCAGAGGAACAGCACAGTGCCATCTCAGGCTTAGCTTTTCCTAGCTCCTGCCTGACTGGAGTTTGCTAGCAGGTACCTAAGTGGATTTAAGAGATACTAGCCTTGGTTCTGACCTGAGGTGCAAAAGACTCCTCTCTGAGGAGTTTTCCTATCTGAGCATCGTTTTGGACTGGCTTTGGGGATGAAGGGCAGTAACAAGTGCAGTGGCTTAGTGGTGGGATTATGAGCTCTAGGTGAGTGGTTGGACTTGATGATCTCCAAAGTCCCTTCAACCTCAACAGTTCCATGATTCTGTGAAGTGCTCAGGGGCAGTGCATATCTCAGAGCCAGTGCAAATGAACAGATAAGGATGCACAGAGAACCAGAATATCCTGAGAATATTATTTATTTATCTTCTTCCTTCTTTCAAATCCCTTTGGGTAACAGGAAACGTTAAACACAGGAAAAAAAATCCAGAGAAATGAGAAGGATTTTATTCAGAATGTTTTGCACTCATCAGAGGTTTGAGGAGGTGAAGGGAATGAGAACTGTTCACACACACAATATGTTGCTTGGCATCAGCTGGAGAACCTTGAATTCCTGCTTGTGCAAAGCTGGCAGATGTTTGGAGGCAGTGTGATTCTTACACCAGCTGATTTCCCACCCCCATTTGCTTCTCCTTCTCTCCTTCTGAACTTTTTCCTTTCTCTGATCTTGCTCTTTGTTTTTACATGCCCTCAACTTGTCACTCCAGTTTGCCATACTGCATTTGCTCTATCTTTAATATCTCTCCCATGTGCCTTTTTTATTCTTTCATATCACTTGCTTCCCTCTGTCTATACTTACTTAGAATCATAGAATCGACCAGGTTGGAAAAGACCACAAGGATCAAGTCCAACCTAGTACCTAATACCTAACACCTCCTGACAACTAAACCATGGCTCCAAGGGCCACATCCAAGCCTTTCTTGAACACCTCCAGGGATGGGGACTCCACCACCTCCCTGGGCAGCACATTCCTGTGGCAAATTCCTCTTTCTGGGAAGAACTTTCTCCTCACCACCAGCCTAAACCTCCCCTGGCACAGCTTGAGACTGTGGCCTCTTGTTCTGCTGCAGGGTGCCTGGGAGAAGAGACCAACCCCCACCTGGCTACAACCTCCCTTCAGGGAGTTGCAGAGAGCAAGAAGGTCTCCCCTGAGCCTCCTCTTCCCCAGGCTAAGCAACCCCAGCTCCCTCAGCCTCTCCTCCCAGGGCTGTGCTCCAGACCCCTCCCCAGCCTCCTTGCCCTTCTCTGGACACCTTCAAGTCTCTCAAAGTCCTTCTTAAACTGAGGGGCCCAGAACTGGACACAGGACTCAAGGTGTGGCCTAACCAGTGCTGAGCACAGGGCACAAGGACTTCCCTGCTCCTGCTGGCCACACTCTTCCTGATGCAGGCCAGGATGCCATTGGTCTTCTTGGCCACCTGGGCACACTGCTGGCTCATGTTTAGGCAGCTGTCAATCAGCACCCCCAGGTCCCTCTCTGCCTGGCTGCTCTCAGCCACTCCGACCCCAGCCTGTAGCACTGCCTGGGGTTGTTGTGGCCAAAGTGCAGCCCCTGGCACTTGGACTTGTTGAATGGCATCAAGTTGGACTCTGCCCATCTGTCCAGCCTGGCAAAGCCTCTCTGCAGAGCCTCTCTACCCTCTAACAGATCGCTACTGTTCCCTGAATCTCTTTATATTTCTATCTTAAAGGACAAACTAGTTACCTGGCAATGGCAGTTTTCAGTTAAATATTGATGCTGCATAATGGGCTTCTGTGTTATATACCTTCATGTTAGCCTGGCACATACTGACAGAGGAGATAAAATGAAGGATGTAGGAAACAAAACAAAAAACCCAGTGTTTGACTTTCAAGATCACCAGGAAGGTCTGATTTGGCCTTCCAGCATCTGAAGGGAGCTACAAGAAAGCTGGGGAGGGACTTCTGAAGGTGTCAGGGAGTGATAGGACTGGGGGGAATGGAACAAAACTAGAAGTGGGGAGATTGAGATTGGTTGTGAGGAAGAAGTTGTTCCCCATGAGGGTGGTGAGAGCCTGGCACAGGTTGCCCAGGGAGGTGGTGGCAGCCTCCTGCCTGGAGGTGTTTGCAGCCAGGCTGGAGGTGGCTGTGAGCAACCTGCTGTGGTGTGAGGTGTCCCTGCCCATGGCAGGGGGTTGGCACTGGCTGAGCCTTGAGCTCCCTTCCAGCCCTGACAATTCTGTGATTCTATTAACCTACAACTTCCTTGGGATTTCCTCTTGGGTTGATCTGTGCTCTTGAGTACTGGCTTGGCAACTGCAAAATGAAGGGTTTGGAATTTCCCTCCCTGAAAGAAGCACTTTGAAGACAAACATATCAGAAGTTTGCTGGGGGGTGACCACATCAAAACAGGAGAATGGAAGCCAGTCAACTGCAAAGTGGCAACAGCTTGCCAAATACTTCAGCAGTGGATAAAAAACACTGGATAGAAACCACTTAAGTGGTGTTCAAACTGTGGATTTTCAAATTCATTGCCAGCTACTACAGAACACAAGAAATTTGCCAACATTTTGTTTCCCCTCTGAGCTCCTGGGACAATTAAATCTCAGCACACTACCCAAATACTTTTTTCCCTCCCCCTGAGATGTTCTTTTCTGCTCAGATTGGGAAGAGCAACATCTCCTAAGATCAGCATATTAGCCAGGTAATTAATACTGATGCAGAAGCAGCAGACAAATGATTGCTACACATCAGCTCTCCTTTTTTTCAACTGTTGTAGCTCTGGAAAGGTCAACTGGGATGGAGTTTAGTTGAAGGCCTGCATCTAGTGGAGCCCCTCAGGGGTCAGTACTGGGACCAGAGCTGTTCAATATGTTCGTCAATGACCTGGATGAGGGAATAGAGAGCACTGTGAGCAAGCTTGCTGATGACACTAAGGTGGGTGGAGTGGCTGACACACCAGAAGGTTGTGCCAGACTTGGACAGGCTGAGAGCTGGGCAGGGTGAAACTGAATGAAATTTAACCAGGGCAAGGGTAGCATCTTGCACCTGGGAAAGAACAGCCCCATGGAGCAGGAGAGGTTGAGGACTGACCTGCTGGAGAGCAGTGAAGGGAGAAAGGGGTCCTGGTGGATGGAAGGATGACCATGAGCCAGCAATGTGCTCTTGTGGCCAAGAAGGCCAATGGCATCCTGGGGTGGATTAGAAGGGCTGTGGTCAGTAGGTTGAGAGAGGTTCTCCTCCCCCTCTACTCTGCCTTGGTGAGGCTGCATCTGGAGTATTGTGTCCAGTTCTGGTTCCCCAGTTCAGGAGGTACAGGGAACTGCTTGAAAGAGTCCAGCAAAGAGCCACTGAGATGATGGGGGAGTGGAATATCTTCCTTATGAGGAGAGCCTGAGGGAGCTGAGGCTCTGTAGCTTGGAGAGGAGGAACCTGAGGGGTGACCTCATTCATGTTTATGAGGATGTAAACATGAGTGCCAAGAGGCTGGAGCCAGGCTCTGCTGGGTGATGCCCAATGACAGCACAAGGGGCAATAGGAAGTTCCATGGAAAGAAACATGAGAATTTTTTTCCACCCTGTGGGGGTGACAGAGCCCTGGAGCAGGCTGCCCAGGGGGGTTGTGGAGTCTCCTTCTCTGGAGATATTCAAGACCTGCCTGGCTGTGTTCCTGTGTGATCTGCTCTAGGTGATCCTGCTCTGGCAGCAGGGCTGGAGTGGATGAGCTTTTGAGGTCCTTTCCAGCCTGTAACATCCTGGATGTGTGATTCTGCATGTGAAAATTGAAGCTTGATTTAATGGAGCATTCTGATTCCTTCCATTTTGGTACAATCACATTATCAGAGCCACCAGCTAATGCAGAGTGAATTTGGTACATGTAGTCCAGAATTCACTGGATAAAAATGAAGTGGAACAATCAAGGATGAAGAGTTAATGAGAGAGTGTTAGCCTCAAGAATTTCTTTCAATAGCTCTTCTGACATCTCTCTAACATTCTAGTAACATGGGCAGGGAAAACATTTATTCCACTGCTGGAAGAAGAGAAAGGATGTGATAATGTGGGGGGGAAAAAAAGCTGTGCAGTTGTGAAATAAAGTGATGACCAAGCTTTGGGTGTAAAAGCAAATGAAGCATTGCTAATGGGCTGCAGAGCCTTGGTCCACTGCACTCAGGGAACATGCTCCCTAGAGTAACCTAGAGGTTTTCACCCCAAGGGCAGATTTAAGCTTTTCAAGTTCTTCAGAAATGAACACCTCAAGTTCTTCAGCTTACCTGCAAAAGATACCTTAGTTGAGCCTGCATTTCCATTTTGGAGCTGACTAAGTCTGCATGACTACCAGTGATGGGATTAAAGGGGGTAGTGTCTTTACAAAGGAAGAAGTGGCTAAGAAGGAGTTGAAATAACAAAGAAAGAACCAGAGAGTTCACCTTATCTCTGTGTGTGTAAATCACAACTAGCCTCTGCTAAGGGCCTTGTCTGGGGTCTTGCTGTACATCAGTGAGGGGGCTGTCTGCATGGCCAGCAGGGCCACGGAGGGGATTCTCCCCCTCTGCTCCACTCTGCTGAGACCACAGCTGGAGCACTGTGTCCAGTTCTGGAGTCTCTATTACAGGAAGGATCTGGAGGTGCTGGAAGGTGTCCAGAGAAGGGCCATGAGGATGAGCAGAGGGCTGGAGCTGCTCTGCTGTGAGGACAGACTGAAGGAGTTGGGGTTGTGCAGGCTGGAGAAGAGAAGGCTCCCAGGAGACCTAATTGTGGCCTTGCAGTATCTGAAAGGGGCTCCAAGAAAGCTGGGGAGGGACTTTTGAGGGTGTCAGGCAGTGATAGGACTGGGGGGGATGGAATAAAACTAGAAGTGGGTAGATTGAGCTTGGATGTGAGGAAGAAGTTGTTCCCCATGAGGGTGGTGAGAGCCTGGCACAGGCTGCCCAGGGAGGTGGTGGAAGCCTCCTGCCTGGAGGTGTTTGCAGCCAGGCTGGAGGTGGCTGTGAGCAACCTGCTGCAGTGTGAGGTGTCCCTGCCCATGGCAGGGGACTTGGAACTGGCTGAGCCTTGAGGTCCCTTCCAACCCTGACAATTCTATGATTCTATGAATGCAGCAGACACAGAACACATGTTTTAACCTCTAATACAAAGAGCTCCAAAGCAGGAGCAGGGAAGTCATTCTGCCCTGGGCTCAGCACTGGTTAGGCCACACCTGGAGTCCTGTGTCCAGTTCTGGGCTCCTCAGGTCAAGAAGGACATTGAGAGACTTGAAGGTGTCCAGAGAAGGGCAAGGAGGCTGGGGAGGGGTCTGGAGCACAGCCCTGTGAGGAGAGGCTGAGGGAGCTGGGGTTGCTTAGCCTGCAGAAGAGGAGGCTCAGGGGAGTCCTTATTGATATCTCCAACTCCCTGAAGGGAGGTTGTAGCCAGGTAGGGGTTGGTCTCTTCTCCCAGGCACCCAGCAGCAGAACAAGAGGACACAGTCTCAAGCTGTGCCAGGGGAAATTTAGGCTGGTGGTGAGGAGAAAGTTCTTCCCAGAAAGAGGAATTTGCCACTGGAATGTGCTGCCCAGGGAGGTGGTGGAGTCCCCATCCCTGGAGGTGTTCAAGAAAGGCTTGGATGTGGCCCTTGGAGCCATGGTTTAGTTGTCAGGAGGTGTTAGGTATTAGGTGCTAGGCTGTAGTTGATGATCTCTGAGGTCTTTTCCAACCTGGGTGATTCTGGGATTCTGTGATTTAATGTAGATTATTAATAGACTTTTTCCTTTGGAAAGTCTTCAGAAATAAGTCTCTACCTAAAAACCTGCACTTGTGTGTCCTAGGAAATGAAATGCAGTGAGGCAGCCTGCTGGCATGTGCTGAGCACCACGGCCAGGCTGGCCCTGTAAGGTGAGTAGATGTATCTCTGCCTTTCTGAATTGGAAGGTTCATTTACTCTTGACCCCATCATGTGGATGTCTGGTCCTGGCTTTCAAGGGAGGCTGATGTAGCTTTTGTGTCCCACAACAATGACACTTCAGAACTGCTGAGTGTTGGCCACAAAAAATACCTGAATCTTGAACTAGGTTGTCTCTCTTGATCAAGTGACCTCTGCTAAGAGGCTTTCTGGAGGCCTCACACGTGGGTGACCTTCCTTTGGCTTTTGTGCATTTACAGTTGTATTTACTTGTCAGTCACAGCCCTTGCTGTTCCCTGATGTTATCTGAGATTATGTTCAAGTGCATGCCAGGGACAAGCAGAGTCCCTCAGGGATCAGCACTGGGACCAGTCTTGTTCAACATCTTTGTTGGCAGCAGGAACAGAGGCATTGAGTGCACCCTCAGCAGGGTTGCTGATGACACCAAGCTGTGTGGTGCTGCTGACAGCTGGAGGGAAGGGATCCATACAGAGGGACCTGGGCAGGCTGCAGAGCTGGGCCCAGGACAACCTCATGAGGTTCAACAAGACCAAGGGAAAGGTCCTGCAGCTGGCTCAGGGCAATCCCAAGCACTAATATTGGCTGGGCAGGGACTGGCTTGAGAGCAGACCTAGAGAAAAGGACTTGGGGATGCTGATGGATGAGAAGCTCAAGAGGAGCCAGCAGTGAGCACTTGCAGCCCAGAGAGCCAAGCAGAGCCTGGGCTGCAGCAAGTGAAGCATAGCCAGCAGGGCCAGGGAGGTAAGCAAGTTCATTTTTCCAGTGTCTACAGAGGTCAGTAGAACTTTAAAAATGTTTTTGAGAGAGCTCAAAATTGCAAGGGGAAAAAAAATCAAACAAACAAAGCAAGCAGCTTGTTTGGAACTGGATCTAAAGCACCGCTGGTGGCAGCAGTCAGGGCATGGCACAGAGCTGTATGATGTTTAGCACGGGGATGTTAGTGCTGATAAATGGTTATCCACACTGCAAAATCCTAAACACAGAATCATGGAGTGGTAGGGGCTGGAATAGGAGAGGATCTGAAGGTGCTGGAAGGTGTCCAGAGAAGGGCCACGAGGAGGAGCAGAGGGCTGGAGCTGCTCTGCTGTGAGCACAGACTGAAGGAGTTGGGGTGGTTCAGTCTGAAGAGGGGAAGGCTCTGAGGAGACTTAATTGTGCCCTTCCAGTACCTGAAGGGTGCTGCTCCAGCCCTCTGCTTATCTCTGGACACCTTCCAGCACCTCCAGATCCTTCCTGGCACAGAGGCTCCAGAACTGGACCCAGAGCTCCAGCTGTGGTCTCAGCAGAGTGGAGCAGAGGGGCAGAATCCCCTCCCTGGTCCTGCTGGCTGTGATTCTCTTGCTGCAGCCCAGGATGTGATTACCTTTCTGGGCTGCAAGTGCTGACTGCTGGCTCCTGTTGAGCTTCAAATCAAGTGCACACTGGTGGCTCATGTTGAGCAATCAAATGGCTTGTGGCCCCCTCTGATCAGAGACAACATGCCTGGGCCCAGCCAGTCCCTAATGGAGTTCAGTGCTTCTTGATGGTTTAATCAGGATTGTATCTAACATGACCCCTAGGCCTTGAGCCATTTCAGTGGTGAATCTGACCAGCAGAGCTGCCAGAAAGTCTGACTATTCCTTAGCCAAGGTTTAAAGTCAACATTCTCAACTGCTGCATGTTAGGAGATTTGTGTATGGAAAACTCCTGATGGGCCAAGGAATTCCTAAACCTGCTTATCCCATTTCCAAAGCTTTCCTCAACAGCACTGACTCAGTTCCAAGATGTTCTGAAGTCAGAGGTGCAACCCAAAATAAAAGTAGGAGATGGGGGGAGGGAAATGATGACATGTTTGTGGAGAATTGTGAAGCAGCTGAGGGAATTTTTACACAGCTCTTTGGACAGCCTTCCTCTGTGCCAGAGGATGTCTATAGGATAACCAGGACAAATACTGCTCCTGCACATTTGTTTGTCTGTGAAACTCCTCCACACACACACACACACATAAAATAAAGATACCCTTTCATTGTCATCATCCAAGTAATGATCTCCTTCTGGCTGTGTCACAGGGCTAATAACAAGCTTTCAAGTACTCCAGTTCCTAATGTACTCTCGAAATCCTGCACAAAAATGAAAGGACTCCTTAAAAGCACATAACCTCCTGTTATGCCAGCCCCAAATCCCATCACCCATAAATTAAGCTGCTGTGGATTTGAGTGCAGAATTCAATCCATTGTCAGAAAGTAACACAAGTTCTGAAAGGCTACTTACTGCCTCGGCTTTCTTGATCATTCACTTTGCAATTCATTTGTTTTAGCGAACTTTTCATCCCTATTTCACACAGGAAAAGCCTGCATTAGGAGGCAAAGAAAGGAAGAGGGTGAATATGAGGCAAAGAAAGGAAGAGGGTGACATATCAGGCTTATTAGAACTCCCCTCAAGTTTAATTGCCTGTTATTTCTCATTCAGCAAATTAGCCTTGAGAGGTCACTGTTGCTCACACAGGACAGAAGAGTTAGCACTGATGTGCTCTATAGAAAGCAGCTTAGTTAAGCAGTTAGTTACTACTAGGCTTTTACTCTATCCTCCAGACTGAATGTTGACAAGCAAAGCTGTCTCACATCTGATTCTACTAAATCCACGTTCTCTTTGGTAATTAATGATGTAAAAGGAGAAAGTTTGTGTTTTGTAGGAGGTTGTGTGGAAGCTTTGATAACAAAACATAAACTTTCTCCTTTTACATCATTAATTACCAAAGGGAATGGATTTAGTACAATGAGATGACAGAACTGTTAGGGTTGGAAGGGACCTCAAGGATCAGCCAGTTCCAACCCCACTGCCATGGGCAGGGACACCTCACACCGCAGCAGGTTGCTCACAGCCACCTCCAGCCTGGCTGCAAACACCTCCAGGCAGGAGGCTGCCACCACCTCCCTGGGCAACCTGTGCCAGGCTCTCACCACCCTCATGGGCAACAACTTCTTCCTCACATCCAATCTCAATCTCCCCATTTCTAGTTTTGTTCCATCCCCCCCAGTCCTATCACTCCCTGACAGCCTCTAAAGTCCTTTCCCAGCTTTCTTGCAGGCCCCCTTCAGATACTGGAAGGCCACAATAAGGTCTGCTTGGAGGCTTCCCTTCTCCAGACTGAACAGCCCCAACCCCTCAGCCTGTCCTCATAGGAGAGGAGCTGATGGTTGTGTTCATTAGAGCATTTTGATTAGATTGCTTCTTGTCAGCCCCTTGCATCCCTGCTGTGCAGTACATTGCCATGCTGATCTTCCTGTTAAGCCAACGTCTTGTAAAGCTAAAGATCTAACAAGTTGTGCAGGAAGCCAACTCTGTGACTGTTTATTGAATTTGATTTACATCACTGAGCTTTTAATATCACCAGATAAAATACAAAGATCAAAGCCATTTCTGGCCTAAGAGGGAAAGTGAACTGCATATTAACTTCTTCATGTTACCAGTGAGACTTCTGGTAACCCAACCAATGGATTAACTGCATTGCAGAGGTATGAATCTCAGGAATTAGACTTGCAGAAAAGCTGCAGTCATCAGCTATAGCTTCTTGCAGGAACAAAAAAACCCACCCAAACCACAATAAAAATTCCCTTTTCCACAACTGTGGGCTGTTAGAATGCCCATTTTACTCTGACTGCAGTCCCACTTGAACTCATGCTAAAAGCAGGCTCTCAGAGCTGCTGTAAAACTGAGCACTCTTTTTTTTGCCTGGGCATTTGAACAAACCAGGTGGCAGAACTTGTCCTAAGCAAGGAAATGGAATTCACTGATTTCTTCTGTTCACATGTCCCACTGCATTCTGCCAATAGCATGAAATCCTATCTTACCCATTTGCAATGACACTTCTCTCTGCCATATCCTGCAAGCCAGATCTCACAGAAATGTAGACTCAGCCAGGTTGGAAAAGACCTCAGAGATCATCAAGTCAAACCTAGCACCTAATACCTAACACGTCCTGCCAACTAAGCCATGGCTCCAAGTGCCACATCCAAGCCTCTCTTGAACACCTCCAGGGATGGGGACTCCACCACCTCCCTGGGCAGCACATTCCAATGGGCAATTCCTCTTGCTGGGAAGAACTTTCTCCTCACCTCCAGCCTAAACTTCCCCTGGCACAGCTTGAGACAGTGCCCTCTTGTTCTGCTGCTGGGTGCCTGGGAGAAGAGACCAACCCCCACCTGGCTACAACCTCCCTTCAGGGAGTTGGAGAGAGCAAGAAGGTCTCCCCTGAGCCTCCTCTTCTGCAGGCTAAGCAACCCCAGCTCCCTCAGCCTCTCCTCACAGGGCTGTGCTCCAGACCCCTCCCCAGCCTCCTTGCCCTTCTCTGGACACCTTCAAGTCTCTCAATGTCCTTCTTGACCTGAGGAGCCCAGAACTGGACACAGGACTCATAGCTTTCATTTCATAGCTTTGAGACCAACGAGTATCTAACCCTGCCACAAATGCTGGTTAAATTGGTAGATTCCCTGGCTGCAACCATTCAGGATGTGCATAACAAAACCATGCAGAATTAATTTAAAACCATTTCCATGCTAAGCCATCTCCAAATCCTTCTTTCCTCTCCATAAGTGTAGTTCTGTACTTTTCTTGGCTATAAAGGTTATTTTCCAATTAGGCTAAAGCCCTATACTTTGGCAGTTAAAACCCTGACCATGCAACCATTTAAGCATATGTTTAATTTTACCTCCTATATTCCAATGGGGTAAAGGCATTTATAAGATTAAAGCCATGTTTGGCTTGTAAGAAATCTTTTTTACACTCCTCCAAACACTTCAAGCAGCCCTTTTATTGAGCAAACTATGCCTGCAAGGCTACAGAGGAAGCCCAGAATGAAAACAGAGACATCTGCACATTTCTCCAAGCAGGAGAGGTTTCTCCATTTGAGATTTAAATGGAAGAGTGAAGGGAGAAGGAAAGTCATAGCAGCACCTGTTACACTGCCCGTTAAACCCATCAGCAGGGCAAAATGTGGGATGAAGGTGGCCATCAGCAGAGTTAGCAGCAGAAAGGAGCCTCTTACACCCAGAGCAAAGAGTGGGGAGCTGTAATTGGGGTGGTTACCTCTAGAAATACAAACATGCACAACTTCTGTGGCTGCAAAAAAGGGCAAAGGGTAAGAAAGAAGAGCCTTGTTTAAGAGGCACAGATTCACTAGGGCTTGAAGAAATGATGGCAGGTTGTCAGTTATAACTTCCTTTGTATCCTCACCCCAGGTCAAGAAGGCAGTCAGTGCAAAGGTGGTTTTCAAGACACAGGCAAGAAAGTGAGTCCAATTCAGCATGCATCTGAACTCCCCTGGGTTTTTCATGTTGCCTTCAAGGGTGGGAAGAAATATCTGTGAAGTGTAACTGAAAATGATCACCCCTACTGAGACCAGGAAGCCCTCAAACTCGGTGGAGAGCCTGAGTTTTGCCCAGGACCACTGCTGTGTCTGTGTGAGACAGTAAGTCATCACGACCAGGAGGATAATGAAATGCACCAAGGAGCAGAGCTGGCTGAGTTTGGAAACAGTTTTGAGAGTCTTGATAAACACACAAGGCAGCAGCGTAACAAACGCAATTACAGACCAAGTTCTCTCCGTCACCGGCACAGATGGAAAGCTGTGCGACAGCAAGTTGCCACTTACAACCAGATACAAAATGCATGTCATGAGCAGTTCCATCACTTGGGTCACACTGACAACTATGCCACCCAGTCTGGGAGAGAGCTTTTTGCAGCAGGCATTGGCAATGTCTTCATAGGTGTCTCTCACTCTCACCAGCTGCCCATCTTCGTTTTCTTCGTAGAGGCAAGCAATTAGGATTTTGCCTGTGTAACAGCACAGTGCTGCAGCCAGCATAATAAGAAACAGGCCACTGTATCCACTGTGGAGAAGAGCATATGGCAATCCTAGGACAAATACTCCCTGAAGAGGAAAAAGAGAAAGAAAAGATAGCACAAAATCCCCAAGGCACGATGTTTACCGGCAGCCACACTCCCAAACCTGCCATCCTCTGACTGCATGCTGGGTGTGCTGCTACCTCCAGACAGGTGAGTAGCAATCAGGAGGAATCTGTTTGTTTCTCATAAATGGTATGAGGGGTTTGGAGCACAGACCTCTGAGGAGAGGCTGAGGGAGCTGGGGTTGCTTAGCCTGGAGAAGAGGAGGCTCTGGGGAGACCTTCTTGCTCTCTCCAACTCCCTGAAGGGAGGTTGTAGCCAGCTGGGGGTTGGTCTCTTCTCCCAGGCAGCCAGCACCAGAACAAGAGGACACAGTCTCAAGCTGCACCAGGGGAGGTTTAGGCTGGATGTTAGGAAGAAATTCTTCATAGAGAGAGAGATTGGCCATTGGAATGTGCTGTCCAGAGAGGTGGTGGAGTCACCATCACTGGAGGTGTTTAGGAGGAGACTTGATGGGGTGCTTGGTGCCATGGTTTAGTTGATTAGATGGTGCTGGGTGATAGGTTGGATGCGATGATCTTGAAGGTCTCTTCCAACTTGGTCTATTCTATTCTATTCTATTCTAGTCTAGTCTAGTCTAGTCTAGTCTACTCTACTCTACTCTAGTCTAATCTATTCTACTCTATTCTATTCTATTCTATTCTATTCTATTCTATTCCATTATCAGCAAAAAGAGCTGCTCCTGTCTACAAGCATGCAATGATAAGCTAAGAAAAAAATGAATGCAACTGAGTGATGGAGTCAGGTTCCTGGTTGATATTCAGCACTGGTGTGATCAGAAGCACATTTCAGAAGGTTCATGAGCAGTAGTTCCAGCAATGTCCAAATTAATGAAACAGGTTCAACATCTGTGATGGGTTATGCCCATCCTGAAAGCAGGATGGGGGGAGGGCTTGTGAGAGCTTCTCCCTCCCTGGAGGGTGTTTTCCCCCTGGGAAACTAAGTCTGCTCCACTCCTCCTCCCTGTCCAGCAAGCCTATAAAAAGGAGGACACTGCAGCCATTAGCTCTCTTGGCCCCTGGCTTTGCCTGGACGAGGACTGCTGCTGGCTCCCTGCTTCTCTGCCACGTGGTCCTCCCTGCTACATCTCTGCCTTTGCAAAGGACTGGTTTTGTATTTCATAGTTTTTTCCATCCATCCTTGTTCCTTACCCTTGTGAACCCTACCTGTTATTATTACATATATATATATATATGTGTATATATATATGTGTATATATATATATATATATATATATATATATATACATACTGTTTAAAGAAACTTCTTTACCTCTACTTCCAAGCTGACTCCAAATTATTTCTTGGTAGACTTGCTCCTTCCCTTTCTTTTCCTCTCTATTGGGAAAGAGGAGGGGTGAGTGGGGAAGGGATTCTCAGCCTTTCCCCCATCTGAGCTCTTAAGTCCCAGTTAAGGCTCAAACCACCACAACATCATAGAAACACAGAATGGTTTAGGTTGGAAAGCATCTTGAAGACCATCCAGTTCCAACCTCCCTGCCATGGGCAGGGACACCTCCCACCAGCACAGCTTGCTCGAGGCCTCATCCAGCCTGGCCTTGAACACCTCCAAGGGAGGGGACATCCACAACCTTCCCGGGCAAACTATTCCAGTGTCTCACCACCCTCACTGGAATGAATTTCTTCCTCATCTCCAGTCCCAATCTCTCCTCTTCCAGTTGAGGTAAAATTAAGCAATGGTACCACCATCTGCCCAAGTTCCATTCAGATTAGAAGTAGCCCTGTAGAGAGGCCCAGCAATGACAGCTCATTTCAGTCTGAAAATTGGTGCAGCCTGTGCTCTTAAATCCATGGCTAAAGTGATTCTGTGAGCCTGCAAACTTCTGTAGGTGTTAGAAAATACATGTGAAACATACAGACATACTTTGCTCTAAATAGTTTCTGAAGGGAGCAGCATTAGACTTGTTTGATCCAGTGAAAAAGAAGTTATTTTAGTTTCACAGAACACTGTCTGCACTACTTTGTCTTTCCCCCCACCCCCCCTCTTTCTTCTCTATATTTAGGACAAATGGCACTTTTTATGTGGTTTAATTTCCATCAGCACAAACCCAACAAACCCCTTGAACAATAGTTATTCATCAAAGGACCCAATTTAGGAAAGATGCTTCCATGGCATTTTCTCTTTTCATGCTGCAGAGCTGAAATGGAGCTATGCTCATGAGTCACGCTGGTCAAGTGGGCTTCTTCTTGATGACTGAAGAAAGGTAGGGAGGAAACAAAACACAGTTACCTAGTCCTACAGAGGGATTTATTTCCATATGTCTTCCAGCACAGTGATGTGGTGAAATAGGAGCTTGAGACTTGATTTGGATCAAACTCCTTAACAGCTTTATTGATGATCTGGATGAGGGCATTGAGTCCATCATCAGTACATTTGCAGATGACACCAAACTGAGGGCAGGAGTTGATCTGCTGGAGGATAGAGAGGTTTTGCAGAGGCACCTGGACAGGCTGGACAGATGGGCAGAGTCCAAGGGCAGGAGATTGAACACATCCAAGTGCCAGGTTCTGCACATTGGCCACAGCAACCCCAGGCAGAGCTACAGGCTGGGGTCAGAGTGGCTGAGAGCAGCCAGGCAGAGAGGGACCTGGGGGTGCTGGTTGATGGTAGGCTGAACATGAGCCTGTAGTGTGCCCAGGCAGCCAAGAGGGCCAATGGCATCCTGGCCTGCATCAGGAAGAGTGTGGCCAGCAGGAGCAGGGAGGTCATTCTGCCCCTGTACACTGCACTGCTTAGGCCACATCTTGAGTCCTGTGTCCAGTTCTGGGCCCCTCAGTTTAGGAAGGAGGTTGACTTGCTGGAACGAGTCCAGAGAAGGGCAACGAAGTTGGTGAGGGGTTTGGAACACAGCCCTGTGAGGAGAGGCTGAGGGAGCTGGGGTTGCTTAGCCTGCAGAAGAGGAGGCTCAGGGGAGACCTTCTTGCTCTCTTCAACTACCTTAAGGGAGGTTGTAGACATGCAGAGGTTGGTCTCTTCTCCCAGGCAACCAGCACCAGAACAAGAGGACACAGTCTCAGGCTGCACCAGGGGAGGTTTAGGCTGGAGGTTAGGAAGAAGTTCTACACAGAGAGAGTGATTGCCCATTGGAATGTGCTGCCTGGGGAGGTGGTGGAGTCACCATCATTGGAGGTGTTTAGAAGGAGAGTTGATGGGGTGCTTGGTGCCATGGTTTGTTTGATTAGGTGGTGTTGGACGATAGGTTGGGCACGATGATCTTGAAGTTATCTTCCAACCTGGTCTATTCTATTCTATTCTATTCTATTCTATTCTATTCTATTCTATTCTATTCTATTCTATTCTATTCTATTCTATTCTATTCTAACTCAGCTTATGACCAAACCTGAGGAAGGCCAATGGGATCCTGGGGTGCATTCAGAGGAGTGTGTCCAGCAGATCCAGGGAGGTTCTCCTCCCCCTCTACTCTGCCCTGTTGAGGCCACACCTGGAATATTGCATCCAGTTCCGGGCTCCCCAGTTCAGGAGGGACAGGGAGCTGCTGGAGAGAGTCCAAGGGACCACCAGAAATTTCCAGTGCCCCCTCCTCACCAAACAAGCAGATCTGGATTTCCAAATGACAGCAGCAGATGAAGACATTTTGGCATTTGTGGTGGTTTGCAATATTTGAGCCACAAGGGAGTGGTTCCCACACCAGCAAGGCTGGCTGCTTGTTTAAAAACCCCAGATAGCTGCTGAGTAGAATACAAAGAGTGGGTCTCTGCTATCACACCACTGCCTGACACTACTTCACCTGAGGGCAAGAACCTCCCCAGAGACGAAAATGTGGTTAGAAAAATGCCTAAGTGAGCAGAGCCAAGCACTCTGAGAAAACATCCACATTCCTCAGTGCTCACTTAAAGAAAATGCCTTTAAGGACATAAAACAAAGTCTTTAAGAGAAGTTGTAGCCCCAGTTAAAATGCTTGGTTTCACAGGCTGCTGTAACTTCCAAGATGTTGGTAGAACACTGGAAAAGGTGGCCCAGGAAGGTTGTTGAGGCTCCTTCCCTGGAGATATTCAAGGTGAGGCTCCACAAGGTTCTGGGCAACCTGATCTAGCTGGGGATGTCCCTGCTGGCTGTGGGGAAATTGATGTAGATGACCTCTGGAGGTCCCTTCCAGCCCAGACTATTCTGTCACAGTATCACAGTATCACCAAGGTTGGAAGAGACCTCAAAGACCATCAAGTCCAACCTGTCACCACAGACCTCATGACTAAACCATGATTCTGTGGCACCTAAAACAAAGTGATTGTGAGGTGGTTATAAAGTAAAGACTGAACCATGTTCAGAGCTGAGGCATGCAAAAACAGGGAAATAAAATGGAGTTAAAAAGTGATGCTTAAAACAAAAAGAGAGAGAGAGATTTCATAGAATCATAGCACCATAGAATTGTCAGGGTTGGAAGGGACCTCAAGGATCAGCCAGTGCCAACCCTCCTGCCATGGCCAGGGACACCTCACACTGCAGCAGGTTGCTCACAGCCACCTCCAGCCTGGCTGCAAACACCTCCAGGCAGGAGGCTTCCACCACCTCCCTGGGCAACCTGTGCCAGGCTCTCACCACCCTCATGGGCAACAACTTCTTCCTCACAGCCAATCTCAATCTCCCCATTTCTAGTTCTGCTCCATCCCCCCCAGTCCTATCCCTCCCTGACACTCTCAAAAGTCCCTCCCCAGCTTTCTTGGAGCCCCCTTCAGATCCTGGAAGGCCACAATTAGGTCTCCTGGGAGCCTTCTCTTCTCCAGCCTGCACAACCCCAACTCCCTCAGTCTGTGCTCACAGCAGAGCAGCTCCAGCCCCCTGCTCATCCTCTTGGTCCTTGTCTGGACAGATGTTCAGCCCCTCCAGATCCCCTCAAGACTTCATCAGATGGAAAAATAAAATGAAGAAATGAAGAAGAATTTAAATGAAAATGCTTCAGTTAGTACAAGTCTGCTGCATGCAGAGCACAGCCTCATATGCCAGGCTGCTGAATTAGCCCTGATTGCCTTTCTCATCATCTGTAGTGAGTCTGCTGGAAGGCTATGGGGATGGGCTGAGAGAGTTATTCCTGTTTAGCCTGGAGAAGAGAAGGCTCCAGGGAGACCTCAGAGCAGCCTTCCAGTACCTGAAGGGGCTACAGGAGAGCTGGGGAGGGACTTCTGAGAAGGGTTGGGAGTGCCAGGATGAGGAACAATGGCTTTGAGCTGGGAGAGGGGAGACTCACACCGGACATTGTGAAGAAGTTAGTTACTCTGAGAGTGGTGAGACAGTGGAACAGGTTGCCCAAGAAGCTGTGGACACCTCATCCCTTGAAGTGTTTAAGACCAGGCTGGGTGAGGCTTTCAGCACCCTGGTCTAGCAGGAGATGCCCCTGCTCACAGCAGGGGAGTTGGAACTCGACATTCTTTAAGGTCATTCTATGATAAACCCCAGAACTGTTGGTATCCTCCACCAATGGCACAAAATGATACTTCCTTCTATGTTCCTAATGAGGAATACAAGCACAGGTCTGAGACAAATGGCATAGTGGTAAAAGATGACTAGCAAAGGGCTTCTAGGGGATGTGGAGAGGTGCTTAAAGTCACACATGCAGAGCATGCACTGCAAGAACTTGCTTAACGCTGAACAGTTCTGAGGAGTTCAATGCATTCCTGAAGGGAGGTTGGAGCCAGGTGGGGGCTGGTCTCTTCTGCCAAGCACCCAGCAGCAGAACAAGAGGACACAGTCTCAAGCTGTGTCAGGGGAGGTTTAGGCTGGAGGTGAGGAGAAAGTTCTTCCCAGCAAGAGGAATTGGCCACTGGAATGTGCTGCCCAGGGAGGTGGTAGAGTCCCCATCCCTGGAGGTGTTCAAGAAAGGCTTGGATGTGGCCCTTGGAGCCATGGTTTAGTTGTCAGGAGGTGTTAGGTATTAGGTGATAGGTTGGACTTGATGATCCCTGAGGTCTTTTCCAGCCTTATCGATTCTATGATTCTATGACTCTTTCTCCAAACCCATAATGATGGGCACCAATTACATCCCTAGCTTTTTATTCTCTATCAGTTAAAGGCTGTATAAACACTGCCATCCTTTGTTCTCTCAGAAGTGTTGCCAGGCTTTGCTAGCCAGGGTTCAACTGGCTTTCAACATATTGGAATGAGATCCACAATGTTCTGAGAACTCCATGATCAAACCAGAGCATTATCAGATCAGATCTACCTTTTGTTCTGGCTCCCAAGTGCAGACTTGCTGGGCCTCCTGCTTTCAAATTATTAACAAGCTGTGCTCTAACATTCATTTGAAATATTAACTGCAGTTAGCTGCTAGTTAACTGCCCAAGCCTAAGCTTGTCAAAAACAAGCACCTCGATTTCTAGTGCTGCTCTTGAGGTAGGTGGTGAGCAGAGCTGAGATGAATTTCCTTTCACAGATAACCTGTTTCTCTTGCTGGGCAAGAAATAGGCACACAATTGTCACAGTTGGAGGCTGGGTGCTTTTGAGAAACACAATAGAGCAGTGTGGTCCTTTTAGGCTGATGCCTAGGAAAATTTTCCACAGGTTGAGGAGAAAAGTGATAGAATGTAAATAAAGTACCAGGGGATGAGAAAGAAAAACAATGATAAGGTCTAAATCAGGGAATCACAGAATCACCCAGGTTGGAAAAGACCACAGAGATCATCAAGGCCAACCTAGTACCCAATACCTAACACCTCCTGACAACTAAGCCATGGCACCAAGTGCCACATCCAAGCCCTTCTTGAACACCTCCAGGAACAGGGATTCCACCACCTCCCTGGGCAGCACATTCCAGTGGCCAATCTCTCTTTCTGGGAAGAACTTTCTCCTCACCTCCAGCCTAAACCTCCCCTGGCACAGCTTGAGACTGTGTCCTCTTGTTCTGCTGCTGGGTGCCTGGGAGAAGAGACCAACCCCCACCTGGCTACAACCTCCCTTCAGGGAGTTGGAGAGAGCAAGAAGGTCTCCCCTGAGCCTCCTCTTCTGCAGGCTAAGCAACCCCAGCTCCCTCAGCCTCTCCTCACAGGGCTGTGCTCCAGACCCCTCCCCAGCCTCCTTGCCCTTCTCTGGACACCTTCAAGTCTCTCAATGTCCTTCTTGACCTGAGGAGCCCAGAACTGGACACAGGACTCCAGGTGTGGCCTAAGCAGTGCTGAGCACAGGGCACAAGGACTTCCCTGCTCCTGCTGGCCACTCTATTCCTGATGCTGGCCAAGATGCCATTGGCCTTCTTGGCCACCTGGGCACACTGCTGGCTCCTGTTCAGAGTAATAATCCCATTGATCTGATAACTACCACAAAGTTAGTTGTACAAACTAATTCTCTCTTTGGCTGCTTCGCTCTAGCAGATACCAGCTGGTGGTTTTTGCTTGGCTGTTGCTGATCTTGGCTGTGTTCTTGTTGTGGCTATGTACTAACAGCTACTCTTTACTCTTCTCCCTTTTCCTTGTACAGGGGGATGGGGGAAGGGTGTTGAGAGGGGGAACACCTCCAGGAATGGAGACTCCACCATCTCCCTGGGCTGCCTGTTCCAGTCTCTGACCACTCCTGCAGCAAAGAAATTTTTCCTCATCTCCAACCTAAACCTCCCTTGGCATAATTTCAGGCCATATCCTCTGATTCCATCACCTGATACTAAGGAGACGAGACCAACCTCCACCTCACTGCAACCTCCTTTCAGGGGATTGTAGAGAGCAATGAGGTCTCCCTTCAGCCTTCTCCCCTCCAGACTAAACAAATCCAGCTCCCTCAGCTGCTCTTCCCCAGCCCTGTTCTCCAGAGCCTTCCCCAGCTTTGTTGCCCTTCTCTGGACCTGCTCCAGTACCTGAATGCCTTTTTTGGAGTGAGGTCCCCAAAACTGTACCCAGGACTCAAGGAATGGCCTCAGCAGCGCTGAGTACAGGGGGACAATCTCCTCCATGGTCCTGCTGGCCACACCATTGCTGATCCAGACCAGTATGCCATTGGCCTTCTTGGCCACCTGGGCACACCCTGGCTCATGTTCATATGGCTGCACCCCCAGGCCTTTCTCTGCTGGGTAGTTTCCAGTCACTCTGCCCCAAGCCTGGAGTGTTCATGGGGTGTTTGTGACCCAAGTGTGATGCAATTTACACCACTATCAGTAGGTCTTTTTCCTAATTCCTTAAAGTTGTTTTCTTACTGCCTGTATCCCTGGAGAAGCTTTCTTTCCCCCCCGGTGTCTTTGTGTTCCTTTGCTATACTTCATCATTTATAATTGATGATTACTCTCACCCTCTCTTTTCACTAGTAGAAAAGGAATTTCATTGATACAGTCATTTCATACCTGAAGGAGGAGGGGTTCTGACACCTAGGTGTACTATTTCTTAATTAGGGGACACCTTTGGACACCTCATAAATTCCTGCTAAACAGCTTTCAGATTGCTTTCACAACTGCCTGTCTGTGTTTACTCTTCCCAAACAACTCTCTCTCACAGTATCACAGTATCACCAAGGTTGGAAGAGACCTCAAAGATCATCAAGTCCAACCTGTCACCACAGACCTCATGACTAAACCATGGCACCAAGTGCCACATCCAATCCCCTCTTGAACACCTCCAGGGATGGGGACTCCACCACCTCCCTGGGCAGCACATCCCAATGGCTAACAATTCTTTCAGTAAAGAACTTTCTCCTCACCTCCAATCTAAACTTCCCCTGGGAGAGCTTGAGACTGTGTCCTCTTGTTCTGGTGCTGGGTGCCTGAGAGAAGAGATCAACTCCCTGCTGGCTACAATCCCCTTTCAGGTAGTTGTAGAGAGCAAGAAGGTCTCCCCTGAGCCTCCTCTTCTCCAGGCTAAGCAACCCCAGCTCCCTCAGCCTCTCCTCACAGGGCTGTGCTCCAGACCCCTCCCCAGCCTCCTTGCCCTTCTCTGGACACCTTCCAGCATTTCAACATCATTCCTAAACTGAGGAGCCCAGAACTGGACACAGGACTCAAGGTGTGGCCTAAGCAGTGCTGAGCACAGGGGTACAATGACTTCCCTGCTGCTGCTGGCCACACTCTTCCTGATGCAGGCCAGGATGAATTGTAAAATTCTTAGTACCACAGTACATTAGAGGTTCAAAGAGAGCTCAAGAGATCATTGGGTCCAACCCCCCTGCCAGAGCAGGATCACTTAGGGTGGTCCACACAGGAATGCATCCAGGTGGGGTTTGAAAGTCTCCAGAGAAGACTCCACAACCTCTCTGGGCAGCCTGCTCCAGGGCAACAGCACCCTCACTGTAAAGAAGTTTCTCCTCATGTTGAGGTGAAGTCTATGTTCAACCTTGAACCTGTTGTTTCTTCTTATTGCTGTGCACCACCAAAACGAGCTTGGCCCCCTCCACTCGCTCCCCACCCCTCAGCTATTGATAGACATTGATCAGATCCCTCTCAGCCTTCTCTTCTCCAGACTAAACAGCCCCAGGGCTCTCAGCCTCTCTTCACAGGGGAGATGCTCAAGTCCCCTAAGCATCCTTGTGGCTCTGATATTAAACTTTCTTTTTAACTTGTGTAAAGCTGAAAGTGAAAGACCATTACCCAGATACTCATGGGCACATAGTGCTAAAGTAACCCCAAACATTATGTGGAGTTGAAATACTCTTAGGAGTCCTGGACACTTTGGAGATGCTTAATTTAAGGACAATGAATATTCTGACAATGAAGTGTAGGCTTTTCAATTTCATCAGGTCTTACATAGGCTCTGACTATCACACCTACACTGACCAGCAAAAGCTCCCTCTAGTGAAGTACCACCCTGCAGATACATGGATAGATAAAGAGAGAGAGATTACTGTCCCCTGTGCTCCCATGATGAATGTATTTAGATCTCCTGATCTGTTCATCTTTATTTGATGCAGTGAGGCTCAAAATAGAATTACCTTGTGCTGGGTTCAGTGTTTTCTGCCTTAGATAATTATCAGCTATCAGTTGTAGAAACTTTAATGATGTTTTCCTGCAGGCTGCATACAACCTCCACCACAGGGCTTGAAAAGCAAAGTCACCCAGAACTATATCATTTTTCTTGTCAGGATTGAGCTCTAACACAGGTAATCATCTCTCTAACAGAGTGCCAGCCTCCCTTCTCTTTTGGTAAACATCTTTTATCTGATTCTTTCTAAATGCCAGCCACAAAAACTGACCAGCCACATGGTCAGTTAATAAGACTGGATGAGGCCCTTGGTGCCGTGGTTTAGTTGATTAGATGGTGTTGGGTAATAGATTGGACTTGATGACCTCAGAGGTCTTTTCCAACCTGGTTAACTCTGTGGTTCTATGTTTGCAATGTCACAGACTCATAGAAAGGTTTGGGTTGGGAAGGACCTTTGAGATCATTCAGTTCCAACCCCCCTGCCATGGGCAGGGACACCTCCCACCAGCCCAGGTTGCTCAAGGCCCCATCCAGCCTGGCCTTGAACACTTCCAAGGCATCCACAGCCTCCCTGAGCAACCTGTTCCAGTGTCTCAGCATCCTCACTGTCAAGAATTTCTTCCTCATCTCCAGTCTCAATCTCCCCTCTCCCAGATCAAAGCCATTCCCCCTCGCCCTATCGCTGCAAGCCCTTGTCAAAAGTCCCTCCCCAGCTTTCTTAGATCACTTACATCCTGTTTATATCCTATTTCTTCTCAGCAGTAAGAATTTCTGGTTCTCTAGCTAGCTCCCCAGACTCCTGGCACCGCTCTACAGACATCAGGAAAAGAATTCATCTGCTTTCCCATTTGCTTCACAGTTTGTTCTCAGCCCAGCTGAGTTTGAACTTAAAAATGCTACAAGCTGTTCTGTGGAAAACTTCAAATATTATCCCTGGCCTGTATGACCTTAGCAGCAGATCTATCTCTTTTAATGTCAGTGAAAAACCTTCCTTTAACTTCAGGGATGGTTGAATTAGACCCCAGCAATCTTGTTGCTCCTGAGTTTTGTTATTCTTTCTGCCAATGCCAGCCCGTTCTGGCTGCAGGGAGGAAAGTGGCCGAGCAGCTTATCCTGTGATTAATGCCTGCAATCACCTCAGACACGGAGAGCAACTTTACAAGTGTTGTTTTGTCAATCCTTCAGGTCCCAGAAGCAGATGAGAAGGCAGATAGGCTGTTCAGGAGATGTTGTGATAAGATAAGCAAGTCCATGGTCTGCGCTGCAGAAGCTGTGTCCCTCTGAGTGACAGCAGCCACTGATTTCCTTCTCCTTTAAGTGGCCACCTTAGGTTTAAACATCTCTTGAAGATTAGGAAAGGGAATAAAGGAAAGGAGATATGTCAGGATAATGATACAAAACTGGGGGTGTGTGGGGGGGTGGCTGACAGCCCATCAGGCTGTGCTGCCATCCAGAGCGACCTGGACAGGCTGAGAGCTGGGTGCAGGCAAACCACATGAAGGTCAATAAGGACAAGTGCAGGGTCCTGCACCTGGGAAGGAGTAACAGCAGGCACCAGCACAGGTTGGAGGCTGCCCTGCTGGAAAGCAGCTCCACAGAGAAAAGCCTTGGAGTGCTGGGGGGCAGCAAGTTCTGCATGGGACAGGAATGTGCCCTTGCGGCCAAGAGAGCCAGTGGGATCCTGGGGTGCAGCAAGCAAAGTGTGGCCAGCAGGGCTGGGGAGGTTCTGCTCCCCCTCTGTTCTGCCCTGCTGAGACCACAGCTGCAATCCTGTGTCCAGTTCTGGGCTCCCCCAGTTCCAGAGAGACAGAGACCTGATGGATAGAGTCCAATAGAGAGCCATGAGAATGCTTAGGGGACTTGAGCATCTCCCCTGAGAAGAGAGATTGAGAGCCCTGGGGCTATTTAGTCTGGAGAAGAGAAGGCTGAGAGGGATCTGATCAATGTCTATCAGTGTCTGAGGGGTGGTTGTCAAGTAGAGTGGGCCAAGCTCTTTTTGGTGGTGCAGTGGACAAGGAACAATGGATACAAACTTGAACATAGAAGGTTTGACCTCAACATGAAGAGAAAGTTCTTTACAGGGAAGGTGCTGGAGCCCTGGAGCAGGCTGCCCAGAGAGGTTGTGGAGTCTCCTGCTCTGGAGACTTTCAAAGCCTGCCCGGATGCATTCCTGTGCAGACTGCCTTGGCTGATCCTCCCTTTGGAAGGCAGGCTTTGGTTTGATGATCTCTGGAGGTCCCTTCCAACCTCTGACATTCTGTGATTAAGAAAGAAAGAAAGAAAGAAAGAAAATGGCTGCTCTTCAGCATTACAGCTGATCCCACTGGCTTTGCTGCTGCCTGAAATATTTGTTCCAAAGCTGAAATAATAAGCTGGATGCTTAATTCTGCATGGTTTGATGGAAAAAAATGGTAGTTTGCATAAATTCAGAGCTGTCTGCAAGAGTGCATGGAATCACACAAAGTAAAATCTCCCAAGCAAATTATCTTTTAGCAAAACATATGATTTTGCTGGGTCCCAAAGGATAAAGCAGGCTTTGTTAAAAGAATGAGGGCTTTTGTTCTGTGTTATGTAGCTGACAGGGAGGGGGGAAAAAAAAGAGAAAAGATGAAAAAATAAAGCAGTCAAAACGAAATCAAACATTTCTGTCAGTGGTGGGGAGCAGCATGGACTCACTGGCTGCTAACCTGTTTAGAATCATAGAATTGTCAGTGTTAGAAAGGACCTCAAGGTTCAGCCAGTTCCAACCCCCCTGCCATGGGCAGGGACACCTCACACTGCAGCAGGTTGCTCACAGCCACCTCCAGCCTGGCTGCAAACACCTCCAGGCAGGAGGCTGCCACCACCTCCCTGGGCAACCTGTGCCAGGCTCTCACCACCCTCCTGGGGAACAACTTCTTCCTCACAGCCAATCTCAATCTCCCCATTTCTAGTTTTGCTCCATCTCCCCCAGTCCTATCCCTCCCTGACACCCTCAAAAGTCCCTCCCCAGCTTTCTTGGAGCTTCCATCAGATACTGCAAGGCCACAATTAGGTCTCCTCAGAGCCTTTTCTTCCCCATACTGAACAACCCCAAGTCCCTCAGTCTGTTCTCATAGCAGAGCAGCTCCAGCCCTCTGCTCATCCCCCTGACCCTTCTTTGGACACATTCCAGCACCTCCAGACCTTTACTTATAATAGGGGCTCCAGAACTGGACACAGTGCCCCAGGTATGGTCTCAGCAGAGTGGAGCAGATGGGGAGAATCCCCTCTCTGGCCCTGCTGGCTGTGCTTCTCTTGCTGCAGCCCAGGCTCTGCTTGGCTCTCTGGGCTGCAAGTGCACACTCTCCCATTAGAGCTCATCTTTGATTCTCAGGTTTTCAGCTGAAGGCAGGCAAATGCTCCAAACATCCACTACAGCAACATGCAAGTGAGTTTGCATGAAACTGTGGTCCAAAGAGCTTGAGAGGAGACAGAGAGGAGACTTTGGGTGACTAGAAGCAAAACAACACAGTGGGAATCCAAATAGCTTTATCTGAGTGTGCAGTGACATAACAAAAGGGAGAGCTGAAGTGCATAGAAAGTTCAGTCTCAGGCTGGGAGAAACCATTTGGCTTGTTAGAAGTTTTCCTTGACTGCTGCCTCGCTGGGACAAGGCACAGTTCTTGCAGCTTCCAACAAGGAAGGCTGAAGAGGAAATGGAAAATGACAAACCCAAAATAACAAAAATACAAAGAAGTTTGCACTGGAGCAAATCCTTTGCACTTGTGAGGGGTGAGAAGGAAGCCAGGTCACATCTTCTGGAAGCTGGGTTATATCTTCTGAACGCTGGCCTGGGGTTTGCCATGACTGCATGCAGGGTAAAAGGTGACTGAATCCTCCCCTGCCTAACATTACCCTGCTCTCTCCTCAGCACAGCCCCAACCAGCAATTGTTGGTAGGCTCTTACTCAAGCTCTAATGACACCCAGAGCTCAGCTTCCAAAGGGGGAATTTGTCTTAGAGCAGTGTCTGGAGATAATGCAGTTAACAGTCTGGATGGAAGACCTAAATGGTGGTGTACTATGAGTTCTGATCTCTAGGAATCACTAAACTAAGATGGAATATCACAGAATAATATATATATATAGAAGATCTCTGCAGAAGGATCTTGTCAGGCTGGCAGAGTCCAAGGGCATGAGATTGAACATATCTAAGTGCCAAGTTCTACACACTGGCCACAACAACCCCAGGCAGAGCTACAGGCTGGGATCAGAGTGGCTGAGAGCAGCCAGGCAGAGAGGGACCTGGTGGGTATTGGTTGATAGTATGCTGAACATGAGCCTGCAGTGTGCCCAGGTGGCCAAGAAGGCCAAGGGCATCCTGGCCTGCATCAGGAAGAGTGTGGCCAGCAGGAGCAGGGAAGTCATTGTGCCCTGTACTCAGCAGTGGTTAGGCCACACCTTGAGTCCTGTGTCCAGTTCTGGGCTCCTCAGGTCAAGAAGGACATTGAGAGACTTGAAGGTGTCCAGAGAAGGGCAACAAGGCTGGGGAGGGGTCTGGAGCACAGCCCTGTGAGGAGAGGCTGAGGGAGCTGGGGTTGCTTAGCCTGCAGAAGAGGAGGCTCAGGGCAGACCACCCAGCTACAACCTCCTTTCAGGTAGTTGTAGAGAGCAATAAGCTACAAAGCATAGTGACAAAAGAAACCCAAAGCATACAGAGCCCCTTACAGCACACCCAAAGGTCTCCAACACTTCCCTTCTCCCCACCTGAGGGTACACTCAAAACCCCCAGGGCTCCTTCTTCCCCCCCCCATTGCTAGGCTGGTCTCAGGCTGGCCAGGGCTGAGTCTGCCCCAACCCCTTCTCCTCCTGGCATTAGACCCAGACAGACCTGAGAGGCCTTGAGATCCTCCCCCAGCATTCCCCACTAGGGAGCATCTCCCACGGGAGCAGAGAGGGAAGGAAGAGGCAGAGAAGGACTTTGCAGATGGATTTATAGGGTGCAGGATATTATGGGTAGGAAATAGACAGCTTCCTGTGTCCACCTACTGGCCTGGACCCTTGGGACACCGGAGGCATAGCCTATGTGGCAGCAACAGGAGGAACCCAGCCTGAACTGCCACAAATATTTTCTTGGGCTGCAGCCACGCTGGGAAGGGCTTGGAGACAGGATGCTGGCTGGAAACAGCAGAAGATCTCCAGATGAATGAGCCAGCCAAGGAGCCTGATTATTCCTGACCCTTGACAAAGACCTGTCCTTAGATTTAGATCCAAATGCTGTCTGTACAGATAGCAATCTCTTCGTTCATGATGGAAACAAAGATAGGTAAGCAATGGCTGTTGAAGTTTAAATATATAGATGTAAAAATGAAGAAAGAAATTAATTATCCCTTGAAATTGTGCCAGGGGAGGGCTTAGGTTAGAGATCAGGACAAATTTCAAAGCTGCAAGGCCAATGGCATCCTGGCCTGCATCAGGAACAGTGTGGCCAGCAGGAGCAGGGAAGTCATTCTGCCCTGGGCTCAGCACTGCTTAGGCCACACCTGGAGTCCTGTGGCCAGTTCTGGGCTCCTCAGTTTCAGAAGGACATTGAGAGACTTGAAGGTGTCCAGAGAAGGGCAAGGAGGCTGGGGAGGGGTCTGGAGCACAGCCCTGTGAGGAGAGGCTGAGGGAGCTGGGGTTGCTTAGCCTGCAGAAGAGGAGGCTCAGGGGAGACCTCCTTGCTCTCTGCAGCTCCCTGAAGGGAGGTTGTAGCCAGGTGGGGGTTGGGCTCTCCTCCCAGGCACCTAGGCCCAGAACAAGAGGACACAGTCTCAAGCTGTGCCAGGGGAGGTTTAGGCTGGAGGTGAGGAGAAAGTTCTTCCCAGCAAGAGGAATTGGCCACTGGAATGTGCTGCCCAGGGAGGTGGTGGAGTCCCCATCCCCGGAGGTGTTAAGAAAGGCTTGGATGTGGCACTTGGAGCCATAGTTTAGTTGTCAGGAGGTGTTAGGTTATTAGGTGATAGGTTGGACTTGATGATCTCTGAGGTCTTTTCCAACCTGTTTGATTCTATGATTCTGTGATTCTAAGAGTGGTCAACAATTGGCACAGGCTGCCCAGGGAGGTGATGGAGTCACCACCCTTGGATGTGTTCAAGAAACCTGTGGCCATGGCACTTTGGGACATGGTTTAGTGGCCATGGTGGTGTTGGGCTGATGGTTGATGGTCTTAGAGGGCTTTTCCCACTGAATCAATTCTGTGATTCCATGAGAAAGCTTTTCATTTCCTTTTCTTCACCTGAGCCATCACAACAGTGCAAGGCCAACTTCTCTGCTCTGTGAGATCTCTCCCTTATTCATCTTGCAGCATTGAGAGCTGTAGTGATTTTCTATTGGAGAAATTGATTTTCAGCCTGTTTCCATTCCTTTCTCTTAAGTAACTTTCATTTCCCATGTTCCCATCTGTAGGCAAAATCCCAGTTTAGTCAGGAGGTGCAGTGAATGGGCACAACTGAGTGACTATTACTGAAATGACTAAAGTGACTACTTTCTGTAACCCTCCTTTGTACCCAAGGAAATTATCACTCCTTAGCATCTCTGGACTGGCTTAATCTCACCCAACATCCTCTGTCTAAAGCAGACATATAATGAATGAGTGCATGCAGCAGCAGCAAAGACACACGTGCTGCATCCCCCTTGCTTTGCTGCACACTGAGCTGAGTTCCTCGTTTCACCTATCCAAATAGAGCAGAAAGTAAAACTCATCTGCTAGCTCTAGAGAAGATTGACAGACATAAGGATGAGCAGAGGATTCTTCATGCCAACCCTGCAGGACACTTGGGTTAAGATTTGTGAATCTCTATCAGGGATGATTTTGTGACTCTCCATCAGAGATGCCTATCTCTCCATGGCATCTGTAGAGCCAGGTGAATGTCCTCTCCTAGGTTAGGAGTTGTGACTCTCCATCAAAGATGATTTTGTGACTCTCCAACACTCATGCCTAGCTCTCCATGCCATCTGTAGAGCCAGGTGAAAGTCCTCCCTTAGGTTAGGAGTTAGTTGTGACTCTCCATCAGAGATGCCTATCTCTCCATGCCAACTGCAGAGCCAGGTGAATGTCCTCCCCTAGGTTAAAAGTTGTGACTCTCCGTCAGAGATGCCTCTCTCTCTATGCCATCTGTAGAGCCAAGTGAATGTCCTCTCCTAGGTTAAGAGTTGTGACTCTCCATCAAAGATGATTTTGTAACTCTCCAACACTCATGCCTATCTCTCCATGCCATCTGTAGAGCCAGGTGAAAGTCCTCTCCTAGGTTAGGAGTTGTGACTCTCCATCAGAGATGGTTTTGTGACTCTCCATCAGAGATGCCTATCTCTCCATGGCATCTGTGGAGCCAGGTGAATGTCCACTCCTAGGTTAGGAGTTGTGACTCTCCTTCAGAGATTCCTGTCTCTCCATGGCATCTGTAGAGCCAGGTGAATGTCCTCTCCTAGGTTAGGAGTTGTGACTCTCCTTCAGAGATGCCTATCTCTCCATATACCATGTATACAGTGAGCTTAATGTCTTCACTGAGGTTAGGATTTGTGACTCTCCCAGAGAAGGGCAACAAAGCTGGGGAGGGCTCTGGAGCACAACCCTGTGAAGAGTGGCTGAGGGAGCTGGGGGTGTTTAGCCTGAAGAAGAGGAGGATCAGGAGAGACATTATAGAACCACAGAATCATAGAATCAATAAGATTGGAAAAGACCTCAAAGATCATCAAGTCCAACCTGACACCCAACACCTCATGACTACTAAACCATGGCACCAAGTGCCACGTCCAATCCCCACTTGAACACCTCCAGGGATGGGGACTCCACCACCTCCCTGGTTAGCACATTCCAATGGCTAACAACTCTCTCTGGGAAGAACTTTCTCCTCACCTCCAGCCTAAACCTCCCATGGCACAGCTTGAGACTGTGTCCTCTTGTTCTGGTGCTGATTGCCTGGGATTGCTCTCTACAACTCCCTGAAGGGAGGTTGCAGCCAGGTGGGGGTTGGTCTCTTCGCCTAGGCACCCAGCCCCAGAACAAGAGGACACAGTCTCAAGCTGTGCCAGGGGAAGTTTAGACTGGATGTTAGGAAGAAATTTCTTCCCAGCAAGAGAGATTGGCCATTGGAATGTGCTGCCCAAGGAGGTAGTGGGGTTCACATCCCTGGAGGTGTTTAAGAAAAGCCTGGAGGAGGCCCTTGGTGCCATGGTCTAGTTGATTAGATAGGGTTGGGTGATTGGTTGGACCTGGGGATCTTGGAGTTCTCTTCCAACCTGGGTGATTCTGTGATTTTGTGACTCCATCAGAGATGCCTCTCTCTCCATGCCATCTCTAGAGCCAGGTGAGTGTCCTCTCCTAGATTAGGGTTTGTGACTCTCCATCAGAGATGCCTATCCATAGAGCCAGGTGAATGTCCTCTCCTAGGTTAGGGTTTGTGACTCTCCATCAGAGATGCCTATCCATAGAGCCAGGTGAATGTCCTCTCCTAGGTTAGGGTTTGTGACTCTCCATCAGAGATGCCTATCCATAGAGCCAGGTGAATGCCCTCTCTTAGGTTAGGGTTTGTGACTCTCCATCAGAGATGCCTATCCATAGAGCCAGGTGAATGTCCTCTATTAGGTTAGGGTTTGTGACTCTCCATCAGAGATGCCTATCCATAGAGCCAGGTGAATGTCCTCTCCTAGGTTAGGGTTTGTGACTCTCCATCAGAGATGCCTATCCATAGAGCCAGGTGAATGCCCTCTCTTAGGTTAGGGTTTGTGACTCTCCATCAGAGATGCCTATCCATAGAGCCAGGTGAATGCCCTCTCTTAGGTTAGGGTTTGTGACTCTCCATCTGAGGTGCCTATCTCTCCATGTCATCTTGTTACAGCTTTAAGACTAATGTCTTAATTGGAAATAAGTATTCCCAGAGGGTTTGAGCCTGGGGCATGGGCAGTCTTTAGGGGCTGGACAGAACAGATAAATTGATCTCATCCCATTGGACTGCAGGATTTCTCACACTTTGCAGCTCAAGCTTGTTTTGTCTCTCCCTGGGCTGCCTCTGCCTTCCTGCTTGCTTCTCTGTTCTGCCTGTGACCTTGCATGCTGCCTGCCTGATCATCTTGTGTGGGTTTGCAAAGGCACAGGGTGGGAGAGGTAACTGGGACTGGCTGTATGCAACCCTCAGGGCTCTGTGTCCAGGGTGGAGGGAGAGGGCTGAGTTACTCTACTAGGGGATGTTGAGCTGTTGTTGAGCTGTAAATACATGTCAATATATTTTCTACCTGTTTATTGCCTTTTGTACTTCAACATTTATTCTACTTTTGTCAATGTAATTTTGTTTTACTTCCAAATTCTGAGCAAGTGGTGGCCAATGTACTCCTGGGGGTAAATTTCCAACCTCTAGGGTGGTGCAATCCAAACCCACAACACATCTGTAGAGTCAGGGGCATGCCTGCAAAAAGGCCATGAGTGCCCTCAGAGAGCAAAGGAAGGGCAGGAAGATGGGCAAGCTGGGGACAAAACTGCACCAGGGAAGGCAGGAGCAGGGGGAAGGAGGAGTTGAGAGGTATCACAATGTCAGAAAGGTTGGAAGAGACCTCAAAGATCATTGATTCCAACCTGTCACCACAGACCTCATGACAAAACCAAGGCACCAAGTGCCACATCCAAACCCCTCTTGAACACCTCCAGGGATGGGGACTCCACCACCTCCCTGGGCAGCACATTCCAATTATGAATGACTCTCTCAGTGAAAAGCTTTCTCCTCACCTCCAGCCTCAACTTCCCCTGGCACAGCTTGAGACTGTGTCCTCTTGTTCTGCTGCTGGTTGCTTAAGAGAAGAGACCAACCCCTTCCTGGCTACAAGCTCCTTTCAGGTAGTTGTAGAGAGCAATGAGGTCTCCCCTGAGCCTCCTCTTCTGCAGGCTAAGCAACCCCAGCTCCCTCAGCTTCTCCTCACAGGGCTGTGCTCCAGACCCCTCCCCAGCCTCCTTGCCCTTCTCTGGACACCTTCAAGTCTCTCAATGTCCTTCTTAAACTGAGAGGCCCAGAACTGGACACAGGACTCAAGGTGTGGCCTAAGCAGTGCTGAGCACAGGGCACAAGGACTTCCCTGCTCCTGCTGGCCACACTCTTCCTGCTGCAGGCCAGGATGCCCTTGGCCTTCTTGGCCCCCTGGGCACACTGCTGGCTCATGTTTAGGCAGCGTCAATCAGCACCCCCAGGTCCCTCTCTGCCTGGCTGCTCTCAGCCACTCTGACCCCAGCCTGTAGCTCTGCCTGGGGTTGCTGTGGCCAAAGTGCAGCCCCTGGCACTTGGACTTGTTGAATGCCATCCTGTTGGCCTCTGCCCATCTGTCCAGTCGGTCGAGGTCCCTCTGCAGAGCCCTTCTGCCCTCTAACTGACCAACATCTGAAACTGGAGAAGGCTAAAAGCTAGGGCTGTGAACCATGTGAGGCAGCAACGAGGGGTAGGAGAATATGACAGGCAAGAGGCTGTGAGTTAAGATGACTAATATGAGAAACACCTAACTACAGGCATAAGATAGGGATGAGTAAAAGGCTAGAGGGAAAGTATGAATTATGCAGCTGATTAGCCTCTCTGACTAGGAATGGAAACCTTCAGGGGTGGAATGGCAGCTCCTCACAATTTAGGGGAAGGCAAAGAGGCTCTGAAATCTCCTTGCAGCAGCAGAGGGAAGGCTACACTTTTGTGCAGGTATTTTATTTTTAACTTGAGGTGACAACAATAAAAAGCAGGAAAGGAAGAGCTCTGAGAGCAGGTGGCTTGCCAGCAGAAGTGGAAAGGGAAAAAAAAAGTCAGCAGGCAAGCAAAAGCAGCAAGGGCAGGAGTAGAGAACTCATTTTAAACTCCAGATCCCAATTAAAGCTGAGAAGAAGATTTTTAAGTCCCTTAAGGGAAGGTGGCTGGGGAGATGTCATTTGGAGCTGCAGAAATCAGGCAGGCAAGGAGACAAGAGGCTGGCTTTAAAATTTAGAGAGAAGAGACCTCAGTGGCAACTTCTAAATATGACACAAACTGTAAACAAGGCAAGGAAGAGTCATTACAAAAGAAAATCCCATCCTGGGCTGCAGCAAGAGAAGCACAGCCAGCAGGGCCAGGGAGGGGATTCTCCCCTTCTACACCACTCTGATAAGACCACATCTGGAGCTCTGGGTCCAGTTCTGGAGCCTCTGTGCCAGGAAGGATCTGGAGGTGCTGGAAGGTGTCCAGAGAAGGGCCACAAGGAGGAGCAGAGGGCTGGAGCTGCTCTGCCATGGAGAGAGACTGAGAGAGTTGGGTTTGGTCAGTTTGGAGAGGAGAAGGCTCTGAGGAGACCTCATTGTGGCCTTCCAGGACCTGAAGGGGGCTCCAAGAAAGCTGGGGAGGGACTTTTGAGGGTGTCAGGGAGGGATAGGACTGGGGAGGATGGAGCAAAACTAGAAATGGGGAGATTCAGATTGGATGTGAGGAAAAAGTTGCTGCCCAGGAGGGTGGTGAGAGCCTGGCACAGGTTGCCCAGGGAGGTGGTGGCAGCCTCCTGCCTGGAGGTGTTTGCAGCCAGGCTGGAGGTGGCTGTGAGCAACCTGCTGCAGTGTGAGGTGTCCCTGCCCATGGCAGGGGGTTTGGAACTGGCTGATCCTTAAGGTCCCTTCCAACCCTGACAATTCTATGATTAAAAGCAAAAAGAGGAGATAATTTCTTGCAGCCATAACTAACTCTCTTACCAAAGGGAAATCAAGCCTTGCACCACAACATTCTTGTACCCATCTTTATATTTCTTCTGTAGAACTATTAATCATACCAGAACTACCCAGATTTAGTTGCAAATAATCAAACCAGGATGGGTTTTAAAGCTCCCAAAACAACCCCCAATTCTGCTTGTCAGTGAGGGAGAAGCCTGAATGTCTCTAGAGGGGAAACCTGAGCAATAAAAACCCCCCAAACCCCTATCACCAATGGAAATACCCTGGTACAGCCAAGGCAAAAGCTGCAGCTCCCATTGCTCCTGATAACATAAAACAGCCTAAATTGCTTGCTCTAGGGAGCTACAAACCATAATCTGAGGCTTCTGTTACTTGTGTCTGCTCAGGAAATGGATGGAGTGAAATAGAAATGGATAGCAGGGAGCATGTGTGTGGTGTGTGTCTGTGGTGTGTGAGCTGAAGGCAGTGCTTCTGTGCTGTGACTCACACATTTGCACCTTTGGAGAAGCAAATACTCAATCTGGTTATTTTTGTAGGTGAGGGGCTTTTTGTTGTTGTTGTTATTTGCTAGCAGCCCTGAAGAAAAGGCCTTGGGGGTGCTGGTGGAGGAGAAGCTCAACAGGAGCACTTGCAGCCCAGAGAGCCAAGCAGAGCCTGGGCTGCAGCAAGAGAAGTGTGGCCAGCAGGGCCAGGGAGGGGATTCTGCCCCTCTGCTCCACTCTGCTGAGACCCCACCTGGAGTACTGCATCCAGTTCTGGAGACCCTATTATAAGTAAAGGTCTGGAGGTGCTGGAAGGTGTCCAGAGAAGGGCCATGAGGATGAGCAGAGGGCTGGAGCTGCTCTGCTGTGAGCACAGACTGAGGGAGTTGGGGTTGTGCAGGCTGGAGAGGAGAAGGCTCCCAGGAGACCTCATTGTGGCCTTCCAGGATCTGCAGGGGGCTGCAAGAAAGCTGGGGAGGGACTTTTGAGGGTGTCAGGGAGGGATAGGACTGGGGGGGATGGAGCAAAACTAGAAATGGGGAGATTCAGATTGGGTCAGTTGGTAGCACATAAGACCCTTAATGGGAAGCTTGTGAGTTCAAGCCTGCAGTGGGCACTATTGTCCTCCCTACTCTAGTCATGGGGTCTGTGGTGACAGGTTGGACTCGATGATCTTTGAGGTCTCTTCCAACCTTGGTAATACTGAAATGAGAATACTGAAATGGGTGTCAGGAAGAAGTTGTTACCCAGGAGGGTGGTGAGAGCCTGGCACAGGTTGCCCAGGGAGGTGGTGGCAGCCTCCTGCCTGGAGGTGTTTGCAGCCAGGCTGGAGGTGGCTGTGAGCAACCTGCTGTAGTGTGAGGTGTCCCTGGCCATGGCAGGGGGGTTGGGACTGGCTGATCCTTGAGGTCCCTTCCAGCCCTGACACTTCTATGATTGCAGAAGTGCTAGCCCAGAAGAGCTTCAGCTCCAGTTCTTGGAAGTAATAGATCATTGACACTGCTACAAATTGAGGGCCAGACACTTCCTTCAGATGTAAGGTTGCAATTGGAACTTCTGAAGAGAATTATTCTGATTTCTTTCAGCACAGCAGTCCTCCTGGCTACTGTTATCAAAAGGAGCTGATATTAGGCAGCTATGCCAGTAGAACTCAGGGAAAATTCAGTTAAAGATATGAAATAAAGGTATTGGTTAACAGCTAATGCTTAAAAATAGATCTATCCTACCCCCAGTGGAACAGAGATATTCAGATTAAAAGCTGAAGCTGTGTGTGAAATTCCATGTCTGTGTTCAGCAGTGCACTTTACAATCACAGAATGCATCAGGCTGGAAGGGACCCTCAGAGGTCATCTTGTCTAACCCCCTGCAGTCAGCAGGGACACCTCCAACTAGATCAGGCTGCCCAGAGCCACATCAAGTCTGACCGTGAATGTCTCCAGGGATGAGGCCTCAACCACATCTCTGGGTAACCTGTTCCACTATGAGAATGTCTCCTTCTCACCTCTTAGGAGAAAAATATGTTAATTAGCTTGAAGATAATTAGCTTAAAACATACTGACATCATAAATTGTTGGCCACCGTGTATAAGTGATAGCCAAGCTATTGATGCTATTAGAGTCATTGATGAAGATGACAGAGAGAGACACAACTCTCTTTCTACCCTGGGATAGGACAAGGAACAATGGATGGAAACTGCAGCACAGGAGCTTCCACCTCAACAGGAGGAGGAACTTCTTCACTGTGAGGGCCACAGAGCTCTGGAACAGGCTGCCCAGAGAGGTTGTGGGGTCTCCTTCTCTGGAGCCTTCCCAGCCCTGTCTGGATGTGTTCCTGTGTGACCTGTGCTGGGTTCTATGGTCCTGCTTTGGCAGGGGGCTTGGACTGGATGTTCTCCAGAGGTGCCTTCCAACCCCTAACATCCTGTGATCTTGAGGAACCTCATCTGCTCCTCCAAACCCATGAAACCCCAAGAGAAACAGGTCTCCTCGCAGAAGGGTGACCTGCTCTCCTCTCTTACCCTCAGCAAGTTTGCAGCTGACACTGAGCTGGGTGGCTGTGTTGATCTGATGGAGGGCAGGGAGGCTCTGCAGAGAGGACTGGACAGGCTGGATCAAGGGTCTGAGGCCAACAGTGTGAGACTGTATGAGTGGGTTAGTTGTTTGGGTGGTGTTGGATTGGTTGATGGGTTGGATGCGATGATCTTGAAGGTCTCTTCCAACCTGGTTTATTCTATGTATTCTATGAGTTCAAGTGTTGAGTGCTGCACTTAGACCACATCAACCTCATGAACATGGACTCAAAGATCTCCAGAGGTCCCTTCCAACCCCTTGCACCCTGGGATCCTGTGGACTCATCTATCAGGCTGAAGGTTGCACTCAATGCAATTTTGGGCTCAAGATGTGGGCAAGTGTGATCTAAGGACTGCTTGAGCTTCTGAAAGGTCTTTAATGCCTAGCTTATTATATTTTTTAATATCTATTTTAAACATTTTCACCATCTAGAAGGCTGCCAGAGCTGCAGTGCTTTGAGGCTCTCCTTGTGTATCCCATGCACTTGTTTCTGGGATGCCTCTACACCCAGTATGGTGCTTTCTGAACCAATTGTCCATATGCTGGGGACAGTCTGGATTCCAGGGAATAATTTGTGAAGCAGTTCAGTTCTATTACAGCATAGAACAGAACAGAACAGAATAGAATAAACCAGGTTGGAAAAGATCTTTGAGATCATCAAGTCCAACCAATCTCCCAGCACCATGTAATCAACTAAACCATGGCACCAAGTGCCTCATCCAGGCTCTTCTTAAACACAGTGATGGTGACTCCACCACCTCCCTGGGCAGCACATTCCAGTGGCCAATCTCTCTTGCTGGGAAGAAATTTCTTCCTACCATCCAGTCTAAACTTCCCCTGGCACAGCTTGAGACTGTGTCCTCTTGTTCTGCTGCTGGGTGCCTGGGAGAAGAGACCAACCCCCACCTGGCTACAACCTCCCTTCAGGGAGTTGTACACAAGAAGGTCTCCCCTGAGCCTCCTCTTCTCCAGGCTAAGCAACCCCAGCTCCCTCAGCCTCTCCTCACAGGGCTGTGCTCCAGACCCCTCCCCAGCCTCCTTGCCCTTCTCTGGACACCTTCAAGTCTCTCAATGTCCTTCTTGACCTGAGGAGCCCAGAACTGGACACAGGACTCAAGGTGTGGCCTAAGCAATGCTGAGCACAGGGCAGAAGGACTTCACTGCTCCTGCTGGCCACACTGTTCCTGATGCAGGCCAGGATGCCCTTGGCCTTCTTGGCCCCCATGGCACACTGCTGGCTCATGTTTAGGCAGCTGTCAATCAGCACCCCCAGGTTCCTCTCTGTTGGCAGCTCTCCAGCACTCTGACCCCAGCCTGTAGCTCTGCCTGGGGTTGCTGTGGCCAAAGTGCAGCACCTGGCACTTGGATTTGTTGAATGCCATCCTGTTGGCCTCTGCCCATCTGTCCAATCAGTCGAGGTCCCTCTGCAGAGCTCTTCTGCCCTCCAACAGCTCAACACCTGCTCCCAGCTTGGTGCCATCTGCAAATCTGCTGATGTGATTTGATGATGATGTGACAAATACCCAATGCAGAACCTACCAAAGAGCAACTTAAACCCCATGAGAACAACCCAAAGATTGCTTGCTGGAACAAGAAGCCACTTATTGATGAGCCACCTCTCTATATTTAGGAGCTGTGGCTTCATAACCTTTATAGTGGCTACAGCTGACCAAGGGAAAAGTAGACTGACAGAGTGCATCCTGGAATGAAATTGATGGGCATGGCAGCTAGCTAGGTCCAAACCAGTGCAGAGCACCAAGCCTACATCTCAAATAAAGACATCTCTGTGACAGAGATACAGTGCCACTGGTGCAAGATAACACATTTATGATAAAAAGCTTCTGTGATAAAAAGCTTCTGTGATAAAAAGTAGGGTTTGGAATAGAGAGAAGATAAATCTTTCTCTCTGCTGCATGGAGATGTGTCCAAAGCTAAAGGAATCTGCTGCAGGATCTGACCTGAAATGAAAGGTTATGTGCAGTGGTGATGTATGGCTGGATGGGGTTTGTTTCCCTAAAGGAAAATCCAAGGAGAAAAATCAGGGCATAAAAATTAGTTATGGAAGCTTCTTGCCTCAGATATATCCTTTGTCACTTGGATTGCAGAAGGGTGACAATTCTGTCACAGGAGGGACAGATCTGATGTCTCTCAGCAGGCTTCAGGCTGTTTGTGTGAGTCCCCAGTTGTGGCTGTGTGGGTTTGTGGTTGCAAACATAGGAAAAATAAATTTCATAGAATCAGAGAATTGTCAGGGCTGGAAGGGACCTCAAGGCTCATCCAGTTCCAACCCCCCTGCCATGGCCAGGGACACCTCACACTGCAGCAGGTTGCTCACAGCCACCTCCAGCCTGGCTGCAAACACCTCCAGGCAGGAGGCTGCCACCACCTCCCTGGGCAACCTGTGCCAGGCTCTCACCACCCTCATGGGCAAGAACTTCTTCCTCACATCCAACCTGAACCATTCCATTCCCCCCAGTAGTTTGATGTCCTGATGCTGTGGTGCCCAAAACTGCACAGAATCCTTGAGGTGGGGCCATAACAATGTGGTTAGGAGTGGGACAGTCACCTCCCAAGACCTGCTAGCAGTGCTGTGCTTGATGTACCCTGGGACATGGTTGGCCCTTTAGGCTGCCAGGGCAAACTCTTGCCTCACCTTCAGCTTGCTAATCAATCTGTTTCAGCTCCTAAACTTCCAAGACACCAGGTTATTTTGCAGGTTGTGTTTAGAAACAGTCTCTGGGTCCCTGCAGTGTGTAGAACACTTCTCCTGGCTCATTTCCACTTTGGCACAGTCTGGTCAGCAAAGTCATGCAAGATTTGCAAGTGCCTGTTCCATATGAGTGGAGACTTCTTGTTGATTGTGCACTTCTTGTACAGGCTGCAAACACCTCCAGGCAGGAGGCTTCCACCACCTCCCTGGGCAACCTGTGCCAGGCTCTCACCACCCTCCTGGGGAACAACTTCTTCCTCACAGCCAATCTCAATCTCCCCATTTCTAGTTTTGCTCCATCCTCCCCCAGTCCTATCCCTCCCTGACATCCTCAAAAGTCCCTCCCCAGCTTTCTTAGAGCCCCCTGCAGATCCTGGAAGGCCACAATGAGGTCTCCTCAGAGCCTTCTCTTCTCCAGACTGAACAACCCCATCTCCCTCAGTCTGTCCTCATAGGAGTGGAGCTCCAGCCCTCTGCTCATCCTCGTGGCCCTTCTCTGGACACCTTCCAGCACCTCCAGATCCTTCCTGGCACAGAGGCTCCAAAACTGGACCCAGAGCTCCAGCTGTGGTCTTATCAGAGTGGTGTAGAAGGGGAGAATCCCCTCCCTGGCCCTGCTGGCTGTGCTTCTCTTGCTGCAGCCTTTGGTGCCTTCCAGCTGAAATCTCTTAACTGGCTTTTTAATGTGAATTGGTCCTGCAGTCTTGGGATGTTACTTTGTGCTGTCATTTCTTTTACTGGCTCCATTTGGAAACTCAAACTACTTCCTGGTTCCATATCAGCATCAGGCATCTCCCTTTACTTCTCAGTACCACTTCTTAATATGAAACCATAGATTCACAGAATGCTTTGGCTTGAAAGGGGTCCTCAAGATCATCCACTTCCAATTTTCCTGCCCTGGGCAGGGACACCTCCCACCAGCCCAGGTCCCTCAAGGCCTTCCAGCTGCAACACAAACAACTAATATTTGTGTAAAAGCTCCAAGTTTGAGCCAGTTCAGCTTAGGGTCCTGCTTACAACAACTTCTGGCACAATAGGATCATTGTGCAGCATGGCAAGCAGCAGATCACATCCCATAAACATGGACTTCTAACAGCTCTCTGCCATGCAGGCACCAGCCTCATTTGGCCACTGTTCACAGAATCATTGAATGGTTTAGGTTGGAAGGGACTTTCAAGCTCATCCAGTTCCAACCCCCTGCCATGGGCAGGGACACCTCCCACCAGCACAGGTTGCTCAGGGCCACATCCAGCCTGGCCTTGAACACCTCCAGGGCTGAGGCATCCACAGCCTCCCTGGGCAACCTGTTCCAGTGTCTCACCACCCTCACTGGAAAGAATTTCTTCCTCATCTCCAGTCTCAGTTTCCTCTCTTCTCCTCTAAACTAATGTACAAAGAAGAGAACAGAAGTACAATGAGCATGCTTATGATCTGCACATATTCACTGCAACAACAATTAGTTCTTTTAAATTGTGTCAATAAATCATTAGCCTTACTAACTGCATTATTGTTATTCCTAGAAGCACTGGAAACAGAGGAGCAGCCTCTTGTGCTTTTCTGATCAGGCAACAAGAAGGTTGCCCCTGCCAGAGGTGTTTCTAAGTTTTGTATAGCCTGCACGAAAGGAGGAGACAAAAGATGGCTCCATGAGGATCAGAAGCACTGAATCCAGAGGCTCATTGGTTGTCTATGCTTTGATAAGTTGTCTGTCACCAAACATCCAGCCAAGAATCCTGTGCTTGTATTCTAGGGCTTGGAACTAGCTGATCTTCAAGGTCCTTTCCAGCCCACCCCATCCTGTGATTCTATGGGAATGGCTCTAAGCTGGAAGAGGGTAGGTTTACACTTGAGAGTAGCAACAGGGAGGGCAGTGAGACACTGGCACAGGTTGCCCAGGGAGGCTGTGGCTGCCTCCTCCCTGAAGGTGTTCAAGGCCAGGCTGGATGAGGCCTTGAGCAGCCTGGGCTGGTGGGAGGTGTCCCTGCCCATGGCAGGGGTTTGGAACTGGATGCTCTTGGAGGCTGTTTCCAGCCCAAACCATTCTATCATTCTATATTTCACTGTATTTTACAGATTGCACAAGCATCACAATACTGAAAGCAATTTGGAGCTGCCTGGTAAAGTGGCTGACTTTTATGCACAGTTAAATTCATTTATGTTCCTGGTACCTAAGTGGAGACAGACTTAGCATGGTGTCAACTCCAGTTACACTCCTCCTTGTTCTTTCTCCATTCTTTGTTGCCCTTCGTGACTCCACAGACTGAATGCCTTTCCCTTCAACTCTGGCTTTCTCTTTCTTAGACAGCAATGTGCCCTTGTGGCCAGAGAGCCAATGGGATCCTGGGGTGCAGCAAGAAAAGTGTGGCCAGCAGGGCTGGGGAGGTTCTGCTCCCCTTCTGCTCTGCCCTGCTGAGACCACAGCTGCAATCCTGTGTCCAGTTCTGGGCTCCCCAGTTCCAGAGAGACAGAGACCTGCTGGGAAGAGTCCAACAGAGAGCTATGAGGATGCTTAGGGGACTTGAGCATCTCCCCTGTGAGCAGAGACTGAGAGCCCTGGGGCTGTTTAGTCTGGAGAAGAGAAGGCTGAGAGGGATCTGATCAACGCCTATCAATATCTGGGGGTGGGTGGGTGTGTGTTAAGTGGAGGGGGGCAAGCTCTTTTCAGTGGTGCACAGTAATAAGACAAGGAACAACAGGTACAAACTCAAACATAGAAGGTTTCACTACAACATGAAGAGAAACTTCGTTCCAGTGAGGGTGCTGGAGCCCTGGAGCAGGCTGCTGAGAGTGGTTGTGGAGTCTCCTTCTCTGGAGACTTTCAAAGCCTGCCTGGATGCATTCTTGTGCAGACCACCCTGGGTCACCCTGCTGTGGCTTGGGGTTGGCCTGGATGATCTCTGGAGGTCCCTTCCAACCTCTAACACTCTATGATTCTATGACAAACACTCTCCATGCAGTTTGCAACAATCCTCCTTCACGTGGCTGGCAAAAAGCAGACTTTATTGTGCTTTGGTTCCCCTGTGAAGTGCTGTACCACTGGTATTTAACTACCTTCTTCCTTGCCACTATTGCTTTGCTTATCTCTCCAGCACAAGTCAGTACACAATTTTTTGTCCTTTTACAGCTCCATACAAAGGGATGTGAGTTGTGTCCCTCTGCCAGGTGATGCTGTTGGTTTTCCCTTTTGAATTAACTCAGCTTTATGGTCTCTGTCCTTACCCAGATTAACAGGACAGAGGTTTGCCTTTGCCTGTGCAGTGCTGGCATACCAAACATGTTTCCCTGGAAACTTTAAATCTCTCCTGCAACCATTTCCATGTACAGTACCCACACCAGACAAGCACACTGGAGGTTAAAATCACTATTAAGCTCTCTGCTTCTTTGTTGGAAAATGCATGGATTTAAAGCACTCCAGGAAAACCCTTTTGGGGGGAGCAGAGAATTGTTTCAGTTGGAAAAGACCTCCAACATCATCCAGTTCAACCATCAACCCAACACCACCATGGCTGTTAAACCATGTCCCCAGGTGCCACATCCACAGGTTTCTTGAACACTTCCAGGGATGGGGGCTCCACCACCTCCCTGGGCAGCCTCTGCCAATCCCTGACCACTCTTGCAGCAAAGAAATGTCCCCAATATCCAAACTAAACCTCCCCTGGCACAGTTTCAGGCCATTTCCCTTTTTTTAAAGGATCACAGGATGTTAGGTGTTGGAAGGGACCTCTGGAGATCTCTGAGTCCACCCCCCGTGCCAGAGCAGGAGCATAGAATCCAGTGCAGATCACACAGGAACACATCCAGGTGGGGCTTGAGAAGCTCCAGAGAAGGAGACTCCACAACCTCTCTGGGCAGCCTGCTCTAGGGCTGTGTGACTCTTACAGTGAAGGAGTTCTTCCTCATGTTGAGGTGGAACCTCCTGTGTTGGAGTTTCTATCCATTGCCCCTTGTCCTATCCCAGGGTGCAACTGAGCAGAGCCTGTCCCCTCCCTTCTGACCCCCAGCCCTCAGCTATTGATAGACATTGATCAGATCCCCTTTAAGTCTTCTCCTCTCCAGACTAAACCACTCCAGGGCTCTCAGCCTCTCCTCACCAGGCAGTTCTCCAGTCCCTTCATCATCCTTGTAGCCCTCAGTTGGACTCTCCAGCAGATCCCTGTCCCTCTTGAACTGGGGAGCCCAGAACTAGAATCAATATTGCAGGTGAGGTCTCAGCAGGGCAGAGTAGAGGGGGAGGAGAACTTCCCTCGTTCCTCTGGACACACTCCTCTTGATGCACCCCAGCACTGCAGTGACCAAACATTTCAGAGAGCAAAGAATTAATCATTCTTGTAATGAACCTGGCTTGTGAAATGATTTCACTTCTAGACTAATTGCATTCCCTGGAATACCTCTTTAGAACTCTTCAGAGTTCTGCTGAAATGTTTACCTCTAATTGCCATGCGAAACGCTCCTGCCCTTTCCTCTGGGTAGGGCAAACCCAGCTCTCACTTCAGCAGAGATTCTCTGCATCAGTCAAGAATATTTGGACTGCTTTCCTCCTGCTGTTCACAGCTCTGACTTTCTCTTCAAAGCTATTCATAGATATTTCCTCAGCCTATTTTTTACTGACAGATGCCCGTTCAATATTCCCCCCCTCTCTCCTCCCCTCCTGCCTTTACTCTTCCCTTTCTCTGCCTCTCTAACCTTGATCCTAAACCAAACACTAAGGTACTGGGAAACAGGAAACAGACAAGTGTGCATAGATGGGGTTGTTCAGTCTGCAGAAGAGGAGGCTGAGGGGAGACCTCATTGCTCTCTCCAGCTCCCTGTGAAAGGAGGTTGGAGCCAGGTAGGGGCTGGTCTCTTCTCCTTAGTATCAGGTGGTGGAATCAGGGGAAATGGCCTGAAATTGTGCCAGGAGAGATTCAGGTTGGAGATGAGGAATAATTTCTTTGCTCCAAGGGTGGTCAGGGATTGGAAGAGGCTGCCCAGGGAGGTGGTGGAGTCCCCATCCCTGGAGGTGGTCAAGAAATGTGTGGCCATGGCACTTGGGGACGTGGTTTAGTGGCCATGGTGGTGTTGGGTTGATGGTTGGCCTGGATGATCTCAGAGGGCTTTCCCAACCCAAACAATTCTCTGAAAAGGTTTTCTTAGAGAGTTTTAAATGCAAGTATGATTCTACATATGCTCACATATAAACAGCCTCACAAGTGTGGTTAGGACTCTTCAGCTGTGCTCTTCACAGAACCTGCACCTCCCAGGCTTTGCCATTCTTAGCCTGCCTTAGAAGGAAAGCTCAGCAAAGCTGCCAAAGCAGCATCACCTAGGGCAGGTCATGCAGGAACACATCCAGATGGGTCTTGACAGTCTCCAGAGACGGCTCTCTGGGCAGCCTGCTCCAGGGCTCCAGCACCCTCACAACAAAGAGGTTTCTCCTCATGTAGAGGTGGAACTTCCTGTGTGTCCAGGTCATCTAAGCTGTGGTTGATTCTCTTCCTGACCTTTACTCCAGCAGTGACTTCTAAAGGGCAAAACCAAAGCATCTGAAATCCCAACAACATGGCTTCCCTTTATTTGTAACCATGGATCAGATCTCCTCTCAAGCTTCTCCAGACTAAACAGCCCCAGGTCTCTCAGCCTTTCCTCATCACACAGATGTTCCAGGCCCTTCAGCATCCTTTTAGTCGTGCAATAGGCTGTCTCCAGTACTTCCCTCTCGAACCAGGGAGCCCAGGACTGGACACAATACTCCAGATGTGCTTTTACTGTGGCAGAGTAGAGGGGAAGGAGAACCTCCCTTGACCTGCTGGTCACATTCTTCTTAATGAACCCCAGGATGCCATTTGGCCTTCTTGGCTACAAGGGCACATTGCTGTCTCATGGAGAACTGATTGTCTACTAGGACTCCAAGATCCATTCCAGCAGGTCAATCCCTAGTCCATAGTGGTGCATGGGGCTGTTCTTCCCCAGGTGCAGGGCTCCATGCTTAGAGGCAGCTGCACATCTGGTAGTGTTTGTAGACTGTGTTTTCAGACTGGTTTTGAAGTGGAAGCTGGAATATAGAATCTTAGAATTGTTAGGGTTGGAAGGGAGCTCAAGGCTCAGCCAGTTCCAACCCCCTGCCATGGCCAGGGACACCTCACACTCCAGCAGGTTGCTCACAGCCACATCCAGCCTGGCTGCAAACACCTCCAGGCAGGAGGCTGCCACCACCTCCCTGGGCAACCTGTGCCAGGCTCTCACCACCCTCATGGGGAACAACTTCTTCCTGACATTCAATCTCCCCATTTCTAGTTTTGCTCCATTCCCCCCAGTCCTATCCCTCCCTGACTCCCTCAAAAGTCCCTCCCCAGCTTTCTTGGAGCCCCCTTCAGATCCTGGAAGGCCACAATTAGGTCTCCTGGGAGCCTTCTATTAATTATTGCTATTCACTCTGGAGAAGAGTTCTTGTGTACATAACGACATCAGGAATTTTTAGGCACTCTGAGGTATTTACAGAGGCACTATTACTTTTGCTTTTCAGAAAGGAAAACAATGGGTGAGAGAGAATGTGACTTGCCAAAAGGTCACAGAGTAAATATTGACAGAGCTGGCTTCCAGGATGGAATCTTGGCTTCTGGGAAACCAACAGCAAACCTCCCCGAGCCAGCAATGGGCTCTCCTCCCAGACTCCTGTCCTGCCTAGAGGCTGCTGAGGGGGACTGAAGAGAAAATGTGTTACTAGAAGGCAGCTGGGGTGTTTCAGGATGCGAGGCTCTTCCTCCCGGCTGAGCGCTCCCGGCGCGGTGCGGTGCGGTGCGGTGCCCTGGCTGTTACTGCGCTGGCTCTCGGGAGGGGGTGCTGACGGCCGAGACTCCAGCAGGGTTAGGAACGGGACCCTTCTCTCCCCCCTCTGCAGAGCTGAGGGGTGATCAGGATACGCGAGCAAACGCTCATCAGCACGACTGCAGGCTCGTGTGACACCGCAAGGATCACTCCTCCAGAACCAGAGTGCCGCAAAAGGGGTTCTCAGTCACAGCTAGCTGGGACTAGATGCGTCTGTGGGTACCGCTGTCTTCTCACCATGTCAGGCAGAGAGTTAGTGGTAGTGACAGAATTATGTAAGGAAGTGAATCATGAAGATGTGAGAAGGAGAAGCTGAAACATTTAATGCTAAATTTAAGGATTGAGAAAGAGACTCAGTTTCCACACACAGAGTGCTGAGCCCAAATGCTTTCACTCCTCCCAGCCTGCCTATTTTCCTCAGCACTGACACGTATTATTACACTTCTTGTGCTTCGTGCTCCAGTTTCCATCCAGCCTGACTTCCATGTCAGTAAATGCATGCCTGACACCAGCCTGCCTCTTGCCATCCTCTTTTTATTAGATGTTTGCCTCACTTTGCTACCAAACGTCTCTGTGAGAGGTCTGAATGCAAAGGCACTGGTTAATGTCTGCACTTCCAAACCAGGGGCAGTCACCACCGGCTCCTTTCCACCTAGTTTAAATGGCTCTTACATTTCAGCTGACATATCTCACTATTTTTACCACCTTTGGAACTTGATTTTTCTCCACAGAATCACAGAAACATTCAGGTTGGAACAGACCCTCAGGATCACCAAGTCCAACCCAGAACATTACTCTATGAGGTTCACCCCTAAACCATAGCCCCAAGCACCACACCCCAACCACCTTGAAGCGCATCCAGAGTTGGTGACTCCACCACCTCCCTGGGCAGCACATTCCAGTCCCTGACCACTCTTGATGGGGAAAAATGTTTCCCACTGTCCAGTCTGAAGCTACCCAGGGGCAGCTTGAGGCCATTGCCTCTTGTTCTGTCACTAATTCCCTGTGAGCAGAGACCAGCAGCAGCCTCTCCACAACCTGCTTGCAGGGAGCTGTAGACAGCCAGGAGGTCTCCCCTCAGCCTCCTCTGTTTCACACTATCCATCCCCAGCTCCTTCAGTTGCTCTCCATCACATTCCTTCCCAGGCCCTTCCCAGCTTCCTTGCCCTGCTCTGCCCTGGCTCCAGCACCTCCACATCTCTCTTGTGTTGAGCTGCCCAGAACTGGGCACAGCACTTGAGGTGTGACCTCCCCAGAGCTGAGCCCCAGGGGACAATCCCCTCCCTGCTCCTGCTGGACACAGCACTGCTGATCCCAGCCAAGATGCCTTTGGCTTTCTTGGCCACCTGGGCACTGCTGGCTCTTAACTAGCTGCTTGTCCCTTAGCACCCCCAGGTCCCTCTCTGGCAGGCAGTTTCCAGCCACACTGCCCCAAGCCTGCAGCATTGCTTGGGGTGGTTGTGACCCAAGGTCAGGACCTGTCACTTAGCCCTTGTTGAAGTTCATCCTGATAATATTGCCCATGGATCCAATCCATCCAAGTCCCTCTGCAGAGCCTCCCTACCCTCATGAAGATCAACTCTCCACCTAACTTGGTGTCATCTGCAAACTCACTGCTGACACACTCAGGATGCTCCTCTTGTGCAGAGGGGTTGGAATGCATTCGTAACAGACTCACAGAAACCTTTTGGCACCTTGCCAAATGATGGTGCAGGGAAGGCAAACCAAGCAGGCTACGTGATGATGACCATGCTTCAAGGGATGGTGGTAATGAGTGGGGAAGTAAAAGGTTACCTGAATGGCATTTGTCACATTCCATCCTGCTTCCCAGCTGGTGATCAGTTTGGCCTGGGCATGTGGCAGGGGAGCTGGGGACTTGTATTCTGCATCCTGGTGACAAACATCAAGCTCAAAGTTCAGGGGTCCATCTGGTGCCTCTCCCTCCTCACTGTGACTGCAGCCCAATTCATCTCTCCTAGCAAAATTCATCTGCTCTTCATCAGCACCTCGGCAGCTGCCCCATCGCCCCATTGCCAAGAAGAGAGATGGGGTCTCCCTGAAGCAGGTGAACAGGGATGAAGCAGTCTGCTTCAGGTGAGCCATCATGAATATTCCAGCAGAAGCCTCTCCTCACATGCCTTTATTTGTTTTCAGCAGCTGTACTTCGTTAATCCTGTTTGTTAGGCCGGCTTTGATGCTGGAGCTATGATTAATGAAGTTTCTTCTCCATAGTTCATTTATTTGTGCTGGTTTCAAATGCCAGGTAAAGAAGTGTCTCCAGGGTTTTCAACACACTGCCCAGAGCAGTCTGTGGCGAGATTTAGCAGTCTGCAAGCTGCAATTTACAATTCAAATCCTTTTGCCTTTTTACCTATGGTATCTACGATAGATCAGTCATTCATGAAGCATCTACAGGTGGCTGCAAGAAGCTTTTCCTGCAGATTATGCAGGTTTCCAAGACAAATAAATAGTTCTGCCAAAAGGAGGAGGGGGTGGGGGGGGAGGGGGAAAAAAGCTTCATTAAAAACTAGAGTTGATGGACTGACTGCTAAGCAGATGCATGTAAACAAGTTCATGTTGCCAGATGTGAGCATTTTCTGCTGTGTTTCAGTGTCTACAGAGGTCAGTAGAACTTTAAAAATGTTCTTGAGAGAGCTCAAAGTGGCAAGGGGGGGGGAAAAAACCCTCAACCACAACAAAGAAAGCAGCTTGTTCGGAACTGGATCTAACGCACCGCTGGTGGCAGCAGTCAGGGCACGGCACAGAGCTGTATGAGGTTTAGCATGGGGATGTTAGTGCTGATCAATGGTTGTCCACACTGCAAAATCCTAAACACAGAATCGTGGAGTGGTAGGGGCTGGAAGAAGAGAGGATCTGGGGGTGCTGGAAGGTGTCCAGAGAAGGGCCACGAGGAGGAGCAGAGGGCTGGAGCTGCTCTGCTGTGAGCACAGACTGAGGGAGTTGGGGTTGTGCAGGCTGGAGAAGAGAAGGCTCTGAGGAGACCTAATTGTGGCCTTCCAGGATCTGAAGGGGGCTCCAAGAAGGCTGGGGAGGGACTTTTGAGGGTGTCAGGGAGGGATAGGACTTGGAGCGATGGAGCAGAACTAGAAATGGGGAGATTGAGATTGGCTGTGAGGAAGAAGTTGTTCCCCATGAGGGTGGTGAGAGCCTGGCACAGGCTGCCCAGGGAGGTGGTGGAAGTCTCCTGCCTGAAGGAATCACAGTATCACAAAGGTTGGAAGAGACCTCGAGGATCATCAAGTCCAACCTGGCACCACAGACCTCACGACTAGACCATGGCACCAAGTGCCACATCCAATCCCCTCTTGAACACCTCCAGGGATGGGGACTCCACCACCTCCCTGGGCAGCACATTCCAATGGCTAACAACTCTATGAAGAACTTTCTCCTCACCTCCAGCCTAAACTTCCCCTGGTGCAGCCTGAGACTGTGTCCTCTTGTTCTGGTGCTGGTTGCCTGGGAGAAGAGACCAACCCTTTCCTGGCTACAACCTCCTTTCAGGTAGTTCACATGGATTGTCTCAGATGCAGAACACCACGGTTTGGAACCAACAAACCAAGTTCTTGTGCCCTGCAGACACACACCAAGCCTGTGGTAAGGACCTGCCGGGGGGCTCCTGGGGGCAAGCAGCAGGGAGCTCAAATGCCCAGGTGTTTGCAGCCAGGCTGGATGTGGCTGTGAGCAACCTGCTGCAGTGTGAGGTGTCCCTGCCCATGGCAGGGGGTTGGGACTGGCTGATCCTTGAGGTCCCTTCCACCCCTAACACATCTATGATTTTAAGGGCTTCTCCAAACAAGCAATTCTATGACTCTGTATGAGATCAGTGACGGTCCTTGCCTGCACCAGCAGGTCCTCCCTCTTGGCTGAGCTTTCAGGACTTCTCAACCCAAACACAGAAGTTTGTGTTCCTGAACTGATGACTTTTCTGCCAGCCACACCTGAACTGCAGTCCTCCCAGGAGCTCTCAGCTGTTGCTGACTTCCAGAGTGCATTATCCTTCACACAGAACTCATCATCTGGCCTGTCTTCTGTGCTCAGGATTAAGTAAACAGGCACAGGCTGCCCAGGGAGGTGGTTGAACCTCCATGCCTGGAGGTGTTTCAAAGAGCACAGCAAACATACCTTGCCTCAACACAAAGCATGAGCAGCTCTGTGGCCTGGAGTTTCTGTGTGTTAATGTAGAAATACACATGTTAAAACATGTGCCTAAACAGCTCCTGCTCCAGCACCATCATTGTTGCACCTACCTCAGGGCTGGGGGCAAGACCCACAGCTGGCCAAGATACCACACAGAGGAGCTCAGCCCCAGGGAGGAGGCCCAGCTAGCACCCAGGGATGATGTTGGAGTAGTCATCAATCCTGTTCCTAACAACCAGGGGGCCACCAGGCCCCCCAGCCTTTGTTGTCACCAGCACCCAGTGTGCACCATGGGCACTCACCAGTGATGGGAGGAGGATCCCTCAGCCCAGATGGGCTCAGCTTGGGGCTGCTGCCTTTCCTGGGGGAGGATTAAAAAGGGGAGTGGGTGGGGAGGGCCAAGTGGCCACACCTGGGGTGGAAGGAGACTCCAACAGAGCCCTGGTGCCCTGGGATTTGAGGGGAAAAAGGGGGTGGGTGGGGGTGAAAAGGGACAGAGAGTGAAACCAGTATTCTTGAGAAAGAATGGATATTAAAGTAACATTCAAGTAGGAATTATTGACTTCTAGTGGTTGCTAGATGCCTAATGTGGCTGGGTTCAGGGTGTTCCACTCCTCTTGGGTATTAGATAATTTGTTGAGAAACCCAAATGTGCTTTTGATAGGCCAGTATTAAGTTCAATAAACAACAAACCCACACAGCTTCTGCTAAGGTAACTGTACAGTGGCATCATCTCAGCAAACTCTTTATCTCAACCCAGAGGGGTTTCTGGGGGGTGGTTTTCCCACCCATCTGTGTGTGGGGAAGGGGGCTTGCTTCTGAGAGCAAGCTGTGTGAAGCCAGGACACTGCTGGGCTCCAGATGAGCCAATGGGTTTAGCTGGCAGAGTTGAACTCTCCTACAGCTAAACAGGAACAGCCCATGCCACAGTGAGCCCTGTGGGCTCTGCTGTGTGGGTATGGAGATAATAGGAGCGTGAGATGGAAACCTTTTGTTCTACAGGCACGAGTGCATGAGTTACAAAAGCTGTTCCAGAAGGAGAGCTGCACTGGTCTACCAGGAGAGGTTCTCTGGTCCTGGTACATGGGCATCACATCCAAATTAGAGTAGGGGAAGATCTGGATGAGGCCCTTGGTGCCATGGTTTAGTTGATCGGATGGTGCTGGGTGATAGGTTGGACTCGGTGATCTCAAAGGTCTTTTCCAACCTGGCTGATTCTGTGATTCTGTGGCAGTCATCACTGTTCTGTCTTTTATGGTCAGACACTGAAACTCCTCTTGTCCCCTCACACAGCTAATATTCTGAAGCTCTAGGCTTGGAAAGACATAGAATCATAGAATTGCCAAGGTCATCCAGTTCCAACCCCCCTGCCATGGGCAGGGACACCTCACACCGCAGCAGGTTGCTCACAGCCACCTCCAGCCTGGCTGCAAACACCTCCAGGCAGGAGGCTTCCACCACCTCCCTGGGCAGCCTGTGCCAGGCTCTCACCACCCTCCTGGGGAACAACTTCTTCCTCACAGCCAATCTCAATCTCCCCATTTCTAGTTTTGCTCCACCCCCCCAGTCCTATCCCTCCCTGACACCCTCAAAAGTCCCTCCCCAGCTTTCTTGTAACCCCCTTCAGATACTGGAAGGCCACAATGAGGTCTCCTCAGAGCCTTCTCTTCTCCATCTTTCTTGGTCAGTAGGATTTGGTAGTGCAGCTGCTGATTCCTGAGGGAATTAGGTCTCTTCACACTTTATCCATCTGTTCTAAAAGGCAGAAATATTTCAGACTCAGCAGCAGTACAGAATGATGAGGTGCCTGCCTTCTTCAAGCCTCCACTGACACCTGCATGAGCCATGTCCACAGCTTCACTGCTGGATGCTCTGCAGGATTTCTTTTGTTACGCTGTGAAATCTGCTAACGTTGACCTCAGCTGAACAACAAGTGGCTCTTGTTTGTCAGAACATCCATCTGCTGGTGTTTCTGAAGGCTGAAGTGAATGTCACTAGCCACCTGACCACCTCACCGTCATCCCCTGAAGTGACCTGGAGGGTGCTTGACAAAAATGTAACTGTGGGTTTTGCAGCACATTTGTGACCTTGGTTTTGTCCTCCTCTCATCAAAGCCACTTCCACAGCTAGCTTCAGGCAGCCTCCTTAGCGGCACTGCTCTGTGAGAGGTGCCATGAGAGGTGCCCATAGTGCTCCCATCAACCACACCTGCTAGCAAACACCTACAGAGGGAAAATACTAACAAGAACTCCAGTGTTCCTTCCCCTAGTGACTGGGAGAAGAGCAGACTGAGAGAGGATCTTATCAATGCTGATCAACATCCAGAGGGCAGAGGTCATGTGGATTGGGCTGGGTTCTTTTCAGTGGTGCCCAGTGACAGGATGAGGGGCAATGGGCACTTAGTGCCATGTTCTGGTTGATTGGATAGGACTGGGTGGTAGGTTGGACTGGATGGTCTTGGAGGTCTCTTCCAACCTGGCTGATTCTCTGGTTCTATCTGGGCTTGGTAAGAGCTCAGGTTAAAACTGAAAATGTCCAGGTCCTGCTGAGCCATAGAAGGTGCCAGCACTCAGTGCTGCTGTCCATCCTTAGAGTCTCTTGGTAATCATTTCATAGCCCCAAGAAATCTGGCAGCATTTTGCTCCTGTGTCTTTCATGGTAAGAACAAGGCCCAGGTGCAGCTTGACTGCTAGTGCAGGCTCTACAGTTGCTACTCCAGCTGCATTTGGCTCTTGGTGCTGTCTGGGTGAGAACAAGGCCAATTGCCTACGTTCTCAGCTGGTTTGAATACTGTCCCAAGACAATTAATGCCCTTTGGGAACACAGAACCCTGGTAACTGGACCTATAGGTCATGTGAATTGTGCTGGGTTCTTTTCAGTGGTGCCCAGTGAGAGGACAAGGGGCAATGGGCACAAACTTCAGCCCAGGTTTCACTTGAACCTAAGGGAAAGTTCTTCACTGTGAGGGTGCTAGAGCCCTGGAGCAGGCTGCCCAGAGAGGTTGTGGAGTCTCCTTCTTTGGAGACTTTCAAAACCCACCTGGACATGCTGCTGTGCAACCTGATCTAGGTGAACCTGCTGTAGCAGGGGGGTTGGACAGGATGCTCTCCTGAAGTCCCTTTCAATCCCTAATGCTCTGTGATTCTAATCGATGCAGAAATGCCTGAGGCACAGAAATGGAATATGGGAAGTGGTGAAAATCAATCAAGCCTTCAGCACCTGACCTAGCTGTGGATGTCCCTGCTCACTGCAGGGGGGTTGAACAAAATGACCTTTGAGGGTCCCTTCCTACCCAATGCATTCTGTGATTACTTCTGCTCCCTGGGATAGGACAAGGAGCAATGGATGTAAGATGCAGCACAGGAGGTTCCACCTCAACATGAGGAGGAACTTCTTTACTGTAAGGGTCACAGGGCACTGGAGCAGGCTGCCCAGAGAGGTTGTGGAGCCTCCTCTGGAGCCCTTCAAGGCCCTGTCTGGGTGTGTTCCTGTGTGACCTGAGCTAGATTGCATGGCCCTGCTCTGCTAAGGAGGTTGGACTCGATGATCTCTTTGGGTCCCCTCCAACCCCTGCCATCCTGTGATCCTGTAGATCTTCATGTTTCTGGACAAGAACATTTTCTTGCCTAAGACTTTATCTCATGTGAAATGTGTGACCTCATAGAACACCCCAGGAGCAATAAAAAAGCCATTTTTGACTAATGAAGCACACTTAAGAACACTTTCACCATCCAGAGGAATCGAATTGCAACACACACAGACACACACACAAAATCTGGTGGTTGTTCACTTAGAAATGATGCATTGCATAAGAAATTTCATGGTTTATTTTGTGTCTGGAGAAACAGTTGGTGTCTGACTAAAAGGATTCCTTCAGACAGCCATGAGTGCTGCTTGGGTTGGTTTCTGTTTCCATTCTGTTTCCTTTATATGGTTTTTGATACGGTTTGGTTTGAAGTTTGCTTGCTTTTCCTTGCCAATTCGTCAGGGTTTGATGCAGCTTCCTCCATCAAGGGAAGGCTAAGGAAGTTTAGGAAAAGAAAGATGTCTCTGGATATAAAACAATATCTTTTGCTGGTACACAGTAGACAAGAAGCTCAGCAGGAGCCAGCAGGGAGCACTTGCAGCCCAGAGAGCCAAGCAGAGCCTGGGCTGCAGCAAGAGAAGTGTGGCCAGCAGGGCCAGGGAGGGGATTCTGCCCCTCTGCTCCACTCTGCTGAGACCACAGCTGCAGCTCTGGGGCCAGTGCTGGAGCCTCTGTGCCAGGAAGGATCTGGAGGGGCTGGAAGGTGTCCAGAGAAGGGCCATGAGGATAATCAGGGTGTTGGAGCTGCTCTGCTATGGAGACAGACTGAGAGAGTTGGGGCTGTTCAGTCTGGAGAAGAGAAGGCTCCATGGAGACTTTATTCTTTTCTATTCCATTCCATTTCATTCCATTCCATTCCATTCCATTCCATTCCATTCCATTCCATTCTTTCTATTCTATTCTATTCCATTCCATTCCATTCCATTCCATTCCATTCCATTCCATTCTATTCTATTCTATTCCATTCCATTCCATTCCATTCCATTCCATTCCATTCCATTCTATTCTATTCCATTCCATTCCATTCTACTGTGTCTAACTTGGCCAGGGGCACACACAGTTCACATCTGTGTTACAAAGTTAATTACATGTGGTACATCTTCCTCTGGACCATTTGGACCCTGAGAAGAGTCCGTGTTCTCAGGTGCTTACAAGGCTGATCACATGTGCTACACTTTTGCCTGGACCATTTGGACCCCAGGAACTGTCCACGTTAGCATACTGGCAGGTTCTTAGCCCATGCACAGGATCATAGACCCATAGAGTCAGAGAATCAAGCTGGTTGGAAAAGACCCCAGAGATCATCAAGTCCAACCTATCACCTAATACCTAACCCCTTCTGACAACTAAACCATGGCTCCAAGTGCCACATCCAAGCATTTCTTGAACACCTCCAGTGATGGTGACTCCACCACCTCCCTGGGCAGCACATTCCAGTGGCAAATTCCTCTTTCTGGGAAGAACTTTCTCCTCACCTCCAGCCTAAACCTCCCCTGGCACAGCTTGAGACTGTGTCCTCTTGTTCTGGTGCTGGTTGCCTGGGAGAAGAGACCAACTCCCACCTGGCTACAAGCTTCCCTGAGCCTCCTTTTCTCCAGACTAGGCTGGGCTAGGGCATGTTTTGGGCCACCTTTTCCCCCACCTCTGTGTGTAAGGGCAGCCTGGTGTCCCAAACTCACAGATCTACCTGTACACAGGCAGGTGAACCCCACACTGCATCTCCTGAGTCCTCATTTCAATGTGTGAAGAGCTGCTGCTGCGAGGGGCCCATCTTAGTGCTCTTCCCAGAGGCTGATTAAATTTGCATTGGAATTCATCTCCACTTCTGACATTTTTGCTGCTAACCTGTGCTCCTCTTCAGACATGGAAATATATGGAAATGAAAATAATTGACCCTATTGCTAAATGTTACAGCAGAAAAAGCTTCACCCCCTTTGGAAAGAAACGAGGGCCAGGTTTTGAACACAACTTATTTGGAAGCAGTTTGCTCTCCTTGATTAAGAAAAGGAGGTGCTTACATTTCTGAAATGAGAGCCTTGGGGATAGCAGGAATTTGATGACTCCCTGCTGAAGGGGTGGTTTTGATGTCATGCACTCTGTTTTGTTTCATAGTGGGAATGAGGATGAAGAAGATCACAGAATGGTTTAGGTTGGAAGGGACCTTCAAGATCATCCAGTTCCAAGCCCCCTGCCATGGGCAGGGACACCTCCCACCAGCCCAGCTTGCTCAAGGCCTCATCCAGCCTGGCCTTGAACACCTCCAGTCAGGGGGCATCCTCAACCTCCCTGGGCAACCTGTTCCAGTGTCTCACCACCCTCAATGAAGAGAATGACTTCCAGTCTCAATCTCCCCTCTTCCAGCTTAAAGCTGAATAACTGTCTCTCATTTGAGACAGGATGAGCTTCAACAAGGCCAAGTGCCAGGTCCTGCAATTGGACCACAACAACTCCATGCAAGGTTACAGCCTTGGAGCAGTGTGGCTGGAAACTGCCTGGCAGAGAGGGACCTGGGGGCTCTAATCCCCAGACAGCTGCATATGAGCCAGCAGTGTGCCCAGGTGATCAAAAAAGCCAATGGAATCCTGGCTGGGATCAGAAATGCTGTGCCCAGCAGGGGCAGGGAGGTGATGGTGCCCATGTACTAGGCACTGGTGAGGCCATGCCGTGAGTACTGTGTCCAGTTCTGGGTATGTCAATACAAGAGAGGTATTGAGGTGCCTCTGCTGGATTCTCTCCAGTACAACCCTGTCCCTCCTGAACTGGGAACCCCAGAACTGGACACAATATTCCAGATGTGGTTTCACCAGGAGGGAGGAGAACCTCATCCTGCTGGCCACACTCTTCTTCATGCACCCCAGGAGACCATTTGCCTTCTTGGCCACAAAGGCACATTGCTGGCTCGTGGGTAACTTATTGTCCACCAGGACTTCACTGTTTTTCTCCATGGAGCTGCTTTCCAGCAGGTCAACCCCTCAGCTGTACAGGTGCATGGGTTTGTTCCTTCCCAGATGCAGGACTCTGCACTTAACTCTTGTTGAACCTCATGAGGATCCCCCCCTGTCCTGATCCCCAGCCTGTTCAGGTCTCACTGGCTGGCAGCAGAGCCTGAGGGGGTGCAGCCACTCCTCCCAGCCTCCTTTCACCAACAGACTTGCTGAGGGTCCACTCTGTCTCCTCATCCAGAACGAAGACCAGTGGACAACCAAATCCTTATGCAGCACCTGAAGTTATTATTTCCACTTCTTTTGTGTTAACCAAGGGCTGCAGTAGAAGCCTGGTAGATATTTTTGTAGGCACATTCCACAGCCTCATAGGTTTCTCACTTTGTCTTCAGGGATGGAAATGTGTCTCCATCAGAGCTGCAATTTCCTCTCTTTATTTGTAGTCCCCCCAGGCCCAGCTGTACTGCTTCACCAGCATGTTCTGCTCCCTCAGTTCTCATCTCCAGCCTCCTCTGTTCACAAATTCATTTTGTAGAAGAACCTCCTTCTCTTTTATGTCCCCATTATAGATATTGTCTTCAAGGAATCCTAGGCAGGAAGAGCCAGGTGTGATTTGTATGGATGGCATTGCTGTCATCTGTCTGTGCATTTCATTCGGGGTGATCTGTGGACACCTGCTTTCAGGTGCAGCCAACAGAGAAGATGATTTAGTGTTGTGATGGTTGCAGCCATTTAAGCAGTCATTGCAGTCATGAATGGGAGGAAATGGCCTGAAATTGTGCCAGAGGGAGGGTTAGGTTGGAGATTAGGAGAAATGTCTTTGCTGCAACAGAAGTCAGGGATTGGAAGAGGCTGCCCAGGGAGGTGGTGGAGTCACCTTCCCCAGAGGCGTTGAAGCAACGTGTGCAGGTAGCTCTTTGGGATCTGGTTTGGTGGGCATGGTGGTGTTGGATTGATGATCTTACAGGTTTAATGGCCATTGTGGTGAGTTGATGGTTGGACTTGATGATCTTAGAGGGCTTTTCCAACCAAAGGAATTCCATTATTTGCAAGGAAAATATTTTACTCTAATTCATGGTGAGATCTATTTTAGACCTAGAAGGATGATAAGGTGAAACATTAGTATCAGGAATAGTGTGGCCAACAGGAGCAGGGAAGTCATTCTGCCCTGTGCTCAGTGCTGGTTAGGCCACACCTTGAGTCCTGTGTCCAGTGCTGGGATCCTCAGTTTAGGAAAGATGTTGAGATGCTGGAAGGTGTCCAGAGAAGGGCAACAAAGCTGGGGAGGGGTCTGGAGCACAGCCCTGTGAGGAGAGGCTGAGGGAGCTGGGGTTGTATAGCCTGGAGAAGAGGAGGCTCAGGGGTGGCCTCATTGCTCACTACAAGAGAGGAGGTTGTAGCCAGGAAGGGATTGGTCTCTTCTCCCAGGCAACCAGCACCAGAACAAGGGGACACAGTCTCAAGCTGTGCCAGGAGAGATTTAGGCTGGAGGTGAGGAGAAAGTTCTTCACCAAGTGAGTTGTTTGTCATTGGAATGTGCTGCCCAGGGAGGTGGTGGAGTCCCCATCCCTGGAGGTGTTCAAGAGGGGATTGGATGTGGCACTTGGAGCCATGGTGTAGTCATGAGGTCTGTGGTGCCAGGTTGGACTTGATGATCCTCGAGGTCTCTTCCAACCTTAGTGATACTATGACAACTCAGCGATCTCTGGGGAGAAATCCAACCCCTAACATCCTGTGAGCTTGTGAACACCTGAACATTCTGCTTTTCTTAACACTGCTGTGGAAGTTGTGCAGAAGACAGGGCTGAGAAACTGCCTTCCCACTGGCACCAGCTGAAATGGTTTCTCTTAGGCAGGCCACGATGAAGGCTTTCCAGAACCGCCTCAGCAGACCGATCCGTGCCTCCGGGGGCGTTTAGTCAGGGATCTCAAGTTCCAGCCACTCTGCTTGTACATCAAAAATAAGAATAAGTAAATAAATAAATAAAAGCTTATAATTTTCTTCCTGAAGGAAGCTCTTTAATTGCACTGGAGCAAAGGAGTGGTATTTGTGCACCCCTTCTAATTACGTGCTAGCAAAACTGAAAAGCCCTTCGTTAAAGCCGCGCGGAGCCAGAAATCAGAGGCATGCCAGCACTTCATTACTGAGAACTTGAGGGGAATTGTGTGGTGGCTTATTATCAGCATTACATAAATAGAAGGGCACTCCACACACTGCATGTGTTGACACAGCCCTTTTAGATTGAAGGGGGGGAAAAAAACACGAGGCTGATTTGGAGGAAACAGGAGAGGCTGCAAATTAACTCGGTTAATTAAGCCGGCGCGATTGATTCTGCGGAGTGGTGACAGAGTCTTACTACCTGCTTAGCAGAGCAGCCAAAACAAACACCTTCTTCCCCACTTACATCTGTGTCTGTGCATCCATGCAGGCAGAGATGGAGGACAGAAGGTGAAAGGAGGAAAGGCTGAAGGAGCTGGGCCACATCTGGAGTATTGTGTCCAGTTCTGGACCCCTCAGGTCAAGAAGGACTTCAGGGAACTGCTTGAGAGAGTCCATCCCAGAGGCACAGAGCTGCTGCAGGCAGTGGAACGTCTCCTGTGAGGCCAGGCTGAGGCAGCTGGGGCTTGGGGCTTGGAGCAGAGGAGCCTGAGGGCTGCCCTCATGGCTGGGGATAAAGATGTGCAGGGCTGGAGCCAGGCTCTGCTCAGGGATGGCCAAGCACAGCACAAGGGGCACTGGGGGCAAGCTGGAGCAGAGGAGGTGCCAGGGGAACAGAAGGGAAAACTTTGTGACTGTGAGGGTGCTGAGCCCTGGAGCAGGCTGCCCAGAGAGGTTGTGGAGTCTCCTGCTCTGGAGAGATTCCAACCCCACCTGGATGTGTTCCTGTGTGCCCTGCCCTGGGTGATCCTGCTCTGGCAGGGGGGTTGGACTCAATGATCTTTTGAGGTCCCTTCCAACCCCTAGTACTCTGTGACTGAGTGATTCATTCAATCACAACCTAAGTGGTCACCAAACAGCCTATGGGCAGCTCATATAAATATTCATATGGTTAGTTTGAAAGAGAGGAGGCTGAGGGGAGACCTCATTGCTGTCTACAACTCCCTGAAAGGAGGTTGTGGAGAGGCTGCTGCTGGTCTCTTCTCACAGGGAATTATTGATAGAACAAGAGGGAATGGCCTCAAACTGTGACTGGATAAGTTTAGACTGGATATCAGGAAAAAAATTTTGCCAGCAAGAGTGGTCAGGGACTGGAATGTGCTGCCCAGGGAGGTGGTGGAGTCCCCAAGCCTGGCTGTGTTTCAAGGTGGTTTGGATGTGGTGCTTGGGGCTGTGGATTAGGGGCGACCCTTGTAGAGTAGGGTTCTGGGTGGTACTTGGTGATCCTGAGGCTCTGCTCCAACCTGAATGTTGCTGTGAGTCTGTGATTGATAAGAAGGCAGTGCTCAGCGCAGAAGCCATGCCATGCTTTCTGTTCAACCATGGTGAAGGGTTTTCTCCTGGTGTCAAGCAGAACAGCTGGAGCACAGGCTGCCTCACAGCACACTGCAGCAAGAACACAATAGGCTTACTGTTACTGCTCACATTGTCTATAAAGAACTTATTCACATTTTAGACACAGAATTACTGAGTGCTTCTTGCCAGAGTGCAGCCCCTCGTGAGCAGCTCCCCTGGAGTCCCCAGCACATGACTTTTCACTTCTCAGGGTCAGACCAGAGGATGATAAAGTAATTAAGACTCCTGAGGGGGCTGGGTATGGAGAAAGTTCAGCTGCTGCCTCCAATATTCCTGGAAGGCAACTGAATAAACTTATCTGAGCAGGCAGGGAGGATAGCAGTAGAAGTCAGACACGAGATGGAAGCAGCAGTGTGGCCCCAGAGTGAGTCCCTCTGCTGCAACTCACACTTCACAGAATCCCAGAATGGTTTAGTGGCCATGGGGTTGAATGGAATGGAATGGAATGGAATGGAATGGAATGGAATGGAATAGAATAGAATAGAATAGAATAGAATAGAATAGAATAGAATAGAATAGAATAGAATAGAATAGAATAGAATAGAATAGAATAGAATAGAATTAACCAGGTTGGAAAAGACCTTCAAGATCATCAAGTCCAACCTATCACCCAGCACCATCTAATCAACTAAACCATGGCACCAAGGGCCTCATCCAGGCTCTTAAACACCCCCAGGGATGGTGACTCCACCACCTCCCTGGGCAGCACATTCCAATGGGCAATCTCTCTTTCTATGGACATGGCACTTCGGGACATGGTTTAATGGCCATGGTGGGGTTGGGTTGATGATCTTAGAAGTCTTAGAAGATATTCTTTGACTCTGTTCTATCACCTGATACTAGGGAGAAGAGCCCAACCCCCACCTCACTCCAACCTCCTTTCAGGGAGCTGTGAAGAGCAATGAAGTCTCCCCTCAGCCTTCTCTTCTCCAGGCTAAACCACCCCAGTTCCCTCAGCTGCTCCTCATAAGACTTGTCCCAACTTGTGACCAACTCCTGCAGCTTGTTCTTTGCTCTCAAGCTCCTTTATTTTGCAATCTACCCATAAAAAGACCCAGGACATTACTGTGTATTCCAAGTGCAGCAGCTCATTAAATGTAAAGGGTTGACAGAGTGGTTTGATTATGGGGAAGATTTCTGGTGGCTGCGTGTGCAAAATGCCTCCCTCATTATTTGTTGGGTAAAAAAGCATCCTGAATTATGCATAGCACACACATCACTGCATGATTAAACACCATAAATAATCCCCTAATATTTGCACTATCTGGTTTCTGCCTCCACCAGGAAGCACTTGCAGTCAGAGCTAGGCCTGAGTTATTTTTAGGGTGACTTCAAAGTGGGACATGTATGGATGAGAGACTCCCAGTATCATCAGTCTTAGCCTTTGATATCTATGGGCAAATTTCACAGTATCACCAAGGTTGGAAGAGACCTCAAAGATCAGCAAGTCCAACCTGGCACCACAGACCTCATGACTACTAAACCATGGCACCAAGTGCCACATCCAATCCCCTCTTGGACACCTCCAGGGATGGGGACTCCACCACCTCCCTGGGCAGCACATTCCAATGGTGAATAACTTTCTCCTTACCTCCAGCCCAAACCTCCCCTGGCACAGATTGAGACTGTCCTCTTGTTCTGGTGCTGGGTGCCTGGGAGAAGAGACCAACCCCCACCTGGCTACAACCTCCCTTCAGGGAGTTGCAGAGAGCAAGAAGGTCTCCCCTGAGCCTCCTCTTCTGCAGGCTAAGCAACCCCAGCTCCCTCAGCCTCTCCTCACAGGGCTGTGCTCCAGACCTCTCCCCAACCTCCCTGCCCCCAGGGCTTCTAGTACTAAGTGCCAGGTGAGAGTTTCAGTTAGTAACATGGAGAGTCAGAGAAGCCTTCCCCCAGAAACAAGTGCTTATTCCAAGAAGGCCAAGGAACTACTGGAGAGACTCCAGCAGAGAGCCACTAAGATGCAGATGGCACTGAAACACCTACCTTGTGAGGGAAGGCTGAGAGACCTGGGGCTGTTTAGCCTGGAGAAGAGCAGACTGAGGGGGGGATCACATTCATGTTGATCAATAGCTAAAGGGTGAGTGGGGCCAGACTCTACTCAGTGGTAGGACAAGGGACAATGGACACAAACTTTAGCACAGGAGGTTCAATAATAGGCATAAGGAAAAAAATTCTTCCCTGTGTGTGTGGCAGAGCCCTGGAGCAGGCTGCCCAGAGAGGGTGTGGAGACTCCATCTCTGGAGGCATTCTGAGCCCACTTGGATGTGTTCCTGTGTGATTTACTCTGGGTGATCCTTCTCTAGCAGGGGGGTTGTATTTCTCAAGTTCTGGTCTAAAGTATTCCTCTGAGACGAGTCACAGAGTCCCAGGGTGATGGAGGCTGGGCAGGCTGGAGAGCTGGGCAAAGGAGAACCTCCTGAGGTTCAGCAGGATTAAGTATGGACTCCTGTATGTGGAGAGGAACACCACCATACACCAGCACAGGTTAGGGGTTGACTTGATGGAAAGCAGCTCCATTAAGGGCCTTGGAGTCCTGGTGGACAGCAAGCTATCCACGGGACAACAATGTGCCCTTGTGGCCAAGAAGGCAAATGGTCTCCTGGGGTCCATTAAGAAGAGTGTGGGCAGCAGGTCAAGGGAGGTTCTCCTCCCCATCTACTCAGCCCTGGTGAGATGACATATAGGGGTTTGTGTCCAGCTCTGAGCTCCCAAGTTCAAGAGGGACAGAGAACTACTGGAGAGAGACCAACTCTTCTACTAGTGATAGACCCTCCATGAGCAGCCTTCCTCCTCTGGGCTTCCTGAAGCCAGTCTTCCTGGGCAAGACTGAGGCAAAAGCACTCATCCATCCATTCATTCATTCATTCATTCATTCATTCATTCATTCATTCAGCCATTTCCATGCCCTGTGTTCCCAGGTCTCCAACAGGCCCATATGGTCCTGATCTCCCTTTTGCCTCCTGAGAAGAAGCTGTTTTCCATAGCAGTCCAGTCATGGAATTCAGAAGGAGGGGCAGCAACCCAAGGTGCAGCAGTGGTGCCTCACTCTCTCTTGGGGGCCTTCTGAAGAGGAAGAGAGTATTTACCTGCTTGCAAGACTCCTTTCAGGCTGGTGGCATTTGTGGGGATGTCACTGGAATGACACTGATTTAGAATCATAGAATCATTTAGGATGGAAAAGACCTTCAAGCTTGAGCCCAACTGTTAATCCTACTCCACTGAGTCCACCACTAAGCCACAGCCCCAAGCACCGCATGTCCATGGCTTTTAAACACCTCCAGGGATGGTGACTCCACCACCTCCCTGGGCATTAAAGACAGTGACAACTTCTAGAAGAGCTTTAGAGCAAGGAATTGATGGCTTCATGAAAGATCACAGCCAGAAACTTGAAACCTCTTCCCTGTGTGGAAACAAACAGGATCTCAGGGAGTGATAGGACTAGGGGGAATGGAATGAAGCTGGAGGTGGGGAGATTCAGGCTGGAGGTGAGGAGGAAGTTCTTCCCCATGAGAGTGGTGAAGCCCTGGAATGGGTTGTCCAGGGAGGTGGTTGAGGCCCCATCCCTGGAGGTGTTTAAGCCCAGGCTGGCTGAGGCTCTGGGCAGCCTGATCTAGTGTGGGGTGTCCCTGCCCATGGCAGGGGGGTTGGAACTGGCTGATCCTTGTGGTCCCTTCCAACCCTGACTGATTCTATGATATTGACCAAAAAGTAAAGGACATTTGGAAAGGCATTAATGGGGAAAGCAGAGTAGAAAGGAAGGAGATTAAGGAGTGATGATCATCTGTCACTCCACAAACCCCTTATAAGCTATTGTCATTGCTTGTCCTAACCTGAGATCTAGCTGCATCCAAGAGGGAAAAGGGTTGGGAAGCAATACTGTGCTCCACACAGTGTAAAGCAGGATTATGGGGGAGAATTCCCCACTGCTATTGTCAGGACATATGGCTGCTGTGTCTGGCAGACACTCCCAGGTTCTCAGATTTTTGATAAGAAGGGACTCCTCATTAATTGGCAATAAAGGAAGATTTCCTTGCCATATGCAGGAGAAGTTCTCCAAGTAAATTGCTGCTGATTGAAGGCAAGAGAGCCACAGCAGGGTGCAAGTGGTGTTATATGGGGCACGGGTTTTCACAACAAGCTATTAGAAGGAGTAAGTTCTGCATGCTCAGACCACAATGTGAATAACCCAACTCTCCTTCCCAATGTCAATAACCCAACCCTCCTTCCCTAGACTACACTCATAGAATCATAGAATTGTTAGGGTTGGAAGGCTCAGCCAGTTCCAACCCCCCTGCCATGGCCAGGGACACCTCACACTGCAGCAGGTTGCTCACAGCCACCTCCAGCCTGGCTGCAAACACCTCCAGGCAGGAGGCTGCCACCACCTCCCTGGGCAACCTGTGCCAGGCTCTCACCACCCCCATGGGGAACAACTTCTTCCTCACATCCAATCTCAATCTACCCACTTCTAGGTTTGCTCCATTCCCCCCAGTCCTATCCCTCCCTGACACCTTCAGAAGTCCCTCCCCACCTTTCTTGGAGCCCCCTGCAGATCCTGGAAGGCCACAATTAGGTCTCCTGGGAGCTTTCTCTTCCCCACACTGAACAGCCCCAATTCCCTCAGTCTGTCCTCATAGGAGAGGTGCTCCAGGCCTCTGATCAATAACCCAACTCTCCTCCCCTAGACAGACAGCAGGAAAATATTTCCTTTGACTAAACCCATTTGAGTTGGTACAGGTTGCAGTCTGTTATCCCTGCAGCCAAATCCAGTCATCTGAAGGGACTGTGCAAAGCAGCCCTCTCCCCCCACCCCCTCCAGCAATTTCTGTGTGTTCTGCTCTCACAAGGCACTCTCAGCAAGTCCTCTCCACCTGTGGTGCTCATTATGAAGACCTGGCCAAAGGTCTTTTTCTGAAGAGGGCTAAGGGTTAGAAACAAGATGTGCCCAGAGATATTTCTGGCTTCCCATGAAGCTGTGTGCATTGCATCTTGGCACAAAGGTTAGGTTCACTGTATCTTGGCACAGAGGTGAAGCTCACTTGCTTGCTTCCTTAAATCCAGTGATTGAGTGGCACTTAAATGTATTTTAAACTCTGTCATTGCAAGCAAAAGGGATAAAAACTTTGCTGTTGAAGGCAGGCTGAGTGTTCCCTTAGAAGTGCTGCTTCTACAGCCAGGCAGTGCTGGAGTGTGGTAAGCAAAGCCCAGGATGGTTCACTTCATTCAGCACATGGAAACAGTGTGGAAGCCAGAGACAAGCTAACAGCCTGAGATGTTCTTAGTCCACAGAATAAGGTCACAGAATCACAGAACTCTTTTTAAGATTGTGTCAAATCATCAACCCAACACCACCATGGCCACTAAACCCTGTCCCAAAGTGCCATGGCCACAGGTTTCTTGAATACTTCCAGGGATGGGGACTTCACCACCCCCCTGGGCAGCCTGTGCCAATCCCTGACCACTCTTGCAGCGAAGAAATCGCTCCTAATTTCCAACCTAACCTCCCCTGACACAATTTCAGGCCATTTTGTTCTATCACCTGGTAGTAGGGAGGAGAGCCCAACCCTCACCTGGCTCCAACCTCCTCTCAGGGAACTGTAGAGAGCAATGAGGTCTCCCCTCAGCCTCCTCTTCTCCACACCAAACACCCCCAGCTCCCTCAGCTGCTCCTCCCCAGCCCTGTTCTCCAGATCCTTCCCCAGCTTTGTTGCCCTTCTCTGGGCCTGCTCCAGCCCCTCAATGTCTTTATTGCACTGAGGACACTAAAACTGAACCCAGGCCTCGAGCTGCAGCCTCACCAGTGCCAGGCAGAGAGGGATGATTGCTGCCTCAAAGCCCATGTCTGACTCTCTTGGTCCCTTCCCCTTGTAGTCCCTGCAACAGCAGCCAAGTCTTCCATGGCTCTCTGCTGAGTGATGGAAACCTCTGCTTGTTCTAGCAGGTCCTAGCCTAGAAGTGGAGACCTCAGAGAAGTCAATAAAAGAATCACAGGTGGAGCAATTTGCCCTGACTCTAGGCTCCAGGTTCAGGATGGCAGCAGGGGAGCAAGGGAAACATTGGGGAAAGTGTGGGAAGCATCCTGCAGACAGATTTTTGTACTTGCTGCATGTGTGGGCAGCCACCCACTGTGCCTTATGTTAGGCACTCAACAGAGTGATGGTGTTCACTCAACTCTCACAGGACCTGGACTTCTCTAAAAAGCCTGAGGGATTGCAGAGGGACTTTGGACCTGGTGCTGTGAAACTTATTTGACAACTGAGAGTAGAGCAGAAAGTTCTCATTTAGGACTCCAGTGTTCTTCCCTTACTCTAGCCAGCCCAGTCCATCTGCTGCCTGTTACAAGCAGAAGAAAGAAATCAATCTAGTGTCTCCAGGAAGAGAGAGAGGGACAGAGGAGATGGATGGAAAAGATGGACCCCATCCTCTTTAATATCTTCATTGATGATCTGGAAGAGGGGATTGAGTCAGTCAGCAGCAAATGTGCAGATGACACCAAGTTGGGAGCAGATGTTGGTCAGTTAGAGGGCAGAAGGGCTCTGCAGAGGGACCTTGCCAGGCTGGACAGATGGGCAGAGGCCAACAGGATGGCATTCAACAAGTCCAAGTGCCAGGGGCTGCACTTTGGCCACAACAACCCCAGGCAGAGCTACAGGCTGGGGTCAGAGTGGCTGAGAGCAGCCAGGCAGAGAGGGACCTGGGGGTGCTGATTGACAGCTGCCTAAACATGAGCCAGCAGTGTGCCCAGGGGGCCAAGAAGGCCAAGGGCATCCTGGCCTGCATCAGGAGGAGTGTGGCCAGCAGGAGCAAGGAAGTCCTTGTGCCCTGTGCTTAGCACTGCTTAGGCCACACCTTGAGTCCTGTGTCCAGTTCTGGGCTCCTCAGGTCAAGAAGGACATTGAGAGACTTGAAGGTGTCCAGAGAAGGGCAAGGAGGCTGGGGAGGGGTCTGGAGCACAGCCCTGTGAGGAGAGGCTGAGGGAGCTGGGGTTGCTTAGCCTGCAGAAGAGGAGGCTCAGGGGAGACCTTCTTGCTCTCTGCAACTCCCTGAAGGGAGGTTGTAGCCAGGTGGGGGTTGGTCTCTTCTCCCAGGCACCCAGCACCAGAAGCTCCAGGCTGGGTGAGGAGTGGCTTGAGAGCAGTCTGGAGGAGGACTTGGGGGTGTCAGTTGAAGTGTGACCAGTGAGGTCATTCTCCCACTCTGGTCTGGTGAGACCCCACCTTGGGAACTGTGTCGATTCCTGGTGCCCCCAACACAAGGAGGACATGGATCTGTTGGGCAGGGTCCAGAGGAGACCACGAAGATGATCAGAGGTCTGGAGAACCTCCCCTTATGGGGGCAGACTGAGAAAATCGGGTCTGTTCAGCCTGGAGAAGAGAAGGCTCCAGGGAGAGCTTAGAGCAGCCTTCCAGTACCTGAAGGGGCTCCAGGAGATCTGGGGAGGCACTCTTGACAAGGGCACTCTTGAGAGGCAATGGCTTTGTGCTGGGAGAGGGGAGATTGAGACTGGAGATGGGGAAGAAATCCTTGGCAGTGAGGGTGGTGAGACACTGGAACAGGTTGCCCAAGGAGGTTGTGGATGGAAATGTTCAAGGCCAGGATGGGCAGAGACTTGAGCAACCTGGTTTGGAGGGAGATGTCCCTGCCTGTGGCATGGGGGGTTGGAACTGGATGATCTTTAATGTCTGTTCCAACCCAAACCATTCTCTGATTCCATGCAAGAGGAGGACTCTAGAGTAAGTCAGAAGTGGAATCAGTGTCCATGCAGATGATGTTGTGGATAATATTTCCCTCATGGAACCAGATCCACAAGGCTATTAATACAGCATCTGGTGGGCAAAGCCCAGGGCAGCATTCATTCCTGCTGGAACTATGTGAGTGAGAAAGAGTCCTCATTTGCTTCCTGTAGGTTGGGAAGGGCACATCTCAGCAAGTTGGTGTTGCATGCAGCTGTGGTGTACCTAAACACTTCAGAGTTTCAGCAGAGACAATAAATAGCAAGGCAAGAAGTGTCATGCAATGGGTATCACAGAATCATTGATCTGTCAGGGCTGGAAGGGACCTCAAGGCTCAGCCAGTCCCAACCCCCTGCCATGGGCAGGGACACCTCACACTGCAGCAGGTTGCTCACAGCCACCTCCAGCCTGGCTGCAAACACCTCCAGGCAGGAGGCTGCCACCACCTCCCTGGGCAGCCTGTGCCAGGCTCTTCACCACCCTCATGGTGAAGAACTTCCTAACATCCAATCTGAATGTACCCATTCCTAGTTTTTTTCCATTCCACACCCTGACAGCCTCAAAAGTCCTTCCCCAGCTTTCTTCAGATACTGGAAGGCTACAATTAGGTCTCCTCAGAGCCTTCTCTTCTCCAGACTGAACATCCCCAGCTCTCTCAGTCTGTCTCCAGCCCTCTCTGTTAGGAGTTTCAAAAGCCTTGGGCATCTTAAGTGTGGCTGCAGTACCTGATGCTGGTGGGATGTGACTGAGAGAGCCCAAAGTACAGCAAGCAGCTGTCTCTTCTTTCAGTGACTTATAGCAGGCATGGACTCTTTTCCATGGATGTTGGAAGGAATGTGTGTCTGCCTAAAGCTGAGAGCAGCTGGGCATGTTTGTCCCCTGGAACACGATAATGTTGTCTTAGGTTTCAAACAGGGGGACCAGAAATAACCAGACCTACTGTGAAGTCCTGGAAGAGGGACTGGGATGGATTGAAATGAGTGGTTCACTGTTGATCACCCCAGAATTTGGAAGATGAGATGGTGCCATCAGTAAAAATTAATGCTTGGGCTGCTCACAACCAGGACTCTAAGCTCATTTCAAACATCATAGTCAGAGATGCCCCAGGAATGTATAGCATGGATGTGAAAGAAGCTGTGAGTCCCCCAAAATGTTCTTGTTAGGACAGCCATTGGAACTGATCCAGGGGAAGATTGTAAATGTAGATATGGATCTCAGTGCTGCAGTTGTTCAAGTGCCATAATCTAGTTGCAAAGCACTCACAGCTCTTACAGGATGGCCAAGGGCTCAGGCCCAGCCAGCATGGAGTTAGGAAGGGCAGGTCCTGCCTGACCAACCTGATCTCCTTCTATGATCAGGTGACTGCCTGGTGGATGTGGGGCAGGCTGTGGATGGAGTCTGCCTGGACTGCAGCAAGGCCTTTGCCACCATCCCCCACAGCAAACTCCTGGCCAAGCTGTCAGCCCCTGGCTTGGGCAGCAGCTCTCTGAGCTGGGTTAGGAACTGGCTGGAGGCTGAGCCCAGAGAGTGGTGGTGAATGGTGCCACAGCCAGCTGGCAGCCAGGCACCAGTGGTGTGCCCCAGGGAGCAGTGCTGGGCCCCAGCCTCTTGAAAAACTTCATTGATGATCTGGATGAGGGCATTGAGGACATCAGCAGTAAATTTGCAGATGACACCAAGCTGGGGGCAGGAGTTGATCTGCTGGAGGGTAGAGAGGCTCTGCAGAGGGACCTCAACAGGCTGGGCAGATGGGCAGAGGCCAAGGGCAGGAGATTGAACACATCCAAGTGCCAGGTGCTGCACATTGGCCACAACAATCCCATGCAGTGCTACAGGCTGGGGTCAGAGTGGCTGAGAGCAGCCAGGTAGAGCAGGACCTGAAGGTGCTGGTTGATTGTAGGCAGAACATGAGCCTGTAGTGTGCCCAGGCAGCAAAGAAGGCCAATGGCATCCTGGCCTGCACCAGGAACAGTGTGGCCAGCAGGAGCAGGGAGGTCATTCTGCCCCTGTACACCACACTGGTTAGGCCACACCTTGAGTCCTGTGTCCAGTTCTGGGCTCCTCAGTTTAAGAAAGTTTTTGAGTTGCTGGAAGGTGTCCAGAGAAGGGCAAGGAGGCTGGGGAGGGGTCTGGAGCACAGCCCTGTGAGGAGAGGCTGAGGGAGCTGGGGTTGCTTAGCCTGCAGAAGAGGAGGCTCAGGGGAGACCTTCTTGCTCTCTGCAACTCCCTGAAGGGAGGTTGTAGCCAGGTGGGGGTTGGGCTCTTCATCCAGGCACCTAGCACCAGAACAAGAGGACACAGTCTCAAGCTGTGCCAGAGGGGAGGTTTAGGCTGGAGGTGAGGAGAAAGTTCTTCCCAGAGAGATTTGTTAGCCATTGGAATGTGCTGCCCAGGGAGGTGGTGGAGTCCTCATCCCTGGAGGTGTTCAAAGTCTTGGCAGTGGCACTTGGTGCCATGGTTTAGTTATCAGGAAGTGTTAGGTATTAGGCCACAGGTTGGACTTGCTGATCTCTGAGGTCTTTTCCAACCTGGCTGATTCTGTGATTCCATGATTGTGTGAAAATCAAAACACAGAGCTGGGACACAGTTGTCTGTCCTCATCCATCAGCCCCCTAAGGTCTGCAATTCCAGGTCAGCTTCAAACAATTTTGTGTGGGGTTTTTTTGGGGCCTGGTTTTGCTTGTTTGGGGCTTTGTTGCTGTTGTTATTGTTGCTGTTTGGGTTTTTCTTTGCTGGGGTTTGCTTGGTTTCATTTTGTTTCCTTGTTTGGTTTGGGCTGGGTTTTTCCCCATTTCCACTCAGGGAAACTTTCCACCAATGGCACTGCTGAAACTGTTAATGGCATGGATGGTGGTTATGAGAGCTGTATGTCATTCATTTGCATAGATTAATGGATGGGACTCATTAAAAAGTAGTATTTAACATACAGCAAGTGGGGGTGGGGGTGTATATATATATATATATATATATATATATATATACATGTAGAAAATTAAACCCATATATAGCAGCTGCTAGAAGGATATTTATATATCCATATATTTATTTCAGTGGTATACTGGATGCCATTAAAGCATCTGGAATATTAAAACCATGCATTATATGATTTTATGGAGTCTCACATTCCAGACTCAGCAAACAGTTTGTCAGGGGCCTCATTATCTGTTTGTAATAACAAGTCCTCCAGGGATGCAGTAATTGGCTAAGAAGATGCAGGAGTTGGCTAAGAAGATGCAAAGTTCAGGTTGGAAGTGGTGGCCCTCAGGGGTGGGTACTGCATGCAGTGCTGTTTAACATCTCTGTCAGTGGCAGGGATGTGGCATTGAGGGGCACCCTCAGCAGCTCTGCAGCTGACACCAAGCTGGGTGGTACAGCAGAATCATAGAATCATGGGATCATGGAATCAGTAAGGTTGGAAGAGACCTCAAAGATCATCAAGTCCAACCTGGCACCCAACACCTCATGACTACTAAACCATGGCACCAAGTGCCACATCCAGTCCCCTCTTGAACACCTCCAGGGATGGGGACTCCACCACCTCCCTGGGCAGCACATTCCAATGGGCAATCACTCTCTCTGTGAAGAGCTTTCTCCTCACCTCCAGCCTAAACCTCCCCTGGCACAGATTGAGACTGTGTCCTCTTGTTCTGCTGCTGGGTGCCTGGGAGAAGAGACCAACCCCCACCTGTCTACAGCCTCCCTTCAGGGAGTTGCAGAGAGCAAGAAGGTCTCCCCTGAGCCTCCTCTTCTGCAGGCTAAGCAACCCCAGCTCCCTCAGCCTCTCCTCACAGGGCTGTGCTCCAGACCCCTCCCCAGCCTCCTTGCCCTTCTCTGGACACCTTCCAGCATCTCAACATCTTTCCTAACCTGAGGAGCCCAGAACTGGACACAGGACTCAAGGTGTGGCCTAAGCAGTGCTGAGCACAGGGCACAAGGACTTCCCTGCTCCTGCTGGCCACACTCTTCCTGATGCAGGCCAGGATGTCCTTGGCCTTCTTGGGAGCCATTGGAGTGGCTCCAGAGGAGGGACAAAAGGATGATGATAAGGCTGGGAACCTCTCCTATGGGGACAGGCTGAGGGGACTGGGTCTGTTCAGCCTGGAGAAGAAAAGGCTCAAAGGAGAGCTTCGAGCAGCCTTCAAGTACCTGGAGGGGCTCCAGGAGATCTAGGGAGGGACTTTGTACAAGGGCTGGGAGTGACAGGATGAGGGCCAATGGCTTTGAGCTGGGAGAGGAGAGATTGAACCTGGAGATGGGGAAGAAATTGTTTCCAGTAAGGGTGGTGAGACACTGGCACAGGTTGCCCAGGGAGGCTGTGGCTGCCTCCTCCCTGGAGGTGTTCAAGGCCAGGCTGGATTAGGCTTTGAGCACCTTGGGCTGGTGGGAGTTGTCCCTGCCCATGGCAGGGGGTTGGAACTGGATGATCTTTAAGGTCCCTTCCAACCCAAACCTTTCTATGATCCCATGAAATGCAGTTATCTAAGGAGTGGTTTACCACTGATTCATCTGTCTTTTTTGGTTTTCAGCTGCTGAGACTCTCCCTATTCCCTTGCAGGCTCATTCACAATTAATAAAGGGCAGAACCATACTCTCTGAGCCACAGAAGGAGGCCATACACATGCCATAAAGAGATGTTGGTTGGATGAGATGTTGGGAGGTCCATCAGTCCAATGTTATATCATGGCTCTGCTCAGCTTTTACAGCATCATAGGATTATTTGGGTTGGAAAAGCCCTCTAAGATCAATTCAAACATTCAGCCTAAGACCACCATGGTCATTAAACCCTGTCCCAAAGTGCCATGGCCACAGGTTTCTTGAACACCTCTGGGATGGTGACTCCACCTGCCTGGGCAACCTATTTTTCTCCAGCTCTCTCTGAGCAGAGGCTGTTCTAGCTGTGGTGTCAGATGCTTCCTCTACTCTAGAGTCATCTGCAAATCTGTTATGAAGAATGAATGAAGCATTTTGTGCCCCACTTACAGCATCTTGGTTCGTTCGTTCCCGGATGCCATATGGACCTCAAGTCGCTGCTGATGATGTTGGGAGCCTGGCAGCCCAGCCAGTTCTCAGCCCATCCAACAGTTGATTCCCTCACATACACATCAACCACACATATGTCTTCAGGTTCCCAGTGAGAGCCCTGTAGGAGATGATGTCAAAAGTTCTGCTGAAGGAAAGAACATTGCATCCAACAGATGCCAGCAGAGAAGCCAAAAGGCCCTGCCTTTGCCCGCTGCATGGAGTCAGAGCTGATTGTGGTGCTCTGATAGGTGTCAAGACACTCCTGACAAGTTAAGAACCAAAACCAGATAGTGCTTACAACTGAAACAAATGCTTGAGCAAATGAGCTCTCCACAAGCCAGCTGGCCATGTCAAAGAAATGATATCATGCTAGCTCATCACAGAATCACAGAATTGTCAGGGTTGGAAGGGAGCTCAAGGCTCAGCCAGTCCCAACCCCCCTGCCATGGGCAGGGACACCTCACACTGCAGCATGTTGCTCACAGCCACCTCCAGCCTGGCTGCAAACACCTCCAGGCAGGAGGCTGCCACCACCTCCCTGGACAACCTGTGCCAGGCTCTCACCACCCTCATGGGGAACAACTTCTTCCTCACATCCAATCTCAATCTACCCACTTACAGTTTTGTTCCATTCCCCCCAGTCCTGTCACTGCCTGACACACTCAAAAGTCCCTCCCCAGCTCTCCTGGAGCCCCCTTCAGGTACTGCAAGGCCACAATTAGGTCTCCTTGGAGCCTTCTCTTCTCCAGCCTGCACAACCCCAACTCCCTCAGTCTGTGCTCACAGCAGAGCAGCTCCAGCCCTCTGCTCCTCCTCGTGGTCCTTCTCTGGACACCTTCCAGCACCTCCAGATCCTTCCTGGAACAGAGGCTCCAGCACTGGACACAATGCTCCAGGTGGGGTCTCAGCAGATCTTTGGGATAGTAACTTGAAAAGACAACAAAACTCATGTCTGATAAAAAGTAGACAGAACTTCATTGTCTAGATTAAGGTCAAAATGTTTTTCTTCTTGGGCTTATGTTTGGTTTGGTTGTTTTGTTTTCATGAAGAAAACAGAAGGCTTCATCCCTGGAGGCATTCAAGGTCAAACTTGATGGGGCCCTGAGCAACCTGAATAGTTGGAGGTGTCCCTGCTGGCTGCAGGGGGCTTGGACAAGATGATCTTGAGGCTCCCTTCCAACCTGATGCAGATTTTGAAGCAAGTTCTAGAAGGCTGCAGCTTTGGACTGAGGAAGAAAACCAGAATGAAGAGCCTTCTGTTCTGAACATCCAGTCACCAGCCTCATCCAAAACAGGCCTAGGAATGGGTCTTGCTGATCTTAGTCAAGTTGTCAAGCTGAAGCCTGATGAGAAATAATCTGTAAGACATTCAGCTTCTTGACTGTAGAGAAAGAATGAGACAAACTGTGTGGACAAAGCAGATGAAGCATACAGTGCTCATGACTCAAGTGCTGCCAGGAGGTTGGAGAGATTAGAACAGGCTGCCCAGGGAGGTGGTGGAGTCCCCATCCCTGGAAGGTGTTCAAGAAAGCTGTGACCATGGCACCTTGGTTTAATGGCCATGGTGGTGTTGGGTTGGTGGCTGGACTACATCCTAGAGAGCTTTTCCAGCAACTCTGTGATTCTCTAATTGATGAGGCTCTAAGTGGGCAATCATGCAGTGACCTGATCCTTGCTGTCGCATTATTCTATCAACCTGGCTGACAGTAGGCTGAACATGAGCCAGCAGTGTGCCCAGCTGGCCAAGGGCATCCTGGCCTGCATCAGGAATAGTGTGGCCAGCAGGAGCAGGGAGGTCATTCTCCCCCTGTACACCAGAGTAGTTAGGCCACACCTTGAGTCCTCTGTCCAGAGCTGGGCTCCTCAGTTTAGGAAAGATGTTCAGAGACTTGAAGGTGTCCAGAGAAGGGCAAGGAGGCTGGGGAGGGGTCTGGAGCACAGCCCTGTGAGGAGAGGCTGAGGGAGCTGGGGTTGCTTAGCCTGCAGAAGAAGAGGCTCAGGGGAGACCTTCTTGCTCTCTGCAACTCCCTGCAGGGAGGTTGTAGCCAGGTGGGGGTTGGTCTCTTCTCCCAGGCACCCAGCACCAGAACAAGAGGACACAGTCTCAAGCTGTGCCAGGGGAGGTTTAGGCTGGATGTTAGGAAGAAATTCTTCATAGAGAGAGAGATTGGCCACTGGGATGTGCTGCCCAGGGAGGTGGTGGAGTCACCATCCCTGGAGGTGTTTAGGAGGAGACTGGATGGGGTGCTTGGTGCCATGGTTTAGTCGATTAGGTGGTGTTAGACGATAGGTTGGACACCACGATCTCGAAGGTCTCTTCCAACCTGGTCTATTCTATTCTATTCTATTCTAGTCTAGTCTAGTCCATTCCATTCCATTCCATTCCATTCCATTCCATTCCATTCCAACCTGGTTCAGCTCTGGGTGTGATGTCACTGCAAGGAGGAAGATCACCTCAGCAACCCTGTAATGCTCAAAAGCTTACAGCTCAAACATGTAGAAGGCAACAGATGGGGCAGTATGTGGGACTTTTATTTGTCAGCTATCCCCCATCTGTTTCTCTCCCTGGCTGCATGTTCTGCAGCATTATCCAGTTTTAGGGAGGCAAGCCAATATAATTCTACTGAGTTGGTTTAATCTTCTGCTTTATTACTATTATTATTATTTCATTTTTGTTATTATTTTTTATTTTTATTGTGGCTTTTTTTTTTTTACAATTCATTAGTGGCTGGCAGGGAAACATCAAACCCACACCAATGATTGAGCCAAGCAATCCTCCTCTCCATTCTGCAAGAGGCAAAGTTGTATTTCAGGGCAAAATTAGACCTTAATTCTTGCTAATACATCCTGCAAATGCTGGTAGTTTCTCATATGGCTGGAAGCTGCAGCACAGGAGGTTCCAAAGAATCAGAGAGTCACAAAATCAACCAGGTTGGAAAAGACCTCAGAGATCAAGTCCAACCTATGACCTAATACCTAACACCTCCTGACAACTAAACCATGGCTCCAAGGGCCACATCCAAGCCTTTCTTGAACACCTCCAGGGATGGGGACTCCACCACCTCCCTGGGCAGCACATTCCAGTGGCCAATTCCTCTTGCTGGGAAGAACTTTCTCCTCACCTCCAGCCTAAATCTCCCCTGGCACAGCTTGAGACTGTGTCCTCTTGTTCTGCTGCTGGGTGCCTGGGAGAAGAGACCAACCCCCACCTGGCTACAACCTCCCTGCAGGGAGGTGCAGAGAGCAAGAAGGTCTCCCCTGAGCCTCCTCTTCTGCAGGCTAAGCAACCCCAGCTCCCTCAGCCTCTCCTCACAGGGCTGTGCTCCAGACCCCTCCCCAGCCTCCTTGCCCTTCTCTGGACACCTTCAAGTCTCTCAATGTCCTTCTTGAGCTGAGGAGCCCAGAACTGGACACAGGACTCAAGGTGTGGCCTAAGCAGTGCTGAATACAGGGGCAGAATGACTTCCCTGCTCCTGCTGGCCACACTCCTCCTGATGCAGGCCAGGCTGCCATTGGCTTTCTTGGTCACCTGGGCACACTGCTGGCTCATGTTCAGCTGCTGTCGACCACTGCTCCCACCTCAACAGAAGGAGGAACTTCTTTACTGTAAGGGTCACAGAACACTGGAACAGGCTCCCCAGAAAGGTTGTGGAGTCTCCTTCTTGGGAGACTTTCAAGGTCCATATGGATGTGTTCCTGTGTGACCTGTGCTAGATTGTATGGTCTGGCTCTGACAAGGGGATTGGAATTGATGATCTCTTGGGTCCCTTCCAACCCCTGACATCCTGTGAGCCTGTGATGTGCCACAGATCTCCTAAATAAGTGAGTGATAGAGACTATTTTTTAATGCATTCTAAAGCTGGAAGGTTTATGTGGAGTTTTGGAGTGAGTCCTGGGGGCTTTTGGGTTTGGTAATGAGTAGCTATTAGAATGAGGAAGTTGGTTTTGGTAGCTCTCCCATTCTCTGAAAGCAGAGCCACAAAATGCTTGCAGCAGGTATGCTATTTATGGGAAGTATACAAAGATTTTGGCTGCAACAGTTAATTGTGGGCTGAGCAACTCTGTTTGCTTTCTGCTTCACATTTTGAGCTCAAGAGGAGTTAACAATGTGGCTGCCATGGCTCTCCCAGCTGTTGCTTTCCCACAGGACCTAAACAAGAACAAAAGTAACTTAATCACAGCATCATAGAATCAATAAGGTTGGAAAAGACCTCAAAGATCATCGAGTCCAACCTGGCACCCAACACCTCCTGACTACTAAACCATGGCACCAAGTGCCACGTCCAATCCCCTCTCCACACCTCCAGGGATGGTGATTCCACCACCTCCTTGGGCAGCACATTCCAGTGGATAACAACTCTCTCTGGGAAGAGCTTTCTCCTCACCTCCAGCCTAAACTTCCCCTGGCACAGCTTGAGACTGTGTCTTCTTGTTCTGGTGCTGGCTGCCTGGGAGAAGAGACCAACCCCCACCTGGCTACAGCCTCCCTTCAGGGAGTTGTAGGCAGCAATAAGGTCTCCCCTGAGCCTCCTCTTCTCCAGGCTAAACGATCCAATGGTGGGAGGTGGAGGGGACCTCTGGAGGTCATCCAGTCCAACCTGTCTGCTAGAGCAGGATCACCCAGAGTAAATCACACAGGAGCACATCCAGGTGAGTTTTCAAAGTCTCCAGGGAAGGAGACTCCACAACCTCTCAGGGCAGCCTGCTCCAGTGCTCTGCACCCTCAAATGGGAGAATTTTCTCCTTATGTTTATGTGGAAGCTCCTGTGTTCCAGTTTGTGTCCATTGCCCCTTGTCCTCTCACTGGGCACCATTGAGAAGTTTGGCTCCATCCTTCTGACACTCACCCTCTAGATATTGATCAGTATTGATAATATCTCTCCTCAGTCTGCTCTTCTCCAGGCTAAACAGCCCCAGGTCTTTCAGCCTTCCCTCACAGGTAGATGTTTCAGTCCCATCAGCATCTTAGTGGCTCTCTGCTGGACTGCTTACAGCAGTTCCTTGTCCTTGATCTGGGGAGCCCACACTGGACACAGTTCCTTATGTGACCTCACCAGAATAGCAGCACAGTCAGAAAGACAATAAGTCAAGACAAGAAATGAGTGGCACTTACAAATGGCACACTGAATCCATGACTCCTGTGTGCTCCTTATGCAGAAGGGCCAATAGTGAGGTATCACCAGATGAGCATTTACAGAATTAACCAGGTTGGAAAAGACCTTTGAGATCATCGAGTCCAACCTCTCACCCAGCACCATCTACTCAACCAAACCATGGCACTAAGCACCCCATCCAGTCTCTTCCTAACCACTTCCAGTGATGGTGACTCCACCACCTCCCTGGGCAGCACATTCCAGTGGCCATTCTCTCTTGCTGGGAAGAATTTCTTAGCTTTGTAAGAGTTGAAACCCAATGGCAGTAGGTGGGTTGGATGCATGAAGTTCATAGTCTGGCCAGTTACAGGGGTAGTGAGCAAGGAAAACGGAGAGTTACAAACAAAATGAGCTCCATCCAGATGCCATTTGTAGCTCAGCAAGCTGTAACAACTCCTCACTTGGTTCTAGCCTCCTCGAGATGCAGTCACTGCTGTTGTTGCCATCCTTCTCTTCACAGCCTTGCCTGCCAAATTCTGTTCACCCTCCTTTACTTACTGTGGCAGTCTGAGGCTGGGTTTGGATCCCTATATGCCCTGTGCTGTTATATGCAGGTGTGGACAGCATTTCCATTTCATCTTTCCAATCCTATCCAAGTGGTGAGCACTTTTCTTTGAGAAGAGGTAAAAGAGCCATCTGTCTTGCTCTAAACTAAGACACTTACCTTGGCCCAGGTCTACCTTATTCTCCTCCTGTTCTTTTGATTATTCTTCCTTCCTTTCCCCCTTTAATTTTCCAGGGTTGCTTCCTGACCTGCAGTCTTCTGCATCTGCTACCATATCAGCCTTTCAGCTGACAACAGCCAGGGACCCCAGCACCAGAGGGTCTCACAAGAATGGCTTTCTGTCAGTGTTAGATTCTTCCTTTTCTCCACATCTCCTTTGTCTCCTTTCATCTTGACTTCTGTTCCCTGCTTTGATATTGATTCCTACTCACATATCTCAATTCTTTATCCCTGCTCTATCTTGCCTTTTGCCAGTCCCTTCCCTAACACCTGCTTTGGATGAACACAACCCTGGCATGAGGACATCTCTGGTTCCTCCTCTCCTGGGTCCAAATCACAGGCCATGGGTTAATTCTTTGCTTGTAGTGACTCACACATTTCAACTCATCCTGAGCGTGGTAGCTGACTCTTCTCTATCCTTTAAACTTCTTTTGTGTCTTTATTTGCTTTATCCTTTGGTTACAATCCTTATAAGAACATAGAACAGGGTTGCACAGGTCATCAAATTCATTCCTCCTGCCTTGTGCAGGCAAGTTTGTCATGGACCACTTCCATAGATCTGCCCAGCACTACTTTTTACTCAAATAAATCATCTCCTAGCAGAAGGCTGTTTCCACACCTACTGATTAGAAACCATCTTCCAACTTCCCAGCCTGTACTAATTTGTATTTTCCTGATGCTTGTTTCCTTTTGTGACAATTGCATCCATTAACATCCCTGATATGCTGAGAACTGTCTCACATCTTATTTTCTCAGGCTAAACAAACCAAACCCTTCTAATCTATGTGTCTCAGACAAGCTCTCCATTCCCCAGAGGCTTCTGCTCTGTTTCAGTCCAAATGAATTCCTCTTGAACATGTCTGATCCTAAACCCCTAGGATATCCTAGATGGGATGCAACAGGACAACAGTGTTAATTTTGGCATCTTCACTAGAAAGCTTTTATCTGATCCTTTGCTTATTTCACAGCTTCATCACTCTGAGAACTCAGAAATGCTCCTGGGAGAATAGAATCACAGTATCACCAAGGCTGGAAGAGACCTCAAAGATCATCGAGTCCAACAAAGTAGAGTAGAGTAGAGTAGAGTAGAGTAGAGTAGAGTAGAGTAGAATAGAATAGAATAGAATAGAATAGAATAGAATAGAATAGAATAGAATAGAATAGAATAGAATAGAATAGAATAGAATTTACCAGGTTGGAAAAGACCTCAGAGATCATCAAGTCCAACCTATTACCCAGCACCATCTGATCAACTCAACCATGGCACCAAGTGCCCCATCCAGTCTCTTAAACACCTCCAGTGATGGTGACTCCACCACCTCCCTGGGCAGCACATTCCAGTGGCCAGTATCTCTTGCTGAGAAGAATTTTCTCCTCACCTCCAGTCTAAACCTCCCCTGGCACAGCTTGAGACTGTGTCCTCTTGTTGTGGTGCTGGTTGCCTAGGAGAAGAGACCAACCCCCACCTGGCTACAACCTCCCTTCAGGTAAAGGGAGGGAGGGTGGAGGTCAGTGAGCCAGGAGGCATCAGCTTAACTGTTAGACCTTCTGTGTATGATCTTGTACCATTTAGTATCTTCTCATCTTCCATACTTCAGTCACTGAGAATAAAAAACTGCATATATTGACAGTTGGAAAAGCCCTCTGAAATTATTCAGTCCAACCATCAACCCAACACCACCATGGCCATTAAACCATGTTCCAAAGTGCCATGGCCACAGGTTTCTTGAACACCTCCAGGTCTGGGGACTCCACCACCTCCCTGGGCAGCCTGTGCCAATCCCTGCCCACTCTTGCAGCAAAGGAATTTTTCCTGATAGCCAAACTTGGTGCAACTTGAGGCCACTTCCTCTTGTCCTCATTAGGCTCTTGGGAGTAGAGGCCAACACCAGCCTTACTCCAACCTCCTTCCAATGCACAGATGTATATCTAAGTTCATAGCATATACATTGGTCTTTCCTAACCCTTTCTATCAGCAAAGGTCATTTAAAACCCCTATCATTTTCATGCAAAGGTCATGAAAACATGGTGATATTGGTTCCCAGATGAGTCCTTACCTGGTTCTACTGACACTCTTCTTCCAGCCCATCAGTTCTCATCTCAGTACACACTACCACAACTTCCCTTTCAGCCAGGGCTGTAGCTAAAAAGCTTCACACCTATCTTCACTTTGTCCAGCTTGTCATGGTCCTGAGTGCACCTACAGGCTCTGCAGTCTCTTCTCCTCACTCCTATGGGTTTGGCTGCCTGTTCTCAAGCCACCTCTGGCCTGGCACAGCCATGTAATCTATGTCATGCCTTGGTGACACATTTCATGCATGAAGAAGAAGAAGAGAAGCCTTGTTGGTGCCTCCCTGCATTTAAGGAGTGGATGCTACCTTTAAGATCAAGCTCTTGCCTTCAGTCTCTGCCTGTGCTGCATTGCAGCCTCACTTTTCATCTCACTGTCCCTGATTTGCAGACTCGACTTCCTGGCTGCAGGAAGTCCAACCTCTCTGCTAGAGCAGGATCACCCAGAGTAAATCACACAGGAGCACATCCAGGTGGGTTTTCAAAGTCTCCAGGGAAGGAGACTCCACAACCTCTCAGGGCAGCCTGCTCCAGTGCTCTGCACCCTCAAATGGGAGAATTTTCTCCTTATGTTTATGTGGAAGCTCCTGTGTTCCAGTTTGTGTCCATTGCCCCTTGTCCTCTCACTGGGCACCACTGAGAAGTCTGGCTCCATCCTTAGCCAGGGCTTGACCTCATATCTGTCTCCTCACTGTGAAGCCACCTGGAGGTATGGATTCTTGCTTGATCTTGGTAATCATCTCCAGACCTGCCCTTCCTGCATTCAGGTACCGTGGGATCAAGGGCTTTTGGTGAGGCCACTGCCCTGCCTGCCTTGGTGCTTTGTCTTCCAACTTGCCTTCCCCTCTGGAGCAGCCTCCTCTTGCTGCTTCTTGAGCACAGCCCAGCATTTTACATTATGAAATCATTTTCTGTGCTTCAGATGTGAGAAATGCTGTTGATTGAATAAGTCAGTAGGTTATCCTGGCATATCATCCCTCCATATCCCTAACCTATTAAAGTTTATAGCTCTGGCACACAGTTATGAGATGTCAGTGCTGGCTCTGAGTGGTGATTAGGTACTTGGCTAAGACAACAGTACAGGTGACCTGAAAGTAGCCTGAGCTCCTGCAGGGCCACCTCACATTGCAGACCAGCAGCAGGAAATCCAATCAGAAGAAAACAATGAGGTAAATAACATATGCAGGCCTTAATATTGGCCCAATATTGGTATTTGGGGAAGCAGGGACCCCAACCTCCTGCTGGCCTTAATGATTCACAAGTCATGGAGGTATTTTGCAGATACCTTAAAAGAGGAAAACATTCTGGGTCAGGCACTGGAAAAGTATGAGGTTTGGGGGGTTGAGACCTGAGCAACCTGAGAAGCTGCAGAGGCAAGGAAGGCTGTGACACAGAACAAAGCAGCACTGAAAAGTGTGAATTTGACTCATGCCCAGAGAGGTTGTGGAGTCTCCTTCTCTAGAGACTTCCCAGCCCTGGCTGGATGTGTTCCTGTGTGCCCTGTGCTGGATTCTATGGTCCTGCTCTGGCAGGGGGGTTGGACTGGATGATTTCCAGAGGTCACTTCCAACCCCTAACATCCTGTGATCTTTGGGTATAAATTGAAAGGTTATTCATAGAATCACAGAGTGGTAGGAGTTGGAAGGGACGCCCAGAGGTCAAGTCCAACCCCCCTGCCAAAGCAGGATCACCCAGGGCAGGTCACACAGGAGCACATTCAGAAGGGTCTCAAAAGTCTCCAGAGCAGGAGACTCCACAACCTCTCTGGGCAGCCTGCTCCAGGGCTCCAGCACCCTCACACCAAAGAAGTTTCTCCTCATGTTGAGGTGGAACTACCTGTGCTCCAGTTTGTGTTCATTGCCCCTCATTCTATCACAGGTAACCACTGAGAAGAGACTATAGGTTTGAACATAAAGGCAAAAGTTTAACCCATTTCAGCCCCAATAAGTGAGAAATCTGTATCTCAGACTACTCCCCAAGATGTGCTGAGACCTTCTTTACATGAAGCAGCAGTGGATCCTACCTTCAGGTCTCCCTTTCAGTTTCTACAGGGCTTCTGGATATGGCCTCAGACTCATCCATAGTGCTTACAGCTCTCAGAGCCCTGGGAAGAATTTCTCCAGCTGAGGGAGTCTGCAGCTCATGCTACTGTGGCTTTTGTGCAGCAGCTGCCACTATGTAATCCAACCAACAAATGTGCTTTTAGAATCAGACTGGTGTAGATGTGCTGAAAGGCTCCTTGACCACTGGCACAGGCTGCCCAGGGAGGTGGTTGAATCCCCACCCCTGGAGGTGGGCAAGAGCCCAGTTCCTGCCTGCTTCTCTTACAGGGGTGCTTCCTGCAGCCACATTAGCATCTTCCCCTCAAGTGTCTTTATGACTCCCACTGTCCCTGTTCCACCTGAGAGACAGAATAGTCAGAATAGTTGAAAGCCTCATCCCTGGATGGGTGATCAGGCTGGATGTGGCTGTGAGCAACCTGCTGCAGTGTGAGGTGTCCCTGGCCATGGCCTGGCCGTGGCCATGAACTGGATGAGCCTTGAGGTCCCCCCTGACAATTCTGTGAGTCTGTGTTTCAGAGGCAGAGGTGGGGTGCTGAGGGACATGGCTTAGCCCCAGCCTTGGTAGAGTCAGAGAATGGATGATCCTAAAGGGCTTTTTCAGCAAACATGCTTCTATGATGAGACTGCCACTGAGCTCTCCAAGTTACAGGCAGACACTTGGGATGGAGTGGTTTTATTTATGGGTGCACCTGTGACAGAGAGACAACTGTGGACAGTGCCATAGACATTGTCCCCCTCTCTGTCCCTCTCAACTCCCTGACTTTATACTTCCACAACAAAGCAAACAGTTGGCAAGCTGAAAACCACCCAGATGAACCTTGAACTTGGGGTTCCCAGTAAGATATGCAGAAGGCCACTACATCATCTCTTGGCAAGAGGACTGGAGTGTTTTCCATTGACTTAGGAGTGACAAATACCCAAGCTGTATAAGGGCATCATTGTTGCTGCCCTGTGCTGGGGGGAGCAGTTCCTAGGCGGCCCTGGAAGCGATGGGTGTGTGGCGACAGGAATCCCAGCAGCAGAGCCCAGGCCATCTGGGGTGAAACCTCCAAAGATCAGCAGTGTGAAGAGAAAGGAGGAGCCTGCTCAGGGTGGGATGACAGAGAGACAAACAAGCAGGCTGCACTGCTGGATGTAACAGGCTCTTGAAGGCAAAATGTCCTGCTCCTCAGGAAGTTCAACAGGGACAAGTGCAGGGGCCTGCAGATGGGGAGGAATAACAGCAGGCACCAGGACAGGTTAGAGGCTGCCCTGCTGGAAAGCAGCTCCATGGAGAAGGACCTTGGAGTGCTGGGGGGCAGCAAGTCCAGCAGAGGGACAGCAAGAGACACTGGAACAGGTTACAGGGAGGTGGTAGAAGGCATATCCCTGGAGGTGTTTGCAGCCAGGCTGGAGGTGGCTGTGAGCAACCTGCTGGAGTGTGAGGTGTCCCTGCCCATGGCAGGGGGTTGGGACTGGCTGAGCCTTGAGGTCCCTTCCAACCCTGACAATTCTGTGATTCTATAATTCTAAGTTCTGCATGGGACAGCAATGTGACCTTGTGGCCAAGAGAGCAGTGGTATCCTGAGCTGCAATCAAGGAAAGTGTGGCCAGCAGGGCTAGGGAGGTTCTTCTCCCTCTCTATTCTGCCCTGCTGAGACCACAGCTGCAATCCTGTGTCCAGTTCTGGGCTCCCAGTTCCAGAGAGAAAGAGACCTGCTGGAGAGAGTCCAAGGGAGAGCCAGGAGGATGCTTAGGGGACTTGAGCATCTCCCCTGTGAAGACAGGCTGAGAGCCCTGGGGCTGTTTAGTCTGGAGAGGAGAAGGCTCTGAGGAGACCTAATTGTGGCCTTCCAGTATCTGCAGGGGGCTACAAGAAAGCTGGGGAGGGACTGCTCAGGATCTCAGGGAGTGATAGGACTGGGGGGAATGGAATGAAACTGGAGGTGGGGAGATTCAGGCTGGAGGTGAGAGGGAAGTTCTTCCCCATGAGAGTGGTGAAGCCCTCGAATGGGTTGTCCAGGGAAGTGGTTGAGGCCCCATCCCTGGAGGTGTTTAAGCCCAGGCTGGATGAGGCTCTGGGCAGCCTGATCTAGTGTGGAGTGTCCCTGCCCATGGCAGGGGGGTTGGGACTAGATGATCTTTTTGGTCCCTTCCAACCCTGACTGATTCTATGATTGTGTGTTAGGAGATGTGTGAAGGTGCAGGGGTGACCATGCTGCCACCTCAGCCCTGCCTCTGTGTCTCTGTGCAGACACACTCTCAGCTCAGCCCAGCTCTTTTCCTCACAGTCCATTATGTCCTATTTCAATATGCTTCCCCAGGGGTTGGATGTTCACTTCCTCCCATCATCAAAATCATTTTTTATTGACTTTTTAGAAGAATTTTTTTTTGCTTTCTTTAGAAAAGAAAATGCAATAAATTGTGATCAGGGTTTTATTTTAATGCAGTGTTAATTTTTCCTTGAGGCAGCAATATGGATTTTTCCCTGCCATATGTGGCTAGCATTGCCATAATACTCCCAGACACATCAGGGGAAATGGATTTGGCTTATTGCAGAGCATCCTAGCATGCTGGGGGGTCTGAAGGAACCTGAAGAGATCATCTGGTCCAATCCCCCCTGCTCAAGCAGGTTTGCCTAGATCAGGTTGGACGGGATCACATCCAGGTGGGTTTTGAATCTCTCAAGGGAAGGAGACTTCACCACCTCTCTGGGCAGCCTGGCCAAGTGCTCCTGTCCTCCATATTTTTCCTCCTCTGACACCTCCTTGCCTCCTGGGTTTTTAGTTTGTACCTGTAGCCCTTTGTGCTATCACTGGCCACCACCAAAAAGAGCACAGCCCCATCCTCTTGACCTTCACCCTTTAGAATCATAGAATTGTTAGGGTTGGAAGGGACCTCAAGGCTCAGCCAGTTCCAACCCCCCTGCCATGGGCAGGGACACCTCACACTACAGCAGGTTGCTCACAGCCACCTCCAGCCTGGCTGCAAACACCTCCAGGGATGAGGCTGCCACCACCTCCCTGAGCAATCTGTTCCAGATAAGTTTTGATAAGACCTCCTCTCAGTCTGCTGGGCCAAAGAGCCCCAGGTGTCTCAGCTTCTCCATGTGAGAGAGATGTGTCAGTGCCCTAATCATGGACCTCCACTGGACTCTCTCCAGTAGTGCCCTCTCTTGAACTGGGAAGCCCAGATCTGGTCTTATCACAGCAGAGCAGAGGGGCAAGAGAACCTCCTTTGACCTGCTGGCCACACTCTTAGTGTGCCCCACAATGCCATTGGCCTTCTTGGCCACAACACATTGCTGGCTCACGGGTAACTTACTGTCCACCAGCACTCCCAGGTCCTTCCTCACAGAGATGCCTCACCTGCTGCAGGGGGTTGTTCCTCCCCAGATGCAAGACTCTACACTTGCCCTTGTTGAACTTCAGGAGTTTCCTCTCAGCCCAGCTCTGCAGCCTGTCCAGTTCTGGCTGAATGGCAGCACAGCCTGAGGCAGGGTCATCCACTCCTCCCAGCTCTGTACCATCAGCGAACCTGCTGGGGTCCACTCTGTCCCTTCTTCCACATGGTTGATGAAGATGTTGAACAAGACTGGACCCAGTGCTGACTCCTGGGGAGCACCACTAGCCCCAGGCATCCAACCCTGCACTGTTGATCACAACCCTCTGAGCTCTGTCCTTCTCAACCCACCTCACTTCCTAAGCTTAGTTGTGAGGATGCTGTGGGAGACTGTCAAAAGCCTTGCTGAAGCCAAGGCAGGTGACATCCACTGCCCTCCCTCGCCTGTCCATGCAGTCATGTCCTAGTGGAAAGCTATCAGCTTGGTGAAGCGTGACTGCCCTTGGTGTCCCCATGCTGCCTACTCCTGATCACCACCATCCTCCATGTGCTGTGCGATGGCACCAAGGACAAACGGCCCCACCACCCCTCCAGGATGGGGAGCCCCGCGGGAGCCCCTTGGGCAGTTAGCGGCGCCCCCGTCCCGTCCTTCGGCTGGGCTCCCCCGGGCACCACCGGTCCCTGCGGCTCTCGGGAGCGGCGGCAGGGCGGGGAGCGGCGGGGCGGGAGGGGCGGCAGGGGTGTGTCCTGCTCCCCCCCGGGGCCACCGGGGTCTCCTCGCCTGGCTGGGCGGCGGCGACTCACTCGGGCCCGGGCCGGGACGAGGCGGCAGCGGGGCTGCGCGGGGGCCATGGCGTGGAGAAGTTTGCCGCTGCTGCTGCTCCTGGCCGCGCTCGGGGGGCGAGCCCAGCCGCCGCCGCCGCCGCAAAGAGGTACAGGGGAGAGGGGAGCCCCAGTGGCCGGGGCCGCGGGGGTCGGTGGAGAGAGAGGCGACCTTGCCAACGGCTCGGGAGGGTCCAGGGGGGAAGAGAGACCGAGCGTGGCAAGCAACTTCCAGCCTGCAGAGGGGACTCGGCGGGGCAGCGTTGCCGGGACAGGGGCCGCGGAGAGCCCCGGTGGCGCTGGCCGCTAACTTCCGCCCCTCCGAACTGCGGTCCCGGGACAGGGAACCCGGGCAGGGGTCGGCGGCTCCGCGCACACTGCCCTCGTTACGGGGCCGAGTGGCGGCTCCGGGCCGGCAGAGGAGCTGCGGAGGAGCCGCTCGTACCTGTTGTAGCTCAGGGACGGCGGGACACGGCCCCGCAGCATCGCGGTGCCCCGCAGCATCGCGGTGCCCCGCAGCATCGCGGTGCCCCGCAGCATCGCGGTGCCCCGCAGCATCACGCTGTCTGCGGAGGCTGGCTGCCGGCACCCCGCGCTCTGCAACCACTGAGAGGTTTCGTTCCCTCCTGTGGCTGTTTTCAGTGACTTCATTTGCAGAAGTGCTCCTGTGTAAGTCACAGGTGTCACGGAGCAGCTGGGGCGTTCAACTACGTAGCTTACGGTGCTTTCAGTCACCCAGATCTCTCCACTCCAGTGGCTTAGCTCCGTTCTAATTAGAGGTCTTGTAACTCAATTACCTTGCAGTGCGATTGGCACTTCTGTAGAGTCACAGATTCACCGAATCGTTTTGGTTGGCAAAAACATTTAAGATCATCCAGCCCAGCCGTTCTCTAACTCTACCAAGTGTGATGCTAAACCGTGTCCCTCAGCACCACGTCTCTGCCTCTTTGATGTTGTGCCCTTTCTCCGGGCGTCTCTGCGCTAGGGGAAGCTCGGGAGGCTGCTTTGACACAACCTCGGGCTGCTGTTGCTTAAGGTGACAGGCGATTCGATGCATCTACCCAGTAACAAAGCTTTTCTCGGTGTTAAAAGCTAAGCACTGCTGGAATGGGAGCAGAATCAATCGTATCCTGCTCCAGGAGTCAATATCCTACAGACAGAACCATCTCCCCTCACACAGGGGTTGGGGATGTTGGCACTGCTGGGTCGGTTTGTTTGTTACTGTGGAACGATCCCAAAGGGTGATGTACAGATCGGGGAGAAATAAACTTGATTCAGTTTGTCAGCTGGCAGAAGGGAATCCTTAAAGCCTTTCTTCAGCTCACAGTTTTCCTTCTGCTGCTGCATTTGCTTGCTCTTTACATTTTTAGCCTTGCTAAAAAGAATTCTGTAAGGAGATACCCTGTGTGGGGGGTGGAGGGGTGTTAAACTAATTACAGCCGCTGGGATACCAGCGAGCTTCCATCTGACCTTGGTGGCACCCCATAGGCTGAGCACTTTGGATGGGGAGTTCTTAGGGTTCAGGGTTTACTTTGGAAAGCCTAGTGCTCTGTCATTTCCTGAGAGGGTCCAGCAGCCGAGCCAGGACTCGTTTTGCTCTGTGAGGACGAAGGGCAGTTGATCTGTGGTGTCTCAGGTTGGTTTATACCTTTAGGCTTGCATCACGATTTGTTTCTGTGCAGGTAAGCATTCACCCAGTGTTAGGCTGTGTTTAGATGGTGACTTCTGGGTGAGGACTGAGATGTCAAGATTTTCAGAGATTTAAGAGTAAAACACCTCATGCACTTTCCTCTAGCTATTCCCCCCTTTTCTTTCCCCCCTGCCAGTTGATTAATTTTTCAGCTAGAAATACACTGATAATATTCTCTCCCCCACACCTCTCTCTCTCTCACACACACACAGACACTATTGCAGAATATCCTTTCTGTAAGGGTTTTTTCTTACCCCCTGCACAGGAGGCATATTCTCATTACTTCCCTTTTAAATCAGCATCACCTGCCTTGGGTGTTCATGTGCTGCATTGTTGGTATTCCTGGTAGAACTGAGGTCTGGGAATTGAGTGAGGAGCACTAGGGCTTTTAAATGGAAGGAGGTGAGGGGAAAGTTCTTCACTGAGAGAGTTGTTAACTATTGGAATGTGCTGCCCAGGGAGGTGGTGGAATCCCCATCCCTGGAGGTGTTCAAGAGGGGATTGGATGTGGCACTTGATGCCATGGTTTAGTAGTCATGAGGTCTGTGGTGACAGGTTGGACTTGATGATCTTTGAGGTCTCTTCCAACCTTGGTGATTCTGTGATGATGGCACTTGCTGAACCTCACAGTTGAATTCAAGTGCTGACCAGCCAGAGTTTTAAGCCAGGTCTTCTAAACTTCTTTCTAAGAGCTGCTAGGAGGTGCTAACACTGTGTAGATATCACTGTGTCTTCTAGGCAGAGAGGCAATGAACTCCTCTCTAGTGCAACAAGTTGGAGCAGTCTGACTTCAGTGAAGTCTTGGGGGGATTTTTAACATGGACAAGAATGTTATTAGAGCCATGGCTTATACCTCTAGACTGACAGCTTTGGTTTTCTACTTAGTAGTGGTTTGGTCACAACCATAATGGTTGGATAGGGGAAGTATGCCCCGTGGCTTATACCTTTAGACTGACAGCTTTTGGTGTCCTACTTAGTAGTGGGATGGTCATGACCGTAAAGGTTGGGTGGGGGAAGTATACCCCATGGCTTATACCTTTAGACTGACAGCTTTTGGTTTTCTACTTAGTAGTAGTACTTACTTAACTTGCAGTTAAGGCAGATTATGTTCATTTTGAATCCTGAAGTCTTCTTTTTGTATCTTGAACTGAAGCTTATTCTTCTTCACAGTAGTAGTTTGGTCATGACCATAAAGGTTGGATGGGGGAAATATACCCTGTGGCTTATACCTTTAGACTAACAGCTTTTGGTTTTCTACTTAGTAGTGGTTTGGTCATGACCATAAAGGTTGGGTGGGGGAAGTATACCCCATGGCTTATACCTTTAGACTGACAGCTTTTGGTTTTCTGCTTAGTAGTGGTTTGGTCATGACCATAAAGGTTGGGTGGGGGAAGTATACCCTGCAGCTTATGCCTTTAGACTGACAGCTTTTGGTTTTCTACTAAGGGCAACAAAGTTGGTGAGGGGTTTGGAACACAAGCCCTGTGAGGAGAGGCTGAGGGAGCTGGGGTTGCTTAGCCTGGAGAAGAGGAGGCTCAGGGGAGACCTTCTTGCTGTGTACAACTACCTGAAGGGAGGTTGTAGACAGGCGGATCTTGGTCTCTTCTCCCAGGCAGCCAGAACCAGAACAAGAGGACACAGTCTCAGGCTGCGCCAGGGGAGGTTTAGGTTGGATGTTAGGAAGAAGTTCTATACAGAGAGAGTGGTTGCCCATTGGAATGTGCTGCCCAGGGACGTGGTGGAGTCACCATCTTTGCAGGTGTTCAGGAGGAGACTTGATAGGGTGCTTGGTGCCATGGTTTAGTTGATTAGGTGGTGTTGGATTGGTTGATGGGTTGGACGTGATGATCTTGAAGGTCTCTTCCAACCTGATCTATTCTATTCTATTCTATTCTATTCTATTCTATTCTATTCTATTCTATTCTATTCTATTCTATTCTACTTAGTAGTAGTACTTACTTAACTTGCACCTTATGTTCATTTTGAATCCTGAAGTCTTCTTTTTGTATCTTGAACTGAAGCTCCTTCTTCTTCACAGGTTGAGTGGGGGAAGTATACCCAGTGGCTTATACCTCTAGACTGACAGCTTTTGGTTTTCTACTTAGTAGTGGTTTGGTCATGACCATAAAGCTTGGGTGGGGGAAGTATACCCCGTGGCTTATGCCTTTAGACTGACAGCTTTTGGTTTTCTACTTAGTAGTAGTACTTACTTAACTTGCACCTTATGTTCATTTTGAATCCTGAAGTCTTCTTTTTGTACCTTAAATTGAAGCTTATTCTTCTTCACAGTAGTGGTTTGGTCATCACCATAAAGGTTGGGTGGGGGAAATACACCCCGTGGCTTATACCTCTAGACTGACAGCTTTTGGTTTTCTCCTTAGCAGCGGTTTGGTCATGACCATAAAGCTTGGGTGGGGGAAGTATTCCTCTCCAATTGTGAGCACCAGTCAGATGTCTGCAGAGGGAATTGTGTAAGAGAGCTGCAAGGCTCTTGAAAAACACTTTCTGAGACATCCCAATGAATTCCCACGTCGGGTTTTCCAGAACAGAACATTTTGCACCTCAAAGATGAGAACAGGCTGTAATTCTGGTTTGGGGTTTGTGTGTGTCTGTCTGTGTGTGTGTGTGTGGTTTGCTTTTTTATTATCTTGTTGTTATTTTCAAAGCTGGTTGAGAGTCTACTGTGGTCAGAAAGCTGGAGTTAATTTTAAGCACTTTGGTTGGGTTGTTTTTTGCTTTTCAGCTGTGTTTGCTATTTGTTCTTCTGTTGTTTGAACACTTAAGGAGGCATGTGGAATTTATCATCAAATGGAAGAAGCAGAAGCAGAAGCATAGAATAGTAGGGGTTGGGAGGGACTTCTGCAGATCACCCAGTCCAACCCCACTGTCAATGCAGGGTTACCTAGGGCAGGTCATGCAGGAACAAGAAGGCTGGGGAGGGACTGCTCAGGATCTCAGGGAGTGACAGGACTGGGGGGAATGGAATGAAGCTGGAGGTGGGGAGATTCAGGCTGGAGGGGAGGAGGAAGTTCTTCCCCATGAGAGTGGTGAAGCCCTGGAATGGGTTGTCCAGGGAGGTGGTTGGGGCCCCATCCCTGGAGGTGTTTAAGGCCAGGCTGGCTGAGGCTCTGGCCAGCCTGATCTAGTGTGAGGTGTCCCTGCCCATGGCAGGGGGGTTGGAACTGGATGATCCTTGTGGTCCCTTCCAACCCTGACTGATACTGTGATACTATGAACAGATCCAGATGGGGCTTGAAAGTCTCCAGAGAGGGAGACTCCACAACCTCTTTGGACAGCCTGCTCCAGGACTCCAGCACCCTCACCATAAAGAAGTGTCTCCTCATGTTGAACTGGAACCTCTTGTGTTCCAGCTCCTACCTCTTATATCTTGTCCTTCACCTTGACACCCACCCCTCAGATATTTGTAAACATGGAACAGATCCTCTCTCAGCCTTCTCTTCTCCAGGCTAAACAGCCCCAGGGCTCTCAGCCTTTCCTCATCACAGAGATGTTCCAGGCCCTTCAGCATCCTCATAGCATCTGTTGGTCTTTTCCCTGTCTCTCTTGAACCGGGGAGCCCAAAACTGGACACAGATCTCACCAGTGCAGAGTAGAGGGGAGGAGAACTTCCCTTGACTTGCTGGCCACACTCTTCTTGATGCACCCCAGTGGGGCATTTGCCTTCTTGGGCACAAGGGCACCTTGCAGTCCCAGGGGAAGCCATGCACATTCTGTACCAATGTTTCTTGAAGGTGTTGCATGACTTGCAGCTAAGGCAAATTATGTTCATTTTGAATCCTGAAGTCTTCTTTTTGTATCTTGAACTGAAGCTTTTTCTGCTTCCCAGAAAGAGTTGTTGGCCATTGGGATGGGCTGCCCAGGGAGGTGGTGGAGTCCCCAATCTCTGGTGGTGTTCAGAAAGGATGTGGCACTTGGAGCCCTGGTTTAGTAGGCATGAGGTGTTGGGTGACAGGTTGGACTTGATGATCTGTGAGGTCTTTTCCAACCTTATTGATGCTATGATTCTATGTGAGAGGAACAAAGTAGTAGTGGTTTAGAAGGAAATCAAACTTGCATTTGATCCTGAGGAATTAGTCCCTTAGTAGTAGTTTTAAATATCTATCATGGGAGAGGAGTGAAAGCTCTGTGTGTGTGAAAGGTGTGAATAGTAGGGGCAGGGCTGAGGAACATACATTGCAGGGGGACAGGAGTTGATCTGCTGGAGGGTAGAGAGGCTCTGCAGAGGCACCTGGACAGGCTGGGCAGATGGGCAGAGTCCAAGGGCATGAGATTGAACACATCTAAGTGCCAGGTTCTGCACATTGGCCACAGCAACCCCAGGCAGAGCTACAGGCTGGGGTCAGAGTGGCTGAGAGCAGCCAGGCAGAGAGGGACCTGGGGGTGCTGGTCGATGGTAGGCTGAACATGAGCCTGCAGTGTGCCCAGGCAGCCAAGAGGGCCAATGGCATCCTGGCCTGCATCAGGAAGAGTGTGGCCAGCAGGAGCAGGGAGGTCATTCTGCCCCTGTACACTGCACTGGTTAGGCCACACCTCGAGTCCTGTGTCCAGTTCTGGGCCCCTCAGTTTAGGAAGGAGGTTGACTTGCTGGAAGGTGTCCAGAGAAGGGCAACAAAGTTGGTGAGGGGTTTGGAACACAGCCCTGTGAGAAGAGGCTGAGGGAGCTGGGGTTGCTTAGCCTGGAGAAGAGGAGGCTCAGGGGTGACCTTATTGCTCTCTACAACTACCTGAAGGGAGGTTGTAGACAGGCAGAGGTTGGTCTCTTCTCCCAGGCACCCAGCAGCAGAACAAGAGGACACAGTCTCAGGCTGCACCAGGGGAGGTTTAGGTTGGATGTTAGAAGGAAGTTCTATACAGAGAGAGTGATTGCCCATTGGAATGTGCTGCCTGGGGAGGTGGTGGAGTCACCATCACTGGAGGTGTTCAGGAGGAGACTTGATGGGGTGCTTGGTGCCATGGGTTAGTTGTTTAGGTGGTGTTGGATTGGTTGATGGGTTGGATGCGATGATCTTGAAGGTCTCTTCCATCCTGGTTTATTCTATGTAATTCTATGTAACTTGATCTGTGGTGTCAGCTGCTGACATCAGTGGTGGTAGCTCTTGGAGCACAGGTGTTTGCATTTCACAACTCAGAAGGGTAAGTTGACTCCATAGGATGTTTATAAAGACAAACCCAAATGTCTCACTTGAAAGAGAAAGGAGGGGTGAACTTCAATCTGGTGTCATCAGAGTATACAATTGTTTTGGCTGGAAAAGGCCTTTCAGATCATCCAGTCCAACCATTCTCTAGCTCTACCAAGCCTGGTGCTAAGCCATGGCCCTCAGCACCACATCTCTGCCTCTTTGAAACACCTCCAGGGATGAGGAGTCAACCACCTCCCTGGGCAGCCTGTGGCAGGCTTTGAGAACCCTCTCTGAAGTTTCACAGTTGTTGTCCATATTATTTTCTTAAAGTTCAGTGGCTGGTTGAGAAGGTGAAAGCAGAGGATGTTAACATGTGTTTCAAGCTCAAGGTGTGAGGAAGGAAAACACAGTGATTAAAGGTCAACCTAAGGTGTTAGAAATAGGTAGAATGGCCCAGGCTGACTAGAGACATGAATTTCATAGAATCATAGGACCAATTTGGCTGAAAAGCCCTTTAAGATCCTCAAGTCCAACCATTCTCTAACTCTACCAAGGCTGGTGCTAAGCCATGGCCCTCAGCACCACATCTCTGCCTCTCTGAAATACCTCCAGGGATGGGGATTCAACCAGCTCCCTGGGCAGCCTGTGTCAGGCTTAGAGAACCCTTTCAGGGAAGAAGTTTCTTCTCATGTCCAAACTAAATGTCCCCTGGTGCAAATTGAGGCCATTTCCTCTTATCCTGTCGCTTGTTACTAGGGAACAGAGCCCAACCCCCACCTCACTGCAACCTCCTTTCAGGGAGCTGTAGAGAGCAATGAGGTCTCCCCTCAGCCTCCTCTGCTCCAGGCTAAACACCCCCAGCTCCCTCAGCCTCTCCTCACCAGCCCTGTTCTCCAGACCCTTCCCCTTGCCCTTCTCTGGACAGACTCCAGCACCTCACTGTCCTTCTTGGAGCGAGGGCTCCAAAAGTGAACCCAGTATTCAAGGAGTGATACCCCACCTTGAGTGCTGAGTACAGGGTGCTGAGTACAATCAGTTCCCTGCTCCTGCTGGCCACAGTGTTCCTGATCCAGGCCAGGATGCTGCTGTCCTCCTTGGCCATCTGAGCCCAGGCTGGCTGATGTTCAGCCACTGTTTTTTGTGTGCATTCTTTGACTTCAAGTAAGCACAGCCCAGGGGACTGAGGTTGGTGCTGTACAAGAAAGTGCAAATTTCTCCAAGCAACCACTGCAGGCTCAAGATGCACTTTGTGTTTAAACCCTTTATTATTAGTTGTTCCTCCTACAAGTATTTGTGTGTGTGTGTGTGTGTGTGTGTACAGGAATCTCTCTTCCTAGGCTTGACATACTGAAGTCAGAGCAGAGGGCCTTTAACCTGTTCCAAAAATCTGCTTTTAACCTAACACAGCAAACAATCAGCTTGAATTAATTCAGGCTGGAGGAAGGGATCCACCCACTCATGTTCTGATTTCTTATCCAGCTCCTTGGACTGACAGTTTTTGGAGGTGGAAGTGTTTTGCAATAAGAGGCAGCATGAATTCCTAGTGTGGGGTTAGCTGTTTGGGGTTTTTTTTTCCCCTCCCCTCCTGAAGTCCAGACTCCTTGTGTTTGGGTGTCAGAAATGGTGGTAGGACACAAACAACATGTCCTTAACTACTTTGTGTCTCCTGAATGAGATCTGTCTGAAATAACTAGGAGCTCATATCACAGGCTCACAGGATGTTAGGGGTTGGAAGGGACCTCTGGAGAGATTCCAGTCCAACGCCCCTGCCAGAGCAGGAGCATGGAATCCAGCACAGGTCACACAGGAACACATCCAGACAGGGCTGGGAAGGCTCCAAAGGAGACACCACAACCACTCTGGGCAGCCTGCTCCAGGGCTCTGGGACCCTCACAGTCAAGAAGTTCCTCCTGATGTTGAGGTGGAGCCTCCTGTGCTGCAGTTTCCATCCGTTGCCCCTTGTCACAGGGCACAAGTGAGCAGAGCCTGTCCCTGTCCCTTCCTTCCTGACACTCAGCCCTCAGATATTTATAAAGATTTATTAAATCCCCTCTCAGTCTTCCCATCTCCAGACCAAACAGCCCCAGGGCTCTGAGCCTCTCCTCCCCAGGCAGTGCTGCAGTCCCTTCAGCATCCTTGCAGCCCTCCCTTGGGCTCTCTTGAGTAGATCCTGAACAGCTCAGGCCACACTAACGACAGAACAGACCAAATCTTGCTTACAGATGTAAAACACAGACAAATATCTTGTGTTTGCTAAACTTTCTGTTGACTCCATCCAGGTCTTTGAAAGAGGGAAGGGAATTCTTTGATGCTTGCAAATAAAGCTTGGTTCATGAACTGCCTTCTGCTGATGACTGCATGTTAATTCATGTCTCTTAATGGCATTCGTATGGCATTCAACAAATCCAAGTGCCAGGGGCTGCACTTTGGCCACAGCAACCCCAGGCAGAGCTACAGGCTGGGGTCAGAGTGGCTGAGAGCAGCCAGGCAGAGAGGGACCTGGGGGTATTGGTTGACAGTTGGCTAAGCATGAGCCAGCAGTGTGCCCAGCTGGCCAAGAAGGCCAAGGGCATCCTGGCCTGCATCAGGAAGAGTGTGGCCAGCAGGAGCAGGGAGGTCATTGTGCCCTGTACTCTGCATTGGTTAGGCTACACCTTGAGTCCTGTGTCCAGTTCTGAGCTCCTCAGTTTCAGAAGGACATTGAGAGACTTGAAGGTGTCCAGAGAAGGGCAAGGAGGCTGGGGAGGGGTCTGGAGCACAGCCCTGTGAGGAGAGGCTGAGGGAGCTGGGGTTGCTTAGCCTGGAGAAGAGGAGGCTCAGGGGAGACCTTCTTGCACTCTCCAGCTCCCTGAAGGGAGGTTGTAGCCAGGAGGGACTTGGTCTCTTCTCTTAAGCAACCAGCACCAGAACAAGAGGACACAGTCTCAAGCTGTGCCAGGGCAGGTTTAGGCTGGAGGTGAGGAGAAAGTTCTTCACTGAGAGAGTTGTTAGCCATTGGAATGTGCTGCCCAGGGAGGTGGTGGAGTCCCCATCCCTGGAGGTGTTCAAGAGGGGATTGGATGTGGCACTTGGTGCCATGGTTTAGTCATGAGGTGACAGGTTGGACTGGATGATCTTTGAGGTCTCTTCCAACCTTGGTGATTCTGTGATAATGGCACTTGCTGAACCTCACAGTTCAATTCTGCAGTTGGGAGCTGATTCCCATCCTTGCTTTTTGGCAGCTTTGATGTTCTCAAATCTGAAACTGTAGGTAGGAGAGATACTGAAGAAAAAGGCAATGATTTTGGACCACTTCAGGACCATGCAGAAAGTAGAAATTATAGAATCATAGAATTGCTTTGGTTGGAAAGGACATCTAAACCCCTGTTTCTCCTGCCTCCTGTGGCAAGCATAAACAGCCACATCTGCAGACACCCTTCCATTCCTAATTAATCTCAGATTAATTAATTAATTAATTAATCTTGTTTTGGTTGGAAAGGAAATTTTAAGATCATTGAGTCCAACCTTCAACCTAACACCACCAAGGCCACTCAATCATGACCCCTGAGTTCCACGGCCACACATTTCATAGAATCATAGAATCAATAAGGTTGGAAAAGACCTCAAAGATCATCAAGTCCAACATAATGCCTAACACCTCATGACAACTAAACCATGGCTCCAAGTGCCACAGCCAAGCCTTTCTTGAACACCTCCAGTGATGGGGACTCCACCACCTCCCTGGGCAGCACATTCCAATGGCCAATTCCTCTTGCTGGGTAGAACTTTCTCCTCACCTCCAGCCTAAACCTCCCCTGGCACAGCTTGAGACTGTGTCCTCTTGTTCTGGTGCTGGGTGCCTGGGAGAAGAGACCAACCCCCAGCTGTCTACAACCTCCCTTCAGGGAGTTGCAGAGAGCAAGAAGGTCTCCCCTGAGCCTCCTCTTCTGCAGGCTAAGCAACCCCAGCTCCCTCAGCCTCTCCTCACAGGGCTTGTGCTCAAGGCCTCTCACCAGCCTTGTTGCCCCAGGGATGAGGATTCCACCACCTGCCTGGGCAGCCTCTTCCAGTCCCTGACAGCTCCTGCAGCAAAGAAATTTTTGTTATCCTAAGGATTATATCAGAAAATGGGGAAAGTGTCTCATGGAACAGAATCATGAAGGTTGGAAAAGACCTCTAAGATCAATTCCAACCATAACCCGGCTACCATGACCACTAAACCATATCCCAAAGCACCACATCTACACACTTCTGGAAGCCCTCCAGGGATGGGGACTCCACCACCTCCCTGGGCAGCCTGTGCCAATCCCTGACCCCTCCTGCAGCAAAGAAATCTTTCCTCATCTCCAACCTAACCCTTCCCTGGCACAACTGCAGGCCCTTTCCTCTTGTTCTATCCCCTGATACTGGGGAGAGGAGACCAACCCCCACCTCACTGCAACCTCCTTGCAGGGAGTTTAATTTTCTTCTGGTTTTCTTTTCTTTCTTTTCTTTTTCTTCTTCCCCCCACCCCAGTTAATTTTTATTAACAAAATGATAAAATGTCCAGAGAAAGCACTTGCAACTTCTGTGCATTTTTGTCCTGAGCTCTCTGGAGCCTTGCAGAACTCCAAACAAATAGCTGTTACTACCCAATATTCACCCACCCCACCCCCGAGCAGTTCAGCCCCCATTAGTCACACCTTAGCATCACAAGGCTTTTCCTAGCACTCTGCTCCCTGCCAGACTCCTCTCTTGCAGACATTATCTTTGCATCAGACCTTGTAATAACGTTAGGCTGGGAAGCAGCTGGAGCAGCCTCATGCCAGGGAACTCTTGTGAAACCTCAGGAAGAGTAATGAACATTCCTGCAGAGTGGATTAGCCAAATGCTATTACAACGCCTGCTTGTGTCCCAGCTGACCCTGGCTATCTCCTGCTGTCATAACTCATGGATTTAAGATTTAATAATGAAAAACCCCTTGAAAATCACCAAAACCAAAAAAAAAAAAGTGGACAAAATAGGCTTGAACCCCCCACCCCCACCCCTCACTTCTTTTTGTGGGTTTTTTAAATGGCAGATGGCTCTGTCTTGTCACTCTCCTGGCCCTGTGCTCAGCACTGCTTAGGCCACACCTGGAGTCCTCTGTCCAGTTCTGGGCTCCTCAGGTTAAGAAGGACATTGAGAGACTTGAAGGTGTCCAGAGAAGGGCAAGGAGGCTGGGGAGGGGTCTGGAGCACAGCCCTGTGAGGAGAGGCTGAGGGAGCTGGGGTTGCTTAGCCTGCAGAAGAGGAGGCTCAGGGGAGACCTTCTTGCTCTCTGCAACTCCCTGAAGGGAGGTTGTAGCCAGGTGGGGGTTGGTCTCTTCTCCCAGGCACCCAGCAGCAGAGCAAGAGGGCACAGTCTCAAGCTGTGCCAGGGGAGGTTTAGGCTGGAGGTGAGGAGAAAGTTCTTCCCAGAGAGAGTCATTCGCCATTGGAATGTGCTCCCCAGGGAGGTGGTGGAGTCTCCATCCCTGGAGGTGTTCAAGAGGGGATTGGATGTGGCACTTGGTGCCATGGTTTAGCCATTGGGTCTGTGGTGACAGCTTGGACTCGATGATCTTTGAGGTCTCTTCCAACATTGGTGATTCTGTGATTCTGCATCCCTGGCCATGGCAGGGGGGTTGGGACTGGCTGATCCTTGAGGTCCCTTCCAACCCTGACAGTTCTATGGTTCTCTGATAACAACGTGGCTGCCGTTGCTCTCCCAGTCGCTGCTTTCCCACAGCTCCTAAACAAGAGCAGAATTCAATTAACTACAGAATGGTGGGGGGTGGAAGGGACCTCTGGAGGCCATCCAGTCCAACCTCCCTGCCAGAGCAGGATCACCCTGGGTAAATCACACAGGAGCACATCCAGGTGGGTTTTTTAAGTCTCCAGAGAAGGAGACTCCACAGCCTCTCTGGGCAGCCTGCTCCAGTGCTCTGCACCCTCAAAGGGAAGACATTTTTCCTTATGTTTATATGGAACCTCCTGTGTTCCAGTTTGTGTCCATTGCCCCTTGTCCTGTCACTGGGCACCACTGAGAAGAGTCTGGCTCCATCCTCCTGACACCTTTTAGATCTTGATCAGCACTGGCAAGGATCCCCCTGGGTCTGCTCTTCTCCAGACTACAGTCCCAGGTCCCTCAGCTTCTCTTCATAATGTAGGTGTTCCTCAGTATCTTAGTGGCTCTCAGTTGGACTCTCTCCAGTAGTTCCTTGTCATTCTTGATCTGGGGAATCCATAACTGGACACAATACTCCACCTGTGGCCTCCACAGGGCAGAGTAGAGGGGCAGGAGAAACTCCCTCAACCTGCTGGCCCCACTCTTAATGCAACCCTGGACGGCAGTGGCCTTTTTGGTGCCCAAGAGGGCACATTGCTGGCTCACGGTACCAAGGATTCATTTTTTCAGGTAATATTAACAAATCCAGGCTTGTCACTGATGGCTCCAGGTTAAACACATGAAGTGCACTTCTGATGCTCTGCAATCATCTCTCTGTTGCCACTACAGAAGAGGCAATGCATAATTCACACAGCTCCATCAGATGTGCAACTGCAGCCCGCTCACACAAACAGCTCTGGGGTTGGCACAGAGCTGTGTTCTACTGGCAGTGTTTTCAAATAGCAACCTCCAAAGCTCTGCAGCTTTTGTTTAGCCTCCTTTACATTCTTTAAAAGGCATGGATTTCATCTTGGTTTGTGGAGCTCTCTGGCTCCCAGAGGAATCCACACTACTCATTCCCGCTCACAGAACCAATCAAGCAGGTTGGAAAAGACTTCAGAGAACATCAAGTCCAAACTATGAGAATCATAGAATGGTCAGGGTTGGAAGGGACCTCAAGGATCAGCCAGTTCCAACCCCCCTGCCTTGGGCAGGGACACCTCACACTCCAGCAGGTTGCTCACAGCCACATCCAGCCTGGCTGCAAACACCTCCAGGGATGAGGCTTCCACCACCTCCCTGGGCAACCTGTGCCAGTGCCTCTCCACCCCCATGGTAACTCCTCTTTAGCTGAGAATATGAAGTAGAGAGCAAACAGAGCTGCTCAGCCCTCAATTAATTGTTGCAGCCCAAATCTTTGTATCCTTTCCATAAAAGCCATGCCTGTTGCAGACCATTTTGTGGCTCTGTTGGCAGGGCCCCACCACCGTGCTGTGATTCTGTGATTTCATCCCTGTGGAGAAGTTTCTCAGTCACCTTTCAGGGCAGTTGTGCAAACCTCTGTGTTGTGACTGTGAGAACTGCCATACCCAGGATGTGGCATCAGAGAGAGTGTGCTTCTCACTGGCTTGTGATTTTGGTGTAACTGGGGGAGATTGGTCTGTGCATTTGTAATCTGCACACTGAACTCCTCTCTTGAGCACGGGGTCTTTATACAGCTGGGCGCAGCTTCTGAATCCCTTCCATTGCGTTAGGGCTGTGTGGGTTTGGGGTCTGTGCAGCTCTGCCTCTCCCTGCCAGCCACTTTTTGGTCTGCTTATGTAGTAAGTATGGCAAATATTTGCTAAATTCAGAGTGGGTGGGAAGCTTTTACATGCATACCCTGTAATCATTGATTATGCATGCAGCTGCAGCTTCATCCCCCCAGCTGCAGCTTTGACATGGAGAACAAGGCAGTCATTTGCCAGCAAAATTAATAGTTAAATGCTTGTATCAACTTCATAGCTTGTTAAGTAGAGGGGAAAATGCACCCAGCCTGCTTGCTGTGTTCGTGGGAGTTATTTACAAGTGATTCTGAAGCTCATAGCTTAATTGCTGAAAGGACTTCTGTGGCATAGAAAATTGATGGGAAGACCAACAAAACCAGTAGCAACAATCATCCTCAACACCATTATCAAGAGCTCCAGTCAGTTCTTGGGGAAATAAGACACTGGCCCTGGGGAACAAAATGGTACTGAAGTTGTTGCACTGAGTCATGGGTCTGTTTGTTGCAGATACCTTCTCCTTTCACAGAATCACAGAACATTAGGGGTTGCAAGGCAACACTGGAGATCATCCAGTCCAAACCCACTGCCAAAGCAGGATCACCCAGGGCAGGTCACCCAGGGACACATCCAGGCAGGTTTGGAATCTCTCCAGAGATGGAGACTCCACAACCTCTCTGGGCAGCCTGCTCCAGTGCTCCATCACTTCCAACCTGGTCTGGTCTATTCTGTTCTATTCTATTCTATTCTATTCTATTCTATTCTATTCTATTCTATTCTATTCTATTCTATCACCCTTAAATTAAAGAACTTCCTCTTCATGTTCAGATGGAGCTTCTGATGTTCAAATCTGTGCCTGTTACCCCTTGTCCTGTTACTGGACACCACTGAATAAAGCCTGGTCCCATCCTCCTGACAGCCACCCTTTAGGTATTGCTCAGCATTGATGAGATCCCCCTCAGTCTACTCTTCTCCAGACTGAGGTTTAGGCTGGATGTTAGGAAGACATTCTTCCCAGAAAGAGAGATTGACCACTGGAATGTGCTGCCCAGGGAGGTGGTGGAGTCACCATCCCTGGAGGTGTTTAGGAAGAGCCTGGCTGAGGCCCTTGGTGCCATGGTTTAGTTGATCAGATGGTGCTGGGTGATAGGTTGGACTTGATGATCCTGAAGGTCTTTTCCAACCTGGTTAATTCTGTGTTCTTGTGTAAACAGCTCAAATTCTCTCAGTCTTTCCTCACAAGAGAGATGTTCCAGACCCCTCAGCATCCCTGCAGCCCTTGTAGCATCTTGGTCAATGTTTTTGCTCTCATTATTTCACTTCTTGCTGTCCTTCTTGGACAACACCAGGATGTTTGGGACTAGGTGATCTTTAAGGTCCTTTCCAACCCAAACCATTCTGTGATTCTAAGAACCAGTTGCATGTTTCCAGTGGAAGGAATTCTGATGCTCTCCCTATTCCTTCATTTTAACTGTGAATCTTTTCCTGGGAAGCCTGGAAAAGGTGAAGAATCACAGCACAGAAAACTGCACTGGGCAGGCAGTTTGAGTGAGTCAGGAGCAGTGAGGTTTGAACAGCTACCCAGAAGCTGTGGCAGCAATGCAAAGTGCAAACAGCCCCTGCTAGAACCTGCAGAGTGTGGACTTTAAGCACCACCTCTCTTCCTCTGTTACTGCCAGTCTTTATTTGTGTGTGTGTGCAGCTGTAAGGGCACCAGGGAGTTTTCTTCCCAGGAGCTGCTGAATGGCTGTCAAATCTGTGCAAAGAAGCCCAAGAGTGGCTTGAAAGACCCCCAGGGTCAAATGTGACTGGAAGAGCTTTTTTACTGCTCAGGTGCATGCCTTTGATCATTGTGTGTGAAGAGTACTGCTTTAGGTTCTTGTCCCATGGACTAAGTCATAGCCTACAAGAAGGCCTACAAGAAGGCTGGGGAGGGACTTGTCAGGATCTCAGGGAGTGATAGGACTAAGGGGAGTGGAATGAAGCTGGAGGTGGGGAGATTCAGGCTGGAGGTGAGGAGGAAGTTCTTCCCCATGAGAGTGGTGAAGCCCTGGAATGGGTTGTCCAGGGAGGTGGTTGAGGCCCCATCCCTGGAGGTGCTTAAGACCAGGGTGGATGAGGCTCTGGCCAGCCTGATCTAGTGTGGGGTGTCCCTGCCTATGAACTAGATGATCCTCGTGGTCCCTTCCAACCCTGACTGATACTGTGATACTATGATTATACTATGGTTTAGGTTGGAAGGGACTTTAGAGACCATTACTGCCATGGGCAGGGATGCCTCCCAGTTAGACTTGGTTGCTTAAGGCTCCATCCAACCTGGCCTTAAACACCTCCAGGGAGGAGGCATCCACAACCTCTCTGGGCAACCTATTCCAGTGTATCACCACCCTCATACTTCTTCCTCAGCTCCAATCTAATCCTGCTCTTCCTCAGCTTCAAACCATTCCCCCTTGACCTGTCTCTAGACATCCTCTGCTTCCTTCCTGTAGGATCCCTTCAGGTACTGGAAGGCAGCTCTAAGGAGACCTAGAGAGAGAGTTGTATACAGAGTTATTTATGGAGTTGTTTCTAGGAATGAGAAAGAATTTTGGCTGCAGAGTGTGGAAATAAATATTTCCAATGAATTGAAAAATCCATTGATGAATGCCTCCATTAATTGATCTAAGTGCCTCTGTAATAGAGCAGTTGCTTTCCAAGTGAATCAACATTATTAAGGTAATCTGGAATGAGCTGAAACTACTCTGCTCAGTCTGTTTCATAAACTTGAGTAATTATTAAGTTCCCTGTTAAAAAGCCTTTCTGTTCTGCAGAGCAGCCCTTTAAATCACTCCTGGAATTGCTTTGAAAGGGTAGCATTCTGTCTCCAGTCTGACAGCTCCTGTACAATTATTTTCCAGAAGTGAAACAGAACTTCTGTCTGCCTGGCTAAAAATCCACAGAGAGCCCAGGGAAAGAATTTTCTCTCGTTGCTGAATCACAGCATCGCAGAATTTCAGGGGTTGGAAGGGACTTCAAAAGCTCATCCAGTCCAACCCCCTGCCAGAGCAGGATCGCCTACACCAGATCACACAGGAACACATCCAGGCAGGTCTTGAATATCTCCAGAGAAGGAGACTCCACAGCCCCCCTGGGCAGCCTGCTCCAGGGCTCTGTCACCCTCACAGGGGAAAAATTTCTTCCTCATGGCACTTCCTCTGCCTCAGCTTCCACCACTGCCCCTTGTGCTGGCATTGGGCATCCCCCAGCAGAGCCTGGCTCCAGCCTCTGGGCACTCACCCTTAACATATTGATAAACATCAATAAGGTCACCCCTCAGGCTCCTCCTCTCCAAGCTAAAGAGCTCTCAGCTCCCTCAGGCTCTCCTGGTACAGAAGATGTTCCACTGCCTTCATCATCCTCCTGGCTCTGTGCTGGACTGTCTCAAGCAGCTCTCTGTATTTCTTGAACTGAGGGGCCAAGAACTGGACACAATATTCCAGATGTGGCCTCAGGAGTGCAGGCTCATCACTGCCTGGTTTTCCTTTGTGTCTGAAGTTGAAGCAGCTGAGTGGAATGGCTTAGCACTGTGAGGTGTGCTCACTTAACTCTGGCTGTGCTTCTTACACTGAAGTTCTTCCTGACTGCCTCGTGGCAAGTATTTTATTGCCAGTCCTGACAAAGGGAGGATACAACCCAGAACATAACATTTTGTTCTGTCTTAATGTGCTGTTGAACATGTGGGATTAAGCAGTTTGTTTCTGCAATGAGTGGAAGAGCAAGGAGAGCCAGAAGGTCCCAGAGCTGTCAGAATGAATCATAGAATCACAGAATGGTTTTGGTTGGAAGAGACCTCTAAGCTCATCCAGTCCAACCACCAACCCAACACCACCATGGCCACTAAACCATGTCCCCAAGTGCCATGGCCACAGGTTTCTTGAACTCCTCCAGGGATGGGGACTCCACCACCCCCCTGGGCAGCCTGTGCCAATCCCTGGCCACTCTTGCAGTGAAGAAATTTCTCCTGACATCCAACCTACCCCTCCCCTGGTGCAACTTGAGGCCTCTTGTCCTATCACTTGATACTAGGGAGAAGAGACCAACCCTCACCTGGCTCCATCCTCCTCTCAGGGAGCTGTAGAGAGCAATGAGGTCTCCCCTGAGCCTCCTCATCTCCAGGCTGAACACTCCCCCAGTTCCCTCAGCTGCTCCTCCCCAGCCCTGTTCTCCAGACCCTTCCCCAGCTTTGTTGCCCTTCTCTGGGCCTGCTCCAGCCCCTCAATGTCTTTATTGCACTGAGGACACCAAAACTGAACCCAGGCCTCGAGTTGCAGCCTCACCAGTGCCAGGTACAGAGGGATGATTGCTGCCTCCAAGCCCATGTCTGACTCTCTTGGTCCCTTCCCCTTGTAGTCCCTGCAACAGGAGCCAAGTCTTCCATGGCTCTCTGCTGAGTGATGGAAACCTCTGCTTGTTCTAGCAGTTCCAGTTCCTCGTTTCTAGTGGTTACACTGAAGCAGGAGTTGAAAACTGGAGAGTAAGATGCTCAGAAAGATATTAAGAAGCATTTAGTGTTGTGTCCTCTTTAAATAAGGCTTTGCCTTTGTGTCATCTCCCTTGGCACTACAGCAGTGCCTAAAAAGTGAACACCACCAAGCAGCTTTTGGGGTAAGCTGAGTGTGGAAATGGCATGCAAGGGGAAGACCTTTAGCATGAGAAATACAGATCCACAGGCATCCCTTCTCCGAGGAGTGAAGCTCCTGTGTCCAAGCTGAGCTGTTTTCAGTGTATCAGCTGGGCTGAGGAAACAGCTGCTCTAAATCTCTGAGGATCCAAGTGTTGATTGGCATGTCATCAGATGGTGCTGGTAGAATGTTTCAGAGCATTAATCCCTCCTACACATGTACTTCATTATGGAAAACTTGACCAGTGGCAGTTTCCAAGAGGTACAGAATCCTTTATGTACAAATAAATAGCTCTTGTAATTGTTAGCAGTGCAAAGACCGTCACAGAGTCACAGAATGCCTTGGGTTGGAAGGGGCTCTCTTGTCCACCCCCTGTGCAGTGAACTGGGACATCTCTAACTAGATCAGGTTGCTCAGGGCCCCAGCAAGTTTGACCCTGAATGCCTCCAGGGATTGGGGCCACAACTGCCTCTCTGAGAAGCCTGTTCCAGTGTTTTGCTACCCTCATTGAGAAGAACTTCCTCCTCATGACCAACTTAAATCCACCCTGCTCCAGTGTCAAACCATTGCCCTTCATCCTAGCACTACCAACCCTTCTAAACAGTCCCTCCCCAGCCTTCTGTAGCCCCTTCCAGGCACTGCAAGGCCACTAGTAGGAAGCCCTGGAACCTTCTCTTCCCCAAGCTGAACAGCCCCAGCTCTCTCAACCTGTCCCCAGTAGGGGAGGTGCTCCAGCCCTCTGAACATTTTTGTGGCCCTCCCCTGGACCCACTCCAACAGTTCCATATCCTTCTTGTGTTGGGGCCCCGGCACTGGCTGCAGTACTCTCATGAGATCAAAGCAGAGGGGCAGAATCACCTCATTGATCCTGCTGGTCACACTTCTAATGCAGCCTAGGGCACGGTTGCCTTCTGGGCTGCCAGCAACCATTGCCAGCTTATTCCATCCCCTTCCTCTGTGGAAAGTCTCTGCATATCTTCCATCAAATGGGAATAAGCTGTACTTATCTAGGGTAGATGTGTGCTGAAAGGGGAGCTAAGCTGTACCCTGTGCTTTCCATGGGCAGAAATGCAGCCTGTACATTGCTGTTTGGAGAAGTGCTTTATGCTCTTGGTCCAGTGGATGTGTAGTGGAGGGCAGAATTCATGTCATTATTCTCTTAACATTATTAAATCTAGTGTAGGCTCAGGACTTAGCAGAGGATCATTGAATTGTTCCTATTGGCCTCTAAGAGCATTGAGTCCAAACAACTTCTACCCTCAGAGGTTGTCCATGCATCTAACTCTTTAACCAGTGCAAGACCTGAAGTGCAAAGGTGAACTGCATACACCTTGAGGGGGTTGTTCATGGTTCAATACTCAGCCTGATAAAAAGAATGACTCAAGAGGATTATTTCAGCAGGCCCAGAAACAGAAGCAGTGTTTCTCATGGAACTATGTTAACAGCATCCATTTGTGCACCAACCCCAGAAATAAGTGAGAGCTTTTAGGACATTTTATGTAGGAAGAGAAGAGAAGAGAAGAGAAGAGAAGAGAAGAGAGGAGAAGAGAAGAGAAGAGAAGAGAAGAGAAGAGAAGAGAAGAGAAGAGAAGAGAAGAGAAGAGAAGAGAAGAGAAGAGAAGAGAAGAGAGGAGAGGAGAGAAGAGAAGAGAAGAGAGAAGGGAAGGGAAGGGAAGGGAAGGGAAGGGAAGGGAAGGGAAGGGAAGGGAAGGGAAGGGAAGGGAAGGGAAGGGAAGGGAAGGGAAGGGAAGGGAAGGGAAGGGAAGGGAAGGGAAGGGAAGGGAAGGGAAGGGAAGGGAAGGGAAGGGAAGGGAAGGGAAGGGAAGGGAAGGGAAGGGAAGGGAAGGGAAGGGAAGGGAAGGGAAGGGAAGGGAAGGGAAGGGAAGGGAAGAGGAGGCTCAGGAGAGACCTTATTGCTTTCTACAACTCCCTGAAGGGAGGTTGTAGCCAGGTGGGGGTTGGTCTCTTCTCCCAGGCACCCAGCACCAGAACAAGAGGACACAGTCTCAAGCTGCACCAGGGGAGGTTTAGGCTGATGTTAGGAAGAAGTTCTTCCCAGTAAGAGAGATTGGCCATTGGAAAGTGCTGGCCAGGGAAGTGGTGGAGTCACCATCACTGGAGGTGTTTAGGAAGAGACTTGATGGGGTGCTTGGTGCCATGGTTTAGTTGATTAGATGGTGCTGGGTGATAGGTTGGACTTGATGATCTCCAAGGTGTTTTCCAACCTGGTCTATTGTATTGTATTGTATTGTATTGTATTGTATTCTAGTCTAGTCTAGTCTAGTCCTGTGCATTCCATTCCATTCCATTCCATTCCATTCCATTCCATTCCATTCCATTCCATTCCATTCTACTCCATTCCATTCCATTCCATTCCATTCCATTCCATTCCATTCCACTCTTTTCTACCCCATTCCACTCTATTCTATTTGCAGTCAGGCAATCCTCTGCGATGTGAGGAGGAAACTAGCTGCAGAAATTGGTGTGTAAATAGGGATCCCATCCTTTACTTAGGGCTTCCACACTTGCAGTGTTCTTATTCCACAGATCCTCAGATGCTCAGCAGGAGCTTTTGGCAAAATACTCAGTGACTGTTGTTAGTGGAAGGCTTTGTGTTTGCAGAGTCAGACCCTGGCAGGGCAAGTAATGCATGAAGGATGTGGAAGTTTAGTGTCCTCCTAAATGAGGTCACAAGCCATTTCCCCTCCCCCCCTTGATAACAACCTCTTGCAAACTCAATATTCAAACAGCATAAACAGGAAGCTATAAATTTAAATAAAGGTTAAAAAAAAACCCCAATCACATCCTAGATTTGCCTCTGCATTTTGTTGCCAGTCTTAAGATGCTACCCAGAGCCTGAGCAGGCAGCATGGGAAATCTGATAACGCTGTGAAGGTTTCAACCTTGTGCATTCTAATCTGAGCAGGGTTTCCTGTAGTGGTGCTGGTATGCCAGATAAAACAAGCTGGGATCCAAAATCAACCTCTGGGATCCTCTCTGTTGTCCCCATTTGTCCTGTGGTTAACTGTTCCCTGTCACACAAGGCAACAGATTGTTGTGTTCAGCTTTGTGTGCAGACTCCCTTCCAAATGGTAAGCAGTTATCACAGACTCACAGCAACATTCAGGTTAGAAAAGACCCTCAAGATCACCAAGTCCAACCCAGAACCCTACTCTGCAAAGGTCACTCCTAAACCATAGCCCCAAGCACCACATCCAAACCACCTTGAAACACATCCAGGCTTGGTGACTCCACCACCTCCCTGGGCAGCACGTTCCAGTCCCTGACCACTCTCAATGGGAAAAGTTATTTCCTAGTGTCCAGTCTAAGCCTACCCAGTTGTATCTTGAGATCATTCCCTCTTGTTCTGTCACTAATTACCTGTGAGAAGAGACCAGCACCAACCTCTCCACAACCTCCTTTCAGGGAGTTGTAGATGGCAATGAGGTCTCCCCTCAGTCTCCTCTCCTCCAAACTAACCATCCCCAGCTCCTTCAGTCTCACTTCATCATATTCATTCTCCAGGCCCTTCCCAGCTTCCTTGCTCTCCTGTGCCCTGGCTTCAGCACTGCCACATCTCTGCTTTATTGAGGTGCTCAAAACTGGACACAGCACTCGAGGTGTGGCCTCACCAGAGCAGTGTAAATGGGAACCATCACCTCCCTAATCCTAGTGGACACAGCATTGTTTGATACAAGCCAGGATGCCATAAATCCAGCACTGAGACAGCAGATTTATGTTGAGCTGCAGCACAGTTAAGTGGTTTATGCTGCATCTAAGTGTAGGAATCCTCTTCCTCAAAGCAGCATCTTCAAGGTGAGTGACATCTTCCATGTTTCTTCAGTGGCAGGAAAGCTTCTCCATGCTGATCAATTTACTGTGCTTTGGCTTCCTCAAAGGGAGCAGGGAAGTCATTCTGCCCTGTGCTCAGCACTGCTTAGGCCACACCTGGAGACTTGTGTGCTGGGCTCCTTAGTTTAAGAAGGACATTGAGAGACTTGAAGGTGTTCAGAGAAGGGCAAGGAGGCTGGGGAGGGGTCTGGAGCACAGCCCTGTGAGGAGAGGCTGAGGGAGCTGGGGTTGCTTAGCCTGCAGAAGAGGAGGCTCAGGGAAGACCTTCTTGCTCTCTCCAACTCCCTGAAGGGAGGTTGTAGCCAGCTGGGGGTTGGTCTCTTCTCCCAGGCAGCCAGCACCAGAACAAGAGGACACAGGCTCAAGCTGTGGCAGGGGAAGTTTAGGCTGAAGGTGAGGAGAAAGTTCTTCCCAGCAAGAGGAATTGGCCATTGGAATGTGCTGCCCAGGGAGGTGGTGGAGTCCCTCTCTCTGGAAGTGTTCAAGAAAGGCTTGGCTGTGGCACTTGGAGCCATGGTTTAGTTGCCAGGAGGTGCTAGGTATTAGGTGCTAGATTGGACTTGATGATCTCTGAGGTCTTTTCCAGCCTGGTTGGTTCTATGATTTAGTTGAAATGATGCACAGTAGACTGCATTGTAGAATTAAGCTCACAGCAAAATTTGGTGTGAACTAATAAGCTTCTCTATTCTGCTGTCTCAGTGCTGAACAGAATTTATGACTGAACCCATCAGGACTGAGTCCCTTCCTTTCTTCTTTTTTTTTACTGCCTGGGCAGACTTCCATCAGAAGTTCAGATGTGAATTCCAAAATCAACATTTCATAGTTCCACTGAGAGAGCTTTGGTGGCTTTCTGCTCTAAAATATGTCGAGTTACACAACAGGCCCCCAGCTCCCTGCAGAATTTTCCTGTTTGTAAAGAATCAAGAAGGTTTTGAGAGGAATGCTGCTCTCCCTTATGCCCTCAGTGTCTTCATGTTGTGTTTCTCTCACAGCTCAACAAGGCATTTCGGCATCAGAGAATGTTAGGGGTTGGAAGGCACCTCTGGAGGTTATCCAGTCCAACCCTGCTGCTAGAACAGGGCCACCTAGGGCAGGTCAGACAGGAACGCATCCAGGTGGGTTTTGAATGACTCCAGATACCGAGACTGCAACCTCTCTGGGAGGTCTGGTCCAGTGCTCCAGCACCCTCAAAGCAGAGAAGTTCCTCCACATGTTTAGATGGAACATCCTATGTTCAGGTTTGTGCCTATTGTCCTGTCACTGGGCACCACTGAACAAAGACTGTCCCTGTCCTCCTCACAGCCCTGTGAGGAGAGGCTGAGGGAGCTGGGGTTGCTTAGCCTGGAGAAGAGGAGGCTCAGGGGAGACCTTCTTGCTCTCTGCAGCTCCCTGAAGGGAGGTTGGAGCCAGGTGGGGGTTGGTCTCTTCTCCCAGGCCCCCAGCAGCAGAACAAGAGGACACAGTCTCAAGCTGTGCCAGGGGAGGTTTAGGCTGGAGGTGAGGAGAAAGTTCTTCCCAGCAAAAGGAATTGGCCACTGGAATGTGCTGCCCAGGGAGGTGGTGGAGTCCCCATCCCTGGAGGTGTTCAAGAGAGGCTTGGATGTGGCACTTGGAGCCATGGTTTAGTTGTCAGGAGGTGTTAGGTATTAGGTGCTAGATTGGACTTGATGGTCTCTGAGGTCTTTTCCAGCCTGGTTGATTCTATGTAGTTAGTAATTTGTGGGGTTGGATTAGATGAGCTCCAGAGGTCTCTTCCAACCCCTACCATTATGTGTGATCAAGACCAGTGCTACCTAGATCAAAAGGCAAAGAAAGAATAGCAGTGAGAAACATACCTCTCATGTTGAAAGACTGGACTGGGCTAATCTCCATTGCTGAGCAGTCAGTGCTTCATTTTATTCTCTGGACCAAATTAATATTCAAGAATTCACAAGGGAATAGTTTGGGTAAGAAAAGTAAATAGACCCTCTGTCCCCTTCTCAGCTGGTCTGGAATTTGGAGCAGTGTCCTAGGAGATGGCAAAGATGTCTTTAAATCCTTCTGGGGCAAATAGAGAGAAATTCTCTGTACTGCAGCTACTCAGTTTGGTTAAGCAGTGTATTTCTGCAGCCTTATTAGATGTGGAAGAGTGACAGAATTCACCAATCACCTAAGTGAAGTGTTAGAAAAGGAGAGTAGTGTAGTAGTGCTACAGCTGAAGCTGAAATAACCAAAACTGAGGCAATCCAGAAGCTGAGACCTACTTTTAAAATCCCAAATCTTGCTTTTTTCCCTCTGGAGCTGTCATGTTGCAGTAGTACAAGATGGCTACAAGTGCTGCAGGCACTCAGAGGTTTAGACAGACTCATGGAATCACAGAATTGTTTTGGTTGGAAAAGACCTCTAGGACCATCCAGTCCAACCATCAGCCCAACACCACCATGGCCACTAAACCACATCCCCAGGTGCCATGACCACAGGTTTCCTGAACATCTCCAGGGCTGGGGACTCCACCACCTCCCTGGGCAGCCTGTGCCAATCCCTGACCACTCCTGCAGTCAAGAAATTGCTCCTGATTTCCAACCTAAACCTCCCCTGGCATGAGAGGACATTTACTCTCTTTCTATCACCTGAGACTAGGGAGAAGAGCCCAACCCCCACCTCACTGCAGCCTCCTTTCAGAGCAGAGAGCAATGAGGTCTCCCCTCAGCCCCCTCCAGACTAAACACCCCCAACTCCCATGGCTGCTCCTCACCAGCCCTGATCTCCAGACCCTTCCCCAGCTTTGCTGCCTTTCTCATAGAATCACAGAATCACCAAGGTTGGAAGAGACCTCAAAGATCATCAAGTCCAAGCTGTCACCACAGACCTCATGACTAAACCATGGCACCAAGTGCCACATCCAATCCCCTCTTGAACACCTCCGGGGATGGTGACTCCACCACCTCCCTGGGCAGCACATCCCAATGGCCAATTCCCCTTTCTGGGAAGAACTTTCTCCTCACCTCCAGCCTAAACCTCCCCTGGCACAGCTTGAGCCTGTGTCCTCTTGTTCTGGTGCTGGATGCCTGGGGGAAGACACCAACCCCCACCTGGCTACAACTTCCCTTCAGGTAGTTGTAGAGAGCAATGAGGTCTGGACACACTCCAGCACCTCAGTGCCCTCAGAGTGGGTGGCCCAAAACTGAACCCAGCACTTGAGGTGTGACCTCAGCAGTGCTGAATACAGGGGCACCACCACTTCACTGGTCCTGCAGGCCACACTGTTGCTCATTCAGCTGAGGATGCTGGTGGCCTTGGCCCCCTGAGCACATCGCTCACATAGATGCATGGCACACAAAGGGAAGTAAAGTTGTCAGTGGGCAAACCGGTAATAGAAGCCAACTAGCAATGTCTTCTGTAGCCACTTTATTACCCAGCTGTGTTCACCCCGAGTGAGGGAGACAGGGTTTTAATTTGCTTTATGGCTCAGCTTTTCTGTAAAGAAATTGCATCAGTAAAATATGACTTGCAGCTGTAGTTACAGCTCAGTGATATTAAAGAGTGCTGTTATGAAGGGAGCATGGAGCATATTTCCAGCTCTCATTTTGCACCGCATGTAAGGCTGAAGTCAGGAAATAAGCCTGGTGGTGACTTTTTCATAAACCCAAGGGGAGATAAGAGCAGGAAATCCTTGTTCTCCTTGCAGTGGAATAGCCTCAAAAGGATAGTTCTCACCCTGTAATAATTGAATTTAATCTGATCTAGATACTTCTGCCTGCAGATAAAACAACTGAGGTCTGTAAAGTGCTCCATGTGCTGCAAGGGTGCAGTGTCAGGGAAGAGGGGATGAGAACAGCTCAGCTTTGATCTAGGACAAACCACATGTCTAGGAATTCAGGGTAGCAGAAATAAAAGGCTTTCAGATGATGCTGTGGGAAGTGTATTGGTTCATTTGCTTTCCCCAACTGCTTTTCATTTCTGCTGTTCTGGAAAAAAGGTTTTGCTAAATTAGCCCAAGAAATGAGAATAGAATAGAGTAGAGTAGAATAGAATAGAGTAGAATGGAATAGAATAGAATAGAATAGAATAGAGTAGAATAGAGTAGAATGGAATAGAGTGGAATGGAATGGAATGGAATAGAATAGAATAGAATAGAATAGAATAGAATAGAATAGAATAGAATAGAGTAGAATGGAATAGAATAGCGTAGAATAGAATAGAATAGAATAGAATAGAGTAGAATGGAATAGAATAGCATAGAATAGAATAGAATAGAATAGAGTAAACCAGGTTGAAAGAGACCTTTGAGATCATCGAGTCCAACCTATCACCCAGCACCATCTGATCAACTAAACCATGGCACCAAGCACCCCATCCAGTCTCTTCCTAAACACCTCCAGTGATGGTGACTCCACCACCTCCCTGGGCAGCACATTCCAGTGGCCAATCTCTCTTTCAATGAAGAACTTCTTCCTAACATCCAGCCTAAAGCTCCCCTGGCACAGCTTGAGACTGTGTCCTCTTGTTCTGCTGCTGGGCACCGGGGAGAAGAGACCAACCCCCACCTGGCTACAACCTCCCTTCAGGGAGTTGCAGAGAGCAAGAAGGTCTCCCCTGAGCCTCCTCTTCTGCAGGCTAAGCAACCCCAGCTCCCTCAGCCTCTCCTCACAGGGCTGTGCTCCAGACCCCTCCCCAGCCTCCTTGCCCTTCTCTGGACACCTTCAAGTCTCTCAATGTCCTTTCTAAACTGAGGAGCCCAGAACTGGCCACAGGACTCCAGGTGTGGCCTAAGCAGTGCTGAGCACAGGGCACAAGGACATCCCTGCTCCTGCTGGCCACCCTCTTCCTGATGCAGGCCAGGATGCCTTTTGCCTTCTTGGCCCCCTGGGCACACTGCTGGCTTATCTTCAGCCTACTATCAACCAGTGAAGAAAGAATGAGAATCATATGTGGAACTTAGCTTTTGCAAGGCAAACAAAGTTCCTAATGCCAAGCATCACGGAGAGAGTCGTTCACCATTGGAATGTGCTGCCCAGGGAGGTGGTGGAGTCCCCATCCCTGGAGGTGTTCAAGAGGGGATTGGATGTGGCACTTGGTGCCATGGATTGGTCATGAGGTCTGTGGTGACAGGTTGGACTCGATGATCTTTGAGGTCTCTTCCAGCCTTGGTGATTCTGTGATACTGAAGTAAAGAATGTCTTGAAATTCATTGAGATTTTCTGCCTTAAGGCATCCAAATTTGCATGAGCTGGGATGCAAACCAAGCCTGCTAGAAGACACATCCCCAGTGGACAACTTTATGGCTGTTCTCCTATTTTGTCTCTTTCCTTACTCTCCCAGTGGAGGGAAAACAACTTGCCTTAATAATTTGTTGTGGAGCAGGGGGAATGCTTTAAGACCTTAATAGGTTTCTTGCAGAGGCTGATTTTTAACCAGGGCTGGGTCACCCCTCCTGAAAGTCATGAAACTTTCTGGGGAGAAGTGGGAAAGGAGTCAGTTCCCTTCTCAAATCCCCAAGGGCAGAGGATGTGATCAGAATTGGTGGAAACCTGATTTTCTGTTGTAAAAAAAGAAAAGGGAAATGCTGTGTACAGAAAGTGGGGGGAAGGAAAAGCCCAGACTAAAAGGGCTGCGTTTGTGCAGCATGCCAACAGCTGAGTCCTGTGGTGAAAGGAGCAGCTGTGATGGTCATTACCTTCAGAGAGTAGGTGTGGTCCAGGCTTGCTACCTCACTGTAGGTTTGTGTAGCTGTGTTTGAAAGGAACTTGGCTCTCCTCTCGCTGCGCTTCGATAAACAAAGTATCGTGGAGCTGTTTTCCTTGGGGAGTTTCTTGTGCTTTCTATCTAGCCCCGAGCCAACAGAAGATTCTTGGCCTCAGCAGCACCAAGACACCACAAACAACTGGTGGTGGGAAGTCCACTTATCCTTTGGAGTATGTGAATTGCAGTCATGCATGACCTGGAGGTCGCTGCTGAGATCATGGCCACCGAGGAGGCTGCTTTTGGTGCATGTGGGCCAGCACAACCGAAAGCCTTTCCAGCATGCTGGAATGCTTAGCACGTAGATGGGAGGAAGGCTTTGAGAGCTGGGAGAGGCAGGGGTTGTGGAGACTGCCTTAAACCCCCTCTGCAGCTTAGGTCTTGAGCACAAGCCCTGTGAGGAGAGGCTGAGGGAGCTGGGGGTGTTTAGCCTGGACAAGAGGATGCTCAGGGGAGACCTTCTTGCTCTCTCCAACTCCCTGAAGGGAGGTTGTAGCCAGGAGGGGGTTGGTCTTTTCTCCCAGGCAAATGGCACCAGAACAAGAGGACACAGTCTCAAGCTGTGCCAGGGGAAGTTTAGGCTGGAGGTGAGGAGAAAGTTCTTCCCAGAAAGAGGAATTTGCCACTGGAATGTGCTGCCCAGGGAGGTGTTGGAGTCTCTGTGCCTGGAGGTGTTCAAAAAGGGATTGGCTGTGGCACTTGGAGCCATGGCTTAGTTGTCAGGAGGTGTTAGGTATTGGGTAATAGGTTGGACTTGATGATCTCTGAGGTCTTTTCCAACCTTATGGATTCTATGGAACATGTATAAAGTTAGCTGATGAGCAGAGAATTCTAAAACCATTTAAAAGTAATATCATGCAGGCCAGATGGACTCCAGATCCTTGGGTCCTCAAAGCCTCTTCTTAGAATGTAGTCCTTTTTAATTGGGTGTAGGAGCCACAGGAAGGTCACTACAAAAAAAACCCCAAGACCTAAACCACCACCAAACTATGTCCATAATGAGCAGCTGTGGAGACTTGATTTGTTACTTGCACTCAAAGGGTTTGGATGCTGTTTCAAGTGTTTGGAGGCTGCTGAGTTTCTGGAGCTGACCTCCTGATGTAGTCTCTTTTCTGGAATGAGGGAGGCCTTAGCTTACATAGAAATTTAGGCTCAGGATTTGGGAGCACGTGTGGCTTTCTTTGGCAGAGAAGGAGGATCTGGGCTTAAACATAGCAGTGATGGTCTTGGAGTCCCCCAAGCATTGCTCCACGAATGCTGTTCTGGTTCTTGGCACGAAGGAAAGAGCAGTGGAAAATAGTCTGTGTGTCTGTGTTGTGCTCACTTGCTGGAGAGAGTACAGCCAAGGACTGCAAAGATGTTTAGGAGACTAGAAAATCTCTGCTATGAGGAAGGAGTGAGAGAACTGGGCCTTTTTAGTCTGGAGAAGAGCAGACTGAGGGGCAAGATGTTTACAGAGGTGAATGGGTCCTAATCTCCAACCTAAACCTACCTCCCCTGGCACAATTTCAGGCCATTTCCTCTCCTTCTATCACGTAAGACTAGGGAGAAGAGCCCAACCCCCACCTCACTGCAGCCTCCTTCCAGGGAGTTGTAGAGAGCAATGAGGTCTCCCCTCAGCCTCCTCTTCCCCAGACTGAATCTGGAGTATCTAAAATCTTCCTTTAGGTACTAAACAAAACTATTTTCATAATGCCTTTCTCTGGTCAAAAGCCACAGAACAAAGAGTTGTAGCTGTCTGTAATAGTAGCCAGGTGAGGGTTGGTCTCTTCTCCCAGGCAACCAGCATCAGAACAAGAGGACATAGTCTCAAGCTGTGCCAGGGGAGGTTTAGGCTGGATGTTAGGAAGAAATTCTTCCCAGCAAGAGAGATTGGCCATTGGAATGTGCTGCCCAGGGAGGTGGTGGAGTCACCATCCCTGGAGGTGTTTAGGAAGAGACTGGATGGGGTGCTTGGTGCCATGGTTTAGTTGATTAGATGGTGCTGGGTGATAGGTTGCACTCAATGATCTCAAAGGTCTTTTTGAACTGGGTTAATTCTATTCTATTCTATTCTATTCTATTCTATTCTATTCTATTCTATTCTATTCTATTCCATTCCATCCCATCCCATTCTAATCTATTCTATTCTATTCTATTCTATTCTATTCTATTCTATTCTATGCTATGCTATGCTATGCTATGCTGTGCTATGCTACGCTGTGCTATTCTATTCTATTCCATGCTATTCTATATTATTCTATTCCATTCCATCCCATTCCATCCCATTCCATCCCATTCCATCCCATTCCATCCCATCCCATTCTATTCTATTCTATTCTATTCTATTCTATTCTATGCTATGCTATGCTATGCTATGCTATGCTATGCTGTGCTATGCTGTGCTATGCTACGCTGTGCTATTCTATTCTATTCCATGCTATTCTATATTATTCTATTCCATCCCATCCCATTCCATCCCATTCCATCCCATCCCATCCCATTCCATCCTATCCCATCCCATATTGCTTGCAGCCTCGGTAGCTGCTGCCAAAGTGCCGTTTGTGCTCTGCTAAAAGCCACTTTCCCCTTGCTGCAGAGCCCTGGTGAGGACAACGTGAGAAACGACCTGCAGGTTGGGGGAGGTGAAGCTTCCAGGGGCCTTTAACGAGATGAATGGGTGTAGTTTGGGGGAGAAGGAAAAAAATTCAGGGACATGAGCTGCTAAATCTTCTCAAGGGCTTGTGAATAATGGCACAGGTCTGGCAGGGACCGGAGTTCCCTTCAGTGCCTGCTGTGAGGCTGGCCAGGCACGTAAGCAGCGAGGATGTGTGATGGTTTGCCCTCTGGGTGCTCTTGCTGTATGTGCTATCCAGCATGTCCCCTGTATTTTTGTCTGGCTCTAAGACACTTGAAAAAAAACCCTCCTTCTTTTAACTACCAGGCACTCAACTCCACCTGCCTGGGGTGGGATTTAAAATAGCAAGAGGCCTGTTTGTGACCTCTGCAAAGACTTAGGTACTCGTGAGCTACGAGAAAATAACGTGGGCTTCAAAACTCCCAGTCTAGGCTAAAAGGGCTCAACTCTCCAGTCAGGGAGAGTGTTCTGCTACCTGTTGTGTTCCCTAAACTGCCTCTTTTTGGGAGCACAGAATGACTGCAATTACAGTCAATAATGTATTGAACATTATGGCTGAACTACAACCGAAGTTAAGCTGCATTTGACAAAGTCAACAACTCAATAGAGCACAGATAACTCCTTCCCTCCTGGCTTTTTGAGTAGTGGTAAGTGCAGACACGCTGTGAAAGTGCAGATAAAGTGTATTTCCCTGCAGGTAGACTCAGTGGTATTCCTATAGGGAAGGCAGTTAGGCTGGAGTGGTGATATATGGCAGCAGTGGCTTAAAGGAGGCATGGGCATTTGTAAGGTGATGCATACACAAGGAGTCTGTCTGGCCATGGATTCAGTCTTCAGCTGCTTGTGTTAAAAGCTGTGGTGGTGTCTGCAAAGCCATTGTTTGTGCAGGAATGCAATAAAATGAATGTATTGCAAAAATACCCCAAACAAAACACAGATGTGTTTATGCAATGATGGAAGAATCACAGCATCAGGGGTTGGGAGGAGGCTCTGGAGATCATCGACTTGTAATGGACTCAGTATCTGCAGGGGGCTCCAAGAAAGCTGGGGAGGGACTTTGGAGAGTGTCAGGGAGGGATAGAACTGGGGAGAATGGAGCAAAACTAGAAATGGGGAGATTGAGATTGGCTGTGAGGAAGAAGTTGTTCCCCAGGAGGGTGGTGAGAGCCTGGCACAGGCTGCCCAGGGAGGTGGTGGCAGCCTTCTGCCTGGAGGTGTTTGCAGCCAGGCTGGAGGTGGCTGTGAGCAACCTGCTGTAGTGTGAGGTGTCCCTGCCCATGGCAGGGGGGTTGGAACTGGCTGCTCCTTGAGGTCCCTTCCAACCCTGACAATTCTATGGTTCTATGACTCCAACCCCCCTGCCATGGGTGCAGCAGAACTGGGTGCAGGTGAACACTCTTGGCCTGGGATACCCCAAAGCCCCAGGGCTCTGCAGGCAGTCCCACTGGGGTGGGTTGAAATTACCCCCAAATAAAACTGCCAGACCAGCTCAGTTGGAAAGCAAATGGAGCCTCAGTTACAAGCAAAACTACAGTCTAGAAATATGAACTGCAATGAGTATGTACAAAATATGCAATATTCACATATATTTACAGCTTATAACCAGCACAAGAACCCCCCCTGGACAAAACCAGGGGGTTACCAACAGCTTCCTCCTCTTCTCCCCCTTCCACCCTGTACACAGGACAAGAGAAGAAAGGGCAAAAGCAGGGAGTAGCTTAGCCCCAACAAAGACTGCAGCCAAGGTCAGCAGCAGCCAGGCAAAAGCACCAGCTGGTATCTCCTAGAGCAGAGAAGCCAAAAAGAAAGAGAAGTTAGTTTCCACATCTAACTTTATGTTAGTTCTCAGACCAAAGGGAATGTTTAGACCTTATCATTATGTTCCCTTTTCCATCCAGTGGTGATTTACTTGCCTTCCTATCACTTTCACTCAAGAGCTGTGGAAAAGTTTCCTAGGCACAGCCTAAAACTGCCACCCCCGCGCTTGCAGCCTGGCTGGGATAACGCTGCTGAGGGGCTCAGCTCGCAGGGCTGGAGTGCTGTGTGGCAGGGCCACAAGCTCTGGAGGGGAGGGGAGGAGTGGGGCTGCCTCTCCTTCTCAGGAGACTTTCAAGAGCCATCTGGATGTGTTCCTGTGCAACCTGTGCTGGATTCTATGGTCCTGGTCTTGATGATTTTCAAAGGTCCTTTCCAACCCCTAACATCCTCTGATCCTGTGATCCTCTTGCATGCAGGAGGGTTCCTGCTGTGCTGTGAGCTCATAGTATCAGTCTGGGTTGGAAGGGACCACAAGGATCATCTAGTTCCAACCCCCCTGCCATGGGCAGGGACACCTCACACTAGATCAGGCTGGCCAGAGCCTCAGCCAGCCTGGGCTTAAACACCTCCAGGGCTGGGGCCTCAACCACCTCCCTGGACAACCCATTCCAGGGCTTCACCACTCTCATGGGGAAGAACTTCCTCCTCACCTCCAGCTTCATTCCATTCCCCCTAGTCCTATCACTCCCTGAGATCCTGAGCAGTCCCTCCCCAGCCTTCTTGTAGCCCCCTTCAGATACTGCAAGGCCACAATTAGGTCACTTCAGAGCCTTCTCTTCTCCAGACTGAACAGCCCCTCAGCTACATGAGATGGTCAGAAGTCTGAGAGAGAGTGTGTGGACCGTGAGCAGAGGGGAGCAAGTGGAGGTGGTGCCTCCACCAAATACAAGCAGGTTCCATCAGAGCACCCAGGAAGACAAGCAGCTGTGTTGGGTGCTGTCAGTGTGCAGAGGGATGCAGCCCACCGGAGCCTCTCTTAGGTTTTTGCTGACAATTGAATGCAAACAGGGAACAAAGAGCATCTAAAGCCACACAGCTGCTCTCTTCTTCCTTGAATGACATGAACAGGAGGAGCTCTCCTAGAAGTTTTCCAAGGATTGTGGTCTGGAGCTCTTCGTAGGAGGCACATCTGTCTCCTTTTGACCAGCCTAGGAAGGGAGGGAGAACAACAGAAGGGTTGAGGGCAGGCTCCTGGGGCCAGAGTTCTGAACCCAGGTGTGCCCAAGGCTAGATGCAGGCAGGTCAGTGCTTTGCTGGGCCCTGTGGGATCCATCTCCCAAAGCAGCAAGCTGGGCAGTGCCCCCATGCAGGGAAAGCTGCCAGGCCTGGACTCCCACCAGGTTCTGTGGGCAGAGCCACCTCACACAGGACTGGGGCTAGAGCTGGTCCCTGGCAGAGAGGGGACTGGGGAAAGAGACCCATGGGAAACAAAGGGCCTGAGACCCCACAGGCTGCCAGAGTGCCCAATCTGTGCCCAGGCTTGGCTTGTAGGCATCTTGGCACTGCAGGCTGCACCGGTGTGCAGGGAGCAGAAGATGGTCAGGTTGGTGGGTGCCTGGTCCTTACCTTCAGTGAGAGATGGCAGGCCAGCAGATGACTCCTCATCCTAGTCCTCCTCATGGCCCTGTGCCACACAACTGCTCTCTCAGAGCTGCTGAATTGCAGTGCCTCAGGGAAAGGAGAAGCTGCTGGTGTGCCCTGGGAGCTGTGGCAGAAGCAGCACTGTTCAGGTCCTGGGCTGGACTTACACAGTCTAGCAAGGCTTCCTCTGAGGGGTTCCTGGCCCTGGGGACCCTCATAGGCTTGGAACAAATCCCCTGGACCAACCTTTTGGCCAGGTAGGAAGGAGTTATATTACCAAACCCCTCAACCCCAAGACAGTTTGAGTCTGGAGGAAATGTGCTGCAGGAGATGCTGTGTCTGTAGAGCAAGGGTGCTGCAGCTTTGGCTGTAGAAGAGATGTTGTCCTCTGGGCAGCCTCTTCAGCTCCATGAGTTGCAGCAGACAGAACTTAGGGCACAGAGAGAAGGTTCCTCTTGGTCTGCTTCTTCCAGGCTCCATGGGGATGTCTCTGTCATTTGTTCTCTCCTGGTATTCTCTCTGTTCTTCTTCAGAGCAGCTTTGCCCCAGGCTTTTCCTTCTCTCCTGTTTTCCTTCTCAGCAGCATTGTCCTTCTCCTGTGTTTTTCTTCTCTTCAGCCAGTAGTTGCTCAGATCTTTTTATACAGTTTTTAGTCCTTAGGTATGTGTCCAAGCATTGTCCCCCAAGAAATCATCCTTAGATGAGTGTCCAGGTATTGTTCCCCAGGAAATCTTCCTGGGGATATTCCTTTGTGTTTGGACGGGGGGCTGGAGGAAGTGGAGGGGGGGAGGCCTCTGCCTCCTTCTCCATTGACCTGCCCACACACCCAATACACAGCAGGGGCCAGGTGGTGAATCCATTGTCTTTCCATCCTCCCTTTCCAGGGTACCTGATGGGTGGGGATGACCTTGTCTTATGCATATTCCTGAAGGTATCAATGGCAGTGGCTCTGGGTCCAGTGTCTGGGCCAGCAGCAAGGGTGAATTTATCTTTGTTGAGTCACATCAGGAAGGAGAAGATGTAGTCTCTCAGAGAGGTGTTCAAGAAACCTGTGGCCATGGCACTGTGGGAGATGGTTTGATGGCCGTGGTGGGGTTGGGTTGATGGTTGGGCTCGCTGATGGCCTTTCCCAACCCAAACAATTCCATGACTGTACCACAGCAGTGTGCCCAGGTGGCCAAGAGGGCCAATGGCATCCTGGCCTGCATTAGGAATAGTGTGGCCAGCAAGAGCAGGGAAGTCATTGTGCCCTGTACTCTGCATTGGTTAGGCCACACCTTGAGTCCTGTGTCCAGTTCTGGGCCCCTCAATTTAAGAAGGACATCGAGACACTTGAAGGTGTCCAGAGAAGGGCAACAAGGCTGGGGAGAGGTCTGGAGCATAGCCCTGTGAGGAGAGGCTGAGGGAGCTGGGGTTGCTTAGCCTGGAGAAGAGGAGGCTCAGGGGTGATCTCATTGCCCTCTACAACTACCTGAAAGGAGGTTGTATCCAGGAAGGGGTTGGTCTCTTCTCCCAGGCAACCAGCAGCAGAACAAGAGGACACAGTCTCAAGCTGTGCCAGGGAAAGTTTAGGCTGGAGGTGAGGAGAAAGTTCTTCACTGAGAGAGTCATTTGTCATTGGAATGTGCTGCCCAGGGAGGTGGTGGAGTCCCCATCCCTGGAGGTGTTCAAGAGGGGATTGGATGTGGCACTTGGTGCCATGGTTTAGTCATGAGGTCTGTGGTGACAGGTTGGACTCGATGATCCTCGAGGTCTCTTCCAACCTTGGTGATACTGTGATACAGTGTGCATTCATGACATTCAACAGACACAGCAAGAAAAATAGATCCTGGATCATAAAAGAATTAATGTCTGTGAAAGAAGTCAAGAGCAGCAGCAATTCAAAGCACGCTGTGTGGACAAAGCAGATGAAGCATACAGTGCTCATGACTCAAGTGCTGCCAGGAGGTTGGAGAGATTTGTGTACCCCCCATATGTCTTTACTCTTTACTAAGGGCTGTTATAATTTACAGTGCTGTGCAGGTGCAAAGCAGGAATCGATTGCTAAACAGTGGAAATAAGAATGAAGAAGGGCAGAAATAACATGAAGAGCATCTTATTGTCTGGTTCCATCCAGTCATTTGGATGAGAGGGGGGAAAAAAAGTGTGGTTTAAGAATCAATGTATTGAAGAAAGCAAGTAAAGCCAATACTGCTTGACTGCTATCCAAGTATATTAAGAAAGATTGTCACAGAATCACAGAATCACCAAGGTTGGAAGAGACCTCAAAGATCATCCAGTCCAAGCTGTCACCACAGACCTCATGACTAAACCATGGCACCAAGTGCCACATCCAATCCCCTCTTGAACACCTCCAGGGATGGGGACTCCACCATCTCCCTGGGCAGCACATTCCAAAGGCTGACAATAAAAAAATGATCAAATATCTCAATGCTGTCTAAATTTAGCTGTAATAATTTGTGTTCCTTGCCAGTTGTGGGTTCTGTTCACCCAGTGTTTTCATGTGCTCCCTACCAATGCAAGCGTTGAGCGTCCTGCGGTGCTGTCCCCAGGGCCTGCTCACTCTGCTCTGCAGATGGAGATACTTCACAGAATCACAGAATCACCAAGGCTGGAAGAGACCTCAAAGATCACCAAGTCCAACCTGTCACCACAGACCCCATGACCTATACAGGAGGCCTGCTTTCTGTTGCTGGAGGTTTGCCAGTGCTTTTCAGCATAGATTCTTAGATGCATAGAATGCTTTGGGTTGGAAGGGACCTTAAAGATCATCCAGTTCCAACCCCCCTGCTGTGGGCAGGGACACCTCCCACCAGCACAGCTTGCTCAAGGCTTCATCCAACCTCACCTTGAACACCTCCATGGAGGAGGCAGCCACAACCTCCCTGGGCAATGTTCCAGTGTCTCACCACCCTCACTGCAAAGAATTTCTTCCTCATCTCCAGTCTTAATCTCCCCTTTTCCAGCTCAAAACCATCACCCCTTGTCCTGTCACTCCCAGCCCTTGTAAAAAGTCATCCCTGTAGCCCCCTTCAGGTACTGGAAAACTGCTCTAAGGTCTCCTCAGATCATAGCCAGCAGTGTGCCCAGGTGGCCAAGAAGAACACCAGCAACCTGGCCTGGGTCAGCAATGGTGTGGCCAGCAGGAGCAGGGCAGTGTTCGTGCCCCTGTACTGGGCAATGGTGAAGCCATGCTTTGAGTCCTGGCTTCAGTTTTTGGACCCTCACTCCAAGAATGATATTGAGCTGCTGGAGCATGAATAGGGAAGGCCAAAGAAGCTGGCAAAGGGTCTGGAGGCCGGGGCTGGGGAGGAGCAGCTGAGGGACCTGGGGTTGTTTATTCTGGGGATATGGAGGCTGAGGGGAGACCTCATTTGCTCTCTACAGCTCCCTGAAAAGGGGTTGGAGCCAGGTTGGGGGTTGGTCTCTTCTCTCTAGGATCAGAAGCAGAGGAAATGGCCTGAAATTGTTCCAGGGAAGGTTCAGGTTGAATATTAGGAAAGATTTCTTCCCCAAAAGGGTCATCAGGCACTGGAACAGGCTGCCCAGAGAGGTGGTGGAGTCACCATCCCTGGAGGCGTTGAAAAGACATTTGGATGAGGAGCTTAGGGACATGGCCTAATAGTTGTGTGCAGGGAGATGTGAGGTTATGAGGTTATGGTTGCACTCCATCATTTCAAGGGCTTTTCCAGCAGAATCAGTTCTGTGGTTCTAAGAAGATTCCTTTACTAAAGAAAAATGGCAGGATTCTGACTGTTCTACAAGGGAAATACAGAAGAAATAAATGAAGGGTTTCAGGAAGGGCTGTCAGAATTTGGAAGGACTTTGATAGGACTTCTAGAGGAAAAGGGAGGTGGAACCTTGTTTGGTACTCAGAAGTAGAAGACAGAGGAAGGCAGGCAGGTGACAGACTCTGGGGCAGGTTCATCAAGGGAAGGCTTTTTTATTTCTTCTGTGTTGAACTCAGCAAAGTTTTAGCTGAGGTACACACTCTGTTAAGCTGGGCATTAGGCTCGAGGAGCATCCTGGCCTGCATCAGGAAGAGTGTGGCCAGCAGGAGCAGGGAAGTCCTTGTGCCCTGTGCTCAGCACTGCTTAGGCCACACCTTGAGTCCTGTGTCCAGTTCTGGGCCCCTCAGGTCAAGAAGGACATTGAGAGACTTGAAGGTGTCCAGAGAAGGGCAAGGAGGCTGGGGAGGGGTCTGGAGCACAGCCCTGTGAGGAGAGGCTGAGGGAGCTGGGGTTGCTTAGCCTGCAGAAGAGGAGGCTCAGGGACCTCATTGCTCTCTCCAACTCCCTGAAGGGGGGTTGTAGCCAGGTGGGGGTTGGTCTCTCCTCCTAGGCAGCCAGCAGCAGAACAAGAGGACACAGTCTCAAGCTGTGCCAGGGGAGGTTTAGGCTGGAGGTGAGGAGAGAGTTCTTCCCAGAAAGAGTTGTTAGCCATTGGAATGTGCTGCCCAGGGAGGTGGTGGAGTCCCCATCCTTGGAGGTGTTCAAGAAAGGCTTGGCTGTGGCACTTGGAGCCATGGTTTAGTAGTCATGAGGTGTTGAGTGACAGGTTGGACTTGATAATCTTTGAGGTCTCTTGCAGCCTTACTGATTCTTTGATCTCTTTGGGTCCCTTCTAACCCCTGCCATCCTGTGGCAGCACTCCTAAGGAGGCAGTTTGTGTTTGGACAGCTTTGTGGTAGCTGCCTCTGACTGGGTTGGTGAGTCAGGCTCCTGAGGAGCAGCAAGGGATCTGTAGCAGAGCTGCATTTCTCTGGTAGCTCCACTGAAAATGGGGCTGGTGCAGTCTGAGTGCACATCACTGTCAAGTTTCAAAGCTGTGTTGATTTCAGTTACCTTTGGCAGAGTAAAGAAAACTCCCTCCTTTCCTTTTTGTAATTCAGATAACTTGCCTTTAGTTCTTGCTTCTGATGATTGTCACGTTTGAGCTCTTCAGATCTGTGCTCCATGTGAAGATGTGGACACAGAATTGCCACTCCCAACAAGCAGTGACAGGGAGTAATTATTTTCAGACCTGACAGGCTGTTGAATGCTGTGAGAGCTTCTGAGAAGGGATTTTCAATTCATCCCCAGTGTTAGATCACTGGTCAATGGGTTTGTAAGAAAGCTGGAATTCATGTGAGGCTCCAGGTTTGTCTCTGTTGAAAGAGTCATGGAAGGGCAGGGGTTGCAAGGGCTGTTCTTATCTTCTCCAGCACATTGACTTCTTTTGGGGAACAATGTTGTATTCTGTTACCTTTTTTTTAAGTGTCTGAAGCATAGCTTCATTGCATGATCACGGGATGTTGTGCTTGGCAGCCAGGGGGCCAAGAAGGCCAAGGGCATCCTGGCCTGCAGCAGGAAGAGTGTGGCCAGCAGGAGCAGGGAAGTCCTTGTGCCCTGTGCTCAGCACTGCTTAGGCCACACCTTGAATCCTATGTCCAGTTCTGGGCTCCTCAGTTTCAGAAGGACATTGAGAGACTTGAAGGTGTCCAGAGAAGGGCAAGGAGGCTGGGGAGGGGTCTGGAGCACAGCCCTGGGAGGAGAGGCTGAGGGAGCTGGGGTTGCTTAGCCTGGAGAAGAGGAGGCTCAGGGGAGACCTTCTTGCTCTCTCCAACTCCCTGAAGGGAGGTTGTAGCCAGGTGGGGGTTGGTCTATTCTCTCTTGCACCCAGCAGCAGAAGAAGAGGACACAGTCTCAAGGTGTGCCAGGGGAAGTTTAGGCTGGAGGTGAGGAGAAAGTTCTTCCCAGAGAGAGGAATTGGCCACTGGAATGTGCTGCCCAGGGAGGTGGTGGAGTCCCTGTCCCTGTAAGTGTTCAAGAGGGGATTGGATGTGGCACTTGGAGCCATGGTTTAGTTGTCAGGAGGTGTTAAGCGATAGGCACTTGGTTGGACTTGATTATCTCTGAGGTCCTTTCCAACCTTATTGATTCTATGATTCTATGTTAGGGGTTTAAAGCCCTGTGAGGGGCTTAATGTGTGTGTTCGTGCCTCATAGAATGGTTTGGGTTGGAAGGGACCTCAGGGCTCAGCCAGTCCCAACCCCCTGCCATGGGCAGGGACACCTCACACTGCAGCAGGTTGCTCACAGCCACCTCCAGCCTGGCTGCAAACACCTCCAGGCAGGAGGCTGCCACCACCTCCCTGGGCAGCCTGTGCCAGGCTCTCACCACCCTCATGGGGAACAACTTCTTCCTCACATCCAATCTCAATCTGTTTCTAGTTTTGCTCCACCCCCCCCCAGTCCTGTCATTCCCTGACACCCTCAAAAGCCCCTCTCCAGCTTTCCTGTAGCCCCCTGCAGACACTGGAAGTCCACAATGAGGTCTCCTCAGAGCCTTCTCCTCTCCAGCCTGCACAACCCCAACTCCCTCAGTCTGTGCTCACGGCAGAGCAGCTCCAGCCCTCTGCTCATCCTCGTGGCCCTTCTCTGGACATGCTCCAGCACATCCAAATCCTTCTTGTAATGGAGGCTCCTGAACTGGGTGCAGTACTCCAGGTGGGGTCTCACCAGAATGCTGTGTAGTACATTTATACCTGAGAGGGAAGGATTTCTTATGTGACATCATTAGCTTGAAGGCCAAGGTTAGCATTGCTCTGAACCAATTCCTATTTACCCACCAACTGTAGTTTGAGTGAAGAAATGCTTTGAGCTTGGGCAGGCCAGCTGCTTGCAAGTTATCAGCTGCTGCTTCAGTTCACAGAATCCCAGCATGGTGAGGCTTGGAAGGGAGCTCTGAAGATCATCCAGTCCAACTCTCCTGCTGGAGCAGGGACACCCAGAGTAAATCCCATGGGAACATGGGAGGTTTGGAATGCCTCCAGAGGCTGGGGACAGTTCTGCTTGCTCTGACTGACTAATAGTGCAGTGAAAACACATCTGCAAGCCAGGATTAGCACACAACTGTTGACTGCTAATGAATTCAGGTCATTTATAAATTGGGAGCCTCTTGTTGGAGCTTGGCCTAGCTCCTAGTTGTGAGCCTTAAATTAAAGCTCTAAAGCACTCCAGTGGAGATAAGTGTGGCTGCTAATTTACAGTGTCATGTTTCTGGGTGCCTTTAGGGCGCTGGGAAAGGATCCATGATTACTCAGAAGTACCCTAATCAGTTTGTGGGGTGCTTCTCATGTCAAAGGCTGAGGCACACAGCAGTTAGCCTGGGGAATGCTGAAGCAAGGTAGGATTTCAGTTACCTCCTTTGCAGAGTCTTCTGTTGATGAAGTCATATATCATAGAATTGTCAGGGTTGGAAGGGACCTCAAGGAGCAGCCAGTTCCAACCCCCCTGCCATGGGCAGGGACACCTCACACCACAGCAGGTTGCCCAGGGACACATCCAGCCTGGCTGCAAACACCTCCAGGCAGGAGGCTGCCACCACCTCCCTGGGCAACCTGTGCCAGGCTCTCACCACCCTCATGGGGAACAACTTCTTCCTCATAGCCAATCTCAATCTCCCCATTTCTAGTTTTGCTCCATCCCCCCCAGTCCTATCCCTCCTTGACACCCTCAAAAGTCCCTCACCAAATTTCTTGTAGCCCCCCTTAAGATATATCTTTGTATACAACCAGTTCATGCACTTGGAACATCCCATGGCAGTCTGTTCTGCGTGCCCTCTGGAAAGGAAGGGACTCTGGTGTTCTGAGGAGTAGCTGGGGGAACTGGGGTTGTGTAGTCTGGAGAAGAGGAGGCTGAGGGGAGACCTCATTGCTCTCTGCAGCTCCCTGAAAGGAGGTTGCAGTGAGGTGGGGGGTGGTTTCTTCTCCATAGAATCAGGTGATAAAAGGTTGGGGAAATGACCTCAGGCTGTGCCAGGGGAGGTTTCAGTTGGAGATGAGGAAAAATATCTTTGCTGCAAGAGTGTTCAGGGATTGGAACAGTGGCTGCCCAGGGAGGTGGGTGCACACATCTCTGGATGTGTTCAAGAAATGTCAATGTGGCACTTTGCCTCATGATTTAATGGTCATGGTGGCATTAGGTCAATGGTTGGACTCGATCTTAGAGGTCTCTCCCAACCCTAATGATTCATAGGATCCTAGAATTGTCAGGGTTGGAAGGGACCTCAAGGAGCAGCCAGTCCCAACCCCCTGCCATGACCAGGGACACCTCACACTACAGCAGGTTGCTCACAGCCACCTCCAGCCTGGCTGCAAACACCTCCAGGCAGGAGGCTGCCACCACCTCCCTGGGCAACCTGTGCCAGGCTCTCACCACCCTCCTGGGGAACAACTTCTTCCTAAAGCTTCTATGAGCCTGATGAGGTTCAGTGTAGTCCTGCCTTTATTTGGTTTCTTACCTACATAGGTTAAGGCTGGAGCTTGTTAAGGACCTGGAGCTTGTTAAGGATCTGGAGCTTGTTAAGGACCTGGAGCTTGTTAAGGACCTGGAGCTTGTTAAGGATCTGGAGCTTGTCTCCAGATCTCTTCATGCCTGTCTTCTCTTTGGAAGGTACTGTATGGCAGGGTACTTCTGTCATGTTGTAGTCATTTTGTGTGCCTTGATGAACTTCACTTTCTTGGCTTATGGAGGCATGGGAACTTAGATGAAAAAGCTACCATGATCCTCTGGCTCCTGAGAGCTTCTGGCAACAATGCAGGTGTGGCAAATTCCTAGGTGACAAATTTTCCTGATCAGAAAATAGGGATCAATCTGACAGGCCAAATACCAGTCACCTGCAAGTTTCAGCAGGGAGTTACTTTTGGACCTTGTGCAGACTTTCCAGAGCTTAGGTTCCCTGCTTTGTTTCATTAATCACAGAATCAACCAGGTTGGAAAAGACCTCAGAGATCATCAAGTCCAACCTGTTACCTAACACCTCCTGACAAGTGTGGCTCCAAGTGCCACATCCAAGCCTTTTTTGAACACCTCCAGGGATGGGGACTCCACCACCTCCCTGGGCAGCACATTCCAGTGGCCAATTCCTCTTGCTGGGAAGAACTTTCTCCTCACCTCCAGCCTAAACCTCCCCTGGCACAGCTTGAGACTGTGTCCTCTTGTTCTGCTGCTGGCTGCCTGGGAGAAGAGACCAACCCCCACCTGGCTACAACCTCCCTTCAGGGAGTTGCAGAGAGCAAGAAGGTCTCCCCTGAGCCTCCTCTTCTGCAGGCTAAGCAACCCCAGCTCCCTCAGCCTCTCCTCACAGGGCTGTGCTCCAGACCCCTCCCCAGCCTCCTTGCCCTTCTCTGGACACCTTCAAGTCTCTCAATGTCCTTCCTGAACAGAGGGGCCCAGAACTGGACACAGGACTCAAGGTGTGGCCTAAGCAGTGCTGAGCACAGGGCACAAGGACTTCCCTGCTCCTGCTGGCCACACTCTTCCTGATGCAGGCCAGGATGCCATTGGCCTTCTTGGCCACCTGGGCACACTGCTGGCTCCTGTTCAGCTGCTGTCAATCAGCACCCCCAGGTCCCTCTCTGCCTGGCTGCTCTCAGCCACTCTGCCCCCAGCCTGTAGCTCTGCCTGGGGTTGTTGTGGCCAAAGTGCAGCCCCTGGCACTTGGACTTGTTGAATGCCATCCTGTTGGCCTCTTTCAATTTGTGATGGGTGCTCAGATGGGTTCTCCTCAGCTGGAGCTGGATAGAAATGCAGAAGTAAGGCTCTAAGGAAGTAATGAAAGCCTCTTAAACCCTCCATAACTCAAAAGTTTATAAGATTTCTTATCCATGCAAATTTTCCTTATGTTTTCCTTCATTTTTTTTCTTGTTGTTGTTGGTTTTTTTTTTCTTCAGGAAGTAGATTTCCCAAATTGCTTTGAGTGGGCTGTTAAGTTAAACTATGTCATTCCTCCAGGCTTCTTGGTTCATTTTGTACTGCATTTATGCCTTCACAGGGGTAATTTATGCACAAACTGTTGTTGTTACCATTCCATTTGAGTTTAAAGGCTTGTCCTGTGCACCAGTGTAGTGATGCCTGCTGATTACTCAAGAGGACAGAGACTGTGTTAAGTAAGCAGCATCTCAGGATCCATGGCATATGGACAGGAATGAAGAGAGGACAGCAGAAGCTTAGTTTGTGGGAAAACCCAGCCTCAGTGCTTTGGAATGACACTTGATTGATTTACCCTCAGCAAGGTTGTAGCTGATAGCAAGTTGAGTGGCGTGGTTGCCAAGGCTGAGGGACAGGATGCCACTCAGAAGGACCCAGACAGGCTGGAGAAGTGGGCACAGGAGAATCTCATGAGGCTCAGTAAGACAAAGTGCAAGAGCCTGAGCCTGGGTTGGGGCAATCCTTGATACCAGTCCAGGCTGGGGGTGGTGAGATTGAGAGCAGCCCTGCAGCAAAGGAATTGGGGATGCTGGTGGGGGAGAAGCTGGGCAGCAGCTAGCAATGGGCACTGGCAACACAGAAGGCCAAAGGCAGCCTGGGCTGCATCCAAAGCAGTGTGGCCAGAGATGGAGAGAGGGGATCCTGCCCCTCTGTTCTGGGGAGACCTCACCTGCAGGGCTGTGTCCAGCTCTGGAGTCATTAACACAGGAAGGCCATGGACCTGATGGAGCAGGTCCAGAGGAGGGCTGGAGCACATCTGCTGTGGGGAAAGGCTGAGGCAGATGGGGTTGTTCAGCCTGGAGAAGAGAAGGCTCTGGGTAGACCTCAGACCAGCCTTCCAGTACCTGAAGGGGACCTGCAGGAGGACTGGGAAGGGACTGTTTAGAAGGGTGTGGATTGCTAAGGCAAGGAGCAATGGTTTGAAACTGGAGCAGGGGAGATTCAGGTTGGACACGAGGTAGAAGCTCTGCATAATGAGAGGGGTGGAATACTGGAACAAGTTACCCAGAGAGGTGGTGGAGGCTCTACCCCTGGAGACATTCCAGGCCAAACTTGATGGATCCCTGAGCAACCTGATCTAATTGGAAATGTCCCTGCTGACTGCAGGGGGGTTGGACAAGATGACCTTTGAGGGTGCCTTCTGAGGGGATGCCTTCTGTGAGTTCTCCTCATTCTCGCTGCAGAGTGAGTCTGGGTTTTGCTGTTAGAAGACAAAGGCATTGACAAATGTTGAAATAATACCAGCACTTAATGTAACACACAGTTAAGTGATGTGAGGGCATGACATTCAGTTGGTGACTGTGCATAGTTTAAATTGCACTTTGGGCTTCTGGGGTATTAGATACCTTGACAGAAAAATTGTAAATGATGTGCTAATTCTCCCCAGAAGAAGAGAGCAGCTTTGGCACTTCTGGACACATAGGGCTGTGGTGTCAATCCAGCAGCACTCAGCAGGCCTGAACTTGCTAGGAGTATGTTTTGCTCAGCCCAGTTCAACAAGAAAGCCAAAGAACCAAATACTGAAAACCAGCAGAGTGGTCAGGCACTGGAAAGGCTGCCCAGGGAGGTGGTGGAGTCCCCATCCCTGGAGGTGTTCAAGAAACCTGTGGCCATGGCACTTGGGGACGCAGTTTAGTGGCCATGGTGGTGTTGGGTTGCTGGTTGGGTTCAACCTTATGTGTCTTTTCCAGCCAAGACAATTCTATGGTTCTATGCCATATGGAACAACAGCTCAACAGAGCTCATAGAATCATAGAATTGTTGGGGTTGGAGGGCACCTCAAGGCTCAGCCAGTCCCAACCCCCTGCCATGAGCAGGGACACCTCACACTACAGCAGGTTGCTCACAGCCACCTCCAGCCTGGCTTTAAGAACCTCCAGGGATGAGGCTTCTGGGCAGCCTGTTCCAGTGTCTCACCACCCTCCTGTGTGCAACTCTTCCCAGACTGCAGAAGTGCATTTTGTGTTCTTGGAGATTTCCTTGGTTTGCAATTAAGTTATTGATGGTTTAGTTAGTTTTGTATTATTAGGTAAGTTGTGGTGGAAGTGGTGAATTGCTGGTAGAAACCAGGTGAGGCTGATGTATAAATATCAATTCCATGGAATAATAGAATGCTTTGGTTGGAAGGGACCTTAAAGATCATCCAGTTCCAACCCCCTGCCATGGGCAGGGACACCTCCCACCAGCCCAGCTTGCTCAAAGCCTCATCCAGCCTGGCCTTGAACACCTCCACGGAGGGGGCACCCACAACCTTTCTGGGCAACCTGTTCCAGTGTCTCACATCCTCACTGCTGAAAATTCCTTCCTCATCTCCAGACTCTACCTTCCCTCCTCAAGCTTCAGTCCTCTCTGTCTCAGTGCAGAAAACATGAGCTGTCTCCTTGCCCTGAAGTATCCTGGTGTTATCCCTGTGGTGTATTCAGCAACATCCATGCAACAGCTTGCTCTTTCCAGGAAAATTCTTTTGGCTTCATACTTCACAGAAGCTCTCCTGCCAGATACTGCTGTGTTAGAAAGCACAAATGAAACAAACACCAGGTTTGGGTTTTTTTTTCCTTTATATTATGTGTTTCAGTTCATTTTATGCCTAAGTAGTTGAAGTTTCCATTCACTAACAGAATTTGGTGGGGGGGAAAGGAGTACAGAGAACTTTGGCTTCTCTTCAGGCAGATATTGTGCTGGGGGGGTCAGAGCCTGAATCACAGAATCACCAAGGTTGGAAGAGACCTCAAAGCTCATCGAGTCCAAGCTGTCACCACAGACCTCATGACTAAACCATGGCACCAAGTGCCACATCCAATCCCCTCTTGAACACCTCCAGGGATGGGGACTCCACCACCTCCCTGGGCAGCACATTCCAATGGCTAACAACTCTCTCAGTGAAGAACTTTCTCCTCACCTCCAGCCTAAACCTCCCCTGGCACAGCTTGAGACTGTGTCCTCTTGTTCTGGTGCTGGTTGCCTGAGAGAAGAGACCAAGCCCCACCTGGCTACAACCTCCCTTCAGGGAGTTGGAGAGAGCAAGAAGGTCTCCCCTGAGCCTCCTCTTCTACAGACTGATCACCACCAGTTCCCTCAGCTGCTCCTCACCAGCCCTGTTCAGACCCCTCCCCAGCATTGTTGCTCTTCTCTGTAGAGGGCAATAAGGTCTCCCTTGAGCCTCCTCTTCTCCAGGCTAAATTATGTTTGGTTTTAACAAGTGTAGCAAGGTTTCCACCCAATATGTGAGACAAAGGGACTGGGCTAAGTGATGTGAGGTGAAAAAGGCTTCAGAAGATTTTTCTCTGCATTGTTTTTGACCCTTCCTGGATTCCCCTTCCTGGATTCCCCTTCCTGGAAACGGTGCTGCCTCCCCCCTGCAGTCAGCAGGGACATCCCCAACTAGATCAGGCTGCTCAGAGCCCTGTCCAGCCTTACCTTGAATATCTCCAGGGATGGGGCCCCAACCACCTCCTTGGGCAGCCTGTTGCAGTGTGTCCACCACCCTCATGGTGCAGAACTTGTTCCTAGCATCCAATCTAAATCTGCTCTGCTCTAGTTTCAAGCCATTGCTCCTCATCCTATCACTGCTGCCTCCTTGCATTCCCTTACTATATGTTTATTTTTCTCCTGGGCTCACAATCCAGTCAAAACAAAAGGGGAAGCCCATATTTACATGAAGTCATCTGTGTTTGCCTTCAAACTAGCCCTGCCAGACTCTTAATCCTCATTGTCTTAGGGACTGTTGGAGAAAGGCTTTGCCCTTGTTTGATTTGTCTGCTGCTGCTTCAACAAATATACACTGCACAACTAGGACTCCTAAACAATAACCCTGTGCTTCCCACTGCCAGCCTCACAAGAGGGTAGGAAATCAATTCTGATGTGTTCTGATTTTCAAACCTGGTGAAATTATGTGGGAGGAAGTGTTAAAACACACAAAAAAACCTCTCAAAACCAGACCCCAAAGCAACCAACAGAAAACCCAAACCAAAACACCACCCCCCACAAACCCAGAGAAACAGCCTAAAAAGCAACCCCAAAATCCCCTAAAACAAACCAACCCCTCCCAAGAAGCTAAAAGCCAATCACTCCCCCCCACCAGTAAAGAACAACCCAGCCCTAACAGCAGCCTCCCACTACCTGAAGGGGGCTACAAGGAGGATAGAAAGAGACTGTTTAAAAGGGACTGCAGTGATAGGATGAGGAGCAATGGCTTGAAACTAGAGCAGAGCAGATTTAGATTGGATGTTAGGAACAAGTTCTGCACCATGAGGGTGGTGGAACACTGGAACAGGTTGCCCAGGGAGGTGGTTGGGGCCCTATCCCTGGAGATATTCAAGGTAAGGCTTGACAGGGCTCTGAGCAGCATGATCTAGTTGGGGATGTCCCTGCTGACTGCAGGGGGGATTGGATTGGATGACATTAGTAGGTCCTTTACAACCCAGACTATTCTATGATTCTAAAGCCCAGCCTAACCCCTCCAAAAAACCCAAACCCAATCCTGAAAAAAACAGACTCCCCCAAACAAGCAAAGCAGGATAAATCACAGAATTATAGAATCACAGAACTGTCAGGGTTGGAAGGGACCTCAAGGAGCAGCCAGTCCCAGCCCCCCTGCCATGGGCAGGGACACCTCACACTGCAGCAGGTTGCTCACAGCCACCTCCAGCCTGCCTGCAAACACCTCCAGGCAGGAGGCTGCCACCACCTCCCTGGGCAACCTGTGCCAGGCTCTCACCACCCTCATGAGGAACAACTTCTTCCTCACAGCCAATCTCAATCTCCCCACTTCTAGTTTTGCTCCATCCCCCCCCAGTCCTATCCCTCCCTGACACCCTCAAAAGTCCCTCCCCAGCTTTCCTGTAACCCTCTTCAGATACTAGAGGCCACAATAAGGTCTCCTTGGAGCCTTCTCTTCTCCAGACTGCACAGCCCAAACTCCTTCATTCTGTTCTGGTGACAAAAATTATTAGGCAGGTCCTCTTTAAACTGTTTTCAGCAATGAGTAGTGAGATGATTTTTCAGTAGTAAATTGAGTACACTTCTAATACAGAGTAAAACACAAGAGGGGAGAGTTCTTCCCAGAAAGAGTAATTGGCCACTGGGATGTGCTGCCCAGGGAGGTGGTGGAGTCCCCATCACTAGAGTTCAAAAAGGGATTGGATGTGGCACTTGGAGCCATGGTTTAGTAGTCATGAGGTGTTGGGTGACAGGTTGGACTTGTTGATCTTTGAGGTCTTTTCCAACCTTATTGATTCTATGATGCTCTGAATGAGTTCTAGCCTTTAAGGCATGGAGAAGCCATTCTCTTCTGGTCTGGTGACATGCAGTGCCTAGGCTCTTAGGCTGCAGACTGGTACCAAGAGCTGCCTCTAGCACATCACCTGGCAGAGCTAGGAAAGAGCATCCAAGGAAGTCTCCCTTCCCAGCCTCATTGCCCTTCTCTGGGCACATTCCAGCATTTCAACATCTTTCTTAAACTGAACTGGACACAGGACTCAAGGTACTGGTGCAGGTTCTGCCCTTTTGGACTTTAGTCTTTCTAGCATTGGAGTGTTCTAAAAGCCACTTAATAGAATCACAGAATGCTTTGGGTTGGAAGGGACCTTAAAGATCATGCAGTTCCAAACACCTCCCACTAGCCCAGGTTGCTCAAGGCCTCATCCAGCCTGGCCTTGAACACCTCCAGGGAGGAGGCAGCCACAGCCTTCCTGGGCAACCTGTGCCAGTGTCTCCCCACCCTCACTGAAAGGAATTTCTTCATCACAGATTACAGATTCATCACAGATTGCATTGGGTTGGAAGGGACCCTCAGAGGTCATCTTGTCCAACCCTCCTGCAGTCAGCAAGGACTTCTCCAACTAGGGCAGGCTGCCCAGGGCCACATCAAGGCTGATCTTGAGAGCCTCACACGCGGGGCCTCAAACACATCCTTGGGCAACATGTTGCAGTGTTTCACCATTCTCATTGTAGAACTTCCTCCTGATGCCCAAACTAAATCTGCTCTGCTCCAGTTTCAAACCTTGTCCCTCATCCTTTTACTTCAAGTCCTTCTAGTCCCTCCCCAGCCTTCCTGTAGGTTGCCTTCTGATATTGAAATGCTGCTCTAAAGTCTCCCTGGAGCCTTCTCTTCTCCAGGCTGAACAGCTCCAACTGTCCCAGCCTGTCTTAGTAGTAGAGATGCTCCAGCCCTCTGATCATCTTGGTGGCCTTCTCTTCACCCAGTCCAGCAGGTCCATGTCTCTTCTGCTGGGGGCACTAGAGCTGGGCACAACACTGCAGGTGAGGTCTCACTAGAGCACAGGAGAGTGGCAGAATCCCCTCTCTCCATCTTCCTCATCTCCAGTCTCAATCTCCCCTCCTCAAGCTTCAATCCCATCCTTAAACAATAAACCATCTCCATCATTCCACAGTGTTCTGTGGGCACTTTATTTTCTTAACCAATTCCTTCTGCCTTTACCCACAGCACTGAAAGATTATTCATCTTCCTCTGTGGATTTGTTTAGCTTCAATAGATCTGCCCAGAAATGTTAATTCAGACCACTTTTATTTTCCCTTGCATTTAGAATGCATTCTTTTGTTGGGATTGCCCCTTTAAAGCCTTTTAACTGGGCTCATGAGAAGCATGGAAATGCTCTGCTCCATGTGGAGGGTCCTGCTTCTGTGGCTCAGCAAGGAGGTTTTCCTTCAGCCAGCACCCAGCTGCTCACACTGTTGATGGGGAGTTTCTCTTTCACAGGATCACCAAGTTTGGAAGAGACCTCAAAGGTCATCAAGTCCAACCTACCACCACAGACCTCATGATTCATTTAGGTTTTGTTTGGTTGGTTGGTCTTGGTCTTTGGTTGGTTGGTTGGGGTTTTTTTTGGGGTGTGGTGGTGGTTATGCTTTGTGTTTGGTTTTTTTCCCCTCTTTCTTCTTGTTTCTTTTGCTTGTGGGTTTGGGGTTTTTATTGGGGGGGTGTCTTTTCTGCTTGTTTAGGGGGTTGCTTCTTTGCTTTGCAAGGCTGTTTGTTTACTTTGGGGATTTATTGTGGCCTTTCAGTATCTGAAGGGGGCTACAAGAAAGCTGGGGGGGGTGGGTGGGTGGGTGGGTGTAATAATTTTTGTCACCAGAATAGAATGAGGGAGTTGGGGCTGTTCAGTCTGGAGAAGAGAAGGCTCTGAAGAGACCTAATTGTGGCCTTCCAGGATCTGAAGGGGGCTACAGGAAAGCTGGGGAGGGACTTTTGAGGGTGTCAGGGAGGGATAGGACTGGGGGGGATGGAGCAAAACTAGAAATGGGGAGATTGAGATTGGCTGTGAGGAAGAAGTTGTTCCCCAGGAGGGTGGTGAGAGCCTGGCACAGGTTGCCCAGGGAGGTGGTGGCAGCCTCCTGCCTGGAGGTGTTTGCAGCCAGGCTGGAGGTGGCTGTGAGCAGCCTGCTGTAGTGTGAGGTGTCCCTGGCCATGGCAGGGGGGGTTGGGACTGGATGATCCCCCTTTTTTTCCTGCTTTTTGCTTTGTGTGTTTCCAAGTAAGCTGTCAAAATAATTCAAAGCGAGTTGCATTTGCTTCCCATGGAATTTGTAGAGCATGGAAATCCACTATGGCAGTTATTCATGGCTGGCACAAATCCTGGCAGGGTGGAGAATGGCTTCAAAGCAGTGTGGTGTAGAAGCACTTGGGGGTGTTGGTTGATAGAAAACTCCTCAGGAGCCAGCACTGGTCCCTGGCAGCCCATCAGGCAGCTGTGTGCTGAGCTGCATCCAGAGCAGGGAGAGCAGCAGCACAGGGAGGGGATTCTGAACCTGTGCTCTGCTCAGACCCCACCTGCAGCACTGCCTCCAGTTCTGGGGACCCCAGCACAGGAAGGACCTGGAGCTGCTGGACAGAGTCCAGGGGAGGCCACAAAGGTGATCACTATGTGGACAGGCTGAGAGAGTTGGGGCTATTCAGCCTGGAGAAGAGAAGGCTCCAGGGAGACCTTACAGCATCCTTCCAGTACCTGAAGGGGCTACAGAAGAACTGGGGAGAGACTTTTGACAAGGGCTGGGAGTGACAGGATGAGGGACAATGGCTTTGAGCTGGGAGAGGAGATTGAGACTGGAGATGAGGAAGAAATTCTTTCCAGTGAGGGTGGTGAGACAGTGGAGCAGGTTGCCCAGGGAGGCTGTGGATGCTCTCTCCCTGGAGGTGTTCAAGACCAGTCTGGATGAGGCCTTGAGCAAACTGTGCTGGTGGGAGGTGTCCCTGCCCATGGCAGGGGGGTGGAACTGGATGAGCTTTGAGGTTGTTTCCAACCCAAACCATTCAGTGATTGTGTGAACAGTGGCCAAATGCACCTGAATGAGGCTGGTGCCTGCATGGCAGAGAGCTGTTAGAAGTCCATGTTTATGGGATGTGATCTGCTGCTTGCCATGCTGCACAATGATCCTATTGTGCCAGCAGCTGTTGTAAGCAGGAGCCTAGGCTGAACTGGCTCAAACTTGGAGCTTTTACACAAATATTAGTTGTTTGTATTGCAGCTGGAAGGTGGTGAAGCTGCCACTCAGCCTCTGCTTAGCAATTGCCTATGAATTATGTATTGCTCTGACATCTCTGTTCTTCTCTGAGACACAGGAAGGCTGCTGGGGAAGTGTGAGTGTGTTTATGCAAACAGAAACTTGAGTTAGATGAACTGGGTGGGATGTGTGTTCCGGAGCAGCAGCGTGTTGGGTGGGTTTGTGTTGCCCTGTAAGACACAGCTTAATAGATTGTTCCTCCTGCATTCCCTTTCCTCTGTTCAGTAAGGCAGGTAGATAATATCTGTGGCCTTCTGTGAAATGCATGATGCAGTGAAGTAGACACAAAGAGATTTCTGGCACTTTCTATGGGAAATATTTTTTTCAGGTGCTCCTGGTGTAGTTTTCAGCCTGGCTGCTTCCTGCTGTTTAATATCTTCACTGATGAGGGGGTTGAGTCAGTCATCAGCAAATTTGCAGATGACACCAAGTTGGGAGCAGGAGTTGGTCTGTTAGAGAGTAGAAGGGCCCTCCAGAGGGACCTTGCCAGGCTGGACTGATGGGCAGAGGTCAACAGGATGGCATTCAACAAGTCCAAGTGCCAGGTGCTGCACTTTGGCCACAACAACCCCAGGCAGAGCTACAGGCTGGGGTCAGAGTGGCTGGAGAGGAGCCAGGCAGAAAGGGACCTGGGGGTGCTGGTCGATGGTAGGCTGAACATGAGCCAGCAGTGTGCCCAGGTGGCCAAGAGGGCCAAGGGCATCCTGGCCTGCATCAGGAAGAGTGTGGCCAGCAGGAGCAGGGAAGTCCTTGTGCCCTGTGCTCAGCACTGCTTAAGCCACACCTTGAGTCCTGTGCCCAGTTCTGGGCTCCTCAGTTTCAGAAGGACATTGAGAGACTTGAAGGTGTCCAGAGAAGGGCAAGGAGGCTGGGGAGGGGTCTGGAGCACAGCCCTGTGAGGAGAGGCTGAGGGAGCTGGGGTTGCTTAGCCTGCAGAAGAGGAGGCTCAGGGGAGACCTTCTTGCTCTCTCCAGCTCCCTGAAGGGAGGTTGTAGCCAGGTGGAGGTTGGTCTCTTCTCCCAAGCACCCAGCAGCAGAACAAGAGGACACAGTCTCAAGCTATGCCAGGGGAGGTTTAGGCTGGAGGTTAGGAAGAAGTTCTATACAGAGGTAGAGATTGCCCATTGGAATGTGCTGCCCAGGGAGGTGGTGGAGTCACCATCACTGGAGGTGTTCAGGAGGAGACTTGATGGGGTGCTTGGTGCCATGGGTTAGTTGATTAGGTGGTGTTGGATGATAGATTGGACGTGCTGATCTTGAAGGTCTCTTCCAACCTGGTCTATTCTATTCTATTCTATTCTATTCTATTCTATTCTATTCTATTCCATTCCATTCCATTCCATTCCATTCCATTTCTGTAGGTCCCCTTCAGACAGTGCACTCTAAAATGCTGGCATATTAATAGGGCAGCCATTTCATGTCACTTCCATGGTTCAGGAGGCTCAGAATGCTCATCTGGTTTGTAATCCATGCATGGTTTCAGCGTGGCTGGGATGTCTGCTGTTTTTTTAATGGGCAGTGGTTTAAAGACAAGGATAAAAATAGGACTTAAAGGATTGTCTGATGATGAAACATCCTTTGAAATGTTATCAATATGAGGCATTGGAAGGTCATCATTAGAATGTTGACTGCATTGAGTTAAAGGAGAGACCACAGTCCACTGGGATAGTTTAAATTCAACATTGCTGGAGCTTCATCTAGATAAACCCCAGATATTTGTAATTTTCAGGTGATTGTGAGAAAAAAAGGAAAGAAAACAAGAAATAGCACACTCTGCAGTTTAGCTTTTTGGCTGTGCTCTGAAGATTTCAGACCACAAACAGCTAAATTCAGAGCGGTTCAGTTCACAGCTGCTTTGAATATTTTGGTTTAGCTCAGAACCTGTGGATAATTGATAGTTAGGGGAATTAATTGCATGCAGATTAATGTTTACCTCTAAGGTAAACAACAACCACCCCCCTCCCCCTTGAAAATCACTTCCCTTCTGAAGGGGAATGTGCCAAATACAATTAGTGATTCGGGGGGAAAAATTGGATGTGATGCCAGGTAACAGTAAAGAGGCAAAAGTAAGTGTGTGCTGGAGAAGAGAAGGCTCCAGGGAGACCTCAGAGCAGCCTTCCAGTACCTGAAGGGGCTCCAGGAGAGCTGGGGAGGGACTTTTGACAAGGGCTGGGAGTGACTGGATGAGGAACAATGACTTTGAGCTGGGAGAGGAGAGATTGAGACTGGAGATGAGAGAGAAGTCCTTGAGAGTGAGGGTGGTGAGACACTGGCACAGGTTGCCCAGGGAGGCTGTGGATGCTCTGTCCCTGGAGGTGTTCAAGGCCAGGCTGGATGAAGCCTTGAGCAACCTGGCCCTTGGCAAGGTGTTGGAACAGGATGATCTTTAAGGTCCCTCCCAACCCAACCCATTCTCTGACTCTGTGAAATGCATATTTATACATCAGTCTCATCTGGTAAAACCTTGCTCTGAGTTCTTCGAGTACTTTCCAAGTATGCAAGTTGAGCTTCCATGTGAAATGACACAGACAGCTGTGCAATCACTCTGTAGTCCTTATTTTTGCTTTCTTCCATCAACATGCTCCTCACCCCCCACCCCCCCAAGAGCAGATTTTTGTGACACTGCAAACTGGAATGGAATGAAGCTGGAGGTGGGGAGATTCAGGCTGGAGGTGAGGAGGAAGTTCTTCCCCATGAGAGTGGTGAAGCCCTGGGATGGGTTGTCCAGGGAGGTGGTTGGGGCCCTGTTCCTGGAGGTATCACAGTATCACAGTATCACTAAGTTTGGAAGAGACCTCAAAGATCATCAAGTCCAATCTGTCACCACAGACCTCATGACTAGACCATGGCACCAAGTGCCACATCCAATCCCCTCTTGAGCACCTCCAGGGATGGGGACTCCACCACCTCCCTGGGCAGCACATTCCAATGGTGAACGACTCTCTCAGTGAAGAAATTTCTCCTCACCTCGAGTCTAAACCTCCCCTGGCACAGCTTGAGACTGTGTCCCCTTGTTCTGATGCAGGTTGCCTGGGAGAAGAGACCAACCCCCACCTGGCTACAACCTCCCTTCTGGGAGTTGGAGAGAGCAAGAAGGTCTCCCCTGAGCCTCCTCTTCTGCAGGCTAAGCAACCCCAGCTCCCTCAGCCTCTCCTCACAGGGCTGTGCTCCAGACCCCTCCCCAGCCTCCTTGCCCTTCTCTGGACACCTTCAAGTCTCTCAATGTCCTTCTTGACCTGAGGAGCCCAGAACTGGACACAGGACTCAAGGTGTGGCTTAAGCAGTGCTGAGCACAGGGCACAAGGACTTCCCTGCTCCTGCTGGTCACACTCTTCCTGATGCAGGCCAGGATGCCCTTGGCCTTCGTGGCCCCGTGGGCACACTGCTGGCTCATGTTCAGCCTACCATCGACCAGCACCCCCAGGTCCCTTTCTGCCTTGCTCCTCTCAGCCACTCTGACCCCAGCCTGTAGCTCTGCATGGGGTTGCTGTGGCCAAAGTGCAGCCCCTGGCACTTGGACTTGTTGAATGCCATCCTGTTGGCCTCTGCCCATCTGTCCAGTCGGTCAAGATCCCTCTGCAGAGCCCTTCTGCCCTCTAACTGACCAACATTTGTTCCTAACTTGGTGCCATCTGCAAATTTGCAGGTGACTGACTCAATCCCCTCATCCAGATCATCAGTGAGGATATTAAAGAGGATGGGGCCCAGTACTGATCCCTGGATGAGGCTCTGGCCAGCCTGATCTAGTGTGGGGTGTCCCTGCCCATGGCAGGGGGGGTTGGGACTAGATGATCTTTTTGGTCCCTTCCAACCCTGACTGATTCTATGATTCTGTGTTAGGAGATGTGTGAAGGTGCAGGGGTGACCATGCTGCCACCTCAGCCCTGCTTCTGTGTCTCTGTGCAGACACTCTCAGCTCAGCCCAGCTCTTTTCCTCACAGACCATTATGTCCTATTTCAATATGCTTCCCCAGGGGTTGGATGTTCACTGACCCTATGAAACTGGACCATTTCAAAGTTGGAGACTTCAGAAAAAGGCTGTGCCTTAACCTCCCTCCTCATCTGTTTGCAATAGCTGGTTGGTCACATCCTGTTTGGGATTTATGATGGGGGTGCTGTGAAAGGCTGAGAGTTTTTCCAGGCTTCTCTTAATCCTCAGATGTGGTCTTTTGTCTTTCTTGCTGCTTCCCTTTTGTGCCCTGCCTTGAACACAAAAGAATTGGTTTGCTTCTTGATGTTTTTGTGCTCTTGCAAATGCATTGCTCGAATTTCATGTGATACTGAAGAGTTTCAAAGCATTAAGTAATTAAAATGAGTGAGAACTCCCTGTCAAGTCAGGTGTTGCCTTCATTTTGTAGCCAGTAAATGGAGTTACAAAGGGGTTCTAGGGAAAAAATTCCTGGTAACTCCCAGTGCCCACATGAGATCTTTGGAGAACAGGCTGTGCTCCAAACACAGCAAACCACAGCACTCTCTGTTCTGCATGGCACAGATGCACAGGCAAAAGTGCACATGAGCAAGAAGGGCATGGATCTGTTGGAGAGGATCAAGAGAAGGGCCACAAAGAGGATCAGAGGGCTGGAGCACCTCTCCTATGAGAACAGGCTGAAGGAGTTGGGTCTAGTCAGCCTGGAGAAGAGAAGGCTCTGGGGAAAGCTTAGAGCAGCCTTCCAGTACCTGAAGCAGGCTACAGGAGAGCTGGGAAGTGAGGTTTTGTAAGGGCCTGTGGTGATAGAATGAGGGCCAGTGACTTTAAAATGGGAGAAAGGAGACACTGGAACAGGCTGCCCAGGGACATTGTGAATGTTTAAACCTTGGAAGAGTCTAAGATCAGGCTCGATGAGACTTTGAGCAACCTGCTGTAGTGAGAGGTGTCCCTGCCCGTGGCAGGGGGTTGGAACTGGGTGAGCTTTAAGGTCCTTTCCAACACCAACTGTTCTATGACTCTATGATAAATCCAGCCTGGCCTTGAATACCTCCAGGGAGGAGGCAGCCACCACCTCCCTGGGCAGCCTGTGCCAGTGTCTCACTGCCCTCAATCTAAAGAATTTCTTCCTCATCTCCAGTCACAATCTTCCTTCTTCCAGCTGAAAGCCATTACTCCTCGTCCTAGCACTATAAGCCCTTGTCAGAGGTCCCTTCCTGGCTTTCTTATAGGTCCTTTTCAGGTACTGCAAGGCTGCTGTAAGGTCTCCCTGGAGAGAGAATATGTATGTATATAAAATGTATGTATGCATGAGTGATTGGCCACTGAAATGTGCTGCCCAGGGAGGTGGTGGAGTCACCATCCCTGGAGGTGTTTAAGAAAAGACTGGATGAGACCCTTGGTGCCATGGTTTAGTTGATTAGATGGTGTTGGCTGATAGGTTGGACTTGATGATCTCTAAGGTCTTTTCCAACCTGGTTAGTTCTCTTCTCTTCTCTTCTCTTCTCTTCTCTTCTCTTCTCTTCTCTTCTCTTCTCTTCTCTTCTCTTCTCTTCTCTTCTCTTCTCTTCTCTTCTCTTCTCTTCTCTTCTCTTCTCTTCTCTTCTCTTCTCTTCTCTTCTCTTCTCTTCTCTTCTCTTCCCTTCCCTTCCCTTCCCTTCCCTTCCCTTCCCTTCCCTTCCCTTCCCTTCCCTTCCCTTCCCTTCCCTTCCCTTCCCTTCCCTTCCCTTCCCTTCCCTTCCCTTCCCTTCCCTTCCCTTCCCTTCCCTTCCCTTCCCTTCCCTTCCCTTCCCTTCCCTTCCCTTCCCTTCCCTTCCCTTCCCTTCCCTTCCCTTCCCTTCCCTTCCCTTCCCTTCCCTTCCCTTCCCTTCCCTTCCCTTCCCTTCCCTTCCCTTCCCTTCCCTTCCCTTCCCTTCCCTTCCCTTCCCTTCCCTTCCCCTCCCCTCCCCTCCTCTCCCCTCCCCTCCCCTCCCCTCCCCTCCCCTCCCCTCCATCACAGTGTATACACACACACACACATCTCAAACACAATTCAGTGTATCCTTGGTGTTGCACTGCATTTCTCACCTTTCCTTTGCACACAGGAAACTGCTGGGCTTGGCACCAAAAAAATGCATTGAACAAATGTCTGGTAATGCTTTGGCTGTGGCTGTCTGTAGCATAGACTGCCGGGAGAGGTGCCACACAGCTCCTTCCCTGCCTTTTGAAAGGCTTTGCTCTGGCTGAGGGAAATCTCTGCATAAGCTTTGTATTAGCTCCACTATCTCTTGAAAGATAATTAAGTCTTGGAGTTCTCCCTTCCTTCCTGTGCTGATTGACACCCGCCTAAACATGAGCCAGCAGTGTGCCCAGGTGGCCAAGAAGGCCAATGGCATCTTGGCCTGTATTAGGAATAGTGTGGCCAGCAGGAGCAGGGAGGTCATTGTGCCCTGTACTCTGCATTGGTTAGGCCACACCTTGAGTCCTGTGTCCAGTTCTGGGCCCCTCAGTTTAGGAAGGACATCGAGACACTTGAACGTGTCCAGAGAAGGGCAACAAGGCTGGGGAGAGGCCTTGAGCACAGCCCTGTGAGGAGAGGCTGAGGGAGCTGGGGTTGCTTAGCCTGCAGAAGAGAAGGATCAGGGGTGACCTCATTGCCCTCTACAACTGCCTGAAAGGTGGTTGTAGACAGGAGGGGGTTGGTCTCTTCTCCCAGGCAACCAGCACCAGAACAAGGGGACACAGTCTCAAGCTGTGCCAGGGGAGGTTTAGACTCGAGGTGAGGAAAAAGTTCTTCACCGAGCGAGTCGGTTGTCATTGGGATGTGCTGCCCAGGGAGGTGGTGGAGTCACCATCCCTGGAGGTGTTCAAGGGGAGATTGGACGTGGCACTTGGTGCCATGGTCTAGTCGTGAGGTCTGTTGGAACAGGTTGGACTTGATGATCCTTGGGGTCTCTTCCAACCTTAGTTACTGTGATACTGTGATACTGTTCATCCTTCCTAAATGTGTTGTACAGCCAGGAGAGTCCTGTGGCTGCTTTGTCATTTGTGGAGGTGGAAGCAAGCCCGGGACAAGAGTGCCACGAGCCCACATTGTTCAGCCTCTGGTGTAAGGGATTTGTGTGAGAGAGTGTGACAATCAGATGGAAAAAGCAGTGCAGATGAGTAATGGAGTTCTTGCTGTATCAGGAGGGAAAAAACCCCTCTCAGCTCCTTGAGGGAACAAGGCTGTGATTATCGTCCTGTCCTTGCTCACAGCACAGCAAACTAGGCTCGAATCCCCAGCAGAGACTCGGTGTCTGGGAGCAGATTGAGCTGCAAGTGGCAGCAGCGCTCTGAGAGGGCTCTGGGGTTCTGTGTTCGCTGCACGGTGTGGCAGGGGGAGCCCTGGCTGGCACAGCGTGGGGGGCGAGGCCCTATGGTGGTGTAGCATTGGGGGGGGCCTGAGCTGGAGTAGGGGGAGGTGGGGGAGGCCCTGTGTGGCATAACATAGCACGGGAGGGGGACTGCGTTGGCCTAGTGAGTGGGGGGGGGGGCTCCTGTGTAGTGTAGTGGGGGGCAGCCCTGTGTTGGCATAGCATGGGAGCCCTGCCCGGCATACTGTGCGTGGGGGGCCCTGTGTTGGCAGAGAGTAGCATGGGAAGGAGCCCTGCCTGGCTCAGTGTGTGTGTGGGGTCCCTGTGTGGCACAGCCCTGCCTGGCTCAGTGTGTGTGTGGGGTCCCTGTGTGGCACAGCCCTGCCTGGCTCAGTGTGTGTGTGGGGTCCCTGTGTGGCACAGCCCTGCCTGGCTCAGTGTGTGTGTGGGGTCCCTGTGTGGCACAGCCCTGCCTGGCTCAGTGTGTGTGTGGGGTCCCTGTGTGGCACAGCCCTGCCTGGCTCAGTGTGTGTGTGGGGTCCCTGTGTGGCACAGCCCTGCCTGGCTCAGTGTGTGTGTGGGGTCCCTGTGTGGCACAGCCCTGCCTGGCTCAGTGTGTGTGTGGGGTCCCTGTGTGGCACAGCCCTGCCTGGCTCAGTGTGTGTGGGGGGTCCCTGTGTGGCACAGCCCTGCCTGGCACAGTGTGTGTGTGGGGTCCCTGTGTGGCACAGCCCTGCCTGGCTCAGTGTGTGTGTGGGGTCCCTGTGTGGCACAGCCCTGCCTGGCTCAGTGTGTGTGGGGGGGGTCCCTGTGTGGCACAGCCCTGCCTGGCTCAGTGTGTGTGGGGTCCCTGTGTGGCACAGCCCTGCCTGGCTCAGTGTGTGTGTGGGGTCCCCTGTGTGGCACAGCCCTGCCTGGCTCAGTGTGTGTGTGGGGTCCCTGTGTGGCACAGCCCTGCCTGGCTCAGTGTGTGTGGGGGGTCCCTGTGTGGCACAGCCCTGCCTGGCTCAGTGTGTGTGTGGGGTCCCTGTGTGGCACAGCCCTGCCTGGCTCAGTGTGTGTGTGGGGTCCCTGTGTGGCACAGCCCTGCCTGGCTCAGTGTGTGTGTGGGGGGCCCGTGTGGCACAGCGCTGCCTGGCTCAGTGTGTGTGTGGGGTCCCTGTGTGGCACAGCCCTGCCTGGCTCAGTGTGTGTGGGGGGTCCCTGTGTGGCACAGCCCTGCCTGGCTACAGTGTGTGTGTGGGGTCCCTGTGTGGCACAGCCCTGCCTGGCTCAGTGTGTGTGTGGGGGTCCCTGTGTGGCACAGCCCTGCCTGGCTCAGTGTGTGTGTGGGGTCCCTGTGTGGCAACAGCCCTGCCTGGCTCAGTGTGTGTGTGGGGTCCCTGTGTGGCACAGCCCTGCCTGGCTCAGTGTGTGTGGGGTCCCTGTGTGGCACAGCCCTGCCTGGCTCAGTGTGTGTGGGGTCCCTGTGTGGCACAGCCCTGCCTGGCTCAGTGTGTGTGGGGTCCCTGTGTGGCACAGCCCTGCCTGGCTCAGTGTGTGTGTGGGGTCCCTGTGTGGCACAGCCCTGCCTGGCTCAGTGTGTGTGGGGGGTCCCTGTGTGGCACAGCCCTGCCTGGCTCAGTGTGTGTGTGGGGTCCCTGTGTGGCACAGCCCTGCCTGGCTCAGTGTGTGTGTGGGGTCCCTGTGTGGCACAGCCCTGCCTGGCTCAGTGTGTGTGTGTGGGGTCCCTGTGTGGCACAGCCCTGCCTGGCTCAGTGTGTGTGTGGGGTCCCTGTGTGGCACAGCCCTGCCTGGCTCAGTGTGTGTGTGGGGTCCCTGTGTGGCACAGCCCTGCCTGGCTCAGTGTGTGTGTGGGGTCCCTGTGTGGCACAGCCCTGCCTGGCTCAGTGTGTGTGTGGGGTCCCTGTGTGGCACAGCCCTGCCTGGCTCAGTGTGTGTGTGGGGTCCCTGTGTGGCACAGCCCTGCCTGGCTCAGTGTGTGTGTGGGGTCCCTGTGTGGCACAGCCCTGCCTGGCTCAGTGTGTGTGTGGGGTCCCTGTGTGGCACAGCCCTGCCTGGCTCAGTGTGTGTGTGGGGTCCCTGTGTGGCACAGCCCTGCCTGGCTCAGTGTGTGTGTGGGGTCCCTGTGTGGCACAGCCCTGCCTGGCTCAGTGTGTGTGTGGGGTCCCTGTGTGGCACAGCCCTGCCTGGCTCAGTGTGTGTGTGGGGTCCCTGTGTGGCACAGCCCTGCCTGGCTCAGTGTGTGTGGGGTCCCTGTGTGGCACAGCCCTGCCTGGCTCAGTGTGTGTGTGGGGTCCCTGTGTGGCACAGCCCTGCCTGGCTCAGTGTGTGTGGGGGGTCCCTGTGTGGCACAGCCCTGCCTGGCTCAGTGTGTGTGTGGGGTCCCTGTGTGGCACAGCCCTGCCTGGCTCAGTGTGTGTGTGGGGTCCCTGTGTGGCACAGCCCTGCCTGGCTCAGTGTGTGTGTGGGGTCCCTGTGTGGCACAGCCCTGCCTGGCTCAGTGTGTGTGTGGGGTCCCTGTGTGGCACAGCCCTGCCTGGCTCAGTGTGTGTGTGGGGTCCCTGTGTGGCACAGCCCTGCCTGGCTCAGTGTGTGTGGGGGTCCCTGTGTGGCACAGCCCTGCCTGGCTCAGTGTGTGTGTGGGGTCCCTGTGTGGCACAGCCCTGCCTGGCTCAGTGTGTGTGTGGGGTCCCTGTGTGGCACAGCCCTGCCTGGCTCAGTGTGTGTGTGGGGTCCCTGTGTGGCACAGCCCTGCCTGGCTCAGTGTGTGTGGGGTCCCTGTGTGGCACAGCCCTGCCTGGCTCAGTGTGTGTGTGGGGTCCCTGTGTGGCACAGCCCTGCCTGGCTCAGTGTGTGTGGGGGTCCCTGTGTGGCACAAGCCCTGCTGGCTCAGTGTGTGTGTGGGGTCCCTGTGTGGCACAGCCCTGCCTGGCTCAGTGTGTGTGTGGGGTCCTGTGTGGCACAGCCCTGCCTGGCTCAGTGTGTGTGTGGGGTTCCCTGTGTGGCACAGCCCTGCCTGGCTCAGTGGTGTGTGGGGGGGGTCCCTGTGTGGCACAGCCCTGCCTGGCTCAGTGTGGTGTGTGGGGTCCCTGTGTGGCACAGCCCTGGCCTGGCTCAGTGTGTGTGGTGGGGTCCCTGTGTGGCACATGCCCTGCCTGGCTCAGTGTGTGTGTGGGGTCCCTGTGTGGCACAGCCCTGCCTGGCCTCAGTGTGTGTGGGGGGGTCCCTGTGTGCACAGCCCTGCCTGCTCAGTGTGTGTGTGGGGTCCCCTGTGTGGCACAGCCCTGCCTGGCTCAGGTGGTGTGGTGGGGTCCCTGTGTTGGCACAGCCCTGCTGGCTCAGTGTGTGTGGGGGGTCCGGTGTGGCACAGCCCTGCCTGGCTCAGTGTGTGTGTGGGGGGTCCCTGTGTGGCACAGCCCTGCCTGGCTCAGTGTGTGTGTGGGGTCCCTGTGTGGCACAGCCCTGCCTGTGGCACAGCCCTGCCTGGCTCAGTGTGTGTGTGGGGGTCCCTGTGTGGCACAGCCCTGCCTGGCTCAGTGTGTGTGTGGGGTCCCTGTGTGGCACAGCCCTGCCTGGCTCAGTGTGTGTGTGGGGGTCCCTGTGTGGCACAGCCCTGCCTGGCTCAGTGTGTGTGTGTGGGGTCCCTGTGTGGCACAGCCCTGCCTGGCTCAGTGTGTGTGTGGGGTCCCTGTGTGGCACAGCCCTGCCTGGCTCAGTGTGTGTGTGGGGTCCCTGTGTGGCACAGCCCTGCCTGGCTCAGTGTGTGTGTGGGGTCCCTGTGTGGCACAGCCCTGCCTGGCTCAGTGTGTGTGTGGGGTCCCTGTGTGGCACAGCCCTGCCTGGCTCAGTGTGTGTGTGGGGTCCCTGTGTGGCACAGCCCTGCCTGGCTCAGTGTGTGTGTGGGGGTCCCTGTGTGGCACAGCCCTGCCTGGCTCAGTGTGTGTGTGGGGTCCCTGTGTGGCACAGCCCTGCCTGGCTCAGTGTGTGTGTGGGGTCCCTGTGTGGCACAGCCCTGCCTGGCTCAGTGTGTGTGTGGGGTCCCTGTGTGGCACAGCCCTGCCTGGCTCAGTGTGTGTGGTGGGGTCCCTGTGTGGCACAGCCCTGCCTGGCTCAGTGTGTGTGTGGGGTCCCTGTGTGGCACAGCCCTGCCTGGCTCAGTGTGTGTGTGGGGTCCCTGTGTGGCACAGCCCTGCCTGGCTCAGTGTGTGTGGGGGGGTCCCTGTGTGGCACAGCCCTGCCTGGCTCAGTGTGTGTGTGGGGTCCCTGTGTGGCACAGCCCTGCCTGGCTCAGTGTGTGTGGGGTCCCTGTGTGGCACAGCCCTGCCTGGCTCAGTGTGTGTGTGGGGTCCCTGTGTGGCACAGCCCTGCCTGGCTCAGTGTGTGTGGGGGGTCCCTGTGTGGCACAGCCCTGCCTGGCTCAGTGTGTGTGTGGGGTCCCTGTGTGGCACAGCCCTGCCTGGCTCAGTGTGTGTGTGGGGGTCCCTGTGTGGGCACAGCCCTGCCTGGCTCAGTGTTTGTGGGGGGTCCCTGTGTGGCACAGCCCTGCCTGGCTCAGTGTGTGTGTGGGGGTCCCTGTGTGGCACAGCCCTGCCTGGCTCAGTGTGTGTGTGGGGGTCCCTGTGTGGCACAGCCCTGCCTGGCTCAGTGTGTGTGTGGGGTCCCTGTGTGGCACAGCCTGCCTGGCTCAGTGTGTGTGTGGGGGTCCTGTGTGGCACAGCCCTGCTGGCTCAGTGTGTGTGGGGTCCCTGTGTGGCACAGCCCTGCCTGGCTCAGTGTGTGTGGGGTCCCTGTGTGGCACAGCCCTGCCTGGCTCAGTGTGTGGGGGGGGGTCCCTGTGTGGCAAAACAGCCCTGCCTGGCTCAGTGTGTGTGTGGGGTCCCTGTTGGCACAGCCCTGCCTGGCTCAGTGTGTGTGTGGGTCCCTGTGTGGCACAGCCCTGCCTGGCTCAGTGTGTGGGTGGGGTCCCTGTGTGGCACAGCCCTGCCTGGCTCAGTGTGTGTGTGGGGTCCCTGTGTGGCACAGCCTGCCTGGCTCAGTGTGTGTGTGGGGTCCCTGTGTGGCACAGCCACTGCCTGGCTCAGTGTGTGGTGGGGGGGTCCCTGTTGTGGCACAGCCCTGCCTGGCTTCAGTGTGTGTGTGGGGTCCCTGTGTGGCACAGCCCTGCCTGGCTCATTGTGTGTGGGGGGGTCCCTGTGTGGCACAGGCCCTGCCTGGCTCAGTGTGTGTGTGGGGTCCCTGTGTGGCACAGCCCTGCCTGGCTCAGTGTGTGTGGGGGTCCCTGTGTGGCACAGCCCTGCCTGGCTCAGTGTGTGTGTGGGGGTCCCTGTGTGGCACAGCCCTGCCTGGCTCAGTGTGTGTGTGGGGTCCCTGTGTGGCACAGCCCTGCCTGGCTCAGGTGTGTGTGGGGTCCCTGTGTGGCACAGCCCTGCCTGCTCAGTGTTGTGTGGGGTCCCTGTGTGGCACAGCCCTGCCTGGCTCAGTGTGTGTGTGGGGTCCCTGTGTGGCACAGCCCTGCCTGGCTCAGTGTGTGTGTGGGGTCCCTGTGTGGCACAGCCCTGCCTGGCTCAGTGTGTGTGGGGGGTCCCTGTGTGGCACAGCCCTGCCTGGCACAGTGTGTGTGTGGGGTCCCTGTGTGGCACAGCCCTGCCTGGCTCAGTGTGTGTGTGGGGTCCCTGTGTGGCACAGCCCTGCCTGGCTCAGTGTGTGTGGGGGGGGTCCCTGTGTGGCACAGCCCTGCCTGGCTCAGTGTGTGTGGGGTCCCTGTGTGGCACAGCCCTGCCTGGCTCAGTGTGTGTGTGGGGTCCCTGTGTGGCACAGCCCTGCCTGGCTCAGTGTGTGTGGGGTCCCTGTGTGGCACAGCCCTGCCTGGCTCAGTGTGTGTGGGGTCCCTGTGTGGCACAGCCCTGCCTGGCTCAGTGTGTGTGGGGTCCCTGTGTGGCACAGCCCTGCCTGGCTCAGTGTGTGTGTGGGGTCCCTGTGTGGCCACAGCCCTGCCTGGCTCAGTGTGTGTGTGGGGGTCCCTGTGTGGCACAGCCCTGCCTGGCTCAGTGTGTGTGTGGGGTCCCTGTGTGGCACAGCCCTGCCTGGCTCAGTGTGTGTGTGGGGTCCCTGTGTGGCACAGCCCTGCCTGGCTCAGTGTGTGTGTGTGGGGTCCCTGTGTGGCACAGCCCTGCCTGGCTCAGTGTGTGGTGTGGGGTCCCTGTGTGGCACAGCCCTGCCTGGCTCAGTGTGTGTGTGGGGGTCCCTGTGTGGCACAGCCCTGCCTGGCTCTGTGTGTGTGTGGGGTCCCTGTGTGGCACAGCCCTGCCTGGCTCAGTGTGTGTGTGGGGTCCCTGTGTGGCACAGCCCTGCCTGGCTCAGTGTGTGTGTGGGGTCCCTGTGTGGCACAGCCCTGCCTGGCTCAGTGTGTGTGTGGGGTCCCTGTGTGGCACAGCCCTGCCTGGCTCAGTGTGTGTGTGGGGTCCCTGTGTGGCACAGCCCTGCCTGGCTCAGTGTGTGTGGTTGGGGTCCCGTGTGTGGCACAGCCCGGCCTGGCTCAGTGGTGATGTGTGGGGTCCCTGTGTGGCCAGCCCTGCCTGGCTCAGTGGTGTGTGTGGGGTCCCTGTGTGGCAGCAGCCCTGCCTGGCTCAGGTGTGGTGTGTGGGGTCCCTGTGTGGGCGACAGCCCTGGCCTGGCTCAGTGTGTGTGTGGGGTCCCTGTGTGGCACCAGCCCGTGCCTGGCTCAGTGTGTGTGTGGGGTTCCCTTGGTGTGGCACAGCCCTGCCTGGCTCAGTGTGTGTGTGGGGGTCCCTGTGTGGCACAGCCCTGCCTGGCTCAGTGTGTGTGGGGTCCTGTGTGGCAGCAGCCTGCCTGGCTCAGTGTGTGTGGTGGGGTCCCTGTGTGGCACAGCCTTGCCTGGCTCAGTGTGTGTGTGGGGTCCCTGTGTGGCACAGCCCTGCCTGGCTCAGTGTGTGTGTGGGGTCCCTGTGTGGCACAGCCCTGCCTGGCTCAGGGTGTGTGGGGTCCCTGTGTGGGCACAGCCCTGCCTGGCTCAGTGTGTGTGTGGGGTCCCTGTGTGGCACAGCCCTGGCCTGGCTCAGTGTGTGTGGGGTCCCTGTGTGGCACAGCCCTGCTGGCTCAGTGTGTGTGTGGGGTCCTGTGTTGGCACAGCCCTGCCTGGCTCAGTGTGTGTGGGGTCCCTGTGTGGCACAGCCCTGCCTGGCTCAGTGTGTGTGTGGGGTCCCTGTGTGGCACAGCCCTGCCTGGCTCAGTGTGTGTGGGGGGTCCCTGTGTGGCACAGCCCTGCCTGGCTCAGTGTGTGTGTGGGGTCCCTGTGTGGCACAGCCCTGCCTGGCTCAGTGTGTGTGTGGGGTCACCTGTGTGGCACAGCCCTGCCTGGCTCAGTGTGTTGTGGGGGGGTCCCTGTGTGGCACAGCCCTGCCTGGCTCAGTGTGTGTGTGGGGTCCCTGTGTGGCAACAGCCCTGCCTGGCTCAGTGTGTGTGTGGGGTCCTGTGTGGCACAGCCCTGCCTGGCTCAGTGTGTGTGTGGGGGTCCCTGTGTGGCACAGCCCTGCCTGGCTCAGTGTGTGTGTGGGGTCCCTGTGTGGCACAGCCCTGCCTGGCTCAGTGTGTGGTGGGGTCCCTGTGTGGCACAGCCCTGCCTGGCTCAGTGTGTGTGTGGGGTCCCTGTGTGGCACAGCCCTGCCTGGCTCAGTGTGTGGGGGGGGTCCCTGTGTGGGCCAGCCCTGCCTGGCTCAGTGTGTGTGTGGGGGTCCCTGTGTGGCACAGCCCTGCCTGGCTCAGTGTGTGTGTGGGGTCCCTGTGTGGCACAGCCCTGCCTGGCTCAGTGTGTGTGTGGGGGTCCCTGTGTGGCACAGCCCTGCCTGGCTCAGTGTGTGTGTGGGGTCCCTGTGTGGCACAGCCCTGCCTGGCTCAGTGTGTGTGTGGGGTCCCTGTGTGGCACAGCCCTGCCTGGCTCAGTGTGTGTGGGGGGGGTCCCTGTGTGGCACAGCCCCTCCCTGGCTCAGTGTGTGTGTGGGGTCCCTGTGTGGCACAGCCCTGCCTGGCTCAGTGTGTGTGGGGGGGGTCCCTGTGGTGGCACAGCCCTGCCTGGCTCAGTGTGTGTGTGGGGTCCCTGTGTGGCACAGCCCTGCCTGGCTCAGTGTGTGTGGGGGGTCCCTGTGTGGCACAGCCCTGCCTGGCTCAGTGTGTGTGTGGGGTCCCTGTGTGGCACAGCCCTGCCTGGCTCAGTGTGTGTGTGGGGTCCCTGTGTGGCACAGCCCTGCCTGGCTCAGTGTTTGTGGGGGGTCCCTGTGTGGCACAGCCCTGCCTGGCTCAGTGTGTGTGTGGGGTCACCTGTGTGGCACAGCCCTGCCTGGCTCAGTGTGTGTGTGGGGTCCCTGTGTGGCACAGCCCTGCCTGGCTCAGTGTGTGTGTGGGGTCCCTGTGTGGCACAGCCCTGCCTGGCTCAGTGTGTGTGTGGGGTCCCTGTGTGGCACAGCCCTGCCTGGCTCAGGGTGTGTGTGGGGGTCCCTGTGTGGCACAGCCCTGCCTGGCTCAGTGTGTGTGTGTGGGGTCCCTGTGTGGCACAGCCCTGCCTGGCTCAGTGTGTGTGTGGGGTCCCTGTGTGGCACAGCCCTGCCTGGCTCAGTGTGTGTGTGGGGTCCCTGTGTGGCACAGCCCTGCCTGGCTCAGTGTGTGTGTGGGGTCCCTGTGTGGCACAGCCCTGCCTGGCTCAGTGTGTGTGTGGGGTCCCTGTGTGGCACAGCCCTGCCTGGCTCAGTGTGTGGGTGGGGTCCCTGTGTGGCACAGCCCTGCCTGGCTCAGTGTGTGTGTGGGGTCCCTGTGTGGCACAGCCCTGCCTGGCTCAGTGTGTGTGTGGGGTCCCTGTGTGGCACAGCCCTGCCTGGCTCAGTGTGTGTGTGGGGTCCCTGTGTGGCACAGCCCTGCCTGGCTCAGTGTGTGTGTGGGGTCCCATGTGTGGCACAGCCCTGCCTGGCTCAGTGTGTGTGTGGGGTCCCTGTGTGGCACAGCCCTGCCTGGCTCAGTGTGTGTGTGGGGTCCCTGTGTGGCACAGCCCTGCCTGGCTCAGTGTGTGTGGGGTCCCTGTGTGGCACAGCCCTGCCTGGCTCAGTGTGTGTGTGGGGTCCCTGTGTGGCACAGCCCTGCCTGGCTCAGTGTGTGTGGGGGGTCCCTGTGTGGCACAGCCCTGCCTGGCTCAGTGTGTGTGTGGGGTCCCTGTGTGGCACAGCCCTGCCTGGCTCAGTGTGTGTGTGGGGTCCCTGTGTGGCACAGCCCTGCCTGGCTCAGTGTTTGTGGGGGGTCCCTGTGTGGCACAGCCCTGCCTGGCTCAGTGTGTGTGTGGGGTCCCTGTGTGGCACAGCCCTGCCTGGCTCAGTGTGTGTGTGGGGTCCCTGTGTGGCACAGCCCTGCCTGGCTCAGTGTGTGTGTGGGGTCCCTGTGTGGCACAGCCCTGCCTGGCTCAGTGTGTGTGTGGGGTCCCTGTGTGGCACAGCCCTGCCTGGCTCAGTGTGTGTGGGGTCCCTGTGTGGCACAGCCCTGCCTGGCTCAGTGTGTGTGGGGTCCCTGTGTGGCACAGCCCTGCCTGGCTCAGTGTGTGGGGGGGGTCCCTGTGTGGCACAGCCCTGCCTGGCTCAGTGTGTGTGTGGGGTCCCTGTGTGGCACAGCCCTGCCTGGCTCAGTGTGTGTGTGGGGTCCCTGTGTGGCACAGCCCTGCCTGGCTCAGTGTGTGTGTGGGGTCCCTGTGTGGCACAGCCCTGCCTGGCTCAGTGTGTGTGTGGGGTCCCTGTGTGGCACAGCCCTGCCTGGCTCAGTGTGTGTGTGGGGTCCCTGTGTGGCACAGCCCTGCCTGGCTCAGTGTGTGTGGGGGGGGTCCCTGTGTGGCACAGCCCTGCCTGGCTCAGTGTGTGTGTGGGGTCCCTGTGTGGCACAGCCCTGCCTGGCTCAGTGTGTGTGGGGGGGGTCCCTGTGTGGCACAGCCCTGCCTGGCTCAGTGTGTGTGTGGGGTCCCTGTGTGGCACAGCCCTGCCTGGCTCAGTGTGTGTGGGGGGTCCCTGTGTGGCACAGCCCTGCCTGGCTCAGTGTGTGTGTGGGGTCCCTGTGTGGCACAGCCCTGCCTGGCTCAGTGTGTGTGTGGGGTCCCTGTGTGGCACAGCCCTGCCTGGCTCAGTGTTTGTGGGGGGTCCCTGTGTGGCACAGCCCTGCCTGGCTCAGTGTGTGTGTGGGGTCCCTGTGTGGCACAGCCCTGCCTGGCTCAGTGTGTGTGTGGGGTCCCTGTGTGGCACAGCCCTGCCTGGCTCAGTGTGTGTGTGGGGTCCCTGTGTGGCACAGCCCTGCCTGGCTCAGTGTGTGTGTGGGGTCCCTGTGTGGCACAGCCCTGCCTGGCTCAGTGTGTGTGTGGGGTCCCTGTGTGGCACAGCCCTGCCTGGCTCAGTGTGTGTGTGTGGGGTCCCTGTGTGGCACAGCCCTGCCTGGCTCAGTGTGTGTGTGGGGTCCCTGTGTGGCACAGCCCTGCCTGGCTCAGTGTGTGTGTGGGGTCCCTGTGTGGCACAGCCCTGCCTGGCTCAGTGTGTGCACAGGGTGCATTGGGGGTCCCTTGTCAGAAGGCGTTGGGTGTGCAGGAAGGGAAGCCTGGGCAGAGGGACGTCTGGAGGTGTCCTTTGCCTTCTCCAGACGCTGATGAGCTGCTCCCCTCTTAACAGATGTGTAATGATCACCCTCTTCATTGTCGGCTGCCTTAATTCTCTGGGGCTCCGCTTTGAGGGATGGTAATAGAGCTGTTAAAGGCCAAGTTAGACTTAATTTGAAAATCAATAAAGGCAGATCAGACACTTGCCACTGCCCCAGCCCAGGATTTAGTTAGTGGAAACAATCAACATCTTCAAAACATGAGCAATTGATCCAGGCAGTCCATTACAGGAGCTAGCTGCATATCAATTGGAGTCCTCTTTTCCCCCCCTGCCATCATGGCTTTTCTCCATGATTAGTTTTCTGCAGTTAGCAAGAAATACAAACAGCTTCTCAATGTCAGATGCCTGCCTTCTCCCCCAGGGCTTCCCTGCTGACCTTCTGTTAGAGGGTGAGAGGTCTGGAGCACAGCCCTGTGAGGAGAGGCTGAGCCTGGAGAAGAGGAGGCTCAGGAGAGACCTTATTGCTCTTTACAACTCCCTGAAGGGAGGTTGTAGCCAGGTGGGGGTTGGTCTCTTCTCCCAGGCACCCAGCACCAGAACAAGAGGACACAGTCTCAAGCTGTGCCAGGGGAGGTTTAGACTGGAGGTGAGGAGAAAGTTCTTCCCAGCAAGAGAGATTGGCCACTGGAATGTGCTGCCCAGGGAGGTGGTGGAGTCCCCATCCCTGGAGGTGTGCAAGAGGGGATTGGATGTGGCACTTGCAGCCATAGTTTAGTTGTCAGGAGGTGTTAGGTGTTAGGTACTAGGTTGGACTTGATGATCTCTGAGGTCTTTTCCAACCTTATTGATTGTATGATTCTGTGATTCACAGTCCTGCAGGGAGAGCAGACAGAAACACCTCAGCCTGGCCAGTGTGAGAAAAGGAAGCCAATGTCTGCCAGCATGGGGACTGGAAGAGCACTTCCTAAAAAGGTGTTAGGGGTGGTTCATAGAATCCTGGAGTGGGTTTGTGTTGGAAGGGACCTTAAAGATCATCCAGTTCCAACCCAGCTGCCATGGGCAGGGACACCTCCTACTAGCCCAGGTTGCTGACGGCCCAGTCCAACCTGGCCTTGAACACCTCCACAGAGGTGTTCACCTCTACAGCATCCTCCCTGGGCAACCTGTGCCAGTGTCTCACCACCCTCACTGGAAAGAATTTCTTCCTCATCTCCACTCTCAATCTCCTCTCCCAGCTCAAAGCCATTGGCCCTCATCCTGTCACTCCCAGCCCTTGTCATAAGTCCCTCCCCAGCTCTCCTGCATCTCCCTTTAGGTACTGGAAGGCTGCTCTAAGGTCTCCCTGGACCCATCTCTTCTCCAGGCTGAACAGCCCCAACTCTCTCAGCCTTTACCCATACTGGAGCTTCTCCAGCCCTTTGATCATCTTTGTGGCCTCCTCTGGACCCTGTCCAGCAGCTCCAGGCCCTTCTTATGCTGGGTCCCCAGAACTGGAGGCAGTGCTGAGGTGGGGTCTGAGCAGAGCAGAGGGGCAGAATCCCCTCCCTGTGCTGCTGCTCTCCCTGCTCTGGCTGCAGCTCAGCACTCAGCTGGCTCTGGGCTGCCAGGGACCAGTGCCGGCTCCTGGGGAGTTTGTCACCAATGGACACCCCCAAGGCCTTCTCCTCAAGACTGCTCTGAAGCCACTCCTCCCCCAGCCTATATTTGACTGTTGAGATACCACAGAGGTTATTTATAATCTCGGGTATGAGAAACTGGGAACCTTAGAGGTTGATGAAAGACAGGAAGATTCTTTTTCCTGAGAAAAATGTAAGATTTGTGAAGATGAATCCTGAACTAAAAAAAGAATTCTCTTCTAACCTCTTTATATTTTGATAGCCTGCCCTAGGATCAGTAGGGGTTCATCCTGTTAGCATGGGCATTGCTTGAAAAAGTCAATGCTTGCCCAAATTGGCCAAGGGCATCCTGGCCTGCATCAGGAAGAGTGTGGCCAGCAGGAGCAGGGAAGTCCTTGTGCCCTGTGCTCAGCACTGCTTAGGCCACACCTGGAGTCCTGTGTCCAGTTCTGGGCTCCTCAGTTTCAGAAGGACATTGAGAGACTTGAAGGTGTCCAGAGAAGGGCAAGGAGGCTGGGGAGGGGTCTGGAGCACAGCCCTGTGAGGAGAGGCTGAGGGAGCTGGGGTTGCTTAGCCTGCAGAAGAGGAGGCTCAGGGAAGACCTCATTGCTCTCTGCAACTCCCTGAAGGGAGGTTGTAGCCAGGAGGGGGTTGGTCTCTTCTCCCAGGCACCCAGCAGCAGAACAAGAGGACACAGTCTCATGCTGTGCCAGGAGAGGTTTAGGTTGGTTGTTAGGAAGAAGTTCTTCCCAGCAAGAGAGATTGGCCACTGGAATGTGCTGCTCAGGGAGGTGGTGGAGTCCCCATCCCTGAAGGTGTTTAGGAAGAGCCTGGATGAGGCCCTTGGTGCCATGGTTTAGTTGATTAGATGGTGCTGGGTGATAGGATGGACTTGATGATCTCTGAGGTCTTTTCCAACCTGGTCTATTCTATTCAGTTCCATTCCATTCCATTCCATTCCATTCCATTCTATTCATTTCAGATGTTCTTACCTCCCAAGCACAAAAGAAAACGTTCTTTCCATAGGAAATTTCTCCCCCCTAATTTGTGCCTCTCATGACAGGTGATGTTGTCAGCCTGTTTTCTTCCAACTAGTAATTAGCAGCTTGCTTTTTATTTGCTGAATTTGGAGGTCTGTTGTCTTAGTAACATTATCTGGTATGAAAAAAGAAAGAGGGGGACAAAAGGCTTGTATTCAAATCAGTGTAATACAGCTGTGTGAGAGTTTAAGTCATCCTCATGTCAGATGAGTGTGCCAAAGAATTAGAGTCAATGTAAAAGCAATACTTGGCATTAGCCCTAAATAAGCTGTTTGATTAGGCCAGAGTAGTTGAGGCTTGCTTTAGAAGGAGTAATTTAGCAGCTCATTTGAATACATCCAAGTTAATAAAGCAGGGAGAGGGCATCCCTGGGCAACCTGTTCCAGTCTCTCACCACTCTCACTGGTAAGAATTTGTCCTTCATCTCCACTCTTATCTCCCTTCTCCCAGCTCAAAGCCATTGTCCTGCTCATCCTGTCACTCCCAGCCCTTGTCCAAAGTCCCTCCCCAGCTCTCCTGGAGCCCCTTCAAGTACTGGAAGGCTGCTCTGAGGTCTCCCTGAAGCCTTCTCTTCAGTGTGAACAGCTCCAACTCTCCCAGCCTGTCCCCATAGAGGAGGTCCTCCAGCCTCCACTTGGTGCCATGGTTTAGTAGTCATGAGGCCTGTGGTGACAGGTTGATGATCTTTGAGGTCTTTTCCAGCCTTATTGATTCTGTGATTCTGTGTCCTTGTGGCCAAGAGGGCCAATGGCTCCCTGGGGTGCATTAAGAAGAGTGTGGCCAGCAAGTCTAGGGAGGTTCTCCTACCCCTCTACTCTGCCCTCATGATACCCCACCTGGAGTATTGGGTCCAGTTCTGTGGTACCCTGTTCAAGAGACAAGGATCTGCTGGAGAGAGTGGAGAGCTGTGAGGATGATTGGGGAACTTCACCATCTGTCTGATGAGGAGAGGCTGAGAGCCCTGGGGCTGTTTAGCCTGGAGAGGAGAAGGCTGAGAAGGGATCTGATCAATGTCTATAAATATCTGAGGGGTGAATGTCAAGGAGAAGGGGCCAGGCCCTTTGCAGTGGTGTCCTATGATAGGACAAGGCTCTAGGGGGTTAACCTGGAACCCAGAAAGTTTCACCTTGACATGAGGAGAAACTTCTTTGGTGTGAGGGTGCTGGAGCCCCGGCGCAGGCTGCCCAGAGAGGTTGTGGAGTCTCCTTCTCTGCAGCCTTTCCAAACCCAGCTGGAAGCATTCCTTGCAGCCTGCCCTAGGTGATCCTGCTTTGGCAGGGGGTTGGGCTTGGTGATCTTTGAGGTCTCTTCCAACCTTGGTGTGATCCTGTGATCTGTGGAGGTCGCTTCCACCCCCTACCGTTGTATGATCAAAGGCCCACGTTTAGGCATCCTTAGGCCATTCTGTGGGGTATCACTGGATAGGATACACATACTTGATATGGCTTTGAGCAGATGGGCTTTTTTAGTCCAGTTTATTTCCAAAAGATTTGGTCATGCCTCATTGGAGGTCACAGGAGTGACCTTGGAGGTCAGTAGACTCCATGTGCTTGCTGTGTGTATCAGGACCAACAGCTGTGAAAGCTCTGCCCTGAGATCTCAGTCTCCCAAGGAAATTTGGGAGGGCAAACACGAGCCCCGAGGCTCAGTCACAGATCTCTGTGTTTCTTGTAGGCTGATGGCTGCATAAACATATGAAAATGTGCCATTAATTATGGCTTCATGGTTCCTGATTTACACTTCCAAAAAAAAGTATAAGGCTGTGCTGTTACCCAGCTAAATTTTCCCTTCATTTGTGACAGAAACCTTGCAGAGAAGAAACCCCAGAAATCCCTGGTAGCAGACCCTCAGCCTTTATAAGATTAACCTCTTGTCTTTTTCAGTTCCTACCTTTTCTGCTCCCTTAGCCATTGATTGATTTTGATGCTTCTGGTAGTTAGAGTTTGAATCCATCATCCCCATCCACTAACCTGAACTGAAGTGTTACCTTTCCTTTTGAGCAGTGAATTTCAGCCAAAGCCCACTGAGAAATGCAGAGGAGTTTTCAGTAGCTGTTATGGGCTGGGCAGAGATCTGTGTTGCTGAAAATGAAGTGGGAGGCCCCATCTCTGGGGTCATTCAGGGTGAAACTTGCTAGGGCCCTGAGCAACCTGCTCTAGATGGTGGTGTCCCTGCTTACTGCAGGGTGGTTGGACAAGATGAGCTTTGAGGGTCCCTTCCATGCCTATGCATTCTATGACTCCAACCAACTAGCTCAGCCATTGGCAGCAGTGCTGCTAGATTATCAAACAACTTTGTACAGTTGCTCTGCTGCTAACTGAGGTGGTTTAAGTGGGGCTAACTCTGGTAGACCTCTGTGGTTTTGAGTTCTGCAGCCATACTACAACTGACCTTACATGTTCACAGGATGCATCAGGTTGGAATGGACCCTTGAAGGTCGTCTTGTCCACCCCCCCTGCAGTCATCAGAGACATCCATTGGAATGTGCTGCCCAGGGAGGTGGTGGAGTCCCATCACTGGAGGTGTTTAGGAAGAGCCTGGATGAGGCCCTTGGTGCTGTGGTTTAGTTGATCAGATGGTGCTGGGTGATAGGTTGGACTTGATGATCTTGAAGGTCTTTTCAACCTGGTTAATTCTGTATCCCTAACTAAGCAGGCTGCTCAGGGCCCCATCAAAGTTGACCCTGCATGTCTCTAGGGGTGCGACCCCCACCACATCCCCAGGCAACCTGTTGCAGTATTTCACCACTCTCACTGTGCAGAATGTCCTTCTGATGTCCAACCTAAACCTACCCTGCTCCAGTTTCAAACCATTGCCCCTTGTCCTATCACTCCAAGCCCTTCTAAACAGTCCCTCCCCAGCTTTACTGTAGGTCTCCTTCAGATCTTGCAATGCAGCTCTTAAGGTCTGCCCAGAGCCTTCTCTTCTCCAGGCTGAACAGCCCCAACTCTTAGCCTGTCCTTGTAGGGGAGCTTCTCCAGCCCTCTGATCATCTTTGTAGCCTCTTCTAGACCCTCTCCAACATTTCCATGTCCTCCTTGTGTTGGGGGCTCCAGAGCTGGATGCAGTACTCCAGGTGAGGTCTCACCAAAGCAGAGCAGAGTGGCAGAATCACTTCTCAATCTGCTGGCCATGTTGCTTTTGATGCACTGGCCACTTTGGTTTTATTCTTCTCCTTCCAAATTGCAGAGGAGATGCTGTTCCCATCCTGCCTAGGAAGTGTAAGCTGAGGGTACAAACCTCAGTGCTGTGTGCAGGGTGTTTGGTGACTTTGAGCATGTTAATGATATGAAGGGCAAGCTGTTCATCCTCACAATTTCTTCTGGCCTTGGAGTATTTATAGAGGCTCCCTGTGGAGCTGCACTGTCAGGCACCCCCCACCTGGGGAACAGCTCAGGAAAGGTTCTCTGAGGAGTGTGTTTACACACTGAAAACTCATTAATAGTCATCCACAGTCCTACAGCAAGATTAGTCCTCTGCCCTTTCTTTATCTGACAAAATCTTTTGAGTCTTGTTTTGCTTTAATTGTGACATCTCCCTCTTTGGAATCCTTTCTTAATGCTCAAGGTTGCCTTCAAAAGGGGCTGAATGTTGAGAGCTGACTGTTCCAATGGCTATCAGAATTCTTGGCTCCAAATAGGCATTCAGGGTCAATCTGGTCCTGGATACTCAGCTGTTTGAAAGCTCTGCAGTACAGAATCTAAAAGCCCCTGATGATGTGGAGAACAGAGCCATTCACAGGAGACAGGGGAGACTGAGAGCCTAAATCCTTTGTCAGGGGAAAAGTTTGGTGCAGAGGGTAAGTAATAGTATGGAATAAAAATGCAGAGTTATTGTGTGAAGCTGTAAAGATTGTTTGTTACCTATCAGAGTGTAGAGATGGCTAGAAGGAACAGGTTTGCTAAAAGAAGCAAGGGCTAACAAGCAGAAAGGCAGAGAGGGATCACAGCTGGAATGAGGGAATGGAAGAGGAGGAAGAAGGGTTTGGGATAAGCATGCAGCACAGGCCAGAGAGCCCAAAGGCTCCTGCCTGTACTGCTCCTGCAGGGCAGAATCTCTTGAGAGTTCCCTGCTGGTGCTGGGAAGGTGCAAGCATCATGCTTGTCCTGGGGTCTTTCACTTGGGCAGTGGTTCTGTAGAGTGAGCTGTCTCCCTTCTTTGATCATTTTTATTCCAGATGCATTATTCACTCTCCTGTCCCTCTGCCACATCCACTGCAAGGGCTTTTACTCCTGGCCAGAGAATCACAGGGTAAGATGTAAATCCATGAAATCTTTCATGGGCATTTTATGAGCTACTGCAGAAGAGGAGGCTGAGGGGAGACCTCACTGCTCTCTGCAGCTCCCTGAGAGGAGGTTGGAGTGAGGTGGGGCTCAGTCTCTTCCCTCTCAACCTGCTGGCCGTGCTGCTTTTGATGCAGCCCAGGCTGCCATTGGCCTTCTGAGCTACAATTGCCCACTGCTGGCTCATGCCCAGCTTCTGATCCAACAGCACCCCCCAGTCCTTTCCTCAGGGCTGCTCTCAATCTCACCATCCCCCAGCCTGGATTGGTATCAAGGATTGCCCCAGCCCAGCTGCAGGACCTTGCACTTTACCCTATTGAACCTGATGAATTTACATCTTGTTAAGTCATTAAAAATACCATCCTGCTCAAAGGAGATGCTTCCTGTCCCTCTGATGATTCTCCTTCAAGGATAAGATATTCCACTCTTCAAATAGATACTGCAGGTCCTGAATATGAGGCTACTACAGGGGCCTGAGCTGTGTGGGTTTTGTTTGCAGAGTGCCTTTGGCTTGGTCTGTTGTTTCTTTAGCACTTACTAGTGAGGAGCTCTGGTATAGAATCATGGCAGCATTTTCATAGAAGCATAGAATCAACCAGGTTGGAAAAGACCTCAGAGATCATCAAGTCCAACCTATTACCTAATACCTAACACCTCCCCTTTAGCAACACCAGACAGACCAAAAGTCTCTTCAATAAAGCCCAAGGTTATCAGTCAATCACTTCCAACTTCAGCATCTCATTCACTTCATGTTTGGTACTGTTACATTTTCACCAGTAGAATCATAGAATCACAGAATCAACCAGGTTGGAAAAGACCTCAGAGACCATCAAATCCAACCTATCAACCAACACCTTCTGACAACTAAACCATGGCTCCAAGTGCCACATCCAATCCCCTCTTGAACACCTCCAGGGATGGGGACTCCACCACCTCCCTGGGCAGCACATTCCAATGGCCAATCTCACCTCCAGCCTAAACTTCCCCTGGCACAGCTTGAGACTGTGTCCTCTTGTTCTGGTGCTGGGTGCCTGGAAGAAGAGACCAACCCCCACCTGGCTACAACCTCCCTTCAAGTAGTTGTAGAGAGCAAGAAGGTCTCCCCTGAGCCTCCTCTTCTGCAGGCTAAGCAACCCCAGCTCCCTCAGCCTCTCCTCACAGGGCTGTGCTCCAGACCCCTCCCCAGCCTCCTTGCCCTTCTCTGGACACCTTCCAGCATCTCAACATCTTTCCTAACCTGAGGAGCCCAGAACTGGACACAGGACTCAAGGTGTGGCCTAACCTTTAAGATCATTGAGTCCAAGCATTGTCTCTGTCACTGTTGATGCATTTAGGAAGGGCAGGGTTTCTTGGTGAGTTACAGCATATCACCTCACAGCATTTGAGAGCTCAGAAACCCAGAGGAAGGTTACTGAAACTGGTAGAACAGATTCCTAGCAGCTGGGTTAGGATGAGCTGTCCAAGCAGCAGGATGGGGAAACTAAGCTACAGCTTCTAGAATGAGGTTCTGGTCTCCACCTTCCATCTCCAGGTTTTTATCTTGACAAGCTCTCCTGTCTGTAACATGTAGAGAGGTGACAAGAGGGGACAGATTGAAGCTGGAGGAGGGGAGATGTAGACTGGAAGTGTTTGAGACCAGGTTGGATGAGGCCTTGGGCAACCTGGCTTAGGTGAAGGTGTCCCTGCCCGTGGCAGAAGGTTTGGAGCTAGATGATCTTTAAGGTCCCTTCCAACCCAACCTGTTCTCTGGTTCTGTGGCATGATGTGACAGAATTGAGATGCCTACTGTAGTGTGTGTTTGAGATCACAGTGCCACAGTATATCAGAGGTTGGAAGTGACCTCAAGAGATCATTGAGTCCGACCCCCTTGCTAAAGCAGGATCACCCAGGGTAAGCTGCACAGGAATGCATCCAGGTGGGGTTTGAAAGTCTCCAGAGAAGGAGACTCCACAACCTCCCTGGGCAGCCTGTGTCTCACCACCCTCACTGCCAAGGATTTCTTCCTTGTGTCCTCTCTCAATCTCCCCTCTCCCAGCTCAAAGTCATTGTTCCTCATCCTGTCACTTCCAGCCCTTGTCAGAAGTCCCTCCCCAGCTCTCTTGGAGCCCCTTCAGGTACTGGAAGGCTGCTCTAAGGTCTCCCTGGAGCCTTCTCTTCTCTGGGGTGAACAGCCCCAACTTTCCCAGCCTGTCCTCATAGAGGAGGTTCTCCAGCCCTCTGATCACCTTTGTGACCTCCTCTGCACCCTCTCCATCAGGTCCGTGTCCTTCTTGTGCTGGGGGGCACCAGAGCTGGAGGCAGGACTCCAGATGGGGTCTCACCAGGGCAGAGCAGAGGAGGATCTTCATGTAAGGTGAAATGAACTACTAAGATCTGCAGGTTAGCCAGGGGGACTGAGTACTGAAACAGCTATGGAGAAGATCCCTTTCAAAGCAGAGGTCCCACGGGGGCTGAACTTTTCCAAAGCACACATTAAAAGGGAGTTGCATTCGAAGGTGGCATTCCAGCAAGCTTTGACAGCCAGCATCTGGGCTCTCTGGAGGGTGGCAAAACACAGAAGACTGATGATGTTTTGCTCTGTTGCTGGGTGTGAGTAGCCATGCATTCTGCTGCAGCAATAAAGAGGAAGCTCTCTTCATTTTCCTGCAGTTGTGAATCTCTTGCAGTGATGTCCAGGGCTGAATTCTGTCTCGCTGCAGGGTTATCAGGGTTGTACCTCAGGATTCAGAGCCTGGTCTGCTCAGAGACAAAATACTCTAGCAAAGCTTCAGCCTAGGTTTAAGCCACAGAACCAGATGTTTAGGAGCAGTTTGCTTTGCCACTGGAGTAGGTAAATGTGAGTGTTCATGCTGTCTCTCCTGCTGCTGCTGAGGTGATGTTACATCTTAGGGCTCAGCTTTTCTCTGAGTTTGCAGGGTTTTAGCAGGAAGTCTTTTCCCTCAGCTTCTTAATGACCTGCTGTGCCTCTGGCTTTGTTTCTTTACTTGTATGAGGAGAGGCTGAGGGAATTGGGGGTTGTTTAGTCTGGAGCAGGGGAGGCTGTGGGGAAAGATCATTGGTCTCTACAGCTACCTGAAAGGAGGTTGGAGGAAGGCTGGTGTTGGTCTCTCCTCCCAACTAACTAGCAATGGGACAAGAGGAAATGGCCTGAACTTGTGCCAGGGGAGGGTCAGGTCAGATATTAGGAATCATAGAATCAATAAGGTTGGAAAAGACCTCAGAGATCATCAAGTCCAACCTGTCACCCAACACCTCATGACTACTATACCATGGCTCCAAGTGCCACATCCTATCCCTTTTTGAACACCTCCAGAGTTGGTGACTCCACCACCTCCCTGGGCAGCACATTCCAATGGCCAACAACTCTTTCTGTGAAAGGCTGAGGGAGCTGGGGCTTGGAGCTTGGAGCAGAGGAGCCTGAGGGCTGCCCTCATTGCTGGGGATAAAGATGTGCAGGGCTGGAGCCAGGCTCTGCTCAGGGATGGCCAGGGAGAGCACAAGGGGTACTAGAGGCAAGCTGGAGCAGAGCAGCTGCCATGGGAACAGAAGGGAAAACTTTGTGACTGTGAGGGTGCTGAGCCCTGGAGCAGGCTGCCCAGAGAGGTTGTGGAGTCTTAGAATCACAGAATCAACCAGGTTGGAAATGACCTCAGAGATCATCGAGTCCAAACTATCACCCAACACCTCCTGACAACTAAACCATGGCTCCAAGTGCCACATCCAATCCCCTCTTGAACACCTCCAGGGATGGGGACTCCACCACCTCCCTGGGCAGCACATTCCAATGGCAAACAGCTCTTTCTGTGAAGAACTTTCTCCTCACCTCAAGCCTAACAAAAACTTCTTTCCTGCAAAAGTGGGCAGGGATTGGAACAGGCTGCCCAGGGAGCTGGTAGAGTCACCATTGGAATGTGCTGCCCAGGGAGCTGGTGGAGTCCCCATCCCTGGAGGTGTTCAAGAGGGGATTGGATGTGGCACTTGGAGCCATGGTCTAGTCATGAGGTCTGTGGTGACAGGTTGGACTTGGTGATCTTTGAGGTCTCTTCCAACCTTGGTGATACTGTGGTACCGTCCTTGGAGGTGTTCAAGAAGTATGTAGGTGTGATGCTTTGGGATATAGTTTAGTGGTGCTTTGGGATATGGTTTAGTGGTCATGGTCACTGGGTTATGGTTGAACTTGATCTTAAAGGTCTTTTGCAACCTTTATGACTCTGTTCCATGAGACACTTCTCCCCTTCTCTGGTACAAACCTTAGGATACCAACAGGAGGCAAAAAATCATTAAGTTAAAAGCCAACCCAGCTCTCCATCCAGGCAATGCTTTAGAACTACCTTTAAGAAAGCATGAGCCTTACAAGCATGAACTCCAGCAATTGTTACCTTCCTACTTGCACATGTTAGAATTAGTAAACCAGTTATTTGAAGCAGCTGGTAGGACTTGACTTCCCATGTTCCCCTTTCAAAATAGCTTCATGCTCCTACTCCCAGGAGGAGGTAGCAGAGAAGAATAACAGAGTTCGTTTTCCTACTCTGTTCTTTTTACTCTTTTTACTCTACTCTAGAGTTCTTTTTACTCTACTAATAAATTAGTCTGGAAAAAGGAGGAGGAAAAATAATTTCACAGGATGGTGGAGATTGGAAGGCACCTCTGGAGATCATTGAGTCCAGCAGGATCACCCAGAGCAGGTTGCACAGGGACATGTTCAGGTGTCTTCTGAAAGCCTCCGGAGAAGGAGACTCTACAACCTCTCTGGGCAGCCTGCTCCAGGGCTCCAGCACCCTCACAGTGACAAAGTTTTGCCTTAAGATCAGGTAAAACCTCCTGTGTTCCAGTTTGTACCTCTTGCCCCTTGTCCTACCACTGGACATGAAAAGACTCCAGTCCCATATTCATGACCTCTACCCTTTAAATATTGATCGGCATTGATCAGATCTCCTCTCAGCCTTCCCTTCTCCAGGCTAAAGAGCCCCAGGGCTCTCAGCCTTTCCTCATCACACAGCTGTTCCAGGCCCTTCAGCATCCTCATAGCCTTCATTGGGCTCTCTCCAGCAGTTCCCTGTCTCTCTTAAACTGGGGAGCCCAGAGCTGGACACAATGCTCCAGATGTGTCCTCACCAGGTCAGCGTACAGGACGGAAGGAGAACCTCCCTTGACCTGCTGGCCACGCTCTTCATAATGCACCCCAGGAGACCACCTTGGTCACAAGGGCACATTGCTGGCTGCACTTGAAATGGTTTAGTCATAGCCAATGTTTGTCTGGAAGTTCTGCTGCAGCTGATATTGCCTTAGCAGCCCCCACGCTGTGCTGAAGGCTTCTGTGGTTTCCTTCTCCAGGCAGAGGACTGAAGGAGCATTGTTACACCAGGACACCTGGATGTGGGATGAGATCCTCCAGCATTCTTGACTGTTGCTTGCCTTTGCTTTCCCGACAGGACCTCATCTCCTGGGACAGTGGGGTTGGGGTAGGTGAAGCATAGGAAGCATATGTTTGTGGAGCTCTTCAATGTATCTGCTAAAGGCATTAGACACATAGTGTGTGTGTGTGGGGCAGGGAAATAAGCTGCACAATCTGCTGTGCCAAAAATGAGAGCCATAATCAGCTTCCATGTAAACAGTGTCAGGGCCATCTGCAGGATCACTCCCTGCTTGCTGCACATGTGCTTTGTTGGAGGCAGTTGCTTCCCTCTTCCTGTTTCAGCAGGACATTGTCCTTGCAGCCCCAGGTCACCTCTAAGGGTGGTAAACCGAGTTGCCATGCACCTGCAGGGCCACAAGGCTTCTGGTTTGGGGCTTGTGGGATATGCTGTTCCGAGGGCTGCAGGGAGGCAAGTGTGCATTCTGTGTCCAGCTGTGGGACTCCCAGCACAAGACAGACAGGGACCAGCTGGAGTAGGTGCAGACAAGGGCCAGAAAGATCATCAGAGGGCTGGAGCACCTCTGCTGTGGGGGACAGGCTGAAAGAATTGGGGTTACCCAGGTGGCCAGGAGGGCAAATGGCATCCTGGCCTGCATCAGGAAGAGTGTGGCCAGCAGGAACAGAGAAGTCCTTGTGCCCCTGTACACTGCACTGGTTAGGCCACACCTTGAGTCCTGTGCCCAGTTCTGGGCCCCTCAGTTTAGGAAGGAGGTTGAGATGCTTGAAGGTGTCCAGAGAAGGGCAAGGAGGCTGGGGAGGGGTCTGGAGCACAGCCCTGTGAGGAGAGGCTGAGGGTTGCTTAGCCTGGAGAAGAGGAGGCTCAGGGGAGACCTTCTTGCTTTCTCCAACTCCCTGAAGGGAGGCTGTAGCCAGGTGGGGGTTGGTCTCTTCTCCCAGGCACCCAGCAGCAGAACAAGAGGACACAGTCTCAAGCTGTGCCTGGGGAAGTTTAGGCTGGAGGTGAAGAGAAAGTTCTTCCCAGCAAGAGAGATTGGCCACTGGAATGTGCTGCCCAGGGAGGTGGTGGAGTCCCCATCCCTGGAGGTGTTCAGGAGGAGACTGGATAGGGTGCTTGGTTGCATGGTTTAGTTGATTAGATGGTGTTGGGTGATAGGTTGGACTTGATGATCTCAAAGGTCTTTTCCAACCTGGTTAATTCCATTCCATTCCATTCCATTCCATTCCATTCCATTCCATTCCATTCCATTCCATTCCATTCCATGCTATTCTACTCTATTCTATTCCATACTATTCCATTCTATTCCATTCTGTTCCATTCCATTCTACTTGGGGCTGGTGCCCATGGTGCTTTTGCAGTTGTCTCAGGAGGAGCTGGAAGCTGCACATTCCTGAGGGTCACTCTGCCTCTCCATGTGGAGCATTTTGTCTTTGCCCAGGCCTTGCTGTGTCCTTCAGTTCTTCTGATGTTCTTATTTTCAGGAAACATCTGGCTTTCAGCAGTAAGGCTTTGAGATCCCTGTCCTCCAGCAAGGCCTAATGAAAACCACTCAGTTTTGCTTTCTGATTGCAACTGGGGGGAAAAAAAATGTCCCCTTGTTAAATTCAGAGCTCTTGTGGAAATTGTCACTGAGCTTGCAGGCTCCATAGGCTACTGAAACAGGCAGTTTCCCTTTGGTGGTGTGTCCTGTATGAGCTTAGCTGAGTCCTGCTCTTCCTTATGGATTGAAACTCTCCCTGTTCAGCAGGGCAGTGCTGGAGACTTGCAAAGAACTTCTCACTCTTGAAGGGCATTTTGAATTCAGTAAATAATGCTCTGACCTAATTCTAGCTCTCTGTAACTGCCAGAGGTAAGAACCACGTGTGGATACTCCTGGGGGCTCCTTGAATAAATGACTGAGCACACATTTGAACTGTGGCCCGACAACAGATCTTACCTTTCATGCAGAAGGAGTCAAAATCATTGGAAGCAGTTAGGGGAGAATCAAAAATTGTTTGCTTGGAACTTGAGTCTTACAAAGTACAAAAAAGCCCCAGAAAGGGGAAGGAGAACCTGCAGCTCAGAAGGAGCAGGTTGCCCAGGGAGGTGCTTGAGGTCCCTTCCCTGGAGATCACAGAATCACCAAGGTTGGAAAAGACCTCAAAGATCATCGAGGCCAACCTGTCACCACAGACCTCATGACTAAACCATGGCTCCAAGTGCCACATCCAAGCCCCTCTTGAACGCCTTCAGGGATGGGGACTCCACCACCTCCCTGGGCAGCACATTCCAATGGTCAATCTCTCTTGCTGGGAAGAATTTCTTCCTCACCTCCAGCCTGAACCTCCCCTAGCACAGCTTGAGACTGTGTCCTCTTGTTCTGCTGCTGGTTGCCTGGGAGAAGAGACCAAGCCCCAGCTGGCTGCAAGCTTAGTTTAATCCCAAGCAGCAGTCCCTCCCTGCAGCCAGCCAGGTGAGGTTTGTGTTGTGTCCCAGCTCTGTGCAGGGCTAGCTGGGGGTGCCCGCAGCACCCCTGGAAGACGTGGGGGTGCCCACGCAGCACAGGGCAGGAATCCCTCTGCTGAGCTCTGGGGGCAGTCACTTCAGAAGCACAGTTTGCAGCAGCAGAGGGTTTGAAATGGGCAGGTATTAATATTTCACTGTTGTTGAGAGCCTGTCTGACTTGCTCATCTGCGTGGCATATCCTACACATTAATTACTTGGCAGGTCTGGAATGGCTGTTTTTATTAGGCAGTCAAAAGACAGCACATCACATTTGAGCCTTTTGAAGTAAATCACAGAGTACTACCCTGCAAGTATCTCACTGCTCATTCCCCCCACCCCCACCACCCCCATTTGTTCATAACCTATTTCATCCCTTCTTTTTTGATGTATGGCTTTTTACATGGGGATGGCCATGAATACAAAAATGGATCCCTGGGAGTGGAAATAGGTCAGCTGCCTGTGCAGGCTTCCAAAAGCCATGAAAAAGCATACTTCTTTTTTCCAGCTTCTCAGCTGAAGAAGTCAAATGTAAAATGTGGATCAAGCAGAGTTGGCAGCATGGCTGCCAGCCCTGGAGAAAAGGTCTTGGGGGTGCTGCTGGAGGAGAAGTTCAGCAGGAGCCAGCAGGGAGCACTTGCAGCCCAGAGAGCCAAGCAGAGCCTGGGCTGCAGCAAGAGGAGTGTGGCCAGCAGGGCCAGGGAGGGGATTCTGCCCCTCTGCTCCACTCTGCTGAGACCCCACCTGGAGTACTGCCTCCAGTTCTGGAGCCCCTATGACAAGAGGGATCTGGAGGTGCTGGAAGGTGTCCAGAGAAGGGCCACAAGGAGGAGCAGAGGGCTGGAGCTGCTCTGCTGTAAGGACAGCCTGAGGGAGTTGGGCTTGTGCAGGCTGGAGAGGAGAAGGCTCTGAGGAGACCTAATTGTGGCCTTGCAGGATCTGAAAGGGGCTCCAAGAGAGCTGGGGAGGGACTTTTTAGAATGTTGGGTAGTAAGAGGACTGGACAGAATGGATCCAACCTAGAGGAGGGGAGAAAGTTGTTCCCCATGAGGGTGGTGAGAGCCTGGCACAGGTTGCCCAGGGAGGTGGTGGCAGCCTCCTGCCTGGAGGTGTTTGCAGCCAGGCTGGAGGTGGCTGTGAGCAACCTGCTGCAGTGTGAGGTGTCCCTGCCCATGGCAGGGGGTTGGGACTGGCTGAGGTCCCTTCCAAGGCTGAGAATTGTGTGATTCTGTGACAGCAGGGATGCACTGAGGTAGGCAGTGAAGGGTTAATGCTGTGTAAGGCAGGGGAGCAGTGTAGCCCCTACATGGGCCTGCAGTCATGTAGTCCAATCTGAAGGCTCCAGTTGGGTGCATCCTCTCAATATGGACACTCTCTTCATCCTTAGCATCCTGTGGGAATATTTTGATGGGGAGGAATCTGTGTGTTTTGGGATGCACTGATGTGAAGAAGCTGATGAGGTTGGCAGTTGATGGTGCACCCTGCTGCTGCTTTGAAAGTTAGAAGAGGAGCTCCCTTTTGGTACCAGGCTGCTGGAAACGCTGCAGAGTGGTAGCAGACCTTGCAAAGATGACTTCATCGAAGGGAAAGGTTCATCAGTTCCAGCTGCTTGGCTGAACCCTGAGGCCATGAGAACAAGGACACTGGTATCTAAAATAACCCAACACTTCCTAAAATACACAGCCTCCTCTTCCTCTCAGCAGGGCAGCACCAGGGCCCTGCTTTACTCTCAGAATTGTTGCCGGAAATGTTCTTTAACATATTCTGTAGGTTGTAAATGGCAAGCAATTGGAGGGGGGGGAGGGGAGGAGGGAGGAAAGCCTGGCATTTGTGAAGTCAGTGGGAAATGGATTTCAAAGGAGTCAGGGTTCACTGGGGTTGCAGTCTTCAGGTAAGCAGAGAGGGGAGAGTCTCAGTTCCCACTGATTGTTTTTCAGAAGGCTTTGGCTGATTTTGATAGTTGCAGATGACACCAGGCTGGGGGCAGGAGTTGATCTGCTGGAGGGTAGAGAGGCTCTGCAGAGGGACCTTGCCAGGCTGGGCAGATGGGCAGAGGCCAAGGGCAGGAGATTGAACACATCCAAGTCCCAGGTGCTGCACATTGGCCACAGCAACCCCAGGCAGTGCTACAGGCTGGGGTCAGAGTGGCTGAGAGCAGCCAGGCAGAGAGGGACTTGGGGGTAGTGGTTGATAGTAGGCTGAACATGAGCCAGCAGTGTGCCCAGGAGGCCAAGAAGGCCAAGGGCATCCTGGCCTGCATCAGGAGCAGTGTGGCCAGCAGGAGCAGGGAAGTCATTCTGCCCCTGTACTCAGCATTGGTTAGGCCACACCTGGAGTCCTGTGTCCAGTTCTGGGCCCCTCAGTTTCAGAAGGACATTGAGAGACTTGAAGGTGTCCAGAGAAGGGCAAGGAGGCTGGGGAGGGGTCTGGAGCACAGCCCTGTGAGGAGAGGCTGAGGGAGCTGGGGTTGCTTAGCCTGGAGAAGAGGAGGCTCGGGAGAGACCTCCTTGCTCTCTGCAACTCCCTGAAGGGAGGCTGTAGCCAGGTGGGGGTTGGTCTCTTCTCCCAGGCACCCAGCAGCAGAACAAGAGGACACAGTCTGAAGCTGTGCCAGGGGAGGTTTAGGCTGGATGTTAGGAAGAAATTCTTCCCAGAGAGAGTTGTTAGCCACTGGAATGTGCTGCCCAGGGAGGTGGTGGAGTCCCCATCACTGGAGGTGTTTAGGAAGAGCCTGGATGAGGCCCTTGGTGCCATGGTTTAGGTGGTCAGATGGTGCTGGGTGAGAGGTTGGACTTGATGATCTCTGAGGTCTTTTCTACCCTGGTTAATTCTATCCTATCCTATCCTATCCTATCCTATCCTATCCTATCCTATCCTATCCTATCCTATCCTATCCTATCCTATCCTAAAGTCACACTGGTAGTGAAAGGTGCTGCCCACCATCCAGGTTGGTATTTCTGTTAGCATGAATAACTGGAAGTGCAATTCCTACCTATTGTTTTTACTTCTCCCTAATAATAAGTGATAGAACAAAAGGAAATGGCCTTAAATGGTGCCAGGGGAGGGCTAGGTTGGATATTGGGGGAAATAATTCTTTGCTGCAAGAGTGGTCAGGGATTGGCACAGGCTGCCCAGGGAGGTGGTGGAGTCTCCATCCCTAGAGGCATTCAAGAAACCTGTGGCCATGGCACTTGGGGACATGGCTTAATGGCCATGGTGGTGCTGAGCTGATGGTTAGTCTTCATGATCTTGGAGGTCTTTTCCAACACAAACAATTCTGTGATCCTAGGGCTCTTCAAAACTCCTACAAAAGTGGCCCAAGTGGTCCCACCTACTGCCAGCTTATCAGCTGAATCTCTTTTGTGTGATCTTAGCATTCCTGCCTGTTCCTGTCCAACTGTGCTGGAGCTGTCTTTTTAGACTGCATGCCTAGGCTGAGCCATATACCTTCATGAGGTGCTACACCTGCCCTTCCCTGAAGAGGCAACAGTTCCACAGATCCTATCTTCAGGAGGCATTTGAAAGAGGATCTGGGAGATTACAGGCTGCTAAGTCTCAACTTGATCCTGGGGGAGGTGATGGACAGACTGAGGGAGTTGGGGTTGTGCAGGCTGGAGAGGAGAAGGTTCCAAGGAGACCTAATTGTGGCCTTCCAGTATCTGCAGGGGGCTGCAAGAAAGCTGGGGAGGGACTTTTGAGGATGTCAGGGAGTGATAGGAGTGGGGAGGTGATGGAGCAAAACTAGAAATGGGGAGATTGAGATTGGCTGTGAGGAAGAAGTTGTTCCCCAGGAGGGTGGTGAGAGCCTGGCACAGGTTGCCCAGGGAGGTGGTGGCAGCCTCCTGCCTGGAGGTGTTTGCAGCCAGGCTGGAGGTGGCTGTGAGCAACCTGCTGCAGTGTGAGGTGTCCCTGCCCATGGCAGGGGGTTTGGAACTGCATGCTCCTTGAGGTGTCTTCCAACCCTGACAATTCTATGATTTCCAAACATGTAAAGGTCAGAAGGGTGATTGGGAGTGGGAAGCATGGATTTGTGGAGGAGAAATCATGCTTAATGAACCTGATAGCCTCCTGGAACTGGATGAGTGGCTGGGTAGGTGAGAGGAGAGCAGCTGCTGTTGTTTATTTTGACTTCAGCAAGGCTGTTTTCAAAGTCTCCCCTAGCATCCTCTTTTGCAGACTGATTAAGTGGACATTGGGGTGGACTGAAAATGAGTTCAGCTGCAGGGCTCAAAGGACAGCTTTAGGCAAGTCACTGGTGGAGGGTCAGTGCTGGAGCCAGTACTGTTTAACCTCTTCACTAATGACCTGGATGAGGATGCAGAGGGCAGTTTGACGCTGAACAGTGGCTGATAAAGCAGATGGTTGTGCAGCCATTCAGAGGGACAGGCTGACCTCAACAGGCTGCAAGTTCAGCAGAGGATGTCCTGATGGACAGAAAGCTGCAAACGTGCCAGCAAAGTGCCCTTGTGACAAAGAAGGGCAAACAGCATCCTGGGATGTGTCAGTAAGAGCATGGCCAGCAAGGCAAAAGAAGTGATGCTTCTCTGCCCAGCAGTGATGAGAGCATCCCTGCACTGCTGTGGCTGTTGCAGAGCTCCTCAGAGCTGTGAACATGCTGATGTGAATCCAGAGAAGGTAACTAGTGCTTGAAGAGTGGACATGGGGCCAAGAACTGCCCCAGCACAAGAAGGGGATGGATCTGTTGGAAAGAGACCAGAGGAGTCCACAAAGATGACCAGAAGGCTGGAACACCTCTCCTGCAAGGACTGGCTGAGGGAGTTGGGGCTGTTCAGCCTGGACAACAGAAGGCTTTGGGGAGACCTTATAGAGACTGTTTAGTATCAGGTGATAGAACAGAGGGAATGGCCTCAAGTTAAAGTTATAGACCTAGTTAAAGATGCCCCTGCTCATTGCAGGGGGCTTGGAGAAGACCTTCAAGTGTCCCTTCAAAGCTGATGGGTTCTGTGGTTCTAAGATGTGCTGGGGGAGGTTCAGGTTGGAGGTTAGGAAACAATTTCTTTGCTGCAAGAGTGGTCAGGCGTTGGAACAGGCTGCCCAGGGAGGTCCCTGGAGGTGTTCAGGATATGTGTGGCCATGGCCCCTGGGGTCATGGTTTAACGGCCACAGTGGTGTCAGGTCAACAGTTGGACTTAATGACCTCAGAGATGTTTTCTAACTACCACAGGTCTGTGACTCTGTGTGGATTTTGTGTCCCTTTTAGTGCCCATCGGTTGCATTCGACCTGCAGTGGAAGACCTTTGCTGAAGCTTTCCTGCAGAGCTCATGAAATGTGTAGGTGCAGCAGGTGTGCTGAGGGCAGGCTGTGCTTTCTGAAGGACACAGCTTGGGGCTCCCACCCAAGCCTCTGCTGGGGGCAGAGTGGCTGAGAGCAGCCAGGCAGAGAGGGACCTGGGGGTGCTGATTGCCAGCTGCCTAAACATGAGCCAGCAGTGTGCCCAGGCAGCCAAGAAGGCCAAGGGCATCCTGGCCTGCATCAGGAAGAGTGTGGCCAGCAGGAGCAGGGAAGTCCTTGTGCCCTGTGCTCAGCACTGGTTAGGCCACACCTTGAGTCCTGTGTCCAGTTCTGGGCTCCTCAGTTTAGGAAAGATGTTGAGGTGCTGGAAGGTGTCCAGAGAAGGGCAAGGAGGCTGGGGAGGGGTCTGGAGCACAGCCCTGTGAGGAGAGGCTGAGGGAGCTGGGGTTGCTTAGCCTGCAGAAGAGGAGGCTCAGGAGAGACCTTCTTGCTCTCTACAACTCCCTGAAAGGAGGTTGTAGCCAGGTGGGGGTTGGTCTCTTCTCCCAGGCACCCAGCAGCAGAACAAGAGGACACAGTCTCAAGCTGTGCCAGGGGAGGTTTAGGCTGGAGGTGAGGAGAAAGTTCTTCCCAGCAAGAGGAATTGGCCACTGGAATGTGCTGCCCAGGGAGGTGGTGGAGTCCCCATCCCTGGAGGTGTTCAAGAGGGGATTGGATGTGGCACTTGGTGCCATGGTTTAGTCATGAGGTCATTGGTGCCAGGTTGGACTTGATGATCTTTGAGGTCTCTTCCAACCTTGGTGATTCTGTGAAAAGTGATGTGAACCATGCTGCAGTTGTTCTGCTTGCCTGGTCATAGCAGTGCAGCAGACTGACCTGGTTGCAGTGGAGTTCAGCAGCACCTGTTGTCTGACAGCTGCTCAGGATTATGGCAGGTTTATCAGCCATGGCCAGGAGAGCAACAGCAGTAAATGGCATTTAAAGTAGCTGCTGAGGAAGTTTGCCTGAAAGAATTTTTATAGCTCAGTAGTTTTTAATGTGAAATTGGTTGAGGGAGGTTCTCCTCCCCCTCTGCCCTGCCCTGCTGAGGCTGCATCTGGAGTATGGTGTCCAGTTCTGGGACCTCAAATCAGGAAGGACCTCAGGGAACTGCTTGAAAGAGTCCAGTCCAGAGCCACAAAGATGATTAGGGGAGTGGAACATCTTCCTTATGAGGAGAGCCTGAGGGAGATGAGAGCTCTGTAGCTTGGAGAGGAGGAGCCTGAGGGTGAGCTCCTTGCTGCTGCTAAAGCTGTGCAGGGTGAGTGCCCAGAGGCTGGAGCCAGGCTCTGCTGGGGGATGCCCAATGCCAGCACAAGGGGCAGTGCTGGAAGCTGAGGCAGAGGAAGTGCCATGGAAAGAGGAGGAAAAATCTTTTCCCTGTGAGGCTGCCCAGGGGGTTGTGGAGTCTCCATCTCTGGAGATACTCAAAACCCACCTGGATGTGTCCCTGTGTGACCTGCTCTGGGTGACCCTGCTCTGGCAGGGGGTAGGACTGGATGAGCTTGCAAGGTCCCTTCCAGCCCCTGAAATTCTGTGTTCCTCTTATTATTCCTGATTAACCTTATCAGGTAAACCATTGCTTTTAATTCACAATGCTAGGTTACAATGAATTGGGCAGTCACAATTAGCCATGGGAACAACAGCAAGTTGCAGGAGAAGCTCTGTGTGCCCTCATAGCATAACACCAACACAGAGCAGAGAGGGAAAGGAGCATTGTGAAGGCAAGAAAGCCTCTGGAGAGACAAAGAGAAGCCTACCTGGATGTGTCCCTGTGTGATCTGCTCTAGGTGGCCCTGCTGTGGCAGGGGGTTAGGACTGGATGATCTCCAGAGGTCCCTTCCAGCCTCTGCCATTCTGTCATTCTGTGAGTTCAGAGTTTTTTCAGCAGCTTGGAGAGTAGCTAAGGACCATATCTGTCTTTCCTGTCTGGAATGAGAGTGGTGTTGCTAGAAGGTCACAAACCTTCATGGCTCTGTTGGAGTCACAGAATCATTTTGGGTTGGAAGAGACCTTTAAGGTCATGGAGCCCAACCTTGAACCTTTGGATGTTTGCAGGACCTGAGAGAGAGCTGATGTTGAGCAAGAGCTTGTTGGGCTACTTTAACACAGCCAAAGCCCTTGGGCTGGAGAGGATCTCAGGAAGATCAGTCTCATGCTGTGTGTTTGGGAGCAGCTAACAGTCAGGTTTTCATGCAGTGCAGGACAAGCCTCACATCTCACAACTGCAGCTAAAACTGTGCCAGGGTTGTGAATAACTTTGCTAGCAGTTGATATTCTGTCTGGTGTAGTCTGAGAAGTGCCTGTTTAGTTCCCTGTGAGCCCACAGCTGTTCTTGCTCATCTCATGTCCTCCTTGAATAGCTAGTGTTCTGCCCCTGCACCCTTGTTAGCCAGCTCCACAAATCCTAAGGCATCAAGAAGTCTTTCCCTGAAGAATAACTTGAGCTCCATTCATCACTTTGATGACAAGCTACTCACTACAGCTCTGCTACTTATTTAAAGGTCTTCACCCTGCCACTAGCCCCAGGGAATGTTTGAAAAGACCTCAGATGGGGAAAACAATCTTGGAATTTCGAATGTTTGGGTTGCCTTCCATTCCCAGGCCCCTTTCCTATGTCTCTGAAGCTGTTTTGTCTTCTCACTCCCATGACTGAACCAGCTTTTATTAAAGCAATCTTTACCAGGGAGCTATAGAGGGCTGGAGGTGAGGAGAAAGTTCTTCCCAGAGAGAGTTGTTAGCCACTGGAATGTGCTGCCCAGGGAGGTGGTGGAGTCCCCATCCCTGGAGGTGTTCAAGAGGGGATTGGATGTGGCACTTGGTGCCATGGTTTAGTCATGGGGTCTGTGGTGCCAGGTTGGCCTTGATGATCTTTGAGGTCTCTTCCAACCTTAGTGATTCTGTGATACTGTGATAGACTGAGAGAGTTGGGGTTGTACAGACTGAAGACCTAATTGTGGCCTTGCAGTATCTGCAGGGGGCTCCAAGAAAGCTGGGGAGGGACTTTTGAGGGTGTCAGGGAGGGATAGGACTGGGGGGGATGGAGCCCAACTAGAAATGGGGAGATTGAGATTGGATGTGAGGAAGAAGTTGTTCCCCATGAGGGTGGTGAGAGCCTGCCACAGGTTGCCCAGGGAGGTGGTGGAAGCCTGGAGGTGGCTGTGAGCAACCTGCTGCAGTGTGAGGTGTCCCTGGCCATGGCAGGGGGTTGGGACTGGCTGAGCCTTGAGGTCCCTTCCAACCCTGACAGTTCTCTTATTCTATGATTTATCTAGCCCTGAAGGAGAGAAACCAAAGGATTCTGACACTGAATGAAAATGGAAACCCAAAACCCACCAGAACCCCAAAACCATCACAAAACCAAAACCCCACCCCAAAAACCCCCAAGCAAAATGTTTTATTTGGGGGTGGTGGTGGGGTGTTTTGTTTTGGTTGTTTGGGTCTTTTTGGTTTGGGGGTTTGGGGGTTTGGGGGTTTTTTAATGGTTTTGGTTGCTTGCTTGCTTGGGTTTTGTTTTTTGTGGGGTTTTTTTGGGTGTTTTTTGATATGGGGTGGGGTGTTTTATTCTTTTCTTTTTACAAATCCTTCAGAGATCAAATCCTGAAGGCTCTAATCACAGAGAGAAAGAGGGGAGAGTGGAAGCCTGCATGCTGAGGTGATGGCAGTGTCAGCCACCTGCCTGAGGCAAACCCCAGCCCAGAAGTGTCCATCTGTGAAATGAAGGCTTCTGACATGGCTGGCTTGGTGAGAAGTGTGTGCTGAGCATAGATCAGAGGCTGCCAGTGCTGAGTCTGCAGGCAGGCAGCTGAACTGCTGCTCCTGTTGGAACTGTGCCTGAGGATAACCAAACTGAATTCAGTAGTTTGATAAGTCTGAGAATCATAGGCTGAGGTTGGAAGAGACCTTTTGACACTGCTGCTGAGCCACTGCCACTAAATGACATCCCTCAGCACCACATCTGTGCAGCTTTTAAACACCTCCAGGGATGGGGACTGCAACACCTCCCTGGGCAGCCTGGGACAGAGCCTGAGAGCCCTTGCTGGGAGGAAATTGTTCTCAGAATCCAACCTGAGCCTCCCCTGGCACAACTTGAGGCCATTTCCCCTTGTCAATAGTTGCATGTGTCAACCTGTGCCAGGCTCTCACCACCCTCATGGGGAACAACTTCTTCCTCACATCCAATCTCAATCTCCCCATTTCTAGTTCTGCTCCATCCCCCCCAGTCCTATCCCTCCCTGACACCCTCAAAAGTCCCTCCCCAGCTTTCTTGGAGCCCCCTGCAGGTACTGCAAGGCCACAATTAGGTCTCCTCAGAGCCTTCCCTTCTCCAGCCTGCACAACCCCAACTCTCTCAGTCTGTCTTCATAGCAGAGCAGCTCCAGCCCTCTGCTCATCCTCATGGCCCTTCTCTGGTGACATTCCAGCATGTCCAGATCTTTCTTGTAATAGGGGCTCCAGAAATGCAATTTTAGAGAGAGAAGCTACCACAGAGTTGTTGTCTCCCAATGCATCTGCACTATGAATGTGAGCCAGCAGTGTGCCCAGGTGGCCAAGAAGGCCAAGGGCATCCTGGCCTGCATTAGGAATGGTATGGCCAGCAGGAGCAGGGAAGTCCTTGTGCCCTGTGCTCAGCACTGCTTAGGCCACACCTTGAGTCCTGTGTCCAGTTCTGGGCTCCTCAGTTTCAGAAGGACATTGAGAGACTTGAAGGTGTCCAGAGAAGGGCAAGGAGGCTGGGGAGGGGTCTGGAGCACAGCCCTGTGAGGAGAGGCTGAGGGAGCTGGGGTTGCTTAGCCTGCAGAAGAGGAGGCTCAGGGGAGACCTTCTTGCTCTCTCCAACTCCCTGAAGGGAGGTTGTAGCCAGGTGGGGGTTGGTCTCTTCTCCCAGGCAGCCAGCAGCAGAACAAGAGGACACAGTCTCAAGCTGTGCCAGGGGAGGTTTAGGCTGGAGGTGAGGAGAAAGTTCTTCCCAGCAAGAGGAATTGGCCATTGGAATGTGCTGCCCAGGGAGGTGGTGGAGTCCCCATCCCTGGAGGTGTTCAAGAAAGGTTTGGATGTGGCACTTGGAGCCATGGTTTAGTTGTCAGGAGTTTTAGGTATTAGTTCACAGGTTGGACTTGATGATCTCTGAGGGCTTTTCCAGCCTTGGTGATTCTGTGATTCTTTGCCACTCCAGTATTGAATACAAGACAGAAGGAAATGCAGCTCAGCAGAGTTCTCTGAGGGAATATTTGTGAGTAGCTCTAACCTGAGTTTTGTCTGTGGCTGAAGATGCCCCAAGGGCTTCTTTTGTAATATGAAGAGTTAATTGTCAGGTGTATTTCTGTTATCTTTCCAATACCTGCCTAGCTTCTCTCTTCCTAATAAAAGAAAATGTCTTCTTGCAGGATATTAAACTGATCCCCACTGCCTTATGAATTTCATAGTTCTCTGGCATATGAGCTTTAATTCTCTTCAATGAATGGGTCATAAATAAGGATACTTGCAGGCAAGGCTGTAGGATTTACTAGGGTAGGAAATCAGCTGTTGTTCCCTACTGTGATCCCATGTCCCCAGCAGCTGGTCATCTGATGGCTCAGTTCTGGGGCCAGTTGTCTTTAAAGTCTTTACAAATCACCTGGGTAAGGAGACTGAGGCACCCTCAGTGAGGCTGCAGATGGCACTAAGCTGGCTGGGAGTGATGGTCTGCTGGGAGGTAGGAAGGCTCTGCAGAGGGATCTGGACAGGCTGGATCAGTGAGCCAAGGCCAATGGGATGAGATTCAACAAGGCTCCCCAGGGAGGTCAAGAGAGGTGACTCTACCCCTCTGTTCTGCTCTGGTGAAGCCTCACCTGGAATACTGTGCCTAGTTCTGGAGCCCCCAACACAAGAGAGGCATGGAGCTGCTGGAGAGGGGCCAGAGGAAAGCCACAAGGATGATCAGAGGGCTGGAGCACCTCTCCTATAAAGCCAGGCTGAAAGAACTGGGGCTGTTCAGCCTGGAGAAGAGAAGGCTCCAGCAAGACCTTAGACCAGGGTTTCAGTATCTGTAGGGGACCTCCAGGAAGGCTGGGAAGGGACTGTTTAGAAGAGTGACAGGACAAGAGGCAATGGATTGACACTAGAGTAGGGGAGGTTTAGGCTGGACATCAGGAGGAAGTTCTGCACAATGAGAGTGGTGAAATACTGGACAAGGTTGCCCATAGATGTGGTTTGAGGCCTCATCCCTGGAGCCATTGAAGGTCAGACTTGAAGTGTGCCTGGGCAGCCTGCTCTAGTTGGGGATGTCCCTGCTGTCTGCATGGGGGTTGGACAAGATGACCATTGAGGGTCCCTGTGAGTCTGTGGTTGAATCTCCATCCCTGGAGGTGTTTAAAAGATGTGTAGGCTGGAAAAGAGGAGGCTGAGGGGAGACCTCATGGCTCTCTACCACTCCCTGAAAGGAGGCTGAAGCCAGGTGGGGGTTGCTCTCTTCTCACCAGTAACAAGTGATAGAATAAGAAGAAATGACCTCAAGAGGAGATTTAGGTTGGAGGTTAGGGAAAATTACTTTGCTGCAAGAGTGGTCAGGGATTGGCAGAGGCTGCCCAGGGAGGTGGTGGAGTCCCTATCCCTGGTGGGGTTCCAGAAACCTGTGGCCATGGCACTTGGGGATGTGGTTTAATGGCCATGGTGGTGTTGGGTTGCTGCTTGGACTGGATGATCCTAGAGGTCTTTTCTGAATGAAACAATCCTATGATTCTATGGAATAGCTAATCAGGTGTATTACTGTTCCCTGGCAAACATGTGCAGCCCAGCCAGCTCTGTTGGCTGTGGATTTGTACAGTGAGAGGTGATTCAATCTGCTGCTCTTCAAACCCATCCAGGTCTGATGTTTTTGTTCCTCTCCATCTCCTCTTCCTCAGGCAACCAAATGATTCAGAGAGCACTAAAGTTTTAGAAGCAGTTTTGAATATTCCAGCCAGTTATCCCAGTTCTTCCTGCCATGCCCATCAATCAACTTGGTAACTCTGCAAAGCCCTCTCATTTAAAGCAGGGCTTTGCTGTGGGTGCAGATCATCTCTGTCTTGTCACTGCTGAGCCTCGCTGTGTGCTGGAGCTGTGTGTGACTCAGTGACACTTCAGCTGGAAGGAGAAAGTGTAGAAGTTGAGGTCTCTGGGAACTGAAGTAGACAAATCATAGAATCATACAATTGACAGGGTAGGAAGGGAGCTCAAGGCTCAGCCAGTCCCAACCCCCTGCCATGGCCAGGGACACCTCACACTGCAGCAGGTTGCTCACAGCCACCTCCAGCCTGGCTGCAAACACCTCCAGGCAGGAGGCTGCCACCACCTCCCTGGGCAACCTGTGCCAGTCTTCTCCCTAACATCCAATCTGAATCTCCCCATTTCTAGTTCTGCTGCATCCCCCCCAGTCCTATCCCTCCCTGACACTCTCAAAAGTCCCTCCCCAGCTTTCTTGGAGCCCCCTGCAGATACTGCAAGGCCACAATTAGGTTTCCTGGGAGCCTTCTCCAGCCTGCACAACCCCAACTCCCTCAGTCTGTCCTCACAGCAGAGCAGCTCCAGCCCTCTGCTCATCCTCGTGGCCCTTCTCTGGACACCTTCCAGCACCTCCAGAGCCTTCCTGTAATAGGGGCTGCAGAAATATAATTTTAGAAGCTACCACAGAATTGCTGTCTCCCAACCCATGTGCACTATGAATGTGAGCCAGCAGTGTGCCCAGGTGGCCAAGGAGGCCAATGGCATCCCCTGAGCCTCCTCTTCTCCAGGCTAAGCAACCCCAGCTCCCTCAGCCTCTCCTCACAGGGCTGTGCTCCAGACCCCTCCCCAGCCTCCTTGCCCTTCTCTGGACACCTTCAAGTCTCTCAATGTCCTTCTTGACCTGAGGAGCCCAGAACTGGACACAGGACTCAAGGTGTGGCCTAACCTGTGCTTAGTACTGGGCACAATGACTTCCCTGCCACTGCTGGCCACACTCTTCCTGATGCAGGCCAGGATGCCCTTGGCCTTCTTGGCCCCCTGGGCACACTGCTGGCTCATGTTCAGCCAGCTGTCAATCAGCACCCCCAGGTCCCTTTCTGTTTGGCAGCTCTCCAGCCACTCTGACCCCAGCCTGGTGCTCTTGTTAGGCCTGCTTGGCTGCCCAAGACCAGATTACTGCATGGCAAAGGTTTTAATGAAGGTCATGTGGCTGATAAAGACAAGGAAATAGCTGGAGAGTGCTGCTTGCTCCTTCATGCATGGTGCTCCCTTTGCTTTGTTTACAGCTAAGTGTTTGTGCAGCTGGGGGCTTGCACTTGAAAAGTTGTGCCCAAATACAGACCTGTAATTGAAAAGCAGTGGGTGCCTGAGACCCTGGGCACGTAAATACCTTTGCAAATCAGCTGTCCATTAAAGCTTTGTGCTTCTGATTTGTGATTCAGTGGGAGTCCTGCCATGGATGTCAAAGAGGCAGGACTGCATCTCTACCTATTTATTGGCCCCCTCCCCCCCCCTTCTGCTTTGCAAAACAGCCTTCTGTGACAGCTCTAGGAAAAGGAAATTCATTCAGTCAAAAGGAGACCTCATTGCTCTCCACAACTCCCTGAAAGGAGGTTGTGGAGAGGTTGGGGCTGGTCTCTTCCCACAGGCAATTAGTGATGGAACAAGAGGGAATGGCCTCAAGCTGCCACTGGGTAGGTTCAGACTGAACAGTAGGGAAATTTCCCAGCAAGAGTGGTCAGGGATTGGAATCACAGAATCACCAAGGTTGGAAGAGACCTCAGAGATCATCAAGTCCAACCTGTCACCACAGACCTCATGACTATAATGTGCTGCCCAGGGAGGTGGTGGAGTCACCAAGCCTGGATGTGTTTCAAGGTGGTTTGGATGTGGTGCTTGAGGCTATGGTTTAGGGCTGAGCTTTGTAGAGTAGGGTTCTAGGTTGGCCTTGGTGATCCTCAAGGTCTGTTCCAACCTGACTGTTGCTGTGATTATGTGAACAGCTACATCTCTGCTCCCTTTGGAAGGCAGGAGGAGAGCACTGAGCAGCTCTGTGAGGCTGGGGGACCTGACACAAATCATAGTATCACAGTATCATAGTATCATAGAATCAGTCAGGGTTGGAAGGGACCACAAGGATCAGCTAGTTCCAACCCCCCTGCCATGGGCAGGGACACCCCACACTAGATCAGGCTGGCCAGAGCCTCATCCAGCCTGGGCTTAAACACCTCCAGGGCTGGGGCCTCAACCACCTCCCTGGACAACCCATTCCAGGGCTTCACCACTCTCATGGGGAAGAACTTCCTCCTCACCTCCAGCCTGAATCTCCCCACCTCCAGCTGCATTCCATTCCCCCTAGTCCTATCACTGCCTGAGATCCTGAGCAGTCCCTCCCCAGCCTTCTTGGAGCCCCCTTCAGATCCTGGAAGGCCACAATGAGGTCACCTCAGAGCCTTCTCTTCTCCAGCCTGCACAACCCAAACTCCCTCAGTCTGTCCTCACAGCAGAGCAGCTCCAGCCCTCTGCTCCTCCTCCTGGCCCTTCTCTGGACACCTTCCAGCACCTCCAGATCCCTCTTGCAATAGGGGCTCCAGACCTGGAGGCAGTACTCCAGGTGGGGTCTCCCCAGAGCTGAGCAGAGGGGCAGAATCCCCTCCCTGGCCCTGCTGGCCACACTTCTCTTGCTGCAGCCCAGGCTCTGCTTGGCTCTCTGGGCTGCAAGTGCACACTGAGAGCTCCTGCTGAGCTTCTCCTCCCCCAGCACCCCCAAGTCTCTCTCCTCAGGGCTGCTCTCCAGCCCGTCCCTGGAAATGGGCACTGCAACGTTTGTTTCCCCAGTTTGGTTTTTTCCTGAGCAAAGGGGGGGTCTCTGTCATTTTTTTATTTCATGTTTGCCCCCTTCTCAGCCTACACAGGCTGTGTGTCTGGACAGCTCTTTCTTCAAATGGGGCTTGTTTTCTGTGCCCCTCCTCACCTCCATCGTGGCCGGAGCGCACGAAGCCGTTCCCCGCGGCGCACAGCTGGAAGCTCTTCTGCGCGGCGACGTTCTCTTTGGGTTTGCCCCACTTTCTTCTCCCCACTGCGATCCTGCAGCCCGGCAGAGCTCTGAGCTGCAGACAAACCTCCTCTTCTCTCTCTCGCTTTTTTACCCCCCTCCTCCCTCCTCTGACGCTTCTTAGAAGGCCTGAAATTGACATCTTCCCTTTTGTCTTTTCTAGTGAGAAATTCGGTGGCAAACGGCTCTGCTTGACTGCGGGAACGTTTCAAAGCGCTCCCCAGACTGGGAAGATGGGCTTGAAGAGTCAGACGTATTTAGGCAGGCTGTTTTAGTTGTGTCTTTGAAGAGACTGGGGATACTGTGAGGAGATTGAAGGAAATAGTGCCAAATACTGGTCTGTTTAGAAGAGGGAAGAGGCAGGCAGGTCTGAACAGAGCTTTGCTTTGAAGTGGGAAAACGTTGCCTCAGTTCTTCTGCTTGAATGAGACACAAAGAAACCCCAGAGCTGATGAACCAAAGTTTGTCTTCTGGCTTGGAAGGGGTTTATATTAAATACCATTAAAAGTCTGTCATGCTTTTTCTTTCCCAAGTCACCACTTTGCTGATGGAATGGAATGGAATGGAATGGAATGGAATGGAATGGAATGGAATGGAATGGAATGGAATGGAATGGAATAGAGTAGAATAGAATAGAATGGAATGGGATGGGATGGGATAGAATAGAATAGAATAGGATAGAATAGAACAGAATAGAATAGGATAGGATAGAATAGAATAGAATAGAATAGAATAGAATAGAATAGAATAGAATAGAATAGAATAGAATAGAATAGAATAGAATAGAATAGAATAGAATTAACCAGGTTGGAAAAGACCTTCGAGATCATCAAGTCCAACCTATCACCCAGCACCATCTAATCAGCTAACCCATGGCACCAAGCACCCCATCCAGTCTCTTCCTAAACACCTCCAGTGATGTGTGCAGGGACTGGGGTTGTTTATGTTGATTCAGCCCTCAGTATCCCAGGCCACTGATGTGATCACTCTGTGACCACAACCTGGACAGGAAATAACATTGAATGCTGAGCTTCATGTGCCAACCATTGCTTGCCAAGAAGAAAGGTTACAGAACCTTCTTTCAGTATTTAGAATAGAATAGAATTAACCAGGTTGGAAAAAGCCTCAGAGATCATCAAGTCTGACTTGATGGGGTGCTTGGTGCCATGGGTAAGTTGTTTAGGTGGGTTGGATTGGTTGATGGGTTGGATGTGATGATCTTGAAGGTCTCTTCCAACCTGTTCTGTTCTATTCTATTCTATTCTATTCTATTCTATTCTATTCTATTCTATTCTATTCTATTCTATTCTATTCTATCACAACACCTTAAGTCCTGTGTCCAGTTCTGGGCCCCTCAGTTTAGGAAAGATGTTGAGTTGCTGGAAGGTGTCCAGAGAAAGGCAACAAAGCTGGGGAGGGGTCTGGAGCACAGCCCTGTGAGGAGAGGCTGAGGGAGCTGGGGTTGCTTAGCCTGGAGAAGAGGAGGCTCAGGGGAGACCTTCTTGCTCTCTCCAACTCCCTGAAGGGAGGTTGTAGCCAGGTGGGGGTTGGTCTCTTCTCTCAAGCACCAAACACCAGAACAACAGGACACAGTCTCAAGCTGTGCCAGGGGAAGTTTAGGCTGGAGGTGAGGAGAAAGTTTTTCCCAGCAAGAGAGATTGGCCACTGGAATGTGCTGCCCAGGGAGGTGGTGGAGTCACCATCCCTGGAGGTGTTCAAGAGGGGATTGGATGTGGCACTTGGTGCCATGGTTTAGTCATGAGGTCTGTGGTAACAGGTTGGACTTGATGATCTTTGAGGTCTCTTCCAACCTTGTTGATTCTATGATTCTCTGATGCCTGGCACTGCAGTTTCTTGCAGGTGGGATCATTCTGTCCTTTTTTTTTTTTACAAGGCTCAGTATTCAGGGAATAAAATTCCTTAACTCCAACCTAAATGCCAGACTCTGTGTTAAGACTAAATAATTGCTGGCTTTTGCACTGTTAACTTTGTGCAGCCTGAAAAAGAAAGAGAGTGTAATGAGGCTGTAAGTCAACATGGGAAGTTCTAGAGCTGTTAATTCATCTACTCTGCTCCTGCTTGCAGTGGTTTTTGCTTTGTGGCCCCATTAGCACTGAATGCAGTGGATAAAAAGACAGGAACAAGTGTATGGATTTGAAAGGGTGATCAAAGGGAGCTGTAATCCATGCAGAAGCAGCAAGCTGCACAATAAAATCTCAGCTACTGATTGATTTCCCAAGCTGGACAGGTTAGTAACTAATGGCTTGCCTTGCTCAAACAGTGTGTTGAACATGGGTTTAAAAGGAACATGAGGGCCAGGAGGATGAGCAGAGGGCTGGAGCACCTCTCCTGTGAGGAAAGACTGAAGGAGTTGGGGCTGTTCAGTCTGGAGAAGAGAAGGCTCTGAGGTGATCTAATTGTGGCCTTCCAGTGTCTGAAGGGGGCTCCAAGAAGGCTGGGGAGGGACTGCTCAGGATCTCAGGGAGTGATAGGACTAGGGGGAATGGAATGAAGCTGGAGGTGGGGAGATTCAGGCTGGAGGTGAGAAGGAAGTTCTTCCCCATGAGAGTGGTGAAGCCACAATGGGTTGTCCAGGGAGGTGGTTGGGGCCTTGTCCCTGGAGGTGTTTAAGGCCAGGCTGGATGAGGCTCTGGCCAGCCTGATCTAGTGTGGGGTGTCCCTGCCCATGGCAGGTGGGTTGGAACTGGCTGATCCTTGTGGTCCCTTCCAACCCTGACTGATACTATATGATTCTATATGACAGTCACTAGCTCACAGTGTCAGAGGACAGATGTACCATGAGCACCCAAGCTTGGTAATTAAATGGCACACAGGTTAATAACAGAATCATGGAGTGCACCAGGTTGGAAGGGATCCTTGAAGATCAATCAGCACCAGAACAAGAGGACACAGTCTCAAGCTCTGCCAGGGGAAGTTTAGGCTGGAGGTGAGGAGAAAGTTCTTCCCAGAAAGAGGAATTGACCATTGGGATGTGCTGCTCAGGGAGGTGGTGGAGTCCCCATCCCTGGAGGTGTTCAAGAAAGGCTTGGATGTGGCACTTGGAGCCATGGTTTAGTTGCCAGGAGGTGTTAGGTATTAGGTGCTAGGTTGGACTTGGTGATCTCTGAGGCCTCTCCCAGCCTGGTTGGTTCTGTGATTCTAATCTCATCTTGTTTTCTTTGCAGGGTTGTTTCCCGCTGTGCTGAACCTGGCTACCAATGCTCTCATCACAACCAACGCTACCTGTGGAGAAAAGGGTCGGGAGATGTACTGCAAGCTCGTTGAGCACGTGCCTGGACAGCCTGCCAGGCACCCCCAGTGCCGCATCTGTGACCAGAGGAGCAGAGTTCCGCACCGTACGTCCGCTGCTGCCCTTGTCTCCCTGGAAAATGGCTTTGATCCTGGGGTGTAGGGACTTGGCAAACAAACCTGAGGGAGCTGGGGTTGCTTAGCCTGGAGAAGAGGAGGCTCAGGGGAGACCTTCTTGCTCTCTGCAACTCCCTGAAGGGAGGTTGTAGACAAGCGGAGGTTGGACTCTTCTCCCAGGCACCCAGCACCAGAACAATAGGCCACAGCCTCAAGCTGTGCCAGGGGAGATTTAGGCTGGAGGTGAGGAGAAAGTTCTTCCCAGAGAGAGTTGTTAGCCACTGGAATGTGCTGCCCAAGGAGGTGGTGGAATCAGCATCATTGGAGGTGTTCAGGAGGTGACTTGATAGGGTGCTTGGTGCCATGGTTTAGTTGATTAGATGGTGCTGGGTGATAGGTTGGACTTGATGATCTCAAAGGTCTTTTCCAACCTGGTCTATTCTATTCTATTCTATTCTATTCTATTCTATTCTATTCTATTCTATTCTACTCTATTCTACTCTATTCTACTCTATCCTGTTCTATTCTATTCTATTCTATTCTATTCTATTTGCTGTGCACTGTCTGCCTCTTTCTTTGGAAATTATGTTGTCCATCTTCTCCCTTTGCTGTGTCTCAGTCTGTATCTGTTCTCCCTCTGGTGAGACCACACCTGGAGTGTTGTGCCCAGTTCTGAGCTTCCAAGTCCAAGAGCAAGTCCAGCGAAGGCTGTGAGGATGCTGAAGGGTCTGGAACATCTGTGTGATGGGCAAAGGCTGAGAGCCCTGGGGCTGGTTAGCCTGGAGAAGAGAAGGCTGAGAGGGGATCTGATCAATGGTTACAAATATCTTGAGGGGTGGGGGGCAAGATGGGGCCAGGCTCTGCTCAGTGATGTCCTGGGGTAGAATGAAGGGAAATGGACAGAAACTGGAAGCCAGGAGGTTCCACCTCAACATGAGGAGAAACTTCTTTGGTGTGAGAGTGCTGGAGCCCTGGAGCAGGCTGCCCAGAGAGGTTGTGGGGTCTCCTGCTCTGGACATGTTAGTAACTAATGACCCATCTGGATGTGTTGCTGTGTGACCTGCCCTAGGTGATCCTGCTTTGGCAGTGGGGGTTGCAGCACCTCTGCTCATGTGGACAGACTGAAGGAGCTGGGCCTGTTCAGCCTGAAGAAGAAAAGGCTCTGGGGAGACCTTCCAGTACCTGAAGGGGGCTACAAGAAGGATGGAGAGAGACTGTTTGCAAAGGCCTGCAGGGACAGGACAAAGGGCAATGGCTTCAAACTAGAGAAGGGCAGGTTTAGATTGGATGTTAGGAAGAAATTCTGCACCATGAGGGTGGTGGAACACTGGAACAGGTTGTCCAGGGAGGTGGTTGAGGTTCCTTCCCTTGAGATATTCAAAGTGAGGCTCAACGAAGCCCTGGGCAGCCTGATCTGATTACTGACTGTGGCAAGGTTGGACTGGAGGAGCTTTGGAGGTCCCTTCTGGCCTGGACCATTCTATGATTCTATGAAACCCCATCTGAGTGATTTGTAGGAATAGAATAGACTAGACTAGACTAGACTAGACTAGAATAGAATAGACCAGGTTGGAAGAGACCTTCAAGATTGTCATGTCCAATGTGTTCCCCTTCACCCCTCCCTTGTTAAAAGCTTGAATCTCCCCAGCTTCAGCATGCCTGGCCTGCTGTTGCCAGCCACATCTGACATTAAGGTTTGGAAATGTTCCTGTGGCAGGAGGAAGTGCTTTATTGAAACAGAGATGGCTCATTAATAGGAGAAGTGTGTAATATAAGCAGAGTTTAAACGATCCCCCTGGAATGTGCAAGTCTGGAGTGCCTCCCCTTAATTACTGTAGTAGGAAATGAACACAAATCCCCTGGTTAATCACATGTGAGCCCAAATTAAAAGGCACAGTTTGATGGGCTCACTCTTTTTTAAGCTGTTCCCCCTGCCATCCATCAGGGGAGATTTGGTCCTGGAAGTGCCTTTGCAAGCCAGGGCTTTTTGCAGATGTGCTGTTGTTTTCCCTTGCCTTTTTAAACAGGTAAAATGTGCCAGCAATTAATCAGTGTTTTCACATTAATTATAATTAAACTTTCATCGTGGTGATTACAGTTAAGTGTTGCTTCAGCTCCCAGCCCTCCCTCCTGTGATTTGCTTTCGTATCAATTCCACCTGAAGAGACTGAGAGGACAATTTCCACTTAGCTTCTGTCACGGCCACCCAGCAGCTTTGGGTTTGGCTTGCAGGTGATGTTTTGAGGGGGGCAGTACTCAGTTAAAGCCAAGGTTTGAGGAAATGATCAGAGCTGGGGGGACTGAGAACCTGTAAAGCATAGGGGGTGGCTCCTCTCCCTTCAATATGACCTACTGCTAACATCACTTGTGGCCCCGGTGGTCTACCTTGCAGAGCCTGGTGCTCACTACTGCCACTAAATAGTCTGATCTTGAAATGGAACATTTGGTATATGCAGTTTTGAGGGCTATTGCCTTCCCTCAGTCATAGAAGCACAGAAGCATAGAATCATACAATCACAGAATCAACCAGGTTGGGAAAGACCTCAGAGATCATAGAGGACACAGAGGACAAAGTCTCAAGCTGTGCCAGGGCTGGAGGTGAGGAGAAAGTTCTTCCCAGAGAGAGTTTTAGCCATTGGAATGTGCTGCCCAGGGAGGTGGTGGAGTCCCCATCCCTGGAGGTGTTCAAGAGGGGATTGGATGTGGCACTTGGTGCCATGGTTTAGTCATGAGGTCTGTGGTGACAGCTTGGACTCGATGATCTTTGAGGTCTCTTCCAGCCTTGGTGATTCTGTGATCATCAAGTCCACCCTATTACCTAATACCTAGCACCTCCTGGCAACTAAACCATGGCTCCAAGTGCCACATCCAAGCCTTTCTTGAACACCTCCAGGGATGGGGACTCCACCACCTCCCTGGGCAGCACATTCCAGTGGCCAGTTCCTCTTGCTGGGAAGAACTTTCTCCTCACACCCTTCAATATGCTCAGACATGCTGGTTGTCCTTCATGAGCATCAACCCCTGTCCTCCATGGGTGGTTGGTGTAGCAAAAAGCCAGAGACAAAAGGACTCTGAATGTGGCTGGTTGGTTTAAATAACAATTAAAATAGAATCATAGAATTGTTTCAGTTGGAAAAGACCTCTAAGAACATCAAGTCCAACCATCAACCCAACACCACCATGGCCACTAAACCCTGTCCCTAAGGGCCAAGGCCACACATTTCTTGAACACCTCCAGGCTGGAGGTGAGGAGAAAGTTCTTCCCAGAAAGAGAGATTGCCCATTGGAATGTGCTGCCCAGGGAGGTGGTGGAGTCCCCATCCCTGGAGGTGTTTAAGAGGGGATTGGATGTGGCACTTGGAGCCATGGTTTAGTTGTCAGGAGGTGTTGGGTGATAGTTTGGACTCAATGATCTCTGAGGTCATTTCCAACCTGGTTGATTCTGTGATTCTAAGACTCCACAACCTCTCTGGGCAGCCTGCTCCAGGGCTCAGCACCCTCACAGGGATGTTTTCCCTTCTGTTCCCATGGCAGCTGCTCTGCTCCAGCTTGCCTCCAGAACCCCTTGTGCTGTCCCTGGACATCCCTGAGCAGAGCCTGGCTCCAGCCCTGCACATCTTTATCCCCAGCAATGAGGGCAGCCCTCACAGCTCCTCTGCTCCAAGCTCCAAGCCCCAGCTCCCTCAGCCTGGCCTCCCAGGGAGATGTTCCACCTCCTTAATCAATCAGAAGCATGACTGTGCCCAATGAGCAAGAGAGAAATTAATTTCCAGCCTTTTACTCTAAATTGCTGTCTCATTATCTGTGTAATTGTGTGCAAATCCATATTTTAGATCTACACCCATTAAAATCTAATAGATTAAAAGTCTCTTTCTGCATCTCTGCTCTCCTACCAGAACGACACCCAATAACAAATGCCATTGATGGCAAGAACACTTGGTGGCAAAGCCCAAGCATCCAGAATGGAATTGAATACCATTATGTGACCATTACCTTGGACCTCCAACAGGTAGGCTTCTCTTTCTTTGTCTCTCCAGAGGCTTCCTTGCCTTCCCAATGCTTCTTTCCCTCTCTGCTCTGTGTTGGTTTTATCTGAGGTTGTGAGATGTGAGGCTTGTCCTGCACTGCATGAAAACCTGACTGTTAGCTGCTCCCAAACACACAGCATGAGACTGATCTTTCTGAGGTTCTCTCCAACCCAAGGGCTTTGGCTATATTAAAGAAAGTAGCACAAGCTCTTGCTCAACATCAGCTCTCTCTCAGGTCCTGCAAACATCCAAAGGTTCAAGGTTGGGCTCCATGACCTTAAAGGTCTCTTCCAACCCAAAATGATTCTGTGACTCCAACAGAGCCATGAAGGTTTGTGACCTTCTAGCAACACCACTCTCATTCCAGACAGGAAAGACAGATATGGTCCTTAGCTACTCTCCAAGCTGCTGAAAAAACTCTGAACTCACAGAATGACAGAATGGCAGAGGCTGGAAGGGACCTCTGGAGATCATCCAGTCCTACCCCCTCTGCCAGAGCAGGGTCACCTAGAGCAGGTCACACAGGGACACATCCAGATGGGCTTCTCTTTGTCTCTCCAGAGGCTTTCTTGCCTTCACAATGCTCCTTTCCCTCTCTGCTCTGTGTTGGTGTTATGCTATGAGGGCACACAGAGCTTCTCCTGCAACTTGCTGTTGTTCCCATGGCTAATTGTGACTGCCCAATTCATTGTAACCTAGCTCTGTGAATTAAAAGCAATGGTTTACTTGATAAGGTTAATCAGGAATAATAAGAGGAACACAGAATTTCAGGGGCTGGAAGGGACCTTGAAAGCTCATCCAGTCCAACCCCAGCTCAGTATCATCATAGAATGATAGCATCAGTCAGGGTTGGAAGGGACCACAAGGATCATCTCATTCCAACCCCCCCTGCCATGGGCAGGGACACCTCACACTAGATCAGGCTGGCCAGAGCCTCATCCAGTCTGTGCTTAAACACCTCCAGGGATGGGGCCCCAACCACCTCCCTGGACAACCCATTCCAGGGCTTCACCACTCTCCTGGGGAAGAACTTCCTCCTCCCCTCCAGCCTGAATCTCCCCACCTCCAGCTTCATTCCATTCCCCCTAGTCCTATCACTCCCTGAGATCCTGAGCAGTCCCTCCCCAGCCTTCTTGGAGCCCCCTGCAGATACTGGAAGGCCACAATTAGGTCTCCTCAGAGCCTTCTCTTCTCCAGACTGAACAGCCCCAGCTCCCTCAGTCTGTCCTCACAGCAGAGCATCTCCAGCCCTCTCTCTTTCTTGTGGCCCTTCTCTGGACACCTTCCAGCACTTCCAGATCCCTCTTGTCATAGGGGCTCCAGAACTGCAGGCAGTACTCCAGGTGGGGTCTCCCCAGAGCTGAGCAGAGGGGGAGAATCCCCTCCCTGGCCCTGCTGGCCACACTTCTCTTGCTGCAGCCCAGGCTCTGCTTGGCTCTCTGGGCTGCAAGTGCACACTGAGAGCTCCTGGTGAGCTTCTCCTCCCTCAGCACCCCCAAGTCTCTCTCCTCAGGGCTGCTTTCCAGCCAGTCCCTGCCCAGCCTGGATTTGTGCCTGGGATTGCCTCCACCCAGCTGCAGGACCCTGCCCTTGGTCTTATTGACCAAGTAGTCTTTGTACCTGGAAGAACCTTTGAGTCCTGGAGGAACTGTTAGCACTCTGGCTTTAGAGCCCTTGCTGTTGCTGCCAGAAACAATCCCACATCTGCCTGTCCTTGTGTGTGCTAAAGGATTCCAAGTGCATTTCTCTTGCAGTCAGCACAGCTGAACCTTTGTCAGACGTTAGAGTTCGAGCTCCTGAGCAGTAAATAGTTTGGGGCTTTAAAAATGTCTTTTAAACTTCCAGAGTGATTAACTGGTTTTGCCTTTGCAGCAGGGGGTTGTGCCTCTTGCTGGCTGTGATCTGTTGATATGGGAGCAGCTCTCAGGCACTAGAAGTAAATTATCACCTTTGCTTTTGTCACCTGAAGTGATTTCACTCATGTAGTTGTTTTGGTCAGGTCTGCTAAACCAGGGCCTTCCAGCTTCTGGGTTTCCCTGCTATTCATCCAGGGCAAAGATACAACAGGTACTTATTTTATACACAGAGCACATCTGTGCACTTCTGGAAGCTCTGGCTTTTATAATTTCATAGATTGCTTTGGGCTGGAAGGGAGCCTCAAAGGTCATCTTGTCCAACACCCCTGCAGTCAGCAGGGACCTCTCCAATTAGAGCAGGCTGCTCAGGGCCACGTCCAGTCTGACCTTGAATGTCTCAGGGGATGGGGCCTCCAGCACACCACACCTCTGGGCAACCTGTTCCAGTATCTAATACAGCATCATAGACTGGTTTGGGTTGGAAGGGACCTCCAAAGCTCATCCAGTCCAGCTCCCCTGCAGTCAGCAGGGACATCGATCGCCGTCGCTGGGGGTGTTCAGGACGAGGCTTGACAGGATGCTTGATGCCATGGGTTAGTTGATTGGGTGGTGTTGGATAATAGGTTGGACTTTATGATCTTGAAGGTCTCTTCCAACCTGGTCTATTCTATTCTATTCTATTCTATTCTATTCTATTCTATTCTATTCTATTCTATTCCATTCCATTCCATTCCATTCCATTCCATTCCATTCCATTCCATTCCATTCTATCCTCAACTAGATCAGGTTGATCACCTGAATATCTCCAGGATGGGGCCCCAGCCACCTCCCTGGGCAGACACTAATAGCTATAGGATCAGAGGAGAGAAGAACTTCTGGGCTGTTCTAAAGTATTTGAAAGGCTTCTTTGGGTGCCAGCTGAGGGTGATCTGAGAACAATGCACTATGTCTCCAGCCTGTTTCTTTTCCATGTTCTCTTGCTTATCTTCAAGGTACTTGCTGGTCCTTTTGCATTACTGAAGCTGATAGCTTCTCTTACACCCCTTCAGTTGTGTTGGCTGGAAGTAGGAGCAGCACTGAGCTTTCCTTGAATGTCAGAGAGATGGGATAAGACCCTGTGTCACTACTGCTGTCTGGAACACTCTTTGTGATCTGATTTTTTTCCTGCAAGAGTGGTCAGGGAATTGGAATAGGCTGCCCAGGGAGGTGGTGGAGTCACCATCCCTTGAGGTGTTGAAGAAAGGTGTGGACATGGGACCCTTTGGGACATGGTTTCCTGGCCATGGTGGCCAGGTTTATGGTTGGACTTGACGACCTCAGATGGCTTTTCCAACCTTAATGGTTTTATGTTTCATTTTGGTTGGGCTCAAGGATCTTGGAGGTGTTTCCCAGCTGAAACAATTCTCTTACAAGCCATGCAGTTAGGAGTGCATGCTGTGTGTGCTCACCACCTTGGGGAAGCAGAACAGTTTTGTTCCCCAAAGCATAGTCAGAGCTCTGTTGTGATTTGCTTGGCTTTTAGGCTGCTGTCCCAGTTTAGCGGGGGACAGATGCTCTATTGCTCCAAATAACTCTCACACAAATGGGTTGGACAGTCCTGGGAAGTTTAAATGGAAAAGCAATGCATACACACAAAAACTACAAAGCATAGTGGGGAGCATAGCAATTCAAAGAGATCCCAACTCTAAACACACAAGTTATTACAGGAAGGCTCTGGAGGTGCTGGAAGGTGTCCAGAGAAGGGCCACGAGGAGGAGCAGAGGGCTGGAGCTGCTCTGCTGTGAGGACAGACTGAGGGAGTTGGGGTTGTGCAGGCTGGAGAGGAGAAGGCTCCCAGGAGACCTCATTGTGGCTTTCCAGGATCTGCAGGGGGCTCCAAGAAAACTGGGGAGGGACTTTTGAGGGTGTCAGGGAGTAATAGGACTGGGGGGGATGGAGCAAAATTAGCAATGGGGAGATTGAGATTGGATGTGAGGAAGAAGTTGTTCCCCATGAGGGAGGTGAGACGCTGGCACAGGTTGCCCAGGGAGGTGGTGGCAGCCTCCTGCCTGGAGGTGTTTGCAGCCAGGCTGGAGGTGGCTGTGAGCAACCTGCTGTAGTGTGAGGTGTCCCTGCCCATGGCAGGGGGTTGGAACTGGCTGAGCCTTGAGGTCCCTTCCAACCCAAACAATTCTATGATTCTAACTTCCTTTCACCAGACCAAAAGCCCAACACTTCCCTTCTCCCCACCTGGGGTTCACCCAATTCCCCAGGACTCTTTCTTCCCACTGCCATTGCTAGGCTGGTTTCAGGCTGGTCCGGGCTGAACTGCCTCCCTCTACCTTTTTACCCTGGCATTAGGCCTGAACAGGTCAAGATTGCACAGGAAAATATGAAGTTACTCAGGCCCAAGATGCCTCTGACACTCCCCCATCGATAGCAGACAAGAGTCTCCCACGGGAGCAGAGAGGGAGGAAAGAGAAAGACTTTGAAGACCATAACTTTACAGCCAGATTCATAAGGATGCAGGATTTATGGATAGAAATAGACTTTATCCTGTGTCCACCCCCTGGGCTGGCCACTCTTAACACTGGGGGCCTTAACTCTATGGCTTCTTTGGTTTTTTGGAGGCACTCAGCCTAACTGGCCACAGCTGCTAAGAATCACAGAATCAACCAGGTTGGAAAAGACCTCAGAGGTCATCAAGTCCAACCTAGTGCCTAATACCTAACACCTGACAACTAAACCATGGTTCCTAGTGCCACATCCAAGCCTTTCTTGAATGCCCTGTGAGGAGAGGCTGAGGAAGCTGGGGCTGCCCAGCCCAGAGAAGAGGCGGCTCAGGGGAGACCCCACTGCTCTCCACAACTAGCTGAAGGGAGGCTGCAGCCAGGTGGCTGTTTGGAATTTGGGGAGCATTAGGAGGCTTTGTTTGTTTAGTTGGGTGATTTTGTGTGCCCAGGGCCGTGGGCTCTGTGGAAGCAGGCAGGAGAGCACAGGACTCCTCTCGCAGCCCCAGCGTCGCGCAGCGTCGTCGCCGTGAGTGGCGAGGGTCACCGGGGACCTTGTGAGACCTCACTCAGCAGCAGTGCCTTTGCTTGGGAGGGGATGCAGTAATTGCTGTGTTTGTGGTGATGAATTCTTGCTTCAAGCAGAAAAGATGCTCAACTTCTGCTTGGTGAGGCAGGAATCACAAACAAGGAATCTCCAAGTAATGGAGCGAAAATTGCAGGAGCGCACTGGTTTGTGTGCTGTTACTGCTAATTATGATGGCACGTGGAATGCTTTCAGCAAGCCCAGTTTCATGAGGAAAACAGGGAAATAATTACACTGTCCTCATTTATGTAATGTTTGCCCTTCTGGGGGCAGCTGCTTTTAAAGATGATTTTTGTTTGATTGTGTAGTGTAGCCATACAAAGCTGGTGTGCGCTCGTTGGCGATTGGAAGGGGGCTACAGGAGAGCTGGGGAGGGACTTTTGAGGGGGTCAGGGAAGGATAGGACTGAGGGGAATGGAGCTGCTGGAGCTGCTCTGCTATGAGGACAGACTGAGAGAGTTGGGGTTGTTCAATCTGGAGAAGAGAAGGCTCCCAGGAGACCTAATTGTGGCCTTCCAGGATCTGAAAGGGGCTACAAGAAAACTGGGGAGGGACTTTTGAGGGTGTCAGGGAGGGATAGGACTGGGGGGGATGGAGCAGAACTAGAAATGGGGAGATTGAGATTGGCTGTGAGGAAGAAGTTGTTCCCCAGGAGGGTGGTGAGAGCCTGGCACAGGTTGCCCAGGGAGGTGGTGGCAGCCTCCTGCCTGGAGGTGTTTGCAGCCAGGCTGGAGGTGGCTGTGAGCAACCTGCTGTAGTGTGAGGTGTCCCTGCCCATGGCAGGGGGTTGGAACTGGCTGATCCTTGAGGTCCCTTCTAACCCTGATACTTCTATGACTCTGTGATCCTACGATTCTATGGAACAGGCTGCCCAGGGAGGTGGTGGAGTGACCATCTCTGGAGGTGCTCAAGCAGTGTGTGGCACCTGGGGACAAGGTGGTGGTGTGTTGATGATCTTAGAGGGTGTGAGCATTTTAGGCTATGCCTTTAAAATTTTTCACAGATCTTGAACAGAAAAGTAGTAAAATGTAAAGAAATCACTTATTGGGTGTAAACAGGAAAATAAAGATCCTTCTAAATAAGCTCATTATGGAGATATCTACCAAAGGTATGAGAATGAACACATCCAAGTGCCAGGTTCTGCACATTGGGCACAGCAACCCCAGGCAGTGCTACAGGCTGGGGGCAGAGTGGCTGAGAGCAGCCAGGCAGAGAGGGACCTGGGGGTAGTGGTCGATGGTAGGCTGAACATGAGCCTCCAGTGTGCCCAGGCAGCCAAGAGGGCCAATGGCATCCTGGCATGCATCAGGAAGAGTGTGGCCAGCAGGAGCAGGGAGGTCATTGTGCCCCTGTACACTGCACTGGTTAGGCCACACCTTGAGTCCTGTGTCCTGTTCTGGGCCCCTCAGTTTAGGAAGGAGGTTGAGTTGCTGGAAGATGTCCAGAGAAGGGCAACAAACCTGGGGAGGGGTCTGGGGCACAGCCCTGTGAGGAGAGGCTGAGGGAGCTGGGGTTGCTTAGCCTGGAGAGGAGGAGACTCAGGGGTGACCTTCTTGCTCTCTCCAACTCCCTGAAGGGAGGTTGTGGACAAGCAGATGTTGGTCTCTTCTCCCAGGCAGCCAGCAGCAGAACAAGAGGACACAGTCTCAAGATGTGCCAGGGGAGGTTTAGGCTGGATGTTAGGAAGAAGTTCTTCACAGCAAGAGAGATTGGCCATTGGAATGTGCTGCCCAGGGAGGTGGTGGAGTCACCATCCCTGGAAGTGTTCAAGAAAGGCTTGGCTGTGGCACTTGGAGCCATGGTTTAGTTGCCAGGAGGTAGCAATGTTCTGCTAATGCTAAATTAATTCCTTTTTTTTTGTTAATTCTGTGTTGTCCACATGTAATTAGACTGGAGGATTTGGTGCTGCTTTGGAAGAGTTTCTTGGGTGTTTGATTCACTTTAATCCCCTTGAGCAGAAGTACACACACGTGAGTGTGCACACACAGCCATCACATAGCCTTAATAAGGCTAATGCTGGGGAGAGGAAAAGATTTGCAGAGCTGATTGCTTTTGCTTTCTCTGCAGCTAAATGGCTCTGTGGCAAAAGACAAACAGGAGGAAACCAAGAAACTGTGACAAGAAGAATGGGAGGGATTCAGCTGGGACAGGAAAATAGCAGGATGGGAGGCAGACCAGGGTTATCAAAGCCTGGTGTGGTAGTCTATGGGAAGAGGGGGGGAAAAAATCCCCTCCTGTAAATGAAGGGAAAGAGAACCTGTATGTGCACAGTTGTCACCAAAATGAAGGAGAAAAGATCATTAGGGAAGAAAGAATGCCCTGGAAAGGACATCTTTACTCTTTCCTACTCTACATAGGACAGCTACAATCAGAAATGGCACATCATACATTTCTGAAAGCAGTGTTTCACAGCTGAGTTAGGTATTCCCCACTGCATCCAGTGTTTCACAGCTGAGTTAGGTATTCCCCACTGCATCCAGTGTTTCACAGCTGAGTTAGGTATTCCCCCTTGCATCCAGTGTTTCACAGCTGAGTTAGGTATTCCCCACTGCATCCAGTGTTTCACAGCTGAGTTAGGTATTCCCCACTGCATCCAGGGTTTCACAGCTGAGTTAGGTATTCCCCACTGCATCCAGTGTTTCACAGCTGAGTTAGGTATTCCCCACTGCATCCAGGGTTTCACAGCTGAGTTAGGTATTCCCCACTGCATCCAGGGTTTCACAGCTGAGTTAGGTATTCCCCACTGCATCCAGTGTTTCACAGCTGAGTTAGGTATTCCCCACTGCATCCAGGGTTTCACAGCTGAGTTAGGTATTCCCCCTTGCATCCAGTGTTTCACAGCTGAGTTAGGTATTCCCCCTTGCATCCAGGGTTTCACAGCTGAGTTAGGTATTCCTCACTGCATCCAGTGTTTCACAGCTGAGTTAGGTATTCCCCACTGCATCCAGGGTTTCACAGCTGAGTTAGGTATTCCCCACTGCATCCAGTGTTTCACAGCTGAGTTAGGTATTCCCCACTGCATCCAGGGTTTCACAGCTGAGTTAGGTATTCCCCACTGCATCCAGGGTTTCACAGCTGAGTTAGGTATTCCCCCTTGCATCCAGTGTTTCACAGCTGAGTTAGGTATTCCCCCTTGCATCCAGTGTTTCACAGCTGAGTTAGGTATTCCCCACTGCATCCAGGGTTTCACAGCTGAGTTAGGTATTCCCCACTGCATCCAGGGTTTCACAGCTGAGTTAGGTATTCCCCACTGCATCCAGTGTTTCACAGCTGAGTTAGGTATTCCCCACTGCATCCAGGGTTTCACAGCTGAGTTAGGTATTCCCCACTGCATCCAGTGTTTCACAGCTGAGTTAGGTATTCCCCACTGCATCCAGGGTTTCACAGCTGAGTTAGGTATTCCCCACTGCATCCAGTGTTTCACAGCTGAGTTAGGTATTCCCCACTGCATCCAGGGTTTCACAGCTGAGTTAGGTATTCCCCACTGCATCCAGTGTTTCACAGCTGAGTTAGGTATTCCCCACTGCATCCAGGGTTTCACAGCTGAGTTAGGTATTCCCCACTGCATCCAGAGTTTCACAGCTGAGTTAGGTATTCCCCACTGCATCCAGGGTTTCACAGCTGAGTTAGGTATTCCCCACTGCATCCAGGGTTTCACAGCTGAGTTAGGTATTCCCCACTGCATCCAGAGTTTCACAGCTGAGTTAGGTATTCCCCACTGCATCCAGTGTTTCACAGCTGAGTTAGGTATTCCCTACTGCATCCAGGGTTTCACAGCTGAGTTAGCTATTCCCCACTGCATCCAGTGTTTCACAGCTGAGTTAGGTATTCCCCACTGCATCCAGGGTGTCACAGCTGAGTTAGGTATTCCCCACTGCATCCAGGGTGTCACAGCTGAGTTAGGTATTCCCCCTTGCATCCAGGGTGTCACAGCTGAGTTAGGTATTCCCCCTTGCATCCAGTGTTTCACAGCTGAGTTAGGTATTCCCCACTGCATCCAGTGTTTCACAGCTGAGTTAGGTATTCCCCACTGCATCCAGTGTTTCACAGCTGAGTTAGGTATTCCCCACTGCATCCAGGGTTTCACAGCTGAGTTAGGTATTCCCCCTTGCATCCAGTGTTTCACAGCTGAGTTAGGTATTTCCCCTTGCATCCAGTGTTTCACAGCTGAGTTAGGTATTCCCCACTGCATCCAGAGTTTCACAGCTGAGTTAGGTATTCCCCACTGCATCCAGAGTTTCACAGCTGAGTTAGGTATTCCCCACTGCATCCAGGGTTTCACAGCTGAGTTAGGTATTCCCCATTGCATCCAGAGTTTCACAGCTGAGTTAGGTATTCCCCACTGCATCCAGAGTTTCACAGCTGAGTTAGGTATTCCCCACTGCATCCAGTGTTTCACAGCTGAGTTAGGTATTCCCCCTTGCATCCAGTGTTTCACAGCTGAGTTAGGTATTCCCCACTGCATCCAGGGTTTCACAGCTGAGTTAGGTATTCCCCACTGCATCCAGTGTTTCACAGCTGAGTTAGGTATTCCCACTGCATCCAGGGTTTCACAGCTGAGTTAGGTATTCCCCACTGCATCCAGTGTTTCACAGCTGAGTTAGGTATTCCCCACTGCATCCAGGGTTTCACAGCTGAGTTAGGTATTCCTCACTGCATCCAGTGTTTCACAGCTGAGTTAGGTATTCCCCCTTGCATCCAGTGTTTCACAGCTGAGTTAGGTATTCCCCCTTGCATCCAGTGTTTCACAGCTGAGTTAGGTATTCCCCACTGCATCCAGGGTTTCACAGCTGAGTTAGGTATTCCCCACTGCATCCAGTGTTTCACAGCTGAGTTAGGTATTCCCCACTGCATCCAGTGTTTCACAGCTGAGTTAGGTATTCCCCACTGCATCCAGGGTGTCACAGCTGAGTTAGGTATTCCCCACTGCATCCAGGGTGTCACAGCTGAGTTAGGTATTCCCCACTGCATCCAGGGTTTCACAGCTGAGTTAGGTATTCCCCCTTGCATCCAGTGTTTCACAGCTGAGTTAGGTATTCCCCACTGCATCCAGTGTTTCACAGCTGAGTTAGGTATTCCCCACTGCATCCAGGGTTTCACAGCTGAGTTAGGTATTCCCCCTTGCATCCAGGGTTTCACAGCTGAGTTAGGTATTCCCCACTGCATCCAGGGTTTCACAGCTGAGTTAGGTATTCCCCACTGCATCCAGGTTTCACAGCTGAGTTAGGTATTCCCCACTGCATCCAGGGTTTCACAGCTGAGTTAGGTATTCCCCACTGCATCCAGTGTTTCACAGCTGAGTTAGGTATTCCCCACTGCATCCAGTGTTTCACAGCTGAGTTAGGTATTCCCCCTTGCATCCAGTGTTTCACAGCTGAGTTAGGTATTCCCCCTTGCATCCAGTGTTTCACAGCTGAGTTAGGTATTCCCCACTGCATCCAGTGTTTCACAGCTGAGTTAGGTATTCCCCACTGCATCCAGTGTTTCACAGCTGAGTTAGGTATTCCCCACTGCATCCAGGGTTTCACAGCTGAGTTAGGTATTCCCCACTGCATCCAGTGTTTCACAGCTGAGTTAGGTATTCCCCCTTGCATCCAGTGTTTCACAGCTGAGTTAGGTATTCCCCCTTGCATCCAGTGTTTCACAGCTGAGTTAGGTATTCCCCACTGCATCCAGGGTTTCACAGCTGAGTTAGGTATTCCCCACTGCATCCAGTGTTTCACAGCTGAGTTAGGTATTCCCCACTGCATCCAGTGTTTCACAGCTGAGTTAGGTATTCCCCCTTGCATCCAGTGTTTCACAGCTGAGTTAGGTATTCCCCACTGCATCCAGGGTTTCACAGCTGAGTTAGGTATTCCCCACTGCATCCAGGGTTTCACAGCTGAGTTAGGTATTCCCCACTGCATCCAGTGTTTCACAGCTGAGTTAGGTATTCCCCACTGCATCCAGTGTTTCACAGCTGAGTTAGGTATTCCCCACTGCATCCAGGGTTTCACAGCTGAGTTAGGTATTCCCCACTGCATCCAGGGTTTCACAGCTGAGTTAGGTATTCCCCCTTGCATCCAGGGTGTCACAGCTGAGTTAGGTATTCCCCACTGCATCCAGGGTGTCACAGCTGAGTTAGGTATTCCCCACTGCATCCAGTGTTTCACAGCTGAGTTAGGTATTCCCCCTTGCATCCAGGGTTTCACAGCTGAGTTAGGTATTCCCCACTGCATCCAGTGTTTCACAGCTGAGTTAGGTATTCCCCCTTGCATCCAGTGTTTCACAGCTGAGTTAGGTATTCCCCACTGCATCCAGGGTTTCACAGCTGAGTTAGGTATTCCCCACTGCATCCAGTGTTTCACAGCTGAGTTAGGTATTCCCCACTGCATCCAGTGTTTCACAGCTGAGTTAGGTATTCCCCCTTGCATCCAGTGTTTCACAGCTGAGTTAGGTATTCCCCCTTGCATCCAGTGTTTCACAGATGAGTTAGGTATTCCCCCTTGCATCCAGTGTTTCACAGCTGAGTTAGGTATTCCCCACTGCATCCAGGGTTTCACAGCTGAGTTAGGTATTCCCCCTTGCATCCAGTGTTTCACAGCTGAGTTAGGTATTCCCCACTGCATCCAGTGTTTCACAGCTGAGTTAGGTATTCCCCCTTGCATCCAGGGTTTCACAGCTGAGTTAGGTATTCCCCACTGCATCCAGGGTTTCACAGCTGAGTTAGGTATTCCCCCTTGCATCCAGTGTTTCACAGCTGAGTTAGGTATTCCCCATTGCATCCAGAGTTTCACAGCTGAGTTAGGTATTCCCCACTGCATCCAGGGTTTCACAGCTGAGTTAGGTATTCCCCACTGCATCCAGTGTTTCACAGCTGAGTTAGGTATTCCCCACTGCATCCAGGGTTTCACAGCTGAGTTAGGTATTCCCCACTGCATCCAGGGTTTCACAGCTGAGTTAGGTATTCCCCACTGCATCCAGGGTTTCACAGCTGAGTTAGGTATTCCCCACTGCATCCAGGGTTTCACAGCTGAGTTAGGTATTCCTCACTGCATCCAGGGTTTCACAGCTGAGTTAGGTATTCCCCACTGCATCCAGGGTTTCACAGCTGAGTTAGGTATTCCCCACTGCATCCAGTGTTTCACAGCTGAGTTAGGTATTCCCCACTGCATCCAGGGTGTCACAGCTGAGTTAGGTATTCCCCCTTGCATCCAGGGTTTCACAGCTGAGTTAGGTATTCCCCACTGCATCCAGGGTTTCACAGCTGAGTTAGGTATTCCTCACTGCATCCAGGGTTTCACAGCTGAGTTAGGTATTCCCCACTGCATCCAGGGTTTCACAGCTGAGTTAGGTATTCCCCCTTGCATCCAGTGTTTCACAGCTGAGTTAGGTATTCCCCACTGCATCCAGGGTTTCACAGCTGAGTTAGGTATTCCCCACTGCATCCAGTGTTTCACAGCTGAGTTAGGTATTCCCCATTGCATCCAGTGTTTCACAGCTGAGTTAGGTATTCCCCCTTGCATCCAGGGTTTCACAGCTGAGTTAGGTATCCCCACTGCATCCAGTGTTTCACAGCTGAGTTAGGTATTCCCCACTGCATCCAGGGTTTCACAGCTGAGTTAGGTATTCCCCACTGCATCCAGTGTTTCACAGCTGAGTTAGGTATTCCCCACTGCATCCAGGGTGTCACAGCTGAGTTAGGTATTCCCCCTTGCATCCAGGGTTTCACAGCTGAGTTAGGTATTCCCCACTGCATCCAGGGTTTCACAGCTGAGTTAGGTATTCCTCACTGCATCCAGGGTTTCACAGCTGAGTTAGGTATTCCCCACTGCATCCAGTGTTTCACAGCTGAGTTAGGTATTCCCCATTGCATCCAGTGTTTCACAGCTGAGTTAGGTATTCCCCCTTGCATCCAGGGTTTCACAGCTGAGTTAGGTATTCCCCACTGCATCCAGGGTTTCACAGCTGAGTTAGGTATTCCCCACTGCATCCAGGGTTTCACAGCTGAGTTAGGTATTCCCCACTGCATCCAGTGTTTCACAGCTGAGTTAGGTATTCCCCACTGCATCCAGGGTGTCACAGCTGAGTTAGGTATTCCCCCTTGCATCCAGGGTTTCACAGCTGAGTTAGGTATTCCCCACTGCATCCAGGGTTTCACAGCTGAGTTAGGTATTCCTCACTGCATCCAGGGTTTCACAGCTGAGTTAGGTATTCCCCACTGCATCCAGTGTTTCACAGCTGAGTTAGGTATTCCCCATTGCATCCAGTGTTTCACAGCTGAGTTAGGTATTCCCCCTTGCATCCAGGGTTTCACAGCTGAGTTAGGTATTCCCCACTGCATCCAGGGTTTCACAGCTGAGTTAGGTATTCCCCACTGCATCCAGGGTTTCACAGCTGAGTTAGGTATTCCCCACTGCATCCAGTGTTTCACAGCTGAGTTAGGTATTCCCCACTGCATCCAGTGTTTCACAGCTGAGTTAGGTATTCCCCACTGCATCCAGGGTTTCACAGCTGAGTTAGGTATTCCCCATTGCATCCCCCTCTCCAAAGTGGCTGAAAGATACATCCCTGTCTCCCTTCTCCTGGCACCAGCACCTGAGTGCTTGTGCAATGAACCTGAGCCATGACCTGACACTGGGAACTGTATCTTGGTTTTGGGGGTTAGATTCTGCCAGATCAGTTTCTAATTGGGCTTCCAGAGGAGGAGCACAAAAATGATCAGAGGGTTGGGGCAGCTCTGCTATGAGGCCAGGCTGAGGGAGCTGGGGGTGTTCAGCCTGGAGAAGAGAAGGCTCTGGAGAAACCTAATAGCCTTCCAGTACCTGAAGGGGACTACAAGAAGGATGGAGAGAGACTGTTTGCAAAGGCCTGCAGGGACAGGACCAAGGGCAATGGCTTCAGACTAGAGAAGAGCAGATTGAGATTGGATGTGAGGAACAAGTTCTGCACCATGAGGGCTGTGGAAGGGAGGTGGTTGGGGCCCCATCCCTGGAGATATTCAAGGTGAGGCTGGACAGGGCTCTGGGTAGCTTGGCTGTGGCACTTGGAGCCATGGTTTAGTTGTCAGGAGGTGTTAGGTATTAGGTACTAGGGTGGACTTGATTTCTCTGAGGTCTTTTTCAACCTGGCTGGTTCAATGATTCTGTGATTCTATGATAAATGTTGAAAGCCAGATTGGATGAAGTCTTCAGCAGCTTGGTCTCCTAGGAGGTGTCCCTGTCCATGGCAGGGGGGTTGAACTAAGTGATCTTCAAGGTCCCTTCCAACCCAAACCATTCTGTGATGGCCAGTCTGATCTAAGATGAGATGTCCCTGCCCATGGCAGGGGGGTTGGAACTGGATGATCCTTGTGGTCCCTTCCAACCCTGACTGATTCTATGATTCTATGAATTCCCTTCAGTTCTTCACTTTGACAATTTGCTGGTAACTCAATAGTGGAATCTCTGTAAGATGAAACAAAACCTACTTTGCCCTTCTGATACTCCTCTTAACCAAAGCAAAACTACTGGGCTTGAAGTGAGTTTATCATGAAATGATTTGGGCAAAAGGAAAAAGGAGAAAACAAGCAGCATATAAATATAGCAGTGGAGATTTATAGCAAACACACCCAGAGAACATAATTATTAGTGCTAAGGAAAACAAACCAGCTGCAGTAAATATTTTGACATCACAATGAACATTGTGGAGAGCAACCTGGTTTCTACGCTAGTAGGAAGTGTCCTCCCCGGCTTTCCACCTGGCTTTCCCTCCCTGGCAAGCAGAGAAGATGTGCAGACTGGTAGCAGATGTCATCCAGGGCTGAGTTCTTGCCTCAGAATCAAGTTTTCCACGCTGATCTGGCTCAGACAAAAGCCTAGAGAAACAGGAGTGACCTCCTCCTTTAGCTGAGGGCTGAGAGTGCAGCTCTCTAGCAGCAATAAGTCCAGCAGGGCCTGCTGAGTTAAGAGACATCACAGTACCACCAAGGTTGGAAGAGACCTCAAAGATCATCGAGTCCAACCTGGCACCACAGACCTCATGGCTAAACCATGGCACCAAGTGCCACATCCAATCCCCTCTTGAACACCTCCAGGGATGGGGACTCCACCACCTCCCTGGGCAGCACATTCCAATGGCTGACAACTCTCTCTGGGAAGAACTTTCTCCTCACCTCCAGCCTAAACCTCCCCTGGCACAGCTTGAGACTGTGTCCTCTTGTTCTGCTGCTGGTTGCTTAAGAGAAGAGACCAACTCCCTCCTGGTTACAGCCTCCCTGCAGGGAGTTGGAGAGAGCAAACCTTCAGATGTTCTAACAAACAAGTGTTAGTGGAGTTACTGGGGTTGACTTTCCTGCAGCATTACAGAAGAAAGTTTTCTTTACCAGTGGGGCAAGAAGCCATGGAGGGAGCCCTCTTCAATGCATTCTGAAATGCTAAGAAGCCATTAGAGCCCTGAAAGATCAGTGGCAGTTCCCACCATGGGAAGTGCTGCCTGCAAGGCTGAGGAGTTGTGTTCACAGTAAGTCTCAGCATCAGTATTTTGCCCAGTGTTTCTTTTTATGCTCCCCACCAAATCAGACCATAACTGTATTGCATTGTGGTTAGTCAGAAAGATGTCTAAGCAACCAAATGCTTCCAACTTTAGTTCTCAAGGCACATTCATAGAACCAGGTACTGGAAGGCTGCTCTAAGGTCTCCCTGAAGCCTTCTCTTCTCCAGCCTGCACAGCCCCAACTCCCTCAGTCTGTGCTCACAGCAGAGCAGCTCCAGCCCTCTGCTCCTCCTCGTGGCCCTGCTCTGGACACCTTCCAGCCCCTCCAGAGCCTTCCTGGCACAGAGGCTCCAGCACTGGCCCCAGAGCTGCAGCTGTGGTCTCAGCAGAGTGGAGCAGAGGGGCAGAATCCCCTCCCTGGCCCTGCTGGCCACACTTCTCTTGCTGCAGCCCAGGCTCTGCTTGGCTCTCTGGGCTGCAAGTGCTCCCTGCTGGCTCCTGCTGAGCTTCTCCTCCCCCAGCACTCCCAAGGCCTTTTCTTCAGGATTGCTCTCCAGCCAGTCCCTGCCCAGCCTGTTTGGTGTCTGGGATTGCCCTGCCCCAGCTGCAGGACCTTGCCCTTGGTCTTGTTGACCCTCCTGAGGTTTTCCTGGGCCCAGCTCTGCAGCCTGTGCAGGTCCCTCTGGATGGATCCTTCCCTGCAGCTGTCAGCTGCCCCACACAGCTTGGTGCCATCAGCAAACTTGCTGAGGGTGCACATTTTCCCCAACCTGGATGGTTAAATGTACAGTTTTTCTTTTGGAGGTTCCTTGCCTTCTATTACTTAGCCTGGAGAGAAGACTCTGAGGAGACCTAATAGCAACCTTCCAGTCACTATTAGGCACAAGAAGGCTGCAGAGGGACTGTTTACAAAGGTCTGGAGTGATAGAACAAGGGGCAGTGGTTAGAAATCAGAGAAGAGTAGACTTAGATTGGATGTTAGGAACCAGTTCTGCACCATGAGGGTGGTGGAACACTGGAGCAGGTTGCTCAGGGAGGGAGTTGAGACCCAAACCTTGGAGATATTGAAGGTGAGGCTACAAGGAGTCACCTGGAAAAGACAAGAGGGTACAATGAGACTAAGTAGTTTTTTACTATGCTAAAATTAATATTATGGAATGAAAAGGTAAAGAATTTCTATGAATCAAGAATTGATAGGGGAGAATCAACCATCAGAGGGCTGGAGCACCTCCTGCATGGGGACAGGCTGGGAGACCTTGGGCTGTTCAGCCTGGAGAAGGCTTCAGGGAGACCTCAGAGCAGCCTCCCAGTACCTGAAGGGGCTCCAGGAGAGCTGGGGAGGGACTTTTGACAAGGGCTGGGAGTGCCAGGATGAAGGACAATGGCTTTGAGTGGGTAAAGGGCAGATTGAGACTGGAGCTGAGGAAGAAATTCTTTAGGGTGAGAGTGATGAGACACTGGAACAGGGTTGCCCAGGGCGGGCTGTGGAGATGAACCTCTCCCTGGAGCTGTTCAAGGCCTTGTACAGGGCCTTGAGCAGCCTGGGCCGGTGAGAGACATCCCTGCCGCCAGCAGAGGGTTGGAACTAGGTGAATCCTTAGGGTCCTTCCCAACCCATTCTATGAAGCCATGAATAATTTCTTTGTGTTTAGGTTTCAAGCTTTGTGCCTTACAGAACTTTGAAATGGAGCCTCAGGAGCCAGCTGTGACAGTTCTTGCCCTCTGAAGCTGGAGGGACAGTCAGGTCACCCTGAAGCGCAGCTGGTGAGAGGGCACCGTGCAGAAACCTCCCTGAACAAGATGAGAACGGGTTCTGCACGTTGCCACAACAACCCCATGCAGAGCTACAGCCTGGGGTCAGAGTGGCTGAGAGCAGCCAGGCAGAGAGGGACCTGGGGGTGCTGGTTGATGGTAGGCTGAACATGAGCCTGCAGTGTGCCCAGGCAGCCAGGAGGGCCAATGGCATCCTGGCCTGCATCAGGAAGAGTGTGGCCAGCAGGAGCAGGGAGGTCATTCTGCCCCTGTACACTGCACTGGTTAGGCCACACCTTGAATCCTGTGTCCAATTCTGGGCTCCTCAGTTTAGGAAGGAGGTTGACTTGCTGGAAGGTGTCCAGAGAAGGGCAACAAGGTTGGTGAGGTGCTTGGAGCACAGCCCTGTGAGGAGAGGCTGAGGGAGCTGGGGTTGCTTAGCCTGGAGAAGAGGAGACTCAGGGGAGACCTTCTTGCTCTCTCCAACTCCCTGAAGGGAGGTTGCAGTCAGGCAGAGGTTGGTCTCTTCTCCCAGGCAGCCACCACCAGAACAAAAGGACACAGTCTCAGGCTGCATCAGGGGAGGTTTAGGCTGGAGGTTAGGAGGAAGTTTTACACAGAGAGAGTGATTGCCCACTGGAATGGGCTGCCTGAGGAGGTGGTGGGGTCGCCGTCACTGGGGCTGTTCAGGGCAAGGCTTGACAGGATGCTTGGTGCCATGGGTTAGTTGATTAGGTGGTGATGGGTGATAGGTTGGACTTGATGATCTTGAAGGTCTCTTCCAACCTGGTTTATTATTCTATTCTATTCTATTCTATTCTATTCTATTCTATTCTATTCTATTCTATTCTATTCTATTCTATTCTATTCTATTCTGTTCCGTTCCGTTCCGTTCCGTTCCATTCCATTCCATTCCATTCCATTCCATTCCATTCTAACACTTTACCCTGGGTCCTCTCAACACTTCTGGACCCAAGCTGAGCATCAGTTCCTGGATCCAGCCATGAAAAACAAAAAAAAGAAGAAAAAACCCAGCAAAAAAACCCCCCATCCAGCACAGAACTAAAGAACCACCTTTGTTCCACTCTCCCATTGTCTAGGCTCGAAGAGGAAAGGTTTGAATATTGTCATGCCCATCAATTTTCCTTCCCTCCCCACACTCTCTCTCCATGGAAAGAAGTGATTAGCCTTAGGAAATCAAGAGCAAAAACAACTTGCTCTCTGCCATTATTCAAAAGGCACTGTGAAAAGAAATTGCTAACTTTAGCCTTCAATTCTGGTGTGCACGAGGCCAAGCGATGAGCAGCCAAAGAAAGGAATGGCCAAGAGACAGCAGCTGTTCTCTTTGAGGCCCTCACAAAGCAGCTGAGCAGTGGGGGATGGAGAAAACCAACAGGGAAAATTGCAAAGGGCAAAGCTGCCATTGCCAGAAGCTTTACAGGTACCAGCTCCCCCCCCTCTAACCCTCCCCCCCCCACCACCATTTGCCTTAATGTGCTTCAGATACTCAACAGCTGGACGAGTCGAGAGCTTTGCAGGCTGGCATTTTGCAAAGTGCAGTGCTTTAATAGGCTTTGCTTTTCATGCAGATACAGATTGTTAGGTGGCACAAGTTATAATCATCTTTTACTTCCAACCTGAGCCAGAGTTGAGACATACTGAAAGGGATCAATTTTTCTCAAGGAGAAGGGAATGGTCTTAAAGGGCCCTGAGCCTCCTCATAGTTCTGCATAGGGGGTGGAGCTCAGAGTGGTTGAAGTTGAGATCATCTCAGTTGCTTTTTTAAAGCAAAATGCATCTTCTGCAGGTGTTGATGGGACTGAGTGGTGTGTGAAATTGAGCCTGCCCATTCTAGACATTGGCCACAACAACCCCAGGCAGAGCTACAGGCTGGGGTCAGAGTGGCTGAGAGCAGCCAGGCAGAGAGGGACCTGGGGGTGCTGGTCGATGGTAGGCTGAACATGAGCCTCCAGTGTGCCCAGGTGGCCAAGAAGTCCTGCACCAGGAATAGTGTGGCCAGCAGGAGCAGGGAAGTCATTGAGCCCTGTACTCAGCACTGGTTAGGCCACACCTTGAGTCCTGTGTCCAGTTCTGGGCTCCTCAGATTAGGAAAGATGTTGAGATGCTGGAAGGTGTCCAGAGAAGGGCAACAAAGCTGGGGAGGGGTCTGGAGCACAGCCCTGTGAGGAGAGGCTGAGGGAGCTGGGGTTGCTTAGCCTGGAGAAGAGGAGGCTCCCCTGGCACAGCTTGAGACTGTGTCCTCTTGTTCTGGTGCTGGGTGCCTGGGAGAAGAGACCAAACCCCACCTGGCTACAACCTCCCTTCAGGGAGTTGGAGAGAGCAAGAAGGTCTCCCCTGAGCCTCCTCTTCTCCAGGCTAAGCAACCGTAGCTCAATCAGGTGCTCCTCTTAGACCTTCTGGCCACACTATTCCTGCTGCAAGCTAGCATGAAATACTGTCCCTGCTTCACTCAACCATGAGGAGATGGAGAAGCTGCAGAGCCAGAGCTGGTGGCACAATTATTTCTAAATGCAGGAGCAGAGACTGGTACACCTGGTGCCAGGTTGTGCCAGCTCAACTGGCAGAACAGGTACAGTCCAAAGCTACAGCAGAAACTCCCACCTGGTGCAAATTCAGGTTTGGCACAAACTCAAAAGGCCAGACTAACACAAACTGGCCAAGCTTTTAACCAAGGTCAGTTCTGGGTCACACTGAGTTATTAACAGTGGAAGATCTTTAGCAGCCCAGAGGTCTGTATTAAAGTTTTTCCACTCTATGCTGCTGCTTTAACACCTCCAGGGACAGTGGCTCCAGGGAGGTGGTGGAGTCCCCATCCCTGGAGGTGTTCACGAGGGGATTGGATGTGGCACTGGGAGCCATGGTCTAGTAGTCATGAGGTGTTGGGTGACAGGTTGGACTTGATGATCTTTGAGGTCCTTTCCAACCTTATTGATTCTATGATTCTATGCTGCTTACCAGAGCTGACTCACAACTGGCTTCAGGATTCTGTACCAAGCAGTAATGGTTCAGCATATGCCCCAAAGCAGTGGTGAGATAAACACTTTTTCTGGTTGTTTTGGACCCACTTGACAGAGTAAAAGGAGGGTCAGTATTTTCCATCTCAGGTTTAGATGTGATTTTGACTTGGGAAGGATGAAAAGGAATCAGGTGATAAGATGAGAGGAAGGGGCCTGAAATTGTGCCCTGGGAGGGTTAGGTTGGAGATGAGGGAAAATGAGAGTGGTCAGGGACTGGCACAGGCTGCCCAGGGAGGTGGTGGAGTCGCCATCCCTGGAGGTGTTCAAGAAACCTGTGGCCTTGGCACTGTGGGATGTGGTTTAGTGGCCAGGGTGGTGTTGGGTTGAAGGTTGGGTGCGACGATCTTGGAGGTCTTTTCCAACCCAAACAATTCAACAATTCTATGTAAAGTGAGTTTTTGTCTAATTGGAAAAGGAAGATTTCCAACTGGAATGTGCTGCCCAGGGAGGTGGAGTCCCCATCCCTGGAGGTGTTGCAGAGGGGATTGAATGTGGCACTTGGTGCCATGGTTTAGTCATGAGGTCTGTGGTGACAGCTTGGACTCGATCTTTGATGTCTCTTCCAACCTTAGTGATACTGTGATACTGTGAGACCTGTCTTGATTTGGAGACACACAGCTCAGAGCTTTTCAAGGTTTGCTGTGGTAAAAGTCTATCTTAGGTTTTCCCCTGAGGTGCTGGGCAAACCTTATTTTGCATGACACTCCCAGCTATGATTTTTCTCTGGGACAGATGATGATTTAGCCAGTAACCAAAATTGTTGGCTCCACTGTGGGGATAAAACCCCAACTAAATGCATGTTGGAAGCAAGCACGTGCATCCCTCAGCCCAGCTTCCCCATCTGGTAGCAGCATTTCAGCTGGAAGCTGCTCAGCTGCTCAGGAGAGAGGCTGTCATTAGAAGGCGAGCTGCAGGGTGCCCGGGGGCCGTTCGGCTCTAAACTGGTATTAGCTGAATCCTGCTAAGCAGCTCTGTGTTTTCCTGTGCCAGCTCTTTCAATTACAACAACTCTAACTGTGAGCAAGATGCTGGAAACCGTGGCCACTGTCTCTGAGGATGGTGACAGACTAAGATCTGTGCTTGATGGTTGGTTGAGGAATCTGGAGAGCTGCTCCGCTTGTGAAAAAGAGACTTTTTGGCTGTCTGAGTTGGATGTGAGACTAAGCTGACAAGGAGGTAGTTGTTCTTCAATAGCCAGTTGTTTGAAAATCCTTGCATCAAAGCTGTCTGCTCCCTCATAAATAGCAGACACAACAATATCCCATAGCAGTGTCTCTGAACAGCGGTATGGCTGCTCACATGGACTTGGAAGGAATTGCTTTCAGCCTCTGTGAACAAGAGCAGCTGGTTCTGAAGCTCACAAGCCCTCTGCTTCAGCTCACCAGCAGAAATAGCTAAGTTTCATCTGCTTCCTGTCAGAACCACAGAATCAGTTTGGTTGGAGAAGACTTCTAAGATCATGGAGTCCAACCATCAACCCAACACCACCATGGCCATCAAACCATGTCCCCAAGAGCCATGGCCACAGGTTTCTTGAACATCTCCAGGGATGGGGACCCCACCACCTCCCTGGGCAGCACATTCCAGTCCCTGACCACTCTTGCAACAAAGACATTTTTCTTAGTCTCTAACCTAAACCTCCCCTGGCACAATGTCAGCCCACTTCCTCTTGTCCTATCACTTGTTACTAGAGTGAAGACCCCCAACCTCCACCTCACTTCAACCTCCTTTCAGGAGCTGTAGAGAGCAATGAGGTTTCCCCTCAGCCTCCTCTTCTCCAGGCTAAACATCCCCAGGTCCCTCAGCTGCTTCTCACTAGCCCTGCTCTCCAGACCCTTCCCCAGCTTGGTTGCCCTTCTCTTGTCACCCTCCAGCAGCTCAGTGTCCTTCTTGGAGTGAGGGTCCCACAACTGAAACCATCCTTAAGCCTGTAGAAGGAGAGGGTCTTCCAAGATGCAACCTAGTGGCAACGTGATGTTTAGTTTGACATCCTCCACATCTCATGGTTGTTTCTGCACATGAGTGCAGTCATAGGAGTTAATGATCAAGGAGCACTGTTTTAAGTGCTTTGAGGATTTGTTTAGAGCTATGGTTCCTGATTGTTGGCCATCCTAGGTACTAGAAGCTACTGAGTCTGGTGGATGCAAGGCTGCTGTGGCTCCGTCTAGAGCTCTGTAGAGACTGGATGGGGTGCTTGGTGCCATGGTTTAGTTGATTAGATGGTGCTGGGTGATAGGTTGGACTTGATGATCTCAAAGGTCTCTTCCTTTAGGTACTAAACAAAAATGCTTTCATAATGCCTTTCTCTGGTCAAAAGGCACAGAACAGAGTTTTAACTGTCTGCAGCTTGTAACAGTAGCAAGGTGGGGGTTGGTCTCTTCTCCTGGGTGGCCAGCATCAGAAGAAGAGGACACAGTCTCAAGCTGTGCCAGGGGAGGTTTAGGCTGGTGTTAGGAAGAAAATCTTCCCAGCAAGAGAGTTTGGCCACTGGAATGTGCTGCCCAGGGAGGTGGTGGAGTCACCATCACTGGAGGTGTTTAGGAAGAGACTGGATGGGGTGCTTGGTGCCATGGTTTAGCTGATTAGATGGTGCTGGGTGATAGGTTGGACTCAATGATCTCAAAGGTCTTTTCCAACCTGGTTAATTCTATCCTATCCTATCCTATCCCATCCCATCCCATCCCATCCCATCCCATCCCATCCCATCCCATCCCATTCCATTCCATCCTATCCTATCCTATCCTATCCTATCCTATCCTATCCTATCCTATCCCATTCCATTCCATTCGATTCCATTCCATTCCATTCCATCCTATCCTATCCTATCCTATCCTATCCTATCCTATCCTATCCTATCCTATTCCATTCCATTCCATCTTCACATCAAGACTGTAGCAAGGCAGCGCTCCTGTTTCTGAGGGACAGCCACGTGGCTGCCCAGAGCAACATAAATAGGGCAGCACAGGTGGTGCCTGGTGTCTGGAGAACATGTCCTGTGAGGACTGGCTGAAGGACCTGGGCTTGTTTAGGCTGTAGAAAATGAGGCTGCCCAGGGAGGTGGTGCAGTACCCATTCAAAGAACATGTGGCCATGGCACTTCAGAGCATGGTGCAATGGCCATGGTGGTGTTAGGTCCGTGGTTGGACTCTATCCCAGCTGAAACAGTTCTGTGATTCTATGATTCTCAAAGCAAGTCAACATCATGGAAGCAACATTGACTTCCCAAACAGCTGGAAACTGCCTTTCCCCAGACACAAGAGTAGTCCTTGCCTTGCTGTGGAGCTGATCAGCAAATGGTGTGCTGGTTACTGTTAACAGAGCCAGCTGGAGCTCGGTGGCATGAGGAAATGAACACCAATGAAGTCTTTCTGGTGTCTTTGTTCCCACAATCAAAAGGCAGTGACCCTGCTCAGCTGTCTGGAGCCAAGTCTCCTGGAAAATGGGAACCCAGAGCTTCTATTCCCTCAGGGAAATCGATGGAGCTTCTCTGGTTGACTTTTCAGGTAGCATCAAGAAGCTGACACGTGTCGATTGCTGTAATAGTTGTACAGCCATAGAGAACACCCTGGTTTGTACAGGTCCAGTAGAGTGTAGCCTGCAGACCAGAGCTTTCTGATCCAAATGTGAAGGCAGAGCCATCCCAACTGCCTGGTGCAGCTGGCAGTTGTTTCTCCCTGCTCTGTTCATGTGACCATAGTGTAATTATGGGAGTGGGAGGGAAATGGGAAAGGCTTAAAGGACTATTTAGACTAAATTATAGACAACAATCCTCAAGATGAGAAACAAAATGAGTCTTGGGTCTCATTTTGCCTGGTAATTGTCTCAGCAGAGAGATCTGTGAGGCCCATTTTGTGAGGAGCAGTTCCTTAAGTTATAGCACTGTAGCTTCTTATGAATGCCTCATAAGCCATGGAGAAGTGCATCCTCCTATAGAGGATAATTTGCTACACTAATATTATTCAGCTAGAGCTGAAGTGAATCATTAATCTCCATAGGGTTAGGTAGTGAAGCAGGAAATCTCCTTGTGCCTGATGCCCATCTGAGCTTCCAGGTGAAAAATGAATCCTTCCTTCCGAAACCATTCATGTAAGGGAGCACCTCCTCAGAGACAAAACACAGGACCACACCATTCTGCACAAGGATTCCCACTTCATTTCCTCCACAGAAGGCTCTGAAGGAGGCTGCCATCAGCAGACTCTGTACCTACTCATTTACCACAATTATACTGTGTTGTTGATTGTGATTCCAGTTCAGTGAGCAGGTAAACACGGTTCTCCTTGCATGAGAACATGGCCAGAGGTTCTGGCAGAAGTGCTGCTTGTGTGGCCTTAAACATCCCACCTGCACTTTGGGTCGTAACAACCCCCATCAGCACTGCAGGCTTGGGGAGGAGTGGCTGGAAAGCTGCTCAGTGGAAAGGGACCTGGGGGTGCTGATTGGCAGCCAGATGAACATGAGCCACTGGGTGCTCAGGTGGCCAAGAAGGCCACCAGCATCCTGGCCTGGATCAGAAGCAGTGTGTATCAGGACTAGGGATGTGATCTTGCCCTCAGCACTGGTCAGGCCACACCTCAAATACTGGCTTCACTTTTGGGCCCCTCATTACAAGAAGGACATAGAAGCGTTGGAGCAGGTCCAGAGGAGGGCAGCACAGCTGGGGAAGGATCTGGAGAACAGGGCTGGGGAGGAGCAGCTGAGGGAGCTGGGGGTGCTTAGAGCTGGGGGTGCTTAGTGTGGAGAAGAGGAGGCTGAGGGAGACCTCATTGCTCTTTACAGCTCCCTGAAAGGAGGCTGCAGTGAGGTGGGGTCTGTTCAACCAAGTAACAAGTGATATAAAGAGAGGAAATAGCTTCTCTCAAGTTGTACCAAAGGAAGTTTGGGTTGGCTATCAGGAAGAATTTCTTCACTGAACAGGTTCTCAGGGCCTGGAACAGGCTGCCCAGGGAGGTGCTGGAGTCCCCCAGCCCTGGAGGTATTTAAGAATCTTGTAGATGTAGTGCTTAGGAACATGGTTTAGTCAAGGATTTATCAGTGTTAGGCTGATGATTGGACTTGATGATCTTAAAGGTCAACATTGTGTAACAGAATTTAAGAAGGACATTGAGACTCTTGAAGGTGTCCAGAGAAGGGCAAGGAGGCTGGGGAGGGGTCTGGAGCACAGCCCTGTGAGGAGAGCATTGCAGCAGGTCCATAGGAGGGCAGCACAGCTGGGGTGGGATCTGGAGAACAGGGCTGGGGAGGAGCAGCTGAGGGAGCTGGGGTTGCTTAGCCTGGAGAAGAGGAGGCTCAGGGGAGACCTTCTTGCTCTCTCCAACTCCCTGAAGGGAGCTTGTAGCCAGGTGGGGGTTGGTCTCTTCTCCCAGGCACCCAGCAGCAGAACAACAAGACACAGTCTCAAGCTGTGCCAGGGGAGGTTTAGGCTGGATGTTAGGAAGAAATTCTTCACAGACAGAGAGATTAACCACTGGAATGTGCTGCCCAGGGAGGTGGTGGAGTCCCCATCCCTGGAGGTGTTCAAGAAATGTGTGGCCATGGCACTTGGGGTCATGGTTTGATGGCCATGGTGGGGTTGGGTTGATGGTTGGACTTGGTGGTCTTAGAGGTCTTTTCCAACTGAAACAATTGTATGATTCTGCTACCATGTCTGAATCTTGAAGCTTCTCTGCAGTGACTACCTGATGTAGAAAACACCAAGTACTAAATCAACACTGCTGTCTCCATGATACCCTCTGGCATCTTCCTGTGCTCACAGCAGCACCCTTGGAGCTATCAGCTTGCTCTGTGTTCTGCCTTTCTAATGGAGAGAGTTGGCTCCTTTCCTTAGCTCCAGCTCCACCTCTGTAGCATCTCTGTGTTACTAGGTTTAGAAAACAGAAACAGAATCACCCAGAATCACAGAGGAAGAACTTTCCTCCAGAAGTGTTTGTGTGGATGTAGCCAACAGAAGAATCCCGTGGCAGGACACAGAGATAGCACCAAGGCTCCTTTTCCCCTTCACAGGATTTCCAGATGCAAGGTGCTCTCATGAATCACAGAATCACCAAGGTTGGAAGAGACCTCAAAGATCATCAACTCCAAGCTGTCACCACAGACCTCAGGACTAGACCATGTCACCAAGTGCCACATCCAATCCCATCTTGAACACCTCCAGGGATGGGGACTCTACCACCTCCCTGGGCAGCACATTCCAATGGCTAACAACTCTCTCTGGGAAGAACTTCCCCTGGCACAGCTTGAGACTCTCTTGTTCTGGTGCTGGTTGCCTGGGAGAAGAGACCAACCCCCACCTGACTACAACCTCCCTTCAAAACAAAGCAGTATCACTAAGGGATGGCTGGCAGCAATTGCAAAGGTTTGTGGCTTGCATTCCAGCAGCCCATGAGCAGAAAGAAGCCTTGGATAAATCAATTGAATAGGCAGGGGAAATGGACCATAATGAGCATTGATTGCATGCTTGCATTCAGCCTAGAGTGAGATTTGATGTGTCTCTGTCCTATAAAGCTTATTTATGGCCCCAGTTGCCACTCATGTGATTGAGGCAGGGAG